>NC_089251.1:23954361-24554361 GCF_963930625.1 Muntiacus reevesi
CAGGTCTGTCCCTGAATAAAGACGCTGGGATTAGGAAGCGAGCCATTTGAGAAGCCCTTCCTTTATCACCATCATCACAAACATGGCCTGTGTTCAGAACCTGGGGTGGAATTTGATGCTTTGCTTTTCAGTGTATTACTGTACAGTTTTCCTGCTCCTTTGTTTTGGGTGATGACGCTACTTGATTTTGTATGTGAATAAAAATACAACCATTCACAGCACAGACAGAAATACATTTGCAGATGTCTTAGATGGGAATCACTTAAGCTCAGTGACTCTCAAAATATTTTTGCCATGCCAGCACTCCTGAGGGGTATATGAAGAGTCTCTTCATACTTCTTCAATTTCTCTGAGAGAGAATGGAAAGACCCACTGTCCCTTATCAGTGGAGTCAGAAACTAGGAGAAAGAGATCAAAGTCCTGTAGGTGGTTCTGATGGAGCCTCCAGGAAACAGGTCTCCATGCAGACTGGGCCTCTATTTCAAGCACAGTCTGGGCTCATCCATCTGCCCAAACTGAACTTTCTGCCCTGCTCCCTGTCAGTCTAACCCTAAACCTAGCCTCAACCCTTATATGTGTTCAAGATCTTTCTAGAACAATCGAGAAGTCACCCCAGCCTCGCCCCACTGAGGTCATCTCTTCAATGTGTTATTTTTTTAAACTGAAATATTGTTAATTTAAAATGTTGTGTTAGATTCAGGGTGTACAGCAAAGTGATCTTAAATTCTTTTTCAGATTCTTTTCCCATATAGTTTATTGAAAGATATTGGGTATAGTTCCCTGAAATGGCAACCCACTCCAGTACTCTTGCCTGGAGAATTCCATGGACAGTGGGGCCTAGTGGGCAAGAGTCCCATGGAGTTGCAAAGAGTCAGACACGACTGAGCAACTGAGCATGTGTGCATGGTCCTTGTAGATTATCTATTATACATATATGGTAGTGTATATCTGTTAATCCCAAACTATTATTTTCCTGCTCTTCATCCAGTATTTGACTCTGAGTGTCTGTATCCCCGCCTAGATGGTGAGCTCTTCGAGAACAGGTGCCATGTTTTATTGGTCTCTGAAGCCTGGCACCTAGCATAGTGCTTGGCACAGAGTAGATCCATTGTGAAACTTATAGATTAAATGATTGGTTGGATGCCTTGAAAAACACACGTCTTACCACCATCAGTCCCTCTGCCTTGATTCCTTTCCAGACCTCAGTGGGGGCCCTGGCCTCAGCCCCTTACTCTGGAGTCTCCCCTTGGGGACAGCTGCTGTGTCTGCCTCCTCCATCTTTGGCATCAGGCCTGTGTTCCTCTGAGAGGTTGGATAAAACAGTCTTCCCACCTCCACAGGTTCATAGTCACACGTGAGTGGGACACGCTATGGTAACTTTTCAGTAACTCCTAACATGTACAGAGCATTTCAGCTTCCCCGACTGCCACACCCTTTATCTTAGCATCAGCTCGCTGCCGTCCTGGGAAGCATCATTATTCTGTTATGCACCAGCAGCTGAGGGACCAGGGAGTGCAGTGACCCAACTGGGGCTGTCCGTTAGCAGGTGGCAGACGTGGGGTTAGGACAGGGACCACGACCAACCCAGAGTGTGGGTTTTTCCACTTTATCACATTTGATCTTTTTCATCAGGTTCCGTCTTCTTTCTGGCTCTTGGGCTTTGTCCAGGGTTTCTCTCTTGGTGCCTGACCCCTGTCTCTTCTGAGTCTTTTGAAAGGACCCATCTTCCCGAACAGGAAAATCCAACAGGCTCTGTTGTTTCTGAGATGCCCGACGTCTGACCTCTCAAGGCTCACGTTTCCCAGATGGATTCCGGAAGCCAGGTTGATCCAGCGGACTTTGGAGCCTCCTTCAGAGGCTTGGAGCAAGATTGATTGGCAAGCACTGTTTGGTATTCATCTTCTTAAAATAGAATGCTAGAATATATGGTGTTCTATTTTTTAAAGGTTTATCTCCTCCTTGCTATTCCACCCTCCTCCTCCTCGCCTGTCTATTCTTTGAAGCATTCAAGCTCATCCCAGGTATAGGTAATTAAATGTATTCACTAAGTCATCCTTTGCTTTATCATAATGACATTGAACACACAGTTTTCTTTCTGTAAGACTTTGCTAAAATCCCTGGCTAAAACACATACCTGGCTAGAACCTGTCATCTGGTCACCTCATCTTAGTCATGGGTTTTGTGACTTCAAAGAAGTCATTAACCTTTCAGTTTTCTCATTGATCATGTTGCTTCTCAATTATTTATTTATTCAATCGCCTCCCTTACTAGACAGTGAACCACCAGCAGAAGGGGCAATATTTTGTTCAAATTTGTATTCTCAACACTTAGTACAGTTTCCAGCAAATATTGGTTGAATTCAGTGGAGCACTGAAAGCCAGAAAGATGTTGGGACACAATTAACTGCAGAAAAGGGACACCAAGAAGCCCCCTCACCTATCTGATGCTTCTCCTGATGTTTGAGAAGGACAGTGACAAGGTCAAAGGGGGAAGAAGGTGTGGTACATGTGTGCACGTGTGTGTGAATATCCGAGTGCATGAGTGGCATTTGTTCTGAAAGGAGGACACAGAGTAGTTGGCATAGAGAAGGAAAGGTACCAGGAGTGACCAAAAAAACCTGACCAACCCTAGAGGAACCTTTCAAATCACATCTGACATGAACAGAGGACATTGACTCAAAATTCCCTAGTCAAATGCCCATGATCTTAGCAACACTGTGTGGCAACCATCAAGAGTTCTTCTAATTTTTTAGGCGACCAAGTGAAAGTTACCTCTAATTTAGGATGATGTTTAAATTTTCAAGAGGGCAGAGAACAGTGAATATTGTTAGCTGGAGTTTGGAAGATGCAAAAATGCACACAGGTTGTTGAGTATCATGAAAAATGCACCCAGACTGTTGTGCATCATGCCATTTTCTGGGAATTAGAGACTTACTTGGAGAAGGAAATGGCAACCCACTCCAGTACTCTTGCCTGGAGAATCCCAGGGATGGAGGAGCCTGGGGGGCTGCTGTCTATGGGGTCGCACAGAGTCAGACATGACTGAAGCGACTTAGCAGCAGCAGCAGCTGAAACTTACTAGGATTTGTTTGTTTGGATATTGTTTCATATCAATATTGCTGAAGAAAAAGCTAAAAAGTGTCGGAAAACCAAAATATTAGTACAAAGAGTTGCTGGGCAGATGACAAGAAATATCCAGAAGGTTGAAATTGTTTCTGAGAGAAAGACGGTGAACTATATATGAGAGTAAGAATGGCCTAGAGTCACCACATGTGATTAGTACAATTGGGGCCAAGATGGAGAAGGCAATCCTGCTCAATAATTTAAAAGCACAAGAGATACAACAAATGGATCCTAGGAGAGCACTCAATGCAGGAGATAGGGAAGGGTACTAAGAAGAGAGGGAAGTGTTTGTACCAATGGGGAGAGGAGAGTGGAATGTACTTTATGACCTGTGCTTAGCTGCTCAATCACTCCTGAGTTGGGAAGATCCCTGGAGGAGGGCAAGGAAAACCACTTCAGTGTTCTTGCCTGGAGAACCCCATAGACAGGATCTACAGACAATCCTACAGACAGGGGATCTCTACTCAGTGCTCTGTGGTGACCCAAAGGGGAAGGAAACCAAGAAGAGAGGGGATATGTGTACATGCATAACTGATTGACTTTGTTGTACAGTAGAAACTAACAAAGCATTATAAAGCGGCTTAACTCCAACAATTTTTTTTTTTTTTTTAGAAAATAGGAATGCTTCACATCATGTTTTTTTTTTTTCAGAATCATTTCGACATGAAATTGATTTTCAAGATAATGCAAGTTATTAAATTTATAGAAGAAAATATTTAGTCTCAGGAAAGCATAGATTTCAGCCATCTTTGAAATCTGTATGTCTTTCAAGGCTGTCTCACTAACGGTTTTCTTGGGATTTAGCAGCTCTCTGTTCCCTGACTCACAAATGCTTTTCCCATTGGAGGCTGGAAGAGGTACACCTTCATCCTTGTACAGGGATTTGGGGAAGCACTTCCTGTTTCACCCTCTCAAAGCTTCTGTTTTCTTTTGATCATTTTCCCTCATGAAACAGGGAAAACAAGACATCAAAACCAAAACCACGCCATTGTGAGCCTCACACCTCTTAAGTGTTTCATAAAACTGCAAATCCTTTCTCTGAGTATCCAGGTAGCTTTCCTGTAGAACTTCAAGTTTTGTTAGTTTTCCTTAAACTTCAGAAGCAGGTTCTTCTCTGACATGATCTGGAGACATCTGAGATAACAGAGAGCTGTGTTCTTGTTATCTTGAGATAACAAGAGAGCCTTGTTTCTGTGCACAGAGTCCAGGATTCCTTCCATATTCCTGATTGGATCTTATAATGATTTTATTCTGAGTAGATTCTCTGTTTCAAGGGTCATTATTATGACTCTGTTACCTCTGAGGACCCACTGCGGGATGATGCAATAGTAAATACCATCCTACAATATCATAAGGGGCATCTTTTTTTTTTTTTTTAAGCCAAAAAATATTCACAAAAGATATTCACTGTGGCTTGAGGGCTCTTCAAAGGGGCATCTCTTTTGCACACATACTCACCTTTCTCATAACACCAGTGAACCATAAACATCAAAGCCAGACTTGGGCCACTGGCCCAAGTCAGAGAGGGAAATTTGACCCAAGAGATCCTGAGTTTGGGACACAAGTAAACATAATTCCTACATTCTAATGCCTAAAAGAAAATTAAGCAGGCACTACATTTTCATTTGCTTAGTAGAGTGAGGGAGCATTCAGTACTGAAATTTATTCACTCATTACTAAGTGGTCAGATGAGAGCTGACCAGGGGTTGGCAAGACTGACCAACTGGAGGAGTTTGCAGAAAGACTTTGGGCCAGGGCATACTCTCCCCCAATCCTCCGTTCTCAATGCATTGTTTTCTCTTTCCTCCTCCATCACAAAAGGTGGACTTCACATCTCATCTGACAAGCACCTGTGACCACGGAATGGAAACTGTCTCTGCCTGAGACCTCAGTGTGGAGACGGGTGGCCTTAATGCCTACTCAACATTTCTTGACTTTCGTTTTTCAGGTTCACCATCTCTTTTTCGAGCTTCTCAGAGTCCTAGGTTCTAATCACTGCCCTGACACTCACTTACTGTGAGTGATCCTGGGCTATAATTCTTTCTCTCTTAGCCATGATTTCTCTGTCTGAATTTAAAGGAATCTTACTAGATGCTGTACTGGAAAGCAGCAAGCAAAACTCAAGTGAAAGGATTTAATACTATGGTGATGATTTTCCAACCACAGGGGAAAGGGTTTCCTATGTTTGTTTTTTCTGCAGTGTTGACAGCCTGTGTCCACTGAGACATGAGTCTCCTTCCTATGTGGGAGGCTTTTCCCATCCCCTCTGGGTGGAGGTTCACATCCTACCCTCTAGTAGGAGGAGAGTGTTGCAGGGCTCCTCAGAATAAAGATCTACTTCTGCTTCACTTCCAGTGAAGCTCATCCCTGTCACCTACATGAAATAGTACATCTCAGCAAGTACATCCATCAGCAAGAGGAAATTCCAAGCCTGCTACATGCCTTCCGGCTCATGACTCAAGACCACGAGCAAGGCTCCAAATAGGCCCTGGCACCTGCCTCATTTTCCAGGCTCCCCGTGTTTCAGACACAAAGGGACTTGTTCTTTTCCATTGTCTGTGTTTGGAATGGCCTCTGAGCCCGTATCCACTGCTCTCCACTTCATCTGTGGGTCTTCCACTCAGCCTTCAAAAACAGCACCCCATTCCCCAAGAAATCTACACAGCACTTGGCTGCTTTAAAGGAGAGCTTTCAAGGCCTTCTTCTTTGGCATTCTTGATATTCATTTCCCCCCCATTCTTCTTGTTTCATTATTCAAAAACCTTTTCACAACTGAAAAATGAGTGTACATGATATACATACACACTTTGAAGAAGAAAAGGAGAATAAACACACAGGTATCAATCATCTGGCTTGATTAAACTTTATGGAAAACTTTCGGGCACCTTCTCCTAATTCTATTCCTTTCCCTTCTCCCCAGAGAAGGAAAGAACCACTTTTCCAAATTTTTAATTATCTTTTTTATTTATGTAGAGTTTGACCATATTTGTTTGTACACTTAAACAACAAACTACATAGTTTTGCCTGTATTTGAATATATAAAAATTGAATCAAATATTCATACTCTTTTGACTTGCTTTTCCCACTCACCATTGTATTTCTGAGATTCATCTGTGTTAATGCATATGTTAAAGTCTACTAGTTTTTCTGCTATATAAATCATCACACTATATGCATCTATTCTCCTGATGATAGAGTATATTTTTGTTATTATAAGAAAGACCCATAGACACTTTTTCTGGCTAAAGATTGCAAGTGTCTTGAAAATACATATTTAGAAATGGCAGTGTTGTGTCAAAAGATATGCACACTTCAGTTCACCGGGCAATTCAAAATCATATTCAGAGGAGATTGTATCAATGTGCCCTTCCTTCAGTTCCATCTGTAGTGTCCAGGTTCTTTTTTTCTTTTTGTCTTTGGACTTCTTTTGGATTGATTTATATCCCTCCCTCATACTTAAATTTTCTTCAACTGGTGTAGCAGCTGTATACGCACTTACATGTATATCTACTCACCATATTTAGCTTAAATTCTAAACTCAGTCAACATTTTTAACTTCTAAATAATACCAGAATTTCATAACATTAAATACGACCATCCCAATTATAAGTAGTATGCAACTGTTGTTCCAAAATTTGAGCTCTTTCTTATTTATTTAACTGCACAAAGTACACATATGATAGTTGCTTCATGCAGTACATTTTTATATTTACCCATGTGTTAGCATTTTCTTTGTTTACTATTCCATCTTTATTCTCCAACTTGCCTTCTGGAATTATTGTACTTCATCCTGAAAGAAGTGGATATAGAATTCTAGACTGACAGTTATTTTCTTCTTGGAGCTTTGAAGATACTGTTCTGCTTTTCATTAGGACTGCTGAAAAGTCAGACTCACTCTACCTGAGCTTCTTTATAAGGTCTTCTGGCTTCCGAAGAGTTTCCTTTTTTTCTACCTCAGTCACCCACCTCAAAATGATTTTTAATATTTTAACCACATTTACTTATTGAAGATTTTAAAAACAAATATGTAGTTTATCATAATGTCAGAAATGAGATCCTCATCCTGAAGACTCTTCAGTCTTAACACTGACGACAACAATAGCCACAGTCAGTTTATTTCTGTGACTTTTGCTAAGAGCTTCTTAAAGGCAAAACCTTCACATCTTCATGTCTAATTCCAGTGCCTGACACAAAGTAGGGGTTCAGCCAAAGCTGGTTGAATGAATGAAATAATACATTTTAAAATGAATAATGTAATAACCAGAGATTTCCGGATACCAAACAATCAGCTTCTTAAACTTGGTTACCCTGACATTCCAGGTTGATTGATTATAATTTAGATATTTAAAGCAATCATGGTCTTCTCAGAAATTCTGAGCCAGTAGCAGATTCCTGGGGTCTGAAACCAGGCTGAGAGTTAATTAGCTCGAATAGCGAATCCTCTGTGGGACTGTGACAGGAAGTGTGGGGAGGGGTGGACCCAAGAGGCAGCAAGGTGGACAGGTGGGGATGTCTGCTTAGCAGCTGCTTTCAACCTGGTTTTCACAGAGGCGGGAAGCCTCCCAGGAGAGGGCTCTGGGAGTAAGTCAGAGCAAACCGAGCCCTGTGTATCCTGCTCACGCTTGCCAGCATTGTCCAGAGGTGAGAAATATAACTCTTCTGCACAGACTCATCAGAAGACTCCGAGCTGGCAGACACTGCTCATTTGTCCATTGTCAAGCAGTTGTGGCTGAGACTTTTCTGGTGGCATTCATCCAAGAACTACTGGACATGAAAGAATCCCAGTGTAACACAAAGCGAAACTCCTCCATATGATTTCACAACTGTAATAATCAGAAACAGCCCTCTAAACTCAATAGCTGCCCCTACCCTCAACCGAAGATCTCAATAGCTTCAGACTTCAAAGGGGAATTGATATTTGCACGCCCCTCCCCTTATTCCCATTGTTTGGCTGGAGGATGAGGTGCTGACGCCATTGTTCCCTCACAGTCTTGTCACTGCTGGGACTCCTTTTCAGGACAGCTGGGACCCGTCACTCCCTGACTGTGGACCTCGGTTTTCTCATCGATATAGTGGGGAGAGCACAGAATGCTCTGGGCTTTGCTTGCCTACTGAGTCTAGAATTCTGGGATTGAGAAACTTTTAATTCCTGATTTTATTATAGGCCACAATTTACTTCCTCTTTTGGAAAAGGACAAAACTGTTTCCAGTAAGGGCCTTCAGAATCCCCAGTCTCCCAGTAAAAACAGTGCAAGTGCATTTTTAGAGTCTGTTATTAAGTACTTTGCCTATGGGCTTACCTCAGGTGGTAAAGAATCTGCCTGCAGTGTGGGAGACCTGGGTTCGACCCCTGAGTCAGGAAGATCCCCTGGAGGAGGGCATGGTAACCCACTCCAGTATTCTTGCCTGGAGAATCCCATGGACAGAGGAGCCTGGTGGAATACAGTCCACGGGGTTACAGAATCAGACTGAGTTACAAAGATTGAGCAACTAACACTGTCATTTTCCTATGGACGTGAGGAGCACTTTCATTACTGGTGATCAGTATTCTAGGAGACAGAGATTTGAAGTCACATCAAAATGAAACTAGAGCACCCATTACTCATGCTTCCTGTGGATTTCTCAAGCTTGCCTACTTCCTTTGATCTTGAGGTTTGCCTGCCTCAGGAATCCTGCATCTTAACATGATTGTTTTTGGAGACCCACTCAGAACTAATTCTTCCAGATAATCACAATACAGAACCACTTCATTGATTCCAAGACTCAGGAACGGACTAGGCCTTGGCACCTGTTACATTTAGCCTCTCCACCAGTATTTGGCATAGTCTTCAATCTCCTTCCCTCACCCATAAAATAGAGTTTTAGGGTCACAGGGATTGATTTCCTACGACTCAGGGCCCCAGCTATCACACAGACACACTGATAAAAACCTTCCTGCCTTCCCCAATCCCAGGACGTCCAGTTTTTCCAACACACCTTTAATAAGCACATGCCCAGGTGCTCAGATGAGCACCAGGGGAAACGAAGTCATAAGAACAGGGTCTTAAGAGCCTGGTGGGGAGGGGTAGGCAGGCTGCTTTATCATTTTCAAAGCCCCAGTCACTTTTGCTTCATGGGCTCCTTTCTCTGTTACATATTTTTAAATTTACACATACATTTTATGAATACATAGGTATAAAAACAAACACAGTCTGGGCTGAATTCATTATTACATGTTCATTATTAGTAGATTCAGTTTCTCTCCTGATTTCTAAGGAAATTAAGACATTATCAAATACCCTTAAAAATACCAAGGCCCCAGGCACCATTGGGCTTCCCCAGTAGCTCAGCAGTAAAAAATCCACCTGCAATGCAGGAGACGCAGGGGACATGATTTTGATCCCTGGGTTGGGAAGATTCCCTGGAGGAGGGCATGGCAACCCACTCCAGCATTCTTGCCTAGAGATTCCAATGGACAGAGGAGCCTAGAGGGCTACGGTCCACGGGGTCACAAAGAGTCAGACCGGACTGAGCACACACGTAGGCACCACTTCTGATAGGAAAGTCAGCCCTGGACTTGAGGAGAGGGGCTCGTAACAGAAGGTGGCAGGTTAGCGGACAGAGGCAGCACTATGGGAAGCCCACTGTCCCCTGGGAACCCCGGGCGGGGCCTTCTAATTCAACAAGGCATGAGTCCTGTCCAGGGCAGCACAGTTCAACGTGAAGTTGAACAAATGTTGAGACTGAGCAGGAAGAGAGACATAGGAAGGTTTTGGGGAAGAGTAGACAATGTAAGGGATGAAGAAGTAAGAAAGGGTTCAGGAAACTGTCCGGGAAACTGGGCAGGAAACGTGTCCAGGAAACTGGAAGCCGTTGGAGGAGAAGATACCAAACAGTGGTCAGCGTTGGGGCTGGAGAAGCAAAGGGTTCACACGGTGACAAATCTCACGGCTCCATTTAGTAGCGTGAACTGTGTCCTGGGTGAACAGTTGAACTTCACAATGAGAACAGCCTGATTTCACATGGCAAGGACTTGGAAGTACATGTACAAATTGAAGTAGGCAAGGAAGCAAGGGGTGTGTGTGTGTGTGTGTGTGTGTGTGTGTGTGTGTGTGTGTGTGCATGCCTGTGCACACACATTCCAGGAGCAGCCAGCAGGCATATTCTACTCTGCTGGGGCCTCTTTGAAGGCTGGCAGACTTTCTTTCTAGGATGTTCCACTGGTCTGACAGGCATAGCCTCTGACAAAGTCAGTTATAGGATGAGAGGCTGCACAGTACAGTCTCTGAAAATTCTTGGGAAAAAAAAAATTACAAAGTTAAACATTTTTAGCCTGTGATATCATATGTGACAATGTTTGGTACTGTTCTCCGTAGAGACAGAGAGAGAACAGTCTCGCATCAAGGCCCTCTCTTTCCCGCCGTATGAAATGGCACTTGGTTTCTGAAGCTGGCTTAGCTCCTCTCGCCCCAAAGAGCCTTCATGCAAGCCACGGGGCAAAGTGGTCCTCCACACCCTCCCCTTCTCAGCTGGCTGAACCCCTGCTGAATTTAAGATGCAAAGTTCAAGTGCCTCCCATGCAGGTTTCCTGCTCCTTGTCCGTGTCTCCTGCCCCCCCACCCCCACCCTCCTGCAGTTCCTCCCACCCTCCTCTGGCCTGGGACTAGGCACAGTCTCCCTCATCAAAGCACCCTCACTGGGTACTTCAAGTGTGAACACAGCTGGGGCTCCCCGGGAAGGACAGAGTGTCTCCTGTGTCTGAGGACTTCCAGGTGGTGCTAGTAGTAAAGAACCTGCCTGCTAAGGCAGGAGACCTAAGAGACATAGGTTCTATCTCTGGGTCAAGGAAGATCCCCTGGAGGGGGCTCATGGCAACCCTCTCCAGAACTCTTGCTAGGAGAATCCCATAGACAGAGAAGCCTGGCAGGCTACGGTCCATAGGATCGCAAAGAGTAGGACACAATTGAAGTGACTTAGCAAGCATGCCAGCATTTGGATCACTGCCCAGAACACAAGAGCTGGGTTAACCTTGGATCAATAGACCTTTTAATCATGAAACTTTGAAACTCACTTCAGTTTAATTAGGTGGAATCACAACTCTTGAATTTTAAGAAAAACATCTCAAATCTGAAAAACACCCATGAAGCAGGGTTTTTGAACTGTAAGTCAAAGTACTGAAATCTCTTTTACAGAACTGCCTCTGCTTTCACTCCTCATTTTGACAGTATCATCTTACTTCTTTAGAGGTTGTAAGGCTTAGACTATAGGGGCCAGAGTCACTACTGGGGGTTTATTTATTTACTTTTGTCTGAGACAGTTGCAGGCTCCTGATCTGTTTTGATTATTCTACTAGGGAGGCCTTACTACGGAACAAAATGGAATCACATGTGTGTTTAGAGTTCCTTTTCCGGCTTGAAAGCTTCTGCTTTACACGGAGGAGGACCTTCAGGAAGGGGCTGAAAGCATGTGATTCAAGGGTGAATCTGGGTGATGATGAGTCCCAGGTCCTCAGAGGAAATAAAGACGATGGAGGAAACTCTGAGCTCCTCAAGATCAAGGCTCTTCTGTTTGCTGAGGATGGAGGCAGAGGACAAATGGCTCGAACATTCTTAAGTATGTGCCTGAGTCTGCCTGTGGGCTGGTGCCCTAGAGGTTCATTGCTCTCTGTGGCCGGCTGTGTCCCCGGAGCTGGAACAGAGAGACCCAGGCTGGGCGCCAGGCAAGGACAGACTGGACATGGGCACTGCTGCCAGGTACTGCGCAGGCTCCATGCCCAGGCATGGGGTGAGGACTTTGCAGACATGACCCCTCTCATTCAGTCCTCACGGTTCCTTCATTCCAGAACCGTTTCATAAACTGCCTCCAGGCATCTGAATGGGCACTGGTGAGACAGGCATTACTCAAATGGTTAAAACAAGAAAAGTCCAGTTCCCCACTGAGCTTGCATTATGTTTGGGAAAGTACACAAACAATAATCAAACATGGTAGTGGTGGTTTAGTCACTAAAACGTGTCCAACTCTTGCAACCCCATGGACTGTGTAGCCTGCCAGGCTGCCCTGTCCACGGGACTCTCAGGTAAGAATACTGGAGTGGGTTGCCATTTCCTTCTCCAATAATCAAGCATACAAGCAAACAAAACTGAGTGTCAATAACACAACAGGAAAGAAAACAGGGCAAAGAGATGCCGGGTAATAGCAAGTATCTGGTATCTTATCTAACACTAGGAAAGAAGGCCTCTGACAAGATGGTACTTGGCAGAGAGCTAAGTGACTTGAAGTGGGGAACGGCGATTGTGTTGAGGCATATTGTGGATAGTAGGTTTGAAAAATTACAATCATCCTGAGAATTACTATTATTCCCAAGTTACAGATAAGCAGTGCCAGGCATTGCAGGGCAAAGTGACTTGTCCAAAGTCATGGAACTGGTGAGTTTCATCTGTCATTTGAATTCAAGTCTCTCTGACTCCAAAACCTTTTTTCTTCCCAACCCATGGCCGTGTTTCCAGGCAGCTCTTGGTGGTTGAAAAAAGGAGAATCAGATGACCCCCTAAGCTTCTGGTCTTGCTCCCTCCACCCTGGGAAGTTACCTGGAGCTTCCTTCATCCGTTCATCTAGCAGCAACTTGGATTCAAATGTACAGTAATGACAATTACAAGGCTCCCACCTGTGCTGGGCAGCCAGGGAAACCCCATGTCCGAGCTCCCGAATTTTGCCTGGAGATAGCGAGTGAGAGGGACAGAAGTCAAGCCTGGAGAAGGTTCAGAGGAGCAACCTGGAGGAGCCTGGGAGGAGGCTGGAGGAGACAGAATATAGGCTGGGCTTGCTCAGGGAGTGAACGGAGCAGAAACGCTTCTGGTTGATGTCTACTCAGCTCTCCTGTCCTCACCTGGTGCAGCCGATGTCATCTGCTGGCCACTCTTACTCCCTCCGCCTCCCTGTTGGCAGAGTGTTGCCTTTTCCCCTGACCTGACCTTAGTCACATGACTTGCACTGGTTAATGGAAGATGGGTGGAGGTGACAGGCACCTATTTTGATCCAAAGCTTTAAGGGTCAGAGCAAGGCTCTGCCAGTGACTTCATCCTCTGCTTTTTTCCATGAGGGGAATAATGTCCGGGAGCTTCCAGTCCTGGAATGAGTGGACGTGCTGGGCAGACCTTAACCCAACCCATCTTTTAGGGCTGAATTCAGTCAATCCCAGCTTAGCTAGGAGATGCCAGCAGTGTCACAGCTGACATGTCCACATGTGAATGGAACACAGCTAAGTGCTTTAGCAAGACAATGAGATTACTGGTGTCATGTTGTGACCCAAACAGGTAAATCCAGGGGAGCATCTTGGAGCACCTCTGGGCCAGTGACTTTCCATTGACCTCCCATCAGTGTCATTTGGGAAGGTTTTGAAACACTGTTGAGCTCCACTCTCAGGGACTCTGAATGGTCCAAAGGCTGGGCCAGACGTCAGCATTCGGGACACATTCCCAGGTGGTTCTCGTGTGTGGCCAGGGCTAAGATGCTCTGCTCTGATAGCATCTGGCTGCGCCACCATCTCAGTGAAAAAGAAATGACTGATGGGAGTCCCTGAAGAGTAGCAAAGCCTGTCTTGGAAGTGAAGCCTTTCTGATTCTCACTCTCTTCCTTACTAAATGGGAAGCTTCCCTGAGCTCTTCTGGCATCATTGTTCTCCATCTTTCCATGGCCTTTGAGCCCAGAACACAGCAAATCCCACCTGGTTGTGGGGGAAAAAATACAGCTGGGTATAGGATGTGAGATGTCAGTGCAGAGAGGCTGCTCTGGGGAGGAATCCAATCAATGGAGCCAAGACTTGCAAGCATAAGAGCTTTTCCCATTGTCCTTAGCGCTAGACTCAGTAGCTCACCCTTCCCCCATGCTCCTACCCCCACACCCCCTGTCCCCACCTGGACCTCGACGCTGGACTATTCACAGGACGGGATCCGGCCATCACCTTCCCGCCATCCACACCACCCCACCCAGCATTTTGGATATAGCACACCCTGTAGGTGGAGGGTTTTTTTGTTTTCTTAATGCAATGGTAGGGAATTACCCAAATTATCCATCATCATATTATATCTTTTGTTCTGGACCAAAGGCCTTTCAAATCTGACATGCCCCTAAAAACAAGATCACATGAGTATGGGTACGCCCATCTAACTGGAGGTAAATAAGAACAATTCTGACTTTTACAGCCTCTTGCAATGGAGTTGTCCCTAGTTACTGTTCTGCCTCCGTCTCCACAGAGACTACTCTGGGCCCAGTAACCATGGTGATAGGAGGAGACATGAGCAGATGGGAGCTCTCTTTCCAGAATTTAAACATCCTCATGCCGGGGGAGGTGTGTGGGAATGAGGGCGGGGTGAGGGGGGGCAGTGGAGGAAGAAGGCTGAGAGAGGGGGAAGAAGTTACAGCTTCTGAACCCAGGGATGGATGAACTGCAGTGCTGGGGACACACCAGAAGGCACGATTTTTTGCTGCCGAGCCAAGTTCTTCTCCTTGACCTCAAAAATGATTTATTCCCCTCTCTTCCTTTTGCTGTCAGATCCTTCTAGACAGTAGCATTCCTAGGGAAATGGAGACAAAAGGTTTCTGTACCATGCAGACTTGGAGGCATTTTTTTAAACCATATTTGAACGGATTGCATGAATAAATTTTTAATAATTTATCATTCACTTAAGGAAAAAAGGGTCTGGAATCATGTCGATTTAGATTCAATGTGATTATGGAGCCCTAGAGGTATGAAATCAAGGCTGCAAGCCTGTTTCAGTTACTCACCACGCTCCTCCCCCTGGGGGCAGCCTTGGGTCAGTGCATTTTCCCAGAGACTCGGTTTATATCTGAGATGCTCTTAAGACATCTGTTGGCTTTGAAGTTATGTGGAAAAAAAATCCCTTTGAATGCTAAACTGAGACTTTTGGTGTCAGTTTCTGCCGAGACCCCTCAGACGCTGACACCAATAAAATAGGTGACAACCAACCATGCAGGGCATTTGCAAAATCGCAGAATGTGTTTTTCAGTCCTTAGCGGAAAAGAAGGTTGATGAACAGACAGGAAAGATTTCTTTGGAGAGAGTTTCGGTTTGCTGACGATCATTTCCAGTTCCTGGGAGAGAAGACAGTGGGTCGTGCTGCCTGCCCCCAACCCAGTATCAGGGGTGGGGGAGGGCGAGGGCGGTGAACATCCATAAGCCCACCAGGAGAGCTTGACCCGTGACGCTCTGGAATATGGGGAAACACAGGGACTTGTCCTCTTTGTCAAATATTCCATGTCCTGAAGTGCCAAAGCATGGTTACCCCGGAGGACACAGTTTCCCCGCCCCACCCCACCCCGCTGTTTCCTTCCCTGGCAGCCGCGGAGGCAGGGTAGCCACTGTGTGGATGCTCCAGGTGCCTTGTCTAGACCTCTTATTCATGCTAGATCATCAGTCTCCTAAGTGCTGTACTTGTGGGCCGCCAACCATTCACAGCTGCCCCCAACGGGGCTACCTTGTGCGGCAGCCAACAACCAACTGGCATGGGGCACAAGAGGCTGGCCCCAGCCTTATTTTGTTGTTGTTCAGTCGCTAAGTCATGTTCTGTTGTTTGCTACCTCAAGCACTCCAGGCTTATGTGTCCTCCACTGTCTCCTGGAATTTGCTCAAGTTATGTCCATGAGACGGTGATGCTATCTAACCATCTCATTTAGATGCCAATTCAATGGGACAATCTGTGCCCCAGAGCTCCCTTGGCCAGAGTTATTCTCCAGGCAAGGCTGCATCCTAGCTTAGGTTTCTTCCCAGCTTCATCTTGCTTCCCCCACTCCCTTAGCCCTGAGAGCACCCCCTCCATAAATCGCTTTCACAGGAATCCCTGCCTCAGGCTCTGCTTCTCTGAAACCTGACCTAAGACAGCATCCCCCTGCTCCCGGAGGCCAATGTCTGTCACACTATCTGCTGCATCTTCTAGACCTGCTGCCCCTCAGATTCTTCAACATAACAATTATCCACTCACAGCCTCCTGTGCTTCTGTCTGCCTGCTTCTCTGCTACCCTGCATCCTCCTGTCCATCAAAACTGCCAGGGCCCTGGCCCCTCTCCTCTGTGTCAAATCCATTCTGTTTTTCCTTCCTGTTCTACAACATGGGCTTTAGGACCCATCCCTTCAACATTTCTTGCTGATGCCCTTCAGCCTCTGTCCTGCTATTTTTGCTGTTGTTGCCTTTTCCTTGGGTGTTCCTAACTCTGCACCCTTGAAACTGTCTAAGACTCATGGGGACCTCTGGGGAAAGTCACACCACCGTGTATACTGCTGCCCGAGGATGTTCATGGTCTCCAACCCAATGCTGCCAAGAAATCCTTCTGTTCCCAAGTCAAATTTGTGTCCCATCCTAGCTATTTAAAATCTTCATGATGGTTCTCAAACTGCCCACCCACCACTTCCCACTCCTTCTCTGCAGAGAACCTTATCTCCTACTTTGCAGAGAAAATAGGTAGCGAGAATACTGTCTTCCTCTACTTCCTGGCTTCACACCTACCGACTGCGCACAGCCATTGCCATCCTTAAAAACCCCTTCTCTGCAGCCAAAAAGAAAGACCTGCTCTTCCGTCCTGTCCCAGCTCTGACTCCCTTGCTCTTGCACTTCCTCCCGGCTTTTCCATCTCTCCCTCCCTGGATCTCCCTCTGTCACTGAAGTTGCTTCCATCTTGTGTTCACCTCTGAAGTCCGTCCTGTCTTGCCCACTATGTATCTGGGGTTTACCCCTAGCCCTCATCTGAAGCTGTGCTCCCTGAAGCCCCCAAACATCTCCATGAAGCTCACTCTACTACCACTTTACAGGACCTCCAGTCACATCTCTGTGGCTTTTACCCCCTCATCCACCCCGTCTTTCCTCAACCCCCCTCTTCTGTTCTGTTACTCCCCAGCCATGCTCAAGCCACTTGGGCTATTTCTTCTCTGGCTCTCATACAAGCTCCTTATTTTCTCTGATCCTAAAATTTCCCCTTTCTGTTGCCCCAAACCTCTTCTTTTTGTTGGAATGTCTATTCCCCGGGTCATGGCTTCCACCCCCTCACTGAAGATTTCTGAGTCCCCAGGATGGGCTCATATAGGGTTTTCCATTAATCTAAATGGCAACCCACTCCAGTATTCTTGTCTGGAGAATTCCATGGACAGAGGAGCCTGGTGGGCTATAATCCATGGGGTCTCAAAGAGTCAGACACGACTGAGTGACTAACACTATCCACTCACCTACCAGATATTGCTAGTCAGAATCCACAAACCCCTCAACCCCAGTATATAAACAAAAGAACTCATCATAGTTTACCCAGGACATTTTTTTCCTGGCTTCCCAATCTTCATGGGCATGGTGGGTTCAATGGTGTTCTCCCCAAAGATATGTCATTCTGGACCTGTGACTGGGAAATTATTTGGAAAAAAAAAGTCTTTGCAGATGCAATTTAGTTAAAAATTTCAAGATGAGATCACCTTGGGTTGGGGTATGCCCTATGTCCAACAGGGCTTCCCAGGTGGCTCAGTGATAAAGAATCTTCCTGCCAATGTGGAGATGTAGTTTCAATCCCTGAGTTGGGAAGATCCCCTGGAGAAGGAAATGACAACCCACTCCATCATTCTTGCCTGTAGAATCCTACGGACAGAGGAGCCTGGCCAGCTACAGTCCATGAGAACACAGAGTTGGACATGACTGAGAGTGACTGAGCAGCTTGTGACATCCAATAACAAGTGTCCTTGCAAGAATCAAATGTTCTTGTTAGAGAAGGGAAGAGGAGGTCACTGGAAGATGAAGGCAGAGATTGGGGCAAAGTAACTATGAGGCAGGGATGCCAAGGGATGCCAGCAGCCACTGAAACTTAGGACAGAGGCAGTGAACAGACCCTCATTTTAGAAGCTCCAGAAGGAACCAGCCCTGACAGCATCTTGATGTTGGACTACTGGACTCTGGAACTATAAGAATACGTTTCTGTGATTTTAAGCCACCCATGTCGTGGTGATTTGTTATGGCAGCCCTAGGAAGCTAAGGCAGTGGGTGGCGTTACCTCCCACCCTGGCTGCCGGGGCCGTGGTTTTGAGTCCCGCTCAGGCTCCAGCAGGTCTCGTGGGAGCTTTTGCTTTTTCTCCGTTTATTGCTTCTCTCCCTCTGGGCTCTCTTGGTTCCCTCCCTGAGTACTAAGCTTGAAGACCTCTATGCAGGTTCTGGAGTTAGAGATCACAAATGGCCTTTGTTATCTTCCACAATTTACTGAACACTGTGACGTTTTGTTTCCCCACCTTTAATCACAGGGCTTCCCTGGTGACTCAGTGGTAAAGAACCTGCCTGCAACGCAGGAGACCCAGGTTCAATCCCTGGGTCAGGAAGGTCCCCTGGAGAAGGGAATGGCAACCCACTCTAGTATTCTTGCCTGGAGAATTTCACGGACAGAGGAGCCTGGTGGCTACAGTCCATGGGGTCACAAAGAGTCGGACACGACTGAGCTACCAACACTTTCAGTTCACTTTTCACCTTAAATCTGGGTGTAATAATTTGTACCAGCACAGGTTGTTAAGAGGTTAAAACAGGTGAAACGTGTCAGAGTTTCATTGGTGCTTTTAGCCTAGTAAGTGGTCAAATGCTGAGCTGTTGTAACTACCAGCCACCATCTACGGATTAGAAGAGAGGTCAGAATCAGACCCCTGCCCATTCTCTGGGTATCCCCACACCGTCATGTGGGCCACAGTTCAGCTGGAGAAATGGGTCTGAAGAGCTAATAATTCCCTGTTTCTCTCCCACCTAGACTTCTTCCGCTGAGCCCCAGTATTTCGGGATAAGCTCCACGCTTCCCCATGTGGGGTGCAGGCTCTTTGTGATCTGGTCGCTGCTTCTCTCTGCAGGATCATCTGTTACACTTGTGTCCTGTACCCCAGCTGCTATGAGCCCTCAGTGACATGCACAGCACCCTCTCACCTGCAGGCCTCTCGCCCATCATCTTCCCCTAGCTCTCCCTCCCATGCATATTGGGAAAGGCCAAGGAGGGCTCCCCAAATAAAGCAGAAGTGAAGCTGGGCCAGCAGGCTCCCCTGACTTCCCCTCAGGGGGCAAGGACCCCCTCCATGGGTCAGGTCATTCTGAACCCACCTTGCTGTCCTCCTGACCATGCTGAAGTGATGGCTCGTTGACTCGCCTGGGCTCCCACACTCTCTGTAAGCTCCTTGAAGATGGGGCTCTTCTCACTCACATATCTTTTCTAACAACTAGCTCACCAGCTGGCATGTATGAGACACCTGGTGACAACCTGTTAAAATAATTCCTTTATTAAATACGCTATGTCAGGCCCACGGCTGGGTCCTCAGCAGGGGATTGATAAGGTAATGTTTCTGCTACAACACACCCAGCGCCTGCATGCAAGGCAAGCATACTTTCTGCTTTTATGAAAGTCACTGACGGGGAATGGGGGTCGGGGTGGAGGAGCTGCGATCCATCACATATTCAGGATGTTCAGGCTGATGAACATTCTGCCATCTTTAAAAGCTCTGGTTGGCAGGTGGCGAAAGGCAGAAGAAGATGGGAGGGTGTGAGAGGGCTTTACAGGCCAGGTTCAACGTGTGACCTGGCTCCCATTCTTATTTTGAGGCTGGAACTCTGTGTCACGGCCCTGAGGGAACATAAAGGAGGCTGGAAAATACACCCCAGCTGGGTGGCCACTGGCCAGCAGGGGCAGTCAGCAGCTCTGCACGCATCCAGTGTTCCTCTAACTCTTGCTGGAACTCTGCAAGGAAGGGACTGCTGGCCCCATTTCAGAGAGAGGAAAACTGAGGCCAAGAGACGTGGAAGGACTCATTCCAGGTCACTTAGCACAGAAACCCAGCTGTATGTCCCTCAGCCCACGGTGTTTCCTTTCTGGCTTCTGGCATTTGCTGGACACCCAGTTTACCAAGGCTGCCGGCACTCCACTCTGTTCTGGTTTCTTGGCTCTGTCCTGTGGTCCACCTGCGACTACTGCCAGTGGCTGGTCACCTTTGGCCATGGTGAGCATCAAGCAGTCCTGGTTTTTTCTGAAACTTTCTCCAGGATACAGGAACCCAGTCACATGACCATTGGTTAACTCACTCCTCAACTCTTTCCCCTGTTCCTTGGTTCTACCCCTTGGCTTTCCTGGAAGGAATGGGAGCAATTATTGTGATGGAGCCTCAGGAGTTCCCTGCTGTTCTGAGTCACTACCTAACCTGGAGTTATGGCTGCTCATCTTAGAAAAACAAACTTCTGAGATGAGATGAAGCCTCAGTTCAGTTACTCACTAAGTTTTGTCCTACACACAGAGCTGCACTCTCATGGAAATGGGCCCCTGAAATTCACATCCTCTACTTGTTTCTTGCTGAGCTGGGTACTGATGCTGACCTTCCAAGTACAGCATTCAAAGTCTTCATGTAGTTGTTCACTGGCTAAGCCATCTCTGACTCTTTGCAATCCCATGGACTGCAGCACGCCAGGCTTTCCTGTCTTTCCCCATCTCCTGGAGCTTGCTCAAACTCATGTCCGTTGAATCAGTGATGCCATACAACGATCTTATCCTCTGTCACCTCCTTCTTCTCCTGCCCTCAATCTTCCCCAATATCAGGGTCTTTTCCATGAAGGAGACTCTGACTAAAACTTCAGATTCAATTTCCACCTCACCTTAGTCTGAGTGAATCATCTGTCAGTTCTCCCAGGCTGGATCCGCCCATGTGTCCCAATCTTTGCACACCTTGGTCGTCAGCCAGCTGGGTCCAGTCTCCCCTGGGCTCCATCACAACGCTCCTCATCCTTTTAAACAGTGCTGGCAGCCCACTGCTTCTAACCACATTCCCCAACCCTTCTCTACTTCCCCCATTCCTTGTCCCTGATTTATAGCATTCTTCACAGCTCACAGACTCACCTTCGTCTGTCTGCACACTGATCTCCCTCCTGGATCATAAGCACCTGTGCAGAGGCTGATTGGTTTTGGTTTGAATATTCTCTGCTTAGCCCATTAGTCATACTGAATCAGTAAGTAAGAGAACTGTGATGGAATCAGAGATACCAGGAAAGAATGCAGAGGGCATCAGTTAAACCCTCTCATTTATCATTTTTTGGGGAAAAATAAGTGTTGGGCTCAGAGAATTTAAGTAACTTCAAGTTGAAGTTCAACTTGGTTGAAGTGTGCATAGCTGGTTGACAACACATTCAGGATCATCAACTGACAGTCCTGACTTCGAGAACCATGACACCCCAAACTAACTCCTCAGTTGAGCCTTTCAAAGACTATATTCTCCTTTACTTGTCCCTAGTGTTCTGGGGACTTCTGTCAGTGGCATGTTGCCCATGGATAACACCAGTGGGATCCTGTCAATGACAGAGCCCCACATTAGGGGCCAGGCTTGTACTTTGTACTTTGGTTGCTCTACCCCTTCAGATGGCCCTAGTGGTAAAGACCCCACCAATGCAGGAGACATAAGAGATGTGGATTCAATCCCTGGGTTGGGAAGATCCCCTGGAGTAGGAAATGGCAACCCACTCCAGTATTTCTTGCCTGGAGAATTCCACGGACAGAGGAGCTTGGTGGGTAACAGTCCATGGGGTCACAAAGAGATGGATATGACTGAACTGACTTAGCAGGCACGCCCCTTCCAGAGCTGTGGATGTGACCACAGAGGATGGCACTGCAGAGAGAAGGGGGTGCTGCAAACCCATTCTTCAGGCTGGACCCCACCTTCCCTCCCTGCAGAATTCTGTTGCAGGAAGAGTCACTAGGACCCTGCAGTGGTCTTGTAAAGAGTTCAGGGAGCAGATGGATCCAGCAGATGTGAGTCATGGGTCTCGGAAGGAGGCCTTCTCGAGTGTCCAGTGGTTGGCATGTCTGCCTGACTCCAGGCTGCTTCTGGTCCAGGCTATTCTGGATGGAAGAGGGGGCGATGGACAAGACCTGGAGGACTGACGCAAACAGTAAGTAAAAACAACTGTAAAGGAACTAGTTCCCTGACCCACGCGCTTCATCATCACTTTTTTTTTTTTTTTCCTGCCGTTTGATTCTGGCCCCATCTCGTCTGTTTGTTTTTGATGGAGTAACTGAGACCAGTTACTCCTGAGAAAAGGGAAATGACACTGCATACAGCTGAGGTTTGGGCCATCTCAACTTATATTAAACTTGGAATTTTCAAATGATTTCATCAAAGAAAATCAGTGAACAAAAACAGAGGATGACAAGATCTTCGAACATCCCCCGATGTTAGCAGTGGAAATTGCGGGCTAATTTACACATAAATTTCACCTAGAAGATTTCTCTTTCATAGTTGTACCAAAATGATGACTTCTGCCCAACCAAGGGGGCCGCTTTTCTTTGGCTGATATTGCTGCCAGGTGGAGACCCTCATTTTCCTGGGTGCCCCCTTCTCTGCCTCCTTTCTGTCCTCGTGGCCTCGTTGGCTACGTGGCCTCATCGTCTTGCTGTAAAGCTCCCATCAGCCAGTCCAGCTCAGGTCTGCCCCACACTTCCTCTAGTTCAACCCAGCACCACGGCACAGTCGTGTTCATCCCTCTAGATGGTCCAACCACGTCTCTCCTGCTTCAAGGCCTTCAACAACCGTCCATTGCTGTCAAATAACGCTGGGGTCCTGAACACGCGCCCATAGGCTTTACCTCCTGCCTCTCCAGTCTGCTCTCCACCTCTGTGTTAGATGCCTCTTCACCGCCAGTCAAAGTCCCTGCTTTGCCAAATGCTTCCACCTCCGGACTCCAGGCTCTCCTGTGAGAACCCGGGTTTTTGCTCCCACAGCTCCCTCCCCTGGAACCCTGTCTTCCTCATCCCCTTAACTTCCGGTTCCTGTGTCACCTCTGGCTCCTCCCTCACTTCCGGTTCCGTCTCCCACTGCCCCCGCCGCCCCTCCCCCTGCCCCCTGTGATCCTGACCAGCCCAGCCCCCAGCGGGATGACAGCGGGACACTCTCCCCCGCGCAGACCACTCGTCTCCCTTCCTGTGGGGTGCTGCCACCCCATCTACACACTTGTCTGGCTGCCCGCTGGTGGGTGCCTCCTGAAACCTGGGTCAGTCCTTTCTCCGTGGTAAAGATTCAGGGGATTCAGGGTCCGGTGGGCTCCTGTTGAACTTGTCAGAGAGTAAGCGTGGACCTCAGATGAGATGGTCGGCTCAGGGCTCTCCCTGGCCCCTGCCCGCCTTTGCCTCTTGTGGAGACAGCTGCAGGGCCCGCAGGCCAGAGCCCCTGGGTCAGAGAAACAACTGTCTTGTGTTCTCTCCAAAAATGAAGATTGCAACATCCTCGTGGCCTGGAGTTCACCGGGCTGGGGGAGGAAGCTGCCCTGGAGCAGTGGCTGGGGCGTGGGCCTGTGGGCGGTGCTGTGGGACCACTGGCCAGAGTAAGCCACAAGGGAGAGCCCCAGGCCCAATCCCCGGCCCAGAACCCGGCTGCGACTGGCTGCGCCAGTCTCTCAGAGGAGGCTGCTCTTCTAGCTCCCTTCCCACGTTTCACGTTTCCTCATATCCGGTTATGTGTCAACCTCTTCTCATCCCCTGGGAGCCTGCACCAGCACCAGAACATATTTACCAACCATCAGCCTAGGCTATTTTTTGCATATCATTCAGCTCCAAGGGCATTCAAACGACCTTCTAGCAGGAAGGCACTGTGTCTTGGGGAGTAGCGCCACCTGGTGGCACAGAGAGCGAACATCCAAATTCTCCGTCCAGAGTAAGCTGAGTACCGGGCTCACCGCCCAGCACACAGGCCGTGTTAACAACAGCAGGGTCTCTGCGGCCCTGGCTGAGGCTCAGAATAAGCCCTGCTGTCCCCGAGTCATCTGTCCAATGGGGGCAAGGCTGAGTGTGTGTGGCCACGCTAGGAGGAGCAGCCTGGAACCTCAGGTGGTCAGTGACTGGGCAAGGATGCTGAAAATTCATCCTCCTGGAATCTAAGAACTGAAGGGTGGTTTACAGATCAGTCAAGGCCCAACCACTCCTTTCTCAAATGGGCAAACTAAAGTCCAGGGAGGGGGAATCTTGCGATAGATTAATTGAAGAGTGAGGACAAGAATCCAGGTTTCCGGGCTCCTTGACTGGCAGTTATACATTCTAGGACTTTAGGGCAGCTAACTGTGACGTCTGATATTTTTCTGAATTACTACTTTACAGAAAAAAAAAGTCAACCTCCATTCTAATACGAATCTTCTTCCTCTTTTCCAAATGTCTACCAATTGGGTCCAACCATATTCCTCCTTCCTCCAGGAAGTCTTCCCTGAGCAGCTGGAAATCTTCTTTCTTAAGTCCTACAGGCAACTAGTCACTCATCCCATATGTACAGAGGGCCTGACCTAGACACTGGGATCAAGTATTCATAAGACAAAGTCCTGTACTCAAGGAGTTTACATTCCAGTGTGGGAGACAGGCGATGGATGGATAGATGATAAGCTATATGTAGATGCAAGCATGCTCAGTCATATCTGACTCTGCGACCCTATGGACTGTAGCCCGCCTGGCTCCTCTGTCCATGGGATTCTCCAGGCAACCAACTGGAGTGGGTTGCCACTTCCTCCTCCAGGAGGTCTTGCTGACCCAGGGATCGAACCTGTGTCTCTTTGCATTATCAGGCAGATTCATTACCACTGAGCCACCTGGGAAACCCCCATAGATAGATAATAGGTAGATTAACAGAAAGATACATGGATATACAGACAGATAGATGATGGATAAATGATTTCAGGTACTAGTAAGTGCTTTGAAGATGATATATAAAGCAACATGGTAAGGAAGAACTTTGAGTGGACAGCTTTGGCAAGGGCGAGCAGAAAGGTGTTCTGGGGAGGGCTTGGATACAAAGGAGGATGAGGAGGGAAGAAAAATTCAAGCAAAAGGAACAGTAAGTGCAAACAATATCTGCAAGCCTGGGATAATATTAGCCGGTACCACCACAGAGAGGGCCAGAGAGGGAGAAATAAGTAGAGAAGGAGAGAGTAAAGAGAGCTGAGACCAGGGGAGTATGTAAAGACTAGATCTCGGGCTGAGTTGGGTTTGTATACTGCTTGCAATGGAAATCATGAGAGAATTTAAGGGAGAACATGCTGAAGTCTTATTTACAGCACAGGCAACCCCCTTGTGCCTGAGCCCCCGAGGACTCCCCTTCTGACATCGCCTCACCACTTGCAGGAAGCCCTTCCTCACCTGACAAGGTGGAGTAGATGCCCCTCCCTGTCTGGGCTCAGGTGTTAACATCTTCATGTCACTGTCATTGTGCTTCCCACCTTGTTGAGAATGAATGACTGATATGTCTTTCTACTTTATTAGAAAGTAAATTCCTGACAGAGGGAGACAGGAGTAGGGAGTCCAGATTCGGAAAGTGGCCTGGGCGCAAAGACTCCCTCTCTCCGGAGTGGCAACCTGGATTTAGGCGAGTTAATCACTGCCTTGTACCTCAGTTTCTTTGTCTGCAAAATGAGAATAATAGCAGATACTGCATGGAATTGTTCTAATTAAACCATGTGTAAAATACCACCTATCAATGGCAGGTGCCAAGTAACCACTCTGTAAATCATAGACCTCCTTCCTGGGTGTTTTCTCAGGGCTCACACAAAGAAGGTCGGGCCCAGTATCTCTTAGGGCCTCTGGCAGCAGTGAGCCTTGCTCGTGGGGTGGGGTGATTTCAGAGGAGGGGGTCCAATTAGATTCAGGTAGTGAGGCTGGAGGACCTGGCTGGCAGAAATAAGAATGAAGAAAAGCAAAAACAGATGGTTTGTTGATCTGACTATTCCTTTAGCTAACACACTGTCATCTTTCAGCCTCTCAGTCTGTTCGTCTGCAAAATGGTAACAACGTCCTCTGCACTGATTGTCAGAGGGTTGCCGAGGGGCCTCATGTCCTAATAGGAGAAAGGGACCTGTGAGGGCCCTCCGCCTGGTCATCTCTGAGGCCACAGTGTGCCATGTGACATGGCCACCTTGCCTCTCTCTGATTCCCTCAGTGAGTGAAAGTGAAAGTGAAAGTTGCTCAGTCCTGTCAGACTCTTTGTGACCCCGTGGACAATACCGTCCATGGAATTCTCCAGGCCAGAATACTGGAGTGAGTATCTGTTCCTTTCTCCAGTGGATCTTCCCAGTCCTAGGATCAAACCTGGGTCTCCTGTATTCGGGGTTTCTTTACCGTCTGAGCCACAGGTATGATACAGCTAACTTAGTTTGCAGACTTAGGCTGACACCTGCACCATCTTGGATATGTGGAATTCTGGACCATTTAGAAGGAAATAAATCCCTCTTCTAGTAACCTGGATCCAAAATTCTGTTCTGACATTCTCTGCTTATGCCTTGGAGTTAAGGAGTCATTTATGTGTCACAGACATAAGCCCAAGTGATTGATCACCTAAAGACTGAAACAGTTTCTTTCTTCCTCTCTAACACTGTGGCCACCTCTGTTATTTAAGAACCTCTAGTTTCCTGGTCTTAAACCTAGTCCTCTGTGGGTCACCCTGCATATTGCTGCTGAAAGAATCTTTGCAAAATGAAAACATTCAGTCCTTACAACTCGTCTTCAAAGAGTCCTCATCACTCACAGGAGACAGATGAAGCCGGATAGTCAAAGCTTTTCTTCTCTGACTTGGACTCACCTCCACCTCTCTGACTCTCTCCATTTCACACTGGATGCTCCAGTCCCCCATGGATGTATCTCACACCCTCCAGAAGATCCTTGATACCTATGTAACCTCAGGTCCTGCCTCCTCTTTGGAAGTCCCTTCTATCTTCATTCTGACCTTCCAAATTTTATTCCTATACCAAAACACCGCGTTCCCTTTGAAGTTCTCTTTCTTCAGCTCAGTCTACCCTCTGGTGCCTGACCTTCAAACATCAGGGACATCAGAAGCAAACACATATTCAAGCCTAATTTTATCAACTGCCTATGAGTCAACTTCTGACTGTGTCCGATGTTTGAACCCCAGTCCGTTGTGACTAGTGTGTGAGTCCAAGGCAGCTATGCTTCCTAAAAGAGGGAGGTGATCCTCAGGCAGGCTTGCTATAAAATGCTTTGAGATGATATTAAAAGGTCATGCAATGACCATTTTTCCTTATTACCAAAGTTTGGAAGTATATGTAACACATTTCAACTCTTAATTATATTTAGTTTTACAAAACTAAAAGCTTTCAATGCATATTAGCTTGGAATGAGACATTAAATAGTCACTGCCTGCAATGCAGGAGACACAGGAGACCTGGGTTCGATCCCTGGGTCAGGAAGATCTCCTGGAGAAGGAAATGGCAACCCACCCCAGTATTCTTCCCTGGATAATCCCATGGACTGAGGAGTCTGCCAGGCTACGGTCCAAAGGGTCGCAAAGAGTTGGACATGACTGAGTGACTAAACATGAACGAGGACCTAAATGTAAACTGTCTGACCCTGGCCAAACAGAGAATTCAATTTTTTTTAAAAAGGTGGAAATCTACTTAGGTATGATACTTAGGCCCCGTGAGGCCACCTGTGATGTGTAACTGATACCATCAGGTGTCCTATTGATGGTTTGACTTTGTGATTTTGATTGAAGCTGATTATAATTAATTATACAACTTTGAAATGCTCAAGTCTAACTTCGCTGAAATTACATCATGAAAATGGGCATTTGTAGGATTTCTGGCAGAAGGGAAATCAGCATAAATATTTACTCAATGTTAAAATCATAGCATATATTCATACAACAAAACCAGACCCCTTCAGCTTACTGTTGTTGGTGGTGAAAGTGCCCTTGGGATTGCACACATATGGGTTGTTGAACAGGTGTTACTGTTTAAAAAACCCTGGGTGTTAGTGATCTAAATGATCAGCCTACTCTGGGACCATGTACACCAGTGTACCAACTCAAAATGAAGTAGTTGATTGTCCATTCAGTAGTATGAAACCTCTGGAAAGTGTAGTTTATCTGGATCTTAGTCGTAAAAGAGGCCTGAGCATCAAGGCTCATTCCAGGAGGCTAGATCTGACGTGTATAAAGCCTTGGGACATAAAATAACTGGGAACTGATGCTCACTTCTGTCTGAAATCTCCCCCACTAGTCTCCCTCTAATGTAGTTTTAAGTTACAGCTGACATAAGATACCAAGAAAATCCAATAGAGTTTTTCAGAATCTATGTCAGCAATCTCGGAGAAGGAAATGGCAACCCACTCCAGTATTCTTGCCTAGAGAATCCTGTGGACAGAGGAGCCTGGTGGGCTGCTGTCCATAGGGTCACACAGAGTCAGACACGACTGAAGCGACTTAGCATACATGTATGCATTGGAGAAGGAAATGGCAACCCACTCCAGTGTCCTTGCCTGGAGAATCCCAGGGATGGAGGAGCCTGGTGGGCTGCCGTCTATGGGGTCGCACAAAGTCGGACAATACTGATACTGAAGTGACTCAGCAGCAGCAGCAGCATGTCAGTAATCTATTGCCAAATAATGCTGTGTAACAAATCACCCCAAAGGTTAGTATCTTAAAGTGACACCCACTTTTTATTGCTCAGGAATCTATGGGTTGCTGGAGCAGTTTAGTTCTGCTGAGCCTGGTGAGCTTGATTGGACAGGCCTGATTTGAATTAAGGTTCACTCTAGAGGGTGGTAGGTTGCTGGCAAATTGCTGGTTCATCTAGGACAGCCTCGGCCCAGTCATCTATGTTCCACCAGCATGTTCTCATAGAGATCTCAGAGACACGGGTGGGGTGTAGGAGGACAAGCTGTAAGGCCTCTTGGGGCTAAGTACATCAATGACACAGGACCACTTCTCCAACACTCCATTGACCAGAGCAAGACAAAGCCCAGAACAGATTCCAGGGGTGAGGAATTAGAACCTACTTCTAGATAGAAGAAAATGCAAAAGCATAATACAAAGGAAGAGGAAATCAGGGCCATTCCCCAGTCAATATATCACAGCATCCACACATGGAATGAACATATTCGTGTTTGCATTTGGAAAACATATGGTTGATTCTTGTTAATCACAGCAGAAGTATATTCTATACACTCACCACCAGCACTGAATTAGTGAATGCTGAAGGACTGTTCCAAGGGGAAATACGGGGTTAGGGTCCTGTGAGCCTTAGATCACAGTGTCTTCAACACCTCGGGTGCCACCTATGTTACATACATTTGTTTGCCACCCTCTTTGTGTAACAAGCCATTCTCATCAACATTAAAAACATACCCTTCCACAAAACCCCTTTCTTGTGTAACTGTAGATTTCTTCTGTAGCCTCTGATCTTTAGGAATTACCTTGCCTAGGGGGCAGTCTCCAATACGGCATGCCCTCTTGGCCCCCTGGGGTGTGGAAACAAAATTCTAGAGCTTCTAATTACATGGTTTATTTTAACCTCTTACTTTAAAAAAATGGTGCAGCGTCACCACAGCGATCCCCTAACTCTGAGCCACTCTAGACTCTCACCTGGAAAAACGCAATAGCCCCTTTTCTTAAACTGTGCCTCTCCCTTGCCCCCTGCCCCACAGTACCAGGCTCTTCTCAGCAGCCGGAAGGATACTTTCAAAATGTCAGATCAAGTCACACCTCTCTCAAAAATTTCTGATGAATTCCCATCTCACCAAAGCCAAAGTGCTTGAGGCCCATTGTGAGTTTCCTCTCTGATTTCTTCTCTAACCCTCCACGGCTTACTCCACTCCAGACACACAGAGCCCCTCTGTCCCTCAAACGTGCAGGCTCACCCCTACCTCAGGGCCTTTGCACGGGAATGTTCCCTCTGACCAGAGTGCCTGAAACCCAGACTCCCAACAGGCCCACCTCCTTCAGTTTTTGTTTAAATCTCATCTTCTTAACCTGCCCTGTTATGCCTCACCCTCAAATCCCCTATACATTTGTTTCTTTCTCCCATAGCATTTATTACCTTATAGCATGTTGTATGATTTTCTTACTGATTTAGTTTTTCAATTATCTGACTATGGGAAGGAAGTCATTTTTGTCTTTTTTATTCATAGAAATATCCCAAATGCTCTGGACAGTGCCTGGCACATAAGAACTCAATATACTTATTATTGGAAATATTGAATGAATAGCTGTATTTTACATAAGATGCATAATATAATACTAATGCTATAATGTATATAGCTTAAGAATAAACAGATATATATTGTTCAGTTCAGTTCAGTCGCTCAGTCATGTCCGACTCTTTGCGACCCCATGAACCGCAGCACACCAGACCTCCCTGTCCATCACCAGCTCCTGGAGTCTACCCAAACCCATGTTCATTGAGTCGGTGATGCCATCCAACCATCTCATCCTCTGTCGTCCCCTTCTCCTCCTGCCCGCAATCTTTATCAACATCTGGGTCTTTTCAAATGAGTCAGCTCTTTGCATCAGGTGGCCAACGGATTGGAGTTTCAGCTTCTACATCAGTCCTTCCAATGAATAACCAGGCCTGATCTCCTTGAGGATGGACTGGTTGGATCTCCTTGCAGTCCAAGGGACTCTCAAGAGTTTTCTCCAACACTACAGTTCAAAAGCATCAATTCTTCAGTGCTCAGCTTTCTTTATAGTCCAACTCTCACATCCATATGTGACTACTGGAAAACCATAGCCTTGATTAGACAAACCTTTGTTGACAAAGTAATGTCTCTGCTTTTTAATATGCTGTCTAGGTTGGTCATAACTTTCCTTCCAAGGAGTAAGCGTCTTTTAATTTCATGGCTGCAATCACCATCTGCAGTGATTTTGGAGCCCCCCAAAATAAAGTCTGTCACTGTTTCCACTCTTTCCCCATCTATTTGCCATGGAGTGATGGGACTGGATGCCATGATCTTAGTTTTCTGAATGTTGAGCTTTAAGCCAACTTTTTCACTCTCCTCTTTCACTTTCATCAAGAGGCTCTTTAGTTATTCTTCACTTTCTGTTGGGGTAGATACTAATCATTTGCTTTTTTCCTTCTTGGAGTGCTGGAGAAAGACATTTAATGAACACTGACTTAGACATACGGGATGTAATGAATTTGAGGTCATTCTAATGTATTTCTAACTGTGTCCAGGAGGTGGCGCTCATTCCCAACAAGTCGCCAATAATCCCGCAAGTGCGGAGAACCTCCTGGTCTAGGTGCTTGTACCAGAGTTATCAAAATGGCCCTGATACTATCCCAAGACACAGTCCTGCTAGTGCTTGGATAGCCTGTCCCTGAAATTCCTGGTGGATCGGGAAGGACATGGCAGACAGCTGCCGTGTATCCAGGGCCTGGGGCACTGGCCCAAAATGCCAGAGGCTTGGGAGGGTCAGGGGGTGCTCGTGGGGCCCCTCAGATCCCCAGCTGCTCTTCAGCCCTCTTCCATTGGAGTCCCCCTCCCAGTGCAATGCCAGGACTCTCCTGCAGACAAGAGCATCCTCTCTACAATGGCTGCTGCTTACAAGAGCAGGTTATGTGCCAGACTGGGAGAGACCCCTTCTTACCTAGCTGAATCCCCCCCAACAGGGGAGGAAGGGGTTTAGAACTGCATTTTACGAAGGAGGAACCAAAAGCTTCAAATGATTAATAGAAAGTGGTGGAGTGACAGGACATCTCTGTAGTTCTTCCTCTGCACGTGGGGGTCCAAGGAACTAAGAACTCAGAGGTGGGTGAGATCTGATTCCCTGCCCTCCAAGAATTCACCATCTAGTTAGAGAGGGGCATGCGCGCGCGCGTGCGCGCACACACACACACACACACACACATACACACACAATTACAAGCAGATTGTGATAAACCTTGACACAAAAGTATGAAGAATTTGCAAAGGGGGACTTTCTTCAGCGCTCCCAGGTTTCTGCACTGTTTTGCAATTAGAAACACTTGTTCCCAGCCACTCACGAGGGATTTTTTCCCACGATGCATGTTCAGTTGCTTCAGTTGTGTCTGACTCTTGGTGACCCCAAGGACTGTAGACCACCAGGCTCCTCTGTCCATGGGATTTTCCAGCAAGAATTCTGTAGTGGATTGCCATTTCTGCCTCCAGGAGATCTTCCCGATGCAGGGATTGAACCCACGTCTCATGTCCTCTGCATTTGCAGACAGGTTCTTTACCACTAGTGCCACCTGGAAAGCCCTCCACAGAGCTTCTCACACTTTATTCGGGCTCTTGTTAAAGAGGCGGACTCTGCTCCAGTAGGCCTGGTGTGGGGCCTGGGATTCTGAATCCTAATGGCCAGTCAGGTGGTGTGGGTGATGCTGCTCTGAGACCACACTGAACCATAAGAGCTGAAGGAGAGCTTGGCCTATAACCTTTTTTTTTTTATGGCCCAAGAGCTAAGAATGATTTTTGCATTTCCAAAAGGCTGTGAAGAAAAGAAAGAATATGTACCAGTTCCAAGGTGGCCCTCAAAACCTAGGATATTTCCTATTCGACCGTTTACAGAAAAAGTCTGCAGACCTTGGGACTAAAGTGACCCTACTGTCCCCTTTCTGAGCCCTATGGGAAGAACAGGCACTTCTTCTCTTTATTTTTAATTTTTTTAAATTGGAGTATAGTTGCCTTATAATCCTGTGTTAGATTCTACTGTACAACAAAGTGAATGATATATATATATCCCCTCTTTTTCGGATGAATTAGAAGAACAAGTTCTGTTCATAGTAGTTTGGAAGAAAGAGCCAGGCTGACTGAACTCCTTTACTCCTTCTCCTGGGTCCTCTGCCTGGTGGCAGGAAGTCTATATTCTGAGAACAGAGTGCATGTTGGGAATCTCTGCTCTGAGGATGGCCTGCTGTGGTCCAGCTGATACAGTGATGAGGTAAGTCAGGGCTGAAGTCTGCTTTCCAGTCATCAAAGGCAACGGCTTTATCAGTAATCAAGGTGATGGTCTGGCCTCTGCTACATTCTTCCATCTGTATCTTAGAGGTTCTGAGATGAAGGGCGGAGGGTGCTTTTTGAAACCCCACAGCCAATCCTCTACTGTCTCCTCCATGCATTTCCTCTGTGTCTCTGTCTCCTTGTTGAACTCGGGGCAGGCACCGTGGCTGCAGCCAGGGCTGGCATTTCGCACTCGACTGATGGACTCACATGAGGCCCAGGGTCGACACCCCGGTGCTGCCAAATGACTCTGTCAGCCCGTGTCACCAACTGATTGCCACATCGGAGGGCTCATTACAAGTCCGAGCCGACCCCGGGCTCCTGTGGAGAGCAGCCATCAGCCATCAGCCACTTTGTGGCAATGGCCCGAATCACAGGAAAGCGGGCCTGATTTGACAAAAGCAGCAGCCATATATTTTTTGCTCTTGGAGGTGTAACCATGGTAATGAGAGCGGACGAAAACCATTCCTTAACACTAGCGACGCTCAAACGCACATGGCAGTTTGGGGTAGTGGAAATGGGGTTTAATTTTAGAATCTGAGCATTGCTTCAGGGAACAAAGGGCATTAGAACCGGGCCTGTCAAAAGACCTGCTACAGCTTCCTCTCCTCCCAGGAGCACACATCCTGTTGCAGGCAGAGTTTGCATCCATCAGTTGCAGTGTCTGCTTTGTTCATGACATTCTTCTACCTGGTATAGCTGCTGTGACGGGGATGTGCCTTTAGAAAGTCTCTCTGTTGTGGCTGTTTCCAGGAGCAATAAAAGAACTGAGCTCAAGAAGATGCAGCTGCGGTAATCATTCTGCATTCAACCTAGCTGTCGATATCCTCACCACAATCCTTATAGGATAGGTGTCAATGTTATTCCCATTTTACAGATGAGGAGACTGAGGTGCAGAGGTGATGTGACCTTTGATAAGTGACCTGGCGGACAGCCTGCACTCTTCCATGATGTCGTGGGAGACAAAGGTTCCCTGGCAGATCTGTGAGAGACCTTTGGGATATTTAAGTTGGTGCTGGAAAGGCCCGTCTCTGGTCCCTGGAAACACAAGTCTGTTGTTACTATTTCTGAGTGCAGTTGTGTGTCCTCCCAGAGTCCCAGAGCTGAAGGAGGGGAGATGAAAGGGAAACTTTAACCCTTGACAGAGGTAGAAAGTGCTTGTAAAACCAGTCTCATTTCTCTGAAAGCGATTTTCCAATATGTATTGAGAGCCTTCAGATGTCCACATGTGTCAATCCACTACTTCAGTTGTTATGGATCAGCTTAAGAGAGTAACCAACGTTCAAGAAGATTTTTCTAACAATGTGGAAACCATAGATTTTCCATATTTTCAAATTATATAGGAAATTTTCAAAATAGCCTATGGAATCAAGGATTGGGACTCACTCAAGAAAATAAATCTATGAAGTAGAATAATATAGAGCTAAAGATCTTATTTTCAAGAAATTTTTTTAGTGATGTGGGAAAATATTTGTGACATAATGCTGCATGGAAAAATCAGGAAATAAAATTATTTGCAGCATCATTTCATCTATTGTTGTGTAGCTATTTTATATATATGACTGAAAATATTTCAGAGATGGAATTAAATTAGGGGGTATTTTAATTTTTTCTCTATATTTTCCTAATCTTTATAATAAGCAAAATCTCTTGTAAAACAACAGTTTTGTTAACAGAAGAGATAATAATGATAAAAGAACTGCTTTTTTGTTAAGTACTTATAATATGCTTGGCAATTTGAGAAAGTGATTTATCTATATTTAAAGTACTCTTCCTTACAAAGTCTGCCAAGAGAGTTTTTATCAAAAAAGAAACTGAGAAACTGACTTACTGAAGATTTGCTAAATGAATGAATTACAAAAGTCAACAAATTGTAATCATTTGTTACCTGCTCAAGAAATTAAATGCAGTCCATTTAGCTGCAGGAGAGCGTTGAGAGAATCATGGGAGATAAAGACTCAAAACTGAATGAAGCCAGATCCCAGAAAGCCTGGAATGCCATGCTAGGGAGGGAGATTCTATTCTACAGGTAATGTGGAACCAGTTGTGCAGGTTAGGAAGGAAAGAAGGAAGGAGAGAAGGAAGGAAAGAGAGAACAAAGGAAGGAAAGAAGGGGAGAAGGAAGCAAGGAAGGTAAGAAAGTGTTAACAGAGATGTGTGTGGGTGGGGGTGTGTGTGTCTGGTGAATTCCCAAGGAGAGGTATTCAGAAAGATTTATGAACATTGCATATCTATTCCAGCCTTTGTTAAGCACCGTGTCTCCATACACTGTCACCAACATAAACATAATTTTGGAGCATGTTCCTGGACTTACCCTGGGTGGAAAAGCAGAAGTAACCCAGCCTTCTGGGGCACCCCAAAGTAGGGAGACATACTGAACATGGAATGATGTTTAAAATTCTTTTTCTCTGCTCCTTCTTTAGGCCCCTTGTGCTGCAGGGTCTCCATCGTCCTATGTGACTAATTTCATCATCTTCACCTCCGACTCTAGGGTTCGGTTCATAGGACAAACCTTGCTCACTTGCCCTCGCTGTCGGCCCGAGGGCTGCCGGTTCTCCAACCCGCACACTCGAGGCCACGTGCATGTGAGTGTCTGCACCGTGCCGAGCCCTCTCTCTATGTGAGTGTCTGCACCTCAGCCTTGTCACTCACCATTCCCAGCACCAGCAGCACTTCAGACTTCCCGACTGGAGATTGGAACATCAGTCAGATCCACAGTCCTGAGCGATCAGAGCTCTTCCTGAGGTTGTGCATTTCAATCATTTTCTTTTCATCAAGGTACATGCTTCTGTAAATGTTTGTCCATTTGATGCTTTCATATCACATACTCCCATGCCAGGCACAGGTCTCAAGACTGAACTTATATTAACACCAACAATCCTTCAAGGCAGGAGTTACCGCATGTTACACCCAAGAGGGCTTTCCTGACTCACCTGAGATCCTGCCATTGATTAGGTGCAGCCAGGATTTGAACCACAGTTCTGGTTTCTAAGTCAGTGTTCTCGATCATTCCATCAAGCTGCTGCTCACCTCCAGAACAGAATATATTCTAAAACCAGTGACATAGGAAATCATTATTAAAATGCAATCACAGGGAGCCTATAGTTCATTTCCCATGGCACTTCAACCCTCAAGCTTTTGATGTAAATTTCTGACATATTCTAAGGGGATGGATGAATGGTTAATTACTAGATTTAGTGCTTATTCTCCCCCTTTCTTTCTCTGCTACTTAAAAGATCCCACATTTCCCCTTTTCTCTTTTTTTGGTAAATTCTCTGCTGATAATATCACTAGTACCCATCGTTTCACCACTTAGCCCCTTGTTGATGAGTTCCCTTTTCAGCTTTGAATTTTCTCCCAGGTCCAGATCTAAATGCCCAGCACCATACTCAACATTTCCTCCTGCGTGTTGCACAGAGACCTCAAGCTCACCAAACCCCAAACAGGACTCAGTGCCCCACTTTCCCGTCTTGTCACTGGCACCACCACTGTGCTATTGCCCATGCAACGATCCCAGAGTCAGCATACCAGGCTTCCCTGTCCATCGCCCACTCCTGAAGCCCACTCCTCAAACTCATGTCCTTTCGTCAGTGATGCCATCCAACCATCTCATCCTCTGTCGCCCCCTTCTCCTTTTGCCTTCAATCTTTCCCAGCATCAGGGTCTTTTCCAATGAGTTGACTCTTTGCTTAAGGTGGAGCTTCAGCTTCAGCATCAGTCCTTCCAATGAATATTCAGGGTTGATTTCCTCTAGGATTGACTGGTTTGGTCCTCTTGCTGTCCAAGGGACTCTCCAGAGTCTTCTCCAGTATCAGAATTTGTAATTAGCAAGTCTTTGGCACTCAGCTTTATTTATGGTCCAACTCTCACATCTGTACATGACTACTAGAAAAACCATAGCTTTGACTATATGGAACTTTGTGGGCAAAGTGATGTCTCTGCTTAGTCATCCTTCAAGATCCAGTGTAAGCATCTCTTCTTCACGGAACTGTAACCTTTTTTTTACTGTAACTTCTTGACTCTCCAGATCACTTAACTATTTTTTTTTTATCTCCTTCATATGGCAATTAATGCTACTTTTGTCAGCCTTTGTGTATCCTAATTCCTCCTGCTAGACCAGGAACTCTAGATCGAGTCTGTTCCACCTTTGTTTTCAGTCCAGAATAAGCCTTGCTACCAAAGTGCTCATTGAAGGCAGTTGAGTGAATGAACAAGTGAACAGAATCTGCTCCAAACAATGTGTTAGATGGTATGAAAAAAAATGGCCACAGTAATTTCTTTCTTGTGTGGTTTTCCCCACACTGACACTGGACTTGTCTATTTGATCTGCTTTGGCCAGAGGGGTAATAGTGAGCATGACAGAAGCAAAGACTTGAGCGTGCCTGGTCCTCCCTCTCCTGTTGCCCTTGCAACTCTGGCCATCATAGCAGTGACTCAAGCTGTCATTCTGGATGCTGAAAGAGCTAAAAAAGAAGAAACAGATGCTCCCACTTGCCAGCTGACCAAGGCACGTGAGAGCGCCCAGGGGAGGTCAGCTGAGCTGGCAGAGACATGAAGAATTCAGAATAATACAATGAATAAAAGTTCTTGTTTTAAACTACTTAGTTTGGGGGGGGGGGCGTTTCATGCAGTGAAAGATAATTCACGGAATACCCATGGATTGCTAATTTTCAAAGAATAGCAGTCAAGTGAGTAGTACTATATACTTATTCTTTTTTTTTTTTTTTTTTTTGCCACTGGTATAATAATAATTGGGCTTACCAGGTGAAGATAGTGGTAAAGATTCCCTGGTCGCCAATGTAGGTGACATAACAGACACAGGTTCAGTCCCTGGGTTGGGAAGATCCCCTGGAGGAGGGAATGTCAACCCACTGTCCAGTACTCTTCCTTAGAGAATCCCATGGACAGAGGAGCGTGCTGGGCTACAGGCTTCATAGGGTTGCACAGAGTCAGATACGAGGGAGGCAATTTCACACACATGCGTAACAATAATAAAAACGCTCTCTAGTCAAGAGGACTTCCTAATTCAGAAGTGGGAGTTCTGTCATACACTAGTTGTGTGACATTGAGCAAGTTACTTCATCCCCCAGATAATGGCACCTGCCTTTCAGGGTTGTCAAGAGAATTTAATGGAATTCTGTTCATGAAGCAACTAATACAGACTCCCACATAGAATGAACTTGACATAGGTTGGTTATTCCTCTTGGTTGGTCTAGGACTTGAAAAGGCAGCTCTGACTCTCCTCCCCCAGGTAAATGCCTCTGTTTTCATCTCTGTCTCTTGTCTTCCCAGGACGGACAATTCTTTGCTATTTAAATTTGCTTGAAGTGCGCCGGCTGCGACAGCAGAAGCGTGGCCGCGAGGAGCTACCCCACGCCCAAGGTCAGGGGTATCGACAGAGAGCGCCAGGCTGCGACAGCGCAGGAGCGGTGGCGGGAGGAGCTTCCCCACCTCCAAGGAGCGGCTGCTGCGGGGCGCAAGAGGGCTGAGAGGAGCTACTCCACGTTCAAGGTCAGGAGGGGCGGCCATGAGAAGATACCCCTCGTCCAAGGTAAGAAGCAGTGGCTGTGCTTTGCTGGAGCAGCCGTGAAGAGATACCCCACATCCGAGGTAAGACAAACCCAAGTAAGATGGTAGGTGTTGTTGAAAGGTTGTTGCTGAACGATAAGACGCGGGATTCTTGGCCTCCGGAGGAGACGAATTCAATCCGGGGCCAGAGACGAGGCTGGATCGCTCAGAGCTTTTGTGTAATAAAGTTTTATTAAAGTATAAAGGAGATAGAGAAAGCTTCTGACATAGGCATCAGAAGGGGGCAAAAGAGAACCCCCCTCCTAGTCTTTAGCTGTATGTTATATAGTCACAGTCTGTTAATGAAAAGAAAGGAATGTCATAAAATCTAGAATGGCACCAGATAATTCATCCCAGGCCATAAAACTATTGACTTGCATCTTGTACCAACAAATAGTTTCGTTTACATAGATTAGGGGAACAATACCTGAATAAGTAAGTTAGGCCCTTTGGCGGAACCAACTTGAAGATGGAGTCTGGGGTTCATTAACATAGCTTAAGACAACATTTCCATACGAAAAAGAAATGTATTGGTTAACTCAAGGTTTGAGAGTTGTTAGCTTTAGGTGAGACCAGGTGTCATGGCAACACAGAATGTTAAGAGAAACCTCCTTTTAAATTTGTATAGAGAAGGAAAACCAGATCGCTGGTTTGTTCTTTCCTGCCGGTTAAGAGAGAGAAAAATGTCTGGCACTTACAGCCTCTTTCCTCCATTTGGAGACCCCTGGCCTTCCTGCCTGTTACTCTCTCATTCCCCCCTTTTCTTTTAGGAGAATTATGTTGCCTAGGGAAAAGGGGCGTCGTTCTCATTTCATAACTGCTTCCGAGCTGACAAGGGGCGTTGTCCCTAAATTGGTGAGGCAACATATTCTCCTAATCCTCATAGTGAGGATGTCTGATCCAGGGGCCCCAAATAGTAATCGGAAGAAGCTGCAGTGATAGCAGGAGTTTGAGCAACCATTTGTAACTTAAAAGCTTTCATGCGACTAGAAACAAATCCAGTTACACAGTTACAGATGCAGGGAGCAAAGAGCAAAAACAAAACAATCAGAATTATTGTAATTAAGATAGTTTTCCACCATGGGGAACTAGTTAATGTCTCCCAAAGTGAGGCGATTGAGGCTTCAGGAGTATCCATGGCCCCAATCATCTTGTTCATGTGTTTAGTAAAATGAGTAACATTAGTGCTCATATCAGGTATATATGTACAGCATTGAGTATGAATGATGGCACAAGTTCCTCCTTGTGCAGCAAAATAGTGATTAAACTGAGACAGTGTATAATCAAAATTAAAAGTCACATTATGTCCATAGTTAAGGTACAGAGTATTACACCAGTTCATTCTAGGGTTGTTAGATGTCATCAGATGAAGAAGAGGCATCACATGTGATTGTTGTCGAAGGTATTCGCAGACTTGGAGAAAGTCTTTTCCTTGAAGTGGAGATGTCCACCATGGGAAGCCTTCCACTGATGAAGAGGGGAGTGCTCCGCAGACCCAACAGTTAGACCGATTGTGGAATGCAGCATAGGAGTGAGCCCAGGACAGGAAGGCACTGTCTTGAGGATCAAAGGGCAGACTCAGGATTTCTGGAGTCAGCAGAAGTAGGCTCACATAGATTATCAGGCCCATCTGAAACATACAAAGTCAGAGCATAGAAAGTAAAAACAAAAAATGACATCACTTAGTTCTGGTCAGGGTGCCACCTCTTGACTCGAGTGTGATGTACCCAAGAATCAATTCCTGGCACTTTGACAGCTGTGGGAGAAGAAAGAATAACCTGGTAAGGGCCTTCCCAGAGGGGCTCGAGGGATGAGCCCCCAGATCCCAATGTTTTTGTGAGGACCTCGGTTCCTGGCTCAAATAGAGGCTTGCTGGATTCAGAGGCTGGGTCAGGAGTCGTCTCCCGGAGTTCTGTTAATGCCTGTTGAAAAGCTGAGAGCTGAGTTACATAATTAGTTAGCTCTAAGGCTTCAGGATCTATAACAATGTCTGTGCGTAAGAAAGGCCTTCCATAAATACATTCAAAGGGGGACAGTCCCTCCTTTTTGGGGGCAGTTCCAGCCCTCATTAAAGCTATGGGTTTCTTGAGTTAATTTGCGCAGATGTCTTTTGATAATGTCATTAGCTTTTTCAACCTTTCCTGAGGATTGGGGTCTCCAGGAACAGTGTAAGTGATACTCTATTCCTAGAGCTTTAGACACCCCCTGAGTTACAGCAGCTTTAAAGGCGGAGCCATTGTCACTCTGAAGGCTCCGTGGCAGCCCAAACCTGGGGATGATTTCATGGATTAAAATCTTTATAACTTCCTTAGCTTGTTCACTACGACAGGGGAACGCCTCAATCCATCCAGTAAAAGTATCCACCCAAACTTGTAAGCAAGAATATCCATTAGGTTTTGGCATATGAGTAAAATCAATTTCCCAGTCCTCTCCAGGATACTTTCCCTTTCGTTGTAATCCAGATTTTGCTAGCCTTTCCGTCTTTGGGTTATTTTTCTGACAAACCTCACACCGTTTGATAATGTTTTTTAAAGTTTTCATTATATTTTTACCTTCAAACAAACGAGAAGTCATCTGGCAAGTACTTTCTACACCCAAATGAAAACTCTGATGTAAACCCTTAAGAATTTTCCACTGAGCATTTTCAGGAATTATTAATCGTCCATCCTCGGACTGTAACCATCCTTTATCAGTAATCTTTGCTCCTCTTTTCTCATATCTTTTTAATTCTTCCTCAGTATATTGTGGTTTTTCTTGTTCTACAGGACCTGTCCATATCAAAGGCGTCTGTAGGGAGGGGGTTTCATAAAGTGCCGCTTTTTTGGCTTGAGAGTCTGCTAACAGGTTACCGGTGGCTACTTTACTCCCATCCCTGCTGTGCCCTTTGCAATGCATAACCGCTACTTCTTTAGGACAATAGATAGCAGTTAAAAGTCTCTGGATCTCTCTGAAATGCTTAATAGGTTCCCCTGTTGCTGTTTGAAACTGTCTTTCTTTCCATACTGCAGCATGAGCATGCAAAGTCAAATAAGCATACTTAGAATCAGTGTAGACATTCACCCATTGCCCTTTGCTTAACTCTAGAGCTCGGGTCAGAGCCACAAGCTCCGCTAACTGGGCGCTGGTTCCCTGGGGGAGAGATTTTGCTTCTAAAACCTGTTCAGCCGTCACCACAGCATAACCTGCTTTACGCTTTCCATCCCGAACAAAAGAACTGCCATCTGTAAATATTTCCATGTCAGGATTGTCTAATGGGGTATCCATTAGATCTTCCCGAGCTGCATAGTTTAAAGTTAGAAACTGGGAACAATCGTGATCAGGTGTTTCATCTTCCTTCTCAGGAAGGAAAGTAGCAGGATTTAAATTTCCACAAACTTTAAGCTTAGTTACTGGTCCTTCTAACAACAGTGACTGATATTTAAGAAGCCTACTGTCTGTCATCCAAATGTTAACCTTAGAATTTAAGATTCCACTCACATCATGAGAAGTCAGTACAGTAAGGTTTCGTCCAGTAATTATTTTTAAAGCTTCAGGTGCTAATAAAGCAGCTGCCCCAATTACTCTTAGGCAGTGGGGCCACCCACGTGCAATTACATCTAATTCTTTGCTTAGATAAGCAATAGGTAGCTGGTGAGGCCCCCGGGGTTGTGTCAAAACTCCCAAGGCCATACCTTTCCTTTCAGTGACAAACAAGTTAAATTCTGACCCTGTGGGCAAACTCAAAGCTGGAGCTTGCAGGAGAGCAGTCTGAAGAACCTTAAAAGCCTTTTGAGTATCTGGAGACCAAACCAGTTTGTCGGTTTTGGCCTGCTGAGTTTCAGCTATAAGTTTATATAAAGGCCGGGCAAGTTCTCCATAACCCGGAATCCAAATGCGACAGTAGCCTGTGATTCCCAAAAATCCTCTCAGTTGCCTTAAAGTCATAGGTAGGGGATGATTTAGTATAGGTTTAATTCTCTCGGGGCCTATGGCCCTAGTCCCTTCTGATATGATTAGGCCCAGATATCTAACAGATTGTTGACAAAGCTGAGCCTTTTCTCTTGATGCCTTGTAACCGCAACTTGCCAAAAAGTTTAAGAAATCTTCTGAGGCTCGTGAACAAGCTTCCTCTGTCTCAGCACAGAGCAAAATATCATCTACATATTGTAACACTACTGCTTTAGAGCTATTAAAGTTTTGTAGATCCCGTGACAAACTTTGTCCAAATAAGTGGGGACTGTCACGAAATCCCTGGGGCAAAACTGTCCAGGTTAACTGAGAAGCTGGCTGAGTAGGGTCTTCAAAGGCAAATAGAAATTGACTTTCCTCTGCCAAAGGCACTGAATAGAAGGCATCTTTTAAATCAATTACTGAAAAATATTTGGCTCGTTCAGGAATTTCAGACAGTAGCGTATAAGGATTAGGCACCACGGGGTGTAAAGGAACCACAGCCTCATTTATTATTCGTAAATCTTGAACTAATCTCCACTTATCATTTGATTTTTTTACACCCAAAATAGGAGTGTTGCATGGACTGTTACAGGGAACTAATAGTCCCTGCTCCTTTAAATTTTCAATGATGGGTTTTAACCCTTCCTTAACTTCAGGTTTCAGTGGATACTGCTTCTTATGTGGGAATAAGTGTGGGTCTTTGGAGCTTGACAACTACAGGAATAGCATTTTGTGCTCGACCCACAGATTTTCCATCAGCCCATACTCTAGGATTCACATTTTCTTCAACTAAAGGGAGAGAAAGGGAGGGCTCCATATTCATGAAAACAGAGGCATGGACCTTGCTCAGTATATCTCTCCCCAAAAGGGGTGAGGGTGATTCTGGCACGATAAGAAACTCGTGTGAAAATAGCACAGAATCCCAGTTGCACGATAGAGAATAACTGAAGTAATACCTTTTGGCTCGTCCAGACAGTCCCATTACGGAAGCGGATCGGGAAGAAAGTGGGCCAGGGGCTTCAGTAAGCACGGAGTAAGTTGCCCCAGTATCTAAAAGGAAATTGACGGATTGGCCTCCCACCGTTATCAATACTCGGGGTTCCTCAGGTGTAATTAGGACAGGAGCTTGTGTGGGGGACCCGAGCACCTTCAGTCCTGATTGTCTTGAGAGTCAGACCCCTGAGACCTACACCTCTGGGGGCAGTCTCTCCTCCAGTGTGGTCCCTTGCAGACCGGACATGGAGCCGGGGGCGGCTTAGACGCCTGAGGGCAATCCCGCTTGAGATGCCCCTCCTTTCCACAGCCATAGCAAGCCCATCCCTTTTCACCTGGGTCCCTCTGGGCATTTTTCTCAGGCTGTTTAAGAACGGTTTTCATAGCCATTGCGAGGGCTTCCGCCTTTTCCTTCGTCTTTCTCTGCCTTTCTTTCTTTTCCTCATATTCCCTACCATAATAGACTGTCTGAGCCAGTTGTAACAGATTATCTACAGACTGATTTGGTCCATACGCCCGTTTTGATAACTTACGGCGAATATCTGGAGCCGACTGAGTGAGAAATCTATCCTTTAAGATCACTTTCCCCTCTTCACTTTCGGGATCAATCTCAGTGAATCTGCGAAGGGCTTCTCTCAGTCTGTCTAGGAATTTACCAGGAGCTTCCTTCTCTTCTTGTTCTATGTCTGCCAGTTTGCCATAGTTTAAAGGCTTAGAACGCGCCTGCCTGAGTCCTTCAAGAATACATCTGACAAAATGACTCTGATCCCATCTTCCTTTAGCAGTGTTATAGTCCCAGTCTGGTTCTGTAGCTGGGACCGCCTGACTCCCAGTGGGGAGGGCAGTTATCTCGTCCTCCCTCTTTCCCACTGATTCATTACCAAGCCATTCATCTCCATAAGCAACCGCTTTACCCAAAACTCGAGCTTTTGAGTCAGGAGTCAACGTTTGTCCCAAGATATACATCACATCCTTCCAAGTAAGGTCATAATGCAGAGTAACACCTTTAAAAGCTCTAATACACTCTAATATACACTACTTCTACCCAATTCCCTTGCTTTTTACAGAACTGTTTTAATTGTAAAACAGTATTATACTTAAGAGACCCTCCAACTGGCCACCGTTCGCCATCCTCCAGTGGGTACCGCGGCCATGCAGTATCACATAGGAAGACCAGGTGTGTCTTCTTTAAGCCCTGGGGATCAAATCTATCCCAGTTTTTCAGGATACAGTTCAAAGGAGTGAGGCTGGAATTGTTAGCTCCCATCTGTAAGAGAGAAAAAAAGCGACCAGCGCCAATTTTCTACCGGAGGCGTCCCTCCCTGCTCTAGATGGGGGTGTAGACAGACATTACACCAAAAGCTTTTCCTTCCTGGTCGGACTTAGTCTGTCCCTTACCGACGCAGGCGTCACACTCGTCCCTCCCGGTTCTACCACCGAGACGGGGTGGGGATGCACCCAGGGTAGACCTGATGGCATCCCTGACTGACGTCCAGCTCTTCACCTCACTTGCCTCTGATGCCACCCAGGGTGCAATCAGAGTAACCTTCCGGAATGCCTCCCAAGCCAAGACCTCTGGGGGACACATTCGTCACCTGAGTGCCTGTGCACGACCCGGAGTATATTCCTGACCAAAATAAGACTGATACAAACATGAAACTGAGATGTTCCTTCCAAGAGTCACCACACCGGTATAAGAGCCTCCTCTGCTCCAGTAAGAGCCAGTGTTACCAAAAGAAAAAAACCATTGCAGTTCCAATCCCAGTAACCTTTAACCTCAGAGATGCTCTGGGAGTTAGAGCTCCATCTAGCTTCCGAACTTTCCATGCCTAGCGAGGCTAGGCGCTTCCTACCAATCCAAGTTTGAGACCTAGACCACAGTAGAGTAGCAACATAGGTTACAAGTCCCTTGAAAGCCCAAGATCCGATAGATAAGGTTAGTACTTCTAATTCCCAAGGAGTTATGAAATGGTCAAAGAGACCGAAAAGTTTGACCGAGAAAAAAGAGTTCGGTCCACATGCTTTGCCCGTTTCTGGTCGGTTCCCAAAGGGGACATTGGTTGCCTCTTGGCATTGGCAGGTCGGTATAAACCCCCGACAAGTTTCTGCCATAAGCCTTATGAGGTCGCCGAGGAACCGCAGAGCAGGGCCTTTCATTTATTCACACAAGCACACCGTAGAGTTAGTAAAGTACAGCGGAAAACGTGTTCGCTAGGAGAACAAAGAACTAGAGCTCCAAGCATCCTTACCTTGTCCTGAAGGATCCCGGACGAGCCCCCAAGATGAAAGGTTGTTGCTGAACGATAAGACGCGGGATTCTTGGCCTCCGGAGGAGACGAATTCAATCCGGGGCCAGAGACGAGGCTGGATCGCTCAGAGCTTTTGTGTAATAAAGTTTTATTAAAGTATAAAGGAGATAGAGAAAGCTTCTGACATAGGCATCAGAAGGGGGCAAAAGAGAACCCCCCTCCTAGTCTTTAGCTGTATGTTATATAGTCACAGTCTGTTAATGAAAAGAAAGGAATGTCATAAAATCTAGAATGGCACCAGATAATTCATCCCAGGCCATAAAACTATTGACTTGCATCTTGTACCAACAAATAGTTTCGTTTACATAGATTAGGGGAACAATACCTGAATAAGTAAGTTAGGCCCTTTGGCGGAACCAACTTGAAGATGGAGTCTGGGGTTCATTAACATAGCTTAAGACAACATTTCCATACGAAAAAGAAATGTATTGGTTAACTCAAGGTTTGAGAGTTGTTAGCTTTAGGTGAGACCAGGTGTCATGGCAACACAGAATGTTAAGAGAAACCTCCTTTTAAATTTGTATAGAGAAGGAAAACCAGATCGCTGGTTTGTTCTTTCCTGCCGGTTAAGAGAGAGAAAAATGTCTGGCACTTACAGCCTCTTTCCTCCATTTGGAGACCCCTGGCCTTCTTGCCTGTTACTCTCTCATTGTGAAGGGCATCGGAGGGCAGACACACTAAAACCATAATCACAGAAAACTAACCAATCTGATCACAGGACCACAGTCTGTCTAACTCAATGAAACTAAGCCATGCCGTGTGAGGCCACTCAAGACGTTCGGGTCATGGTGGAGAGGTCTGACAGAATGTGGTCCACTGGAGAAGGGAATGGCAAACCACTTCAGTATTGTTGCCTTGAGAACCCCATGAACAGTATGAGAAGGCAAAATGATAGGATGCTGGAAGAGGAACTCCCCAGGTCAGTAGGTGCCCAATATGCTACTGGAGATCAGTGGAGAAATAACTCCAGAAAGAATGAAGGGATGGAACCAAAACAAAAACAATACCCAGTTGTGAATGTGACTGGTGATAGAAGCAACGTCCATGCTGTAAAGAGCAATATTGCATAGGAACCTGGAATGTTAAGGCCATGAATCAAGGCAAATTGGAAGTGGTCAAACAGGAGATGGCAAGAGTGAATGTCGACATTCTAGGAATCAGCAAACTAAGATGGACTGGAATGGGTGAATTTAACTCAGATGACCATTATATCTACTACTGTGGGCAGGAATCCCTTAGAAGAAATTGAGTAGTCATCATGGTCAACAAAAGAGTCCGAAATGCAGTACTTGGATGCAATCTCAAAAACAACAGAATGATCTCTGTTCATTTCCAAGGCAAACCATTCAATATCACAGTAATCCAAGCCTATACCCCAACCAGTAATGCTGAAGAAGCTGAAGTTGAACGGTTCTATGAAGACCTACAAGATCTTTTAGAACTAACACCCAAAAAAGATGTCCTTTTCATTATAAGGGACTGGAATGCAAAAGTAGGAAGTCAAGAAACACCTGGAGTAACAGGCATATTTAGCCTTGGAGTACAGAATGAAGCAGGGCTAAGGTTAATAGAGTTTTGCCAAGAGAATGCACTGGTCATGGCAAACACCCTCTTCCAGCAACACAAGAGAAGACTCTACACATGGACATCACCAGATGGTCAGCACCAAAATCAGATTGATTATATTCTTTGCAGCCAAAGATGGAGAAGCTCTATACAGTCAGCTAAAACAAGACCAGGAGCTGACTGTGGCTCAGATCATGAATTCCTTATTGCCAAATTCAGACTTAAACTGAAGAAAGTAGGGAAAACCACTAGACCATTCAGGTATGACCTAAATCAAATCCCTTATGAATATACAGTGGAAGTGAGAAATAGATTTAAGGGACTAGATCTGACAGACAGAGGGCCTGATGAACTATGGACAGAGGTTCGTGACATTGTACAGGAGATAGGGATCAAGACCATCCCCATGGAAAAGAAATGCAAAAAGGCAAAATGGTTGTGTGAGGAGGCCTTACAAATAGCTGTGAAAAGAAGACAGGCGAAAAGCAAAGGGGAAAAGGAAAGCTATTCCCATTTGAATGCAGAGTTTGAAAGAATAGCCAGGAGAGATGAGAAAGCTCTCCTCAGTGATCAATGCAAAGAAATAGAGGAAAACAACAGAATGGGAAAGACTAGAGATCTCTTGAAGAAAATTAGAGATACCAAGGGAACATTTCCTGCAAAGATGGGTTCAATAAGGGACAGAAATGGCACGGACCTAACAGAGGCAGAGGATATTAGGAAGAGGTGGCAAGAATACTCAGAAGAACTGTACAAAAAATATCTTCATGACCCAGATAATCACGATGGTGTGATCACTCACCTAGAGCCACACATCCTGGAAACTGAAGTCAAGTGGGCCTTAGAAAGCATCACTATGAACAAAGCTAGTGGATGTGATGGAATTCCAGTTGAAGTATTTCAAATTCTGAATGATGATGATGTGAAAGTGCTGCACTCAATATGCCAGCAAATTTGGAAAACTCAGCAGTGGCCACAGGACTGGAAAAGGTCAGTTTTCATTCCAATCCCTAAGAAAGGCAATCCCAAAGAATGCTCAAACTACCACACAATTGCACTCATCTCACACGTTAGTAAAATAATGCTCAAAATTCTCCAAGCCAGGCTTCAGCAATATGTGAACCGAGAACTTCCAGATGTTCAAGCTGGTTTTAGAAAAGGCCGAGGAACCAGAGATTAAATTGCCAATATCCACTGGATCATCGAAAAAGCAAGAGAGTTCCAGAAAAACATCTATTTCTGCTTTATTGACTATGCCAAAGCCTTCAGCTGTGTGGATCACAATAAACTGTGGAAAATTCTTAAAGAGATGGGAATACCAGACCACCTGAACTGTGTCTTGAGAAACTTGTATGCAGGTCAGGAAGCAACAATTAGAATTGGACATGGAACAAAAGGGTGGTTCCAAATCAGGAAAGGAGTACGTCAAGGCTGTATATTGTCACCCTGCTTATTTAACTTACATGCAGAGTACATCATGAGAAATGCTGGGCTGGAAGAGGCACAAGCTGCAATCAAGATTGCTGGAAGAAATATCAATAACCTCAGATATACAGATGACACCACCCTTATGGCAGAAAGTGAAGAGGAACTAAAAAGTCTCTTGATGAAAGTGAAAGAGGAGAGTGAAAAAGTTGGCTTGCAGCTTAACATTCAGAAAACTAAGATCATGGCATCTGGTCCCATTACCTCATGGGAAATAGATGGGGAGACAATGGAAACAGTGTCAGACTTTAATTTTTTGGGCTCCAAAATCGCTGCAGATGGTGACTGCAGCCATGAAATTAAAAGACGCTTACTCCTTGGAAGGAAAGTTATGACCAACCTAGATAGCATATTAAAAAGCAGAGACATTACTTTGCCAACAAAGGTCCGTCTGGTCAAGGCTATGGTTCTTTCAGTGGTCATGTATGGATGTGAGAGTTGGGCTGTGAAGAAAGCTGAACGCCAAAAAATTGATGCTTTTGAACTGTGGTGTTGGAGAAGACTCTTGAGAGTCCCTTGGACTGCAAGGAGATCCAACCAGTCCATCCTAAAGGAGATCAGTCCTGAGTATACATTGGAAGGACTGATGCTGAAGTTGAAACTCCAGTACTTTGGCCACCTCATGCGAAGAGTTGACTCATTGGAAAAGATCCTGATGCTGGGAGGGATTGGGGACAGGAGGAAAAGGGGACGACAGAGGATGAGATGACTGGATGGCATCACCGACTCGATGGGCATGGGTTTGAGTGAACTCCGGGAGTTGGTGATGGACAGGGAGGCCTGGCGTGCTGTGATTCATGGGGTGGCAAAGAGTCGGACATGAATGAGTGACTGAACTGACTGACTGACTGACCAAACTGACTAATCCAGTCAGTTTCAAATCCTCCTCAAATTAAGTCTTAGATTGGTTTCTGGGTAGTTAATTACTTACACAAGTATATAAATCAGACCTGGAATTTCTAAACTAATATGTGCTCTGTTCAATGAATACATCCCATCCTTAAGACCAGCCAATAAATAAAATAGCCACCAGATAGGAGAACAATCTAATACTTTTCCATTTGGGGTTCCCTCCCACCACATCCTCCAAGCATCCATAAAATGTCTTAGATGAAAGGATTCTTGACTCTTCCTTTGTTAAAATTCTCAGGCAGTTTGGGACATTCCTGGGGTGCTGGCTGCAACTCTTCACCAACAGCTTAATATTTATTATTTATTGGTTAATTAGCTATGGTCTGTGCCCTTATTGTGCTTTTCCTCCATGAAAAGGTAAGAATACAAGCGACTACTGTACCAGCAGGGATACGCGGATGGTCACACATCAGAATATTAGGTGTACAGTGTGTTCCAGGCACCAGGCTAAGCATGTACTATGTTTTAATGACTATTTAAAATTTTAAATAGTGACTGCCTCATCTGAAATCGACCCCCTTTCACACCTTCCTCTGCCCAAGCTATGCTGGCCGTGTCCCCTGCCTTTTTTCTCTGAATCATTTATGGTCCTATGAATTTATTCACCCATTTATTTAGTGCTTTATTGTCATCCAAGGCTTCCCTGGTAGCTCAGTTGGTAAATAATCCACCTGCAATGCAGGAGATCCTGGTTCGATTCCTGGGTCGGGAAGATCCCCTGGAGAAGGGATGGTCTACCCACTCCAGTGTTCTTGGGCTTCCCTTGTGGCTCAGCTGGCAAAGAATCTTCCTGCAATGTGGGAGGCCTGGGTTCGATACCTGGGTTGGGAAGATCCCCTGGAGAAGGGGAAGGCTACCCACTCCAGTATTCTTGCCTAGACAATTCCATGAGCTATACAGAGTCTCAGAGACAGACTCGACTGAGCAACTTTCACTTTCACTTTTCACTTATTGTCTTCCTCTGCATGAGATTATAAGTTCCATGAGGGAAGGAGCTTAGTCTGCCCTGTCTGTTGCTGCCCAGAACAGTACACAGAGGGCTCTCTCTGGCTAAATGGTGTGGAGTGGGCATCAGATCAACGGGTCAATGGCTTGTTTCTTTCATCAAATGAAGGAAAAGTTCTCCGAAACTGGTTCCATTTTGTCTCCGTAATACGAGCTCCCAGCACTATGCCAGAGACTCCATTAGTATTTGATGTCTTGAAACTCTGCTGAAAAACAATAATATCCATTGAAAATAGGCAATTTCGGATATCTGAGTTTTCCAGAATATTGAGGGACTCCAGCAATCGCATTCCTTTGAATGGACATATTTAAGAAGCAACTGCACTGACAATTAAACAGATGTAAAATTGGTCTTTTCATTCACTTATTTGTATTCCCTAAATAATTTGGGTTCAGTTCAGTTCAGTCGCTCAGTCATGTCCAACTCTGCGACCCCATGAATCGCAGCACGCCAGGCCTCCCTGTCCATCACCAACTGCCTAATTTTGTTAATTCAAGGTTGTCACTGAAGGTACATTTCTCAGGCATTTTCATATTATGTTGTGTTTAACGATTGCTATGTCTTCCTTCTCTAAGCTTTTGGAAGGCAAATCATGTCCAATTGATCTTTAGATCTTTAATGACGAGCTCAGTGCTTTGCTTCCAGTAGGTATCAGTAAATGCTAAGTTGAATGAATGAATATATGGATGAGTGTTCCTACCACCCTGTGCTGTGACCAGCGATGCCGCCAAAGACAGTCCAGGAGGTTGGCTAGCTGACTTGCATGTGCTAGCTCTGAGTGATACGCGTGGCCTTTGAATTATAGACTTGTTAGTTTATTCAAGTTTATAATTACTGTGTGCCCATCTGCTGGCTTTTCTCCCTTTTCCCCTCATGACCCGGTTATGTCTTATTTCTGTTCAGTTTGTTTGTCTGCTGGGGTAACAGTGAAACTATTTAAGAGTGTGTCCTGCAACAGGAAGGTTTTCCTTTCTCTCTGTTTCTTGTCTCTTGTGTGTAGAAGGGCACAAGTTTGTGAGCATTGGTGGCACATTAAAGGACACTGCAGATTCTTGGACCCTATTCCCAAGGAGAGGTGGTTCTGTATTTTCACCCCTTAAATCTGGTTGGTCTTGGTTACTGTTTAGGCCAAAAGAACGTAGCTTTTGGTACGTTCTGTTCTGTTCTGGTACAAAGCCAGTGGTAGCTGGCTTTGTCATTTTTCAGGAACAGGTCTAGTAGACTGGCAACATCTTCTCCCTGTGGCTTGGGCACTCTCTCTAGAAACCCTGAGACATCAGGCAAGAAGTCCACCTATCCTGCAGAAGGGACACTGGGAAATTCTTTGAGGTTGCATAGAGGAGGAGAGGGCCCATGCTGAGCCCAGCTTGCCAGCAGGCCCACCAAGAATCCAGGCAGAATGAGACCATGCTGGATCTGCAATGCAGGGTAGCCCCTAGCTGAGCACTGTCCAGTGAGACTGGTGGAGGCCACAGAGAGAAGAATTGATCTGTTACATCCCATCAGGATGCCTGACCCATAAAATTCAGGGGATATCATTAAACAATTATTGTTTTAAGTACTCAAGTACTGGGCTAGTTTGTTATAGGAAATGATAGGAAAGCAAAACAGCATTAGTTATAAAATAAGATTAAATGAGTCTCAAATGATCACTTAAGAATAAAATATGCTAAGTAAAGTTCATGGAATTTGGGACTCACATTGCACTTCTTCAGCAACCATGGTTGTTTCTTTCCTGAAGGTGGTGAGCTTGTGGGAGACCTGAGCTCCATAAATAAGAAAGCCTGCTCTTTAAGAATGAACAAAATCTAAAATCTTTGGCTATCAAAGCATACATGAGCCAAATTTACAAGCTTTTATGGAATATCTACATTTCTTGTGCTGCATTGTTTTGAGGGTTCAGAGACTAAATAAAGTAAAGAAATGATAGCAGATGCATCCAGTTGACTAAATACCTTCTTTCTAATGGGAACAGGTCTCCTACTGCTAAGTATCAGACAGCTTGGAGGTACAAAATGAACAATATAAACCCCTTCAATTGACTTTCATATATGATGGCCTGAGCTTCCCTGGTGGCTCAGAGGGTAAAGTGTCTGTCTGCAATGCAGGAGACCCAGGTTTGATCCCTGGGTTGGGAAGATGCCCTGGAGAAGGAAATGGCAGCCCACTGCAGTACTCTTGCCTGGAAAATTCCATAGTCAGAGGAGCCTGGAAGGCTACATTGCTTGGGGTTGCAAAGAGTCAGACATGACTGACCGACTTCACTTTCACTTTCTTTATGGTGGCCTGGACATCCGCAAGTACTTTTATATTAAATATACTATTTGGTCCTTATAAGAACCCTGTGTGATTATCAGGGCAACCATTATTTCACAATTTGTTGTTCAATTGCTAAGTCATGTCCGACTCTTTGTGATTCGCATGGACTGTAGCCAGCCAGGCTCCTCTGTCCATGGAATTCTCCAGGCCAGAATACTAAAGTGGGTTGCCATTCCCTTCTCCAGGGGATCTTCCCCACCCAGGGATCAACCTGGGTCTCCTGCATTGCAGGCGGATTCTTTACCAGCTGAGCCACTAGGATTGGATGATTCACTAAATGTGGGGAGCTAGGCAGGTAGTCATCATTCTTTGAACCTCAGGCATTGCTTCCAATCTCTATTCCAAACTGAAAGAGAGCGAATGGAGTTTTTAGCAAAGTCCCTTAGAGCTTTCTCCTGAAAGTCAATATCTTAATAAAGGAAAAGGAAAAATGAGGTATAAGATCACTCATGTGAACACTTCACATAAGGGAGAGAATAATCCTCCTGTAAAGTGTTAACTTTCACAGGAAACTCTTATATCAGTTATAGAATCTGTAACCATTTGCGGGGGTAGAAACTATTATTCATCAATGTCACTGTCATCAAATGAAATGCAAGTGCCTGCAGAGACACAGTGTGGCCTAAGGAGGCTTGCAAAGGACCTGTAATTGGTGCCCTGCTGCTCAAAGGGGCGAGAGAGTCTATGCTGTTGGCAGGAGATTCCAGCTGCAGGATTTGTTCCTGATTCTCCTGGACCTGGAAATGTCAGACCAAGGCAGTCCTCTGCCCTCTTGTTCAGCAACTTCCAGGTTGTGTGACACGGACATGGTCCTCTGACATGGGCACCCAGCCCCGTACAAGAATGCTGTCAACTCCTACAAAGCTGGAGGGAGTTTCTTACTTAATCTGTGATCTTGGCTCCAGAGTGGCTAAACATAGACCCCTGTCCACCCAGCTCAGGAAGTTAGATCCATGCCTCTTCTGTCTTGCTGCTTTTGCCTTTCCTGGAATAGATCCCTGAGCTCACTCCAGCAAGACAGCGCAAGCCAGTGGGCTGCACTCAGCTACCCCGGCAAACCGGTCAAAACCAGCCACGTGTGGCCACCGCAGGCCAGAGAAGGTTAGTGCTAAAATCTTGGACACCCTGCATTAGAAAACCCGTATTTTAGGACAAAAGGGCACAAAGTACTCTTTAATGCTCCCTTCTGGTGAATTTTGATTTTTGCTTTATTTAACTACCATGCGTGCATGAGTGCATGCTTCAGTCCTGTCCGCTCTTTGCGGCCCTAGAGACTGTAGCCCACCATGAGGATTATCAAATCTTTTTCTCATAAATTAAAAAAAGAAAAGCCTCAGGCTAGCTTAATCAGCCTGGCTCACACCCATGAAGTTCTTAGTCCTAAAAAGCCTTGGATGCCAGGTTGAGGGTTTAGGTTGCCCTTAAGTCACACTGATCACTTCTGACTCAGGTTCCTTGTCAATTGTTCACGCTCTCACTGATTCACTCATTCACTGACTGCATGTTTTGAGGATTTACTCTGAGCCAGATGCTGTGCCTAGTCCTGATGACCTGAAGATTAATAAACTGGAATCCCTACCTTTAAAGGCATCCACAGTATGATGGGAAAATAAGCATGCTTGTTGTGTTTGGTTGGCGGTGGACGATATGTCCTCACAGCATTTCATCCATGTCAGATTTCCTCAGAGACCCTGGAGGGTGTGGGTGTGAGTCCACACCTCTTCTGGGCTGTGGGGCAGATCCTTCCTGCTTGGCCCGTCTCTTCCTGAGTCCTAAAATTAAGAACACAGCTCAATCATGCACGTGTCTTTAGGAAGAGCCAGCAGGCAGGCTGAGCATAAACCTTTGAGGGTTCATACCAGAGTTTAGCAAACCCCAGTGGAACCAGAGCTGCTCATGGTGAAGTTCCTTCCTGGGGCTCCAGCTCCTGCTGAAGTCTTGGGCTGCAGGGGGCGAGATGGGAAGGAGAGAGACCGAGGTGGGGACAGGACAGTTGTTGAGTCTCTCGGTTGTGTCTGACTCTTTGCAACTCCATGGACTCTAGCCCACCAGGCTCCTCTGTCCATGGGATTTCCCAGGCAAGTAATACTGGAGTAGGTTGCCATTTCCTCCTTCAGGGAATCTTCCCTACCCAGGGACTGGATCTGTGCCTCTAGCATTGGCAGGCAGTTTTTTTTTTTTTTAAACCACTGAGCCACGGTGGGGAGAGAACAGGGAGAGGAAAGGAAGGGAAGAAAAGGGAGACTAAGGCAGTGGAGAAGGAGAGATCTCCATAGAGTCCCTGTGTGGCCTGACTGAGTCCTCTAATGAAGTTATCGCTGCCACACTTATTTCCCAATAGGCCCTGTTGCAGGTCTGTAATAACAATCTCTTTCATGTATAAATATTGTTTACTCATCACTTATAAATAATGTTTATTAATGGAATAATCTGGGTAGAGAGACGCTCTGGGGACAGGACTTCATCATGTAATAAGCACTGCATTATGCATGAAGGATTTATGAAGGTATCTACACAGCTTTAGTAAGAACACTGCAGAAATAAATATCTTCAAGCTGACACAGACTCACTAATTTGAGTAAGCAAATTTTTTTTTTTTGATGCCATTGCATTGGGGAAATCAAGATGATAAGCCCACTTTAAGGGCTCACAGCCTAGTAGTGAAATAGTCAAGTGAATGGGCCATTGTGCTTCAGGATGGCAAGTGCCAAGGCTGTAAGCCAGAGTGAGTCCTGGGGGGCACACAGGGAGGCTGAGATGTTTGAGCTGAGAAGAGAAGGCTTGTTGATCATCACCCAGGTAAATACTGTGAGGGCTCAGCATGTGCAATGGCCAGGAGACAGGGTCTGCCCTAGGGTCTGTCAATGGAGTAGAATGGCGCCCAACATTTTTAGCACCAGGGATCGATTTCACAGAAGACAGATTTCCAAAGACTGGGGTGGAGGGGTGATTTCGGGATGATTCAAGTGCATTACATTTATTGTGCCCTTTATTTTTATTATTATTACATCAGCTCCATCTAGATCATCAGGCTTGAGATCTCAGAGGCTGGGGTCCATGGAGTAGAGGGTGGATGGGGTGCCTACAGGAGATGAAATCAGAGCAATAAGGCCCAGAGGACACAGCTCTGCAGACTCATTTACCTTCCAGGAGCTCCTTTGCTGAAAGCCTTCTAAAAATTCCTTTCACTTGGCAATTTTCCTTAAACCTACCTGATCCCTCTGCCTCCCTCTTCTTTCTTCCCTTCCTTCCTCTAATTTTTTTATCCCATTTGTTCCAGAAAACTAACCCTAAAAGTGGCCCCTGCAAAGACTGGTGTAATGGATCCTTCAGTTAAAATGAAGAGTTTCAGTTACACTAAATTTTTTTCATGACTGAAGTGGTCATGTCTCCTCTGTGGGCTGCAGTTTCCCTGCGTGGAATCCTTGGGAGGGAGGGCTTGATGAGTTCATTCTAATTGCCCTTTTCAGTTTAGTTCAGTTCAGTCACTCAGTCGTGTCCTACTCTTTGCGACCCCATGGACTGCAGCACACCAGGCCTCCCTCCTGCCCATCACCAACTCCTAGAGTTCACTCAAACCCGTGTCCAATGAGTCGGTGATCCCATCTAACCATCTCATCCTCTGTCGTCCCCTTCTCCTCCCACCTTCAATCTTTCCCAGCATCATAGACCTAAATATTTTTCATTTCTCTTATTACAACTTAAATCTGTTAGAAAAGGATTTAGGTCTCAGAATGTTGGCAGAGGGTTTGTTAAATAGTTATTCAACTTGAGAGAAGGTGCATTTTGGTTTTCATAGTCTCCTTAAGGAGAGGGTGGGGCGGGGGAGGGAGAGGGTGGTTTTTGGGGAGGGAGAGGATGGTGGGGGTGAGAGAGTGGGGGGGGGAGGATGGAGGGAGAGGAGAAGGGTGGTCCCTGACCCTGTTTTCTCCTGACCCAGGCTTCACGGAGCCCTTGCATATCCAGGGCCCCACATCACAATATCCACATCACAATATCTCCTCTCCAGCATCAGTGCTGGAAACTAACCTCTGCAGCCTGCAGAATCAGGCTTTTCCCACACATTTTGTCTTTTTGAGGAAAATATTTCCATAAAACTGTCTCCCTACTCTTTTGCAATCTATAATTTTAGCCATTTATCATTGGTTTGGCCAAAAACTTTGTTTTCTCCGTAAGATGTATTGTAAACCTGAACAAACTTTTTGTCTAGCCCAATAACTGCCTACTTTGTGTCATGCTCTTGTTGACTCTGAGTACACTATCTTGCTTACTCTCTACCATGTTATTCTTACCCTTATTCTGGACACAAAGAAAACAGTTCCTTAAAAAGGTGAGGTCAGAGAACTGTAAGGAAAGGATTGGGGATTTGATATCAACTTGTTTTGACTCCAGAGCCCTTATTTTTCCATCTGAAACATTCCCCACTCCACTCCACCCCAGCAGACACCAGAACCCCTGCCTCCTTCTTGCTTCTTAGAGAAACCATGTCCTTTAACTGATGGAGAATGAAGCTCCCAGAAAGAAAGAGACAGAATCAAGTTTGAAGAACGTGCCAGAACCACTTCAGAAGAGGTGCCAAGACTCTTCCTACCCAAGAAGTGACAAACAGCTGGTGCTCAGTCTCATAAGTGTGCAGTTCTCTGAAGCTTCTTAGTTATACTAAATAACTAGCAACTTCTTCATTGTAACTTCCTGGGGGCAAAGATTGAACTTCAGTGAAGCTTCTCCTTCTGTGACATGAACTCATGAATAAAAATGGGAATTAAATCACCTCTGGAGGATTAGGTGTCCTTTATGGTGTAAATCTGTTTTCTATGAAGTTCTTGAAGTAATACCATCAAATAAAAAAGCATCTGCCTGTCATAGCTTTTTAAACTTTTTAAGCTGAGTTAATGGTAAGCAGTAAGAATAATCTCATTTTTAGAAACAAAAAGATATTTTGTTTTAAATCCCAGCTCAACCACCATTTCCATTGTGTAATCTTGTGGTTGTATGTAGCATAAACAGTCTGAAACTTAGTTTCTTAAACTGTAAAGTAGGAGCAATAATCACTACTTACCTCATAGAATTAGTCATCAAAATAGAAAAATGAGTATGAATATCATATTGGAGGGAATTAATATTGATAATTTCAGGCAAGAATAGTGGAATGTGTTGCCATTCCCTTCTCCAGGGGATCTTCATGACCCAGGTGTTGAACCTGGGTCTCCTGCATTGCCAGCAGATTCTTTACTGTCTGAGCCACTAGGGAAGCCCTAATAGAGTAAACAAAGCATTATAACTTTCTGAGTAAGTTAAGCCAGCAAAATAAATGTGAAGCACAAGACCCTATCAAATGGCTATTCCACAGTACATGGTGGCTAGGATGGTGGGCACGCCCCAATTGTTAGCCTTAGTAGTTCTGTCTTCCATAAATTGTCATCAAGTTATCACTCTGTGCCTGTTACTCAAATACAAACCAGTTAACATGTCAAATATCTAAATACTGAAAGGCAGAAGAGAATTTGCATAGCCCAGCCCCCTTAAGGCTACCCTGGTGGCTCTGAGTGAAAGAATTCGCCTGCAATGTAGGAGACCTGGGTTCAATCCCTGAGTTGGGAAGATCCCCTGGAGAAGGGATAGGCTACCCACTCCTGTGTTCTGGGGCTTCCCTTGTGGCTCAGCTGGCAAGGAATCCTCCTGCAACGTGGGAGACCTGGGTTCGATCCCTGGTTTGGGAAGACCCCCTGGAGAAGACAAAGGCTACCCACTCCAGTATTCTGGCCTGGAGAATTCCATGGACAGAAGGGCTTAGCAGGCTACAGTCCATGGGATCGCTAAGAGTGGGACACAACTGAGCGAATTTCACTTCACTTAACCCCCCTAATACTAGTTATTTCCTGACACTATTGCTTTGCTCAAGACTGATAATAATTTATCAGCCAGTAGCTTCTGAAAGGGGGAAGAAGAGGATGAGATGGTTAGATAGCATCATCAACTCAATGGACAAGAATTTGCACATACTCCGGGAGACAGTGGAGGACAGGGGAACCTGGTATGCTATAGTGCATAGGATTGCAAAGAGTTGGACCCTGGTGAGTGAACAGCAACAACTCTCTGAGAGCAGTCCTTGAGAGAGCAGTTAAGTCTCTTGTTTGTACCAGTTTCTGCCTGGATATCTTTGTCATCTTCAGGAATCTCATGGGAGAACTTGCCATATGTTTGGCTGTTGATCAGACCCACATACCTGCGCTCATTCCCTAATCTATTTATGTGACTTGTCATGAGTGGTCCTGTAGTGGCTTCCAGTGGTCGTTGTTTTACCTTCTAGTGAGAGAAAGTGAAAGTCACTCAGTCACGTCTGACTGTTTGTGACCCCATGACTGAATTCTCCAGGTCAGAATACTGGAGTGGGTAGCCTTTCCCTTGTCCAGGGGATCTTCCCAACCCAGGGATCCAACCCAGGTCTCCTGAATTGCAGGCAGATTCTTAACCAGCTGAGCCACAAGGGAAGCCCTGTTTTACCTTCAAGGTGCTCACAAACCATCTCTTTAACAACCTGTAGAACCTTGAGCTAATATCAAATGATAAAAATACACTTGCACCCTAAACTTGCTCCTTTTTCAACCTCTTGATGGTATTTGACCATTTAATTGGTATCAAAGGAAAATCTCAGAGGCTGTAACTCAATCTTTCAATCATATCTGACTCTTTGCAACCCCATGGACTGTAGCCCACCAGACTCCTCCTGTCCATTGAATTTCCCAGGCAAGAATACTGGAGTGGGTTGCCATTTCCTACTCCAAGGGATCTTTTCAGGTCTGATGAAGTTCAGAATTGGGAAACACCCATGTGCTGGGGGCGTGGCACACCCAACTCCATGGGGACAGAAGCACCTGTGCCTGGGGCTCTTCTAGATCTCATCCTCTGCACCACTTCATTGAAGGCTCATTTGTACCCTTTATAATAGACCAGAAAGCTTAAGTAAGGTTTCCCTGGTGGGTCAAATGGTAAAGAATCCTCCTGCAATGTGGGAGACCTGGGTTCAATCCTTGGCCTGGGAAGATCCCCTGGAGGAGGGAATGGCTACTCACTCCAGTATTCTTGCCTGGAGAATTCTATGGACGGAGGAACCTGGTGAGCTACAATTCATGGGGTTGAAAGAGTCAGACATGACTGGGTGACTAACACTTTCATACTTAAGTAGAGGGTCTTTCTGAGTACTGTGATTTATTATAGAAAATTATCAAATATGAAGAGGGGGTCATGAAGACTGCCAATTAGTAGCCACGGTTCAGAAGTGTGGGTAACCTACGGATCTACGCCTTGGGACTGACATCTGAAGTCAGGCAGTCTTGTGGAACGAGTCTAACTTATCAGGTGTGTGCTGACTTCCCAGGATTTAATGTAAGAGTACAGTTGACTTGTGTAAGATACACAAGATATAGTTGGTGTCCACATAAAACTGGTAGTTGGTGTTAGAAAATTACCCCTGGTATCACCAAAGTCCCACCCACCTTTGATCTCACATCCTCCATATTCATTTCTGTGGCTCCTGAATCACCTAATGTTCATTTTCCTTGACTAAAAGAGACAGTTGCAAAATAGAAGTCAAGTTTTCTACTTTGCCTGGGCTTCCCTGATGACTCAGACAGTAAAGAATTTGCCTGCAACACAGGAGACCTGAGTTTGACTCCTGTGTTGGGAAGATTCCCCTGAAGAAGGGAGCAGTTACCCACCAATATTCTGGCCTGGAGAATTTCATGGACAGAGGAGCTTCACAGGCCACAGTCCATGGGGTCGCAAAGAGTTGGACATGACTGAGTGACTTTCACTTTCATTCTTCTACTTTGCATACATGATTCAACAATATCAGCTGTCACTACCAAACAATGGCTCCGCCCCAAATTTGACTGTTTTCTTGCTGCTAATGAAAAGCACAAAGTCTTATGGGAAATCCTTCATCATTTTTGGAAGCATTCCTCCTACTCTTGGAGGTTCTGTGTTCTGGATTCTGTTCTTACAGATTTTTGTTTACTTTTCAGATCTGTCTTGTGCTATGAACCTCCTATCCCCCATTCCCTAATAATATTTAGGGAATGTTATTCCCTAAACTCCTTTTAAAAGGAAGTGGAACTCAGACTTGCATACTCATCTCACACAGCAATAGACTTAATGACATCTGAAGCTCAGGTGAAGAGGAAGCTGAGAGATTCATCTAGTTTTAATATGAAATTCAATGAATTGCCATTTACAGTTTGAACTAAAAATTTCATTAAAAGAGGAAAGCATTATGTAATGGTCCCAGTGTATCAGGGTTTCTTTCTTTTTTTTTTTTTTTTTTTTAGGGTTTCTTTTATTAAAGTAGAGGAGCTTAAAAGTCAAGGGCTACAAACTGAAAGGAAACATATTTTCAAAAACAGCCCCTGGATGTGTTCCTGGGCCAGCACACATCATGATAAAAATTGTGGCTGTCAAGTGAAAAGTCCTTAATGAAAGAACCCTATCTCTCAGCTCTTGTCATCACAATCTTTCCATCTTGATGCATTTTCATTGCCAGCATGTCTCCTGATCTAGTCTAGTAAATAGGTTTCTCTCCTATCAGCTTTGTAATCAGGTTCCTTTGGACAGGAGGCAGAAGCAGGGTCGGCGGTGCCTCAAAGTTCTTCTTTCTTTAAAATATTTCAGTTTCTATAATCTCCTAATTCTTCACTCAACCACTCACTCATCCACCAGTTTCTTAATTAAGGATGTAGTAAATTTCTACTGAATTCCAGACACTGACCAATGTGAATACAACAAGGAATGAGTGTCCTTCTCTCAAGTAATTGGCATAATTTGGGAGAAGGCAAACAGATCAATCCTGATGTACAATGCAGGGCTATAAGTAACATGCTAGGATGGACAAGGTGCTCAAGGAGCACAGAATAAGGACCATCCAAGTATCTGTGTAAGCCAGGAAGCCATCTCAACTTAGGGTCTCCAAGGATAAGGAGTCCTAGGGATTGTGAATGGCATTAGAGGCAAAGGAAAAAACATGTGCAAAGGTACAATTTTGTGGGCATGCATGACAGCTATGAGAGTCGTGAGAAACTGAAAGATAAGGTAGATAGGATACAGGAAATGAATCATTAGAATAGATGTAATAAAAAGTAATGCTCAAAATTCTCCAAGCAAGGCTTCAATAGTACATGAACCAAGAACATACAGATGTTCAAGCTGGATTTAGAAAAGACGGAGGAACTAGAGATCAAATTGCCAACATCTGTTGGATCGTAGAAAAAGCAAGAGAGTTCCAGAGAAAACATCTACTTCTGTATTATGGACTACACCAAAGCTTTTGACTGTGTGGATCACAAGAAACTGTGGAAAATTCTTAAAGAGATGGGAATACCAGACCACCTTACCTGCCTCCTGAGAAATCTGTATGCAGGTCAAGAAGCAACAGTTAGAACTGCACATGGAACAACAGATTGGTTCCAAATTGGAAAGGAGTACGTCACCCTGGGTGTATATTGTCACCCTACTTATTTAACTTATATGCAGAGTACATCATGTGAAATGCCGGGCTGGATGAAGCACAAGCTGGAGTCAAGATTGCCAAGAGAAATATCAATAACCTCAGATATGCAGATGACACCACCTTTATGGCAGAAAATGAAGAGGAACTAAAGAACCTCTTGATGAAAGTGAAAGAGAAGAGTGAAAAAGCTGGCCTGAAGCTCAGCATTCAAAAAAGGAAGATCATGGCATCCGGTCCCATCACTTCATGGCAAATAGATGGGGAAACGATGGAAACAGTGGCTGACTTTATTTTCTTGGGCTCCAAGACCACTGCAGATGGTGACTGTAGCTATGAAATTAAAAGACGCTTGCTCCTTGGAAGAAAAGCTATGACCAACCTAGATAGCATATTAAAAAGCAGAAACATTACTTTGCCAACGAAGTTCTGTCTAGTCAAAGCTATGGTTTTTCCAGTAGTCATATATGGATGTGAGAGTTGGACTATAAAGAAAGCTGAGTGCTGAAGAACTGATGCTTTTGAACTGTGGTATTGGAGAAGACTCTTGAGAGTCCCTTGGACTGCAAGGAGAGCCAACCTGTCAATCCTAAAGGAAATCAGTTCTGAATATTCATTGGAAGGACTGATGCTGAAGCTGAAACTCCAATACTTTGGCCACCTGATGCGAAGAAATGACTCATTGGAAAAGACCCTGATGCTGGGAACAACTGAAGGCCGGAGGAGAAGGGGACAACAGAGGATGAGATGGTTGGATGGCATCACCGACTTGATGAGCATGAGTTTGAGCAAGCTCTGGGAGTTGGTGAAGGACAGGGAAACCTGGTGCGCCACAGTTCATGGGGTTGGAAAGAGTCAGACACAACTGAGCGACTGAACTGAACTGAATGGAAAAGACTGACAATATCCAGTGTGGGCAAGGACATAACAAAAGCAGATCTCTCTTATATTGCTGGCTGAAATGTAAAATGCTAGAGCTACCTTGAAAAGCAGCTTCATGGTTTTTTAAAAAAAATTGAATTCACACATGCAATCTGATGCAGCAATTCCAATCCTAGATATCTACCCCAAAGGAATGAAAACATGTCCACCCAAAGATTTTTGTACACGTATTCATAACATGTTTCATAAGAGAGTGATAAACTTGAATTGATAAACTGAATGTGGTATACCCACATAATGAAATGCTACTTGGAAATATAAAAGGACATGGATGAAACTGGAGCCCATTATACAGAGTGAAGTAAGCCAGAAAGATAAAGACCATTACAGTATACTAACACATATATATGGAATTTAGAAAGATGGTAATGATAACCCTATACGCAAAACAGAAAAAGAGACACAGATGTACAGAACAGACTTTTGGACTCTGTGGGAGAAGGTGAGGGTGGGATGTTTCAAGAGAATAGCATCGAAACATGTATATTATCTAGGGTGAAACAGATCACCAGCCCAGGTTGGATGCATGAGACAAGTGCTCTGGCCTGGTGCACTGGGAAGACCCAGAGGAGTTGGGTAGAGAGGGAGGTGGGAGGGAGGATTGGGATGGGGAATACATGTAAATCCATGGCTAATTCAAGTCAATGTATGACAAAAACCACTACAATATTGTAAAGTAATTAACCTCCAACTAATAAAAATAAATGAAAAAAAAAGGACAAACTGCTCATACATGCTGTAAGTGGATAAACTTCAAAAGCATTCTGGCAAGTGAAAGACAATAAATAGTATAAATGATATACAATCACACATAGTGCAAAATTCCTATGAATTTTGCCAAAAATGGGCAAATTTACAGAGGCAGAATGCAAGACTGTGGTTGCGAGAGCAAAGTAACACACAGAAGGACTTAAGGTTGATTTTCAAGCTCCAAGTCCTCTGGGAAGGCTGCCCCTCCCCAATCTGTAACTCCTTCTGAGGTCTCAAGAGGGGTCGGCTACGTATTAGTTTCCTTCAGCTGCTGTCACAAAATATCACAAATTTAGTGGTTAAAGTAATACCCATTTATTTTCTCACAGTTGGAACCAGAAGGTTGAAATGAATCTGTCAACTCCAGGGCTGGATCCTTTGGAAGTTCTGGAAGATATCCTGTCTCCTTGCTTTCCCCAGTATTAGGAAGTTGCCTGCATTCTTCAGCTTGTGAAAGACAGGCTTCCTTGGATCATATCATCTATCTTTCGTTTTGCTTCTACTGTCACATTGCCATCTTCCTCTACTGTTGTAAAACCTCCTCCTGTATCTCTCTTAAAATGACATTTGTGATTACATTGGGCCCACCTGGATAATCCAGGGTACTCTTCCCTATCTCAAAATCCTTAACTCAATCACATCTGCTAGGTTTCTTTTTTCTTTCTTTTTTTCTTTTTTTCATATAAGGTAACACACAGTTTCCAGATTTAGGATTTGAATATATTTGGGGACCATTTTTCAGCCAACCACATGTTGGCGTTGTTCCCATGAGGACTTTAGGGAGCTCACACATCTCTGTAAGCTTACCATCATCCACTAATTCTTACGGTATGATAGGATTAACTGCCAAAGAGGATTCACAGGATGGAAAATGACAAGGGTACACATCTATGGTACCATTGGTCCGTATAGTCAAAGCTATGATTTTTCCAGTAGTCATGTATAGATGTGAGATTTGGATCATAAAGAAAGCTGAGTGCTGAAGAATTGATGCTTTTAAACTGTGGTGTTGAAGAAAACTCTTAAGTCCCTTGGACTGCAGAGAGATGAAACCAGTCAATCCTAAAGAAAGTCACTCCTGAATATCCATTGGAAGACTGAGGCTGAGGCTGAAGCTCCAATACTTTGGCCACCTGATGCAAAGAACAACTCCTTGGAAAAGACCCTGATGCTGGGAAAGATTGAAGTCAGGAGGAGAAGGGGATGATAGAGGATGAGATGGTTGGATGGCATCACCAATTTGATGGACATGAGCCTGAGCAAGCTCCGGGAGTTGGTGATGGACAGGGAAGCCTGGTGTGCTACAGTCCCTGGGGTCACAAAGAGTCGGACATGACTGAGCAACTGAAAAGAACTGATTGCATCTGTGGATCACTGCAGGAAGTGGATGCACTAGAGCAATGCTATTAAGGTAAGAACATGCCCCACAGTCAGAAGCTGCCTCTGGAGAAGGCGAGAATAAACTTCAATTGCCCTATTTCTGTAGAGCCACACCAAAGGTGCTCACTCTCAGATCAGGAACTACTGATGAGAGCATGAGATCCTTGAAACATGGGAGCCCAAAGTGTGGTCTTGGCCTCAGCCTGGTAGGCATATTTTGCAGCCCTAAAATCACAGACCCCTGGCAGGGGTGGTCACACCAAAACCAACTGCACACTCTCTATTTTGCTATTATCAATAAGCAATGCTAATAAGCCAGTTAGAGCTGTTCCAAGATCATCTTGGACCCATGCTTACAGGGAATACAATTAATTCATACAAGCTACATAGTGTGAAGGAAATAATAAACATCTCAGGCTAATTTCAGACCTACTAGTCTGAATCCTTAAATCACAGTCACCTGCTTCTACATGCAAAAGTCATAGGCAGACTTCAAGATAAATCCCCAGATGAACTCTGGTGTTAATATGGATTACCCATCTTCCCCTACAAGGTCATCCAGAAGTAATACAAAATGACTGCCCACCCAGAGGAGAAGGTTAAGCCACCAGATCAGCCATCATTCTACAGATTATGATCCCACATAGTTTGCATGTTCAGTAATCTAATTCAATTTCTCACCCTTTCCTAAACTCCCCCCAAATTTTTTCTGCCCTCCGAGAATTCACTGTCATCAGGAAATTCACCTATATGCTAAATATGTCTCAGGACTACTCACTCTCTTATTGTACCTGAAATCTGGATATATCCAAAGAATTTTATGCCTACCCTCTCAAGTAGGTGCTGTTTTTTCTCTTATGTCCGTGTCCCACCAAGGAGGTGGGTGGGTATGTTCTTTTCATTGCCACTTTTGAAAAAAATCTAGCTTCTTGTAAGTATTTTCCATCTTACCCCAGTTATAGTGTTCTTCCTTTGCTAGCTTCTATTTCTTGCTTCTACTTACTTTCTATTTCTCCCTTTCCTATCCCTTGCCTGCTCATCTGCACAAGCTCCAGTCCCACATTCTTTCAAAATCTCATGCCTTCAATTTCCTATTTGGTATTTCTGCTTAGATTCAGGTTGGGCAACTCAAACTTAATTTACCTAAACAGAATACTTGCTAGCTCTCCCTCTCACTGTTTCTCCCTGAGATTTCCCCATCTCGGAAAGTGCTATCACCATTTAACCAATTCCTTGGGCTAAAATCCCTGGAATCACCCTTGATTTCTATTCCTTACCTCCCACATCCAAAAGGAAGCACTGTTGCGTTTATTTCCAAATACATCCCATAAACACTGACTTTTCTCTCAGTGCTGCCTCTTAAGTCCTATCCATCATCCTCTCTTGTCTATGTTTCTGCAGTGACCTTCTAACAATCTTATTAGAGTGGCTCCCTTCTTGACCTCTGAGAATCAATTCTGCACATCCTTGGCAAAATTATTCTTCTAAAATTGAAATCAGATCATGCAGTCTCTGCTCAAAATCCTCCCGTGGATTCACATTACACTCAGAATAAAATCCAAATACATTTCTAAGGCCTACTAGTCACAATATGACCCAAAACTTGTCTAAACTTACCAGGTTCATCTCTTGACACTTTTCCAGCACTCACTCCATTGGTCTCCTGGCTGCACCTTAAATATATTATGTATGTTCCTGTGACCTTAGAATTTTTTGTTCTCTCTTCATAGGATGTTGTTCCTCCAGAGGTTTGAATGACTGAATCTCTCATTTCATCCAGATTTCTATTCACTTATCTGCTTGGAGAAGGCTTCCTCAATCTTCCCAAGGAAAAGAGCTCGCCACCAACGATCTTAATGTATTTTCTTCATAGCATCTATCAAGATTTTATTTATTACATATGCATTTGCATACTTGATTTTTTGCATGTGTATATTGTTTCCTTCTCTAGAATGTAAGTTCTACCTTCAGTACCCAGAAAACTTCCTGGTAGATGCTCAATCAGCATTTGTCAAAGGAAACAATAATAATGAGTATTTGAGAGTTCTCTGTATATTCTGGATAAAAACCAAATGCTAGAGATTATAAAGCATGGAACATATTTTCCTAGACTGAGGTGTTTTTTTCACATTGATCATGGCATAGTTTGAAATGTAGACGTCTGAATTTTAGTTTGATCATATTATCCATCTTTGCCACCAAGGAGTTTGTTCTTTTGGTGTTTAGCAATCCTTCTGGACTACACTGTGTATTTAGACTATGCTAAAGTCTTTGACTGTGTTGATCACAACAAACTATGGAAAATTCTTAAAGAAATGGGAATACTAGACCATCTTGCCTGCCTCCTAAGAAATCTACATGCAGGACAAGAAGCAATAGTTAGAACTGGACAAGAAAAAATGGACGGGTTCCAAATTGGGAAAGGAGTACATCAAGGCTGTATATTGTCACCCTGCTTATTTAACTTATGTGCAGAGTACATCATGCAAAATACCGGGCTGGATGAAGCACAAGCTGGAATCAAGATTGCCAAGAGAAATATCAATAACCTCAGATACGCAGATGACAGAAAGCAAAGAGGAACTGAAGAGCCTCTTGATGAAAGTGAAAGAGGAAAGTGAAAAGGCTGGCTTGAAACGCAGCATTCAGAAAAGGAAGATCATGGCATCTGGTCCCATAACTTCATGGCAAATAGATGAGGAATCAATGGAAACAGAGACAGTCTTTATTTTCTTGGGCTCCAAAATCACTGAAGATGGTGACTGCAGTCATCAAATTAAAAGATGTGTGCTCCTTGGAAGGAAAACTATGACAAACCTAAACAGCATATTATAAAGCAGAGACATTACTTTGCCAACAAAGATCTGTATATCCAAAGCTATGGATTTTCCAATAGTCATGTATGGATGTGAGAGTTGGACCATAAAGATGGCTGAGCGCCAAAGAATTGATGCTTTTGAGCTGTGGTGTTGGAGAAGACTCTTGAGAGTCCCTTGGACTGCAAGATCAAACCAGTCAGTCCTAAAGGAAATCAGTCCTGAATATTTATTAGAAGGACTGATGCTAAAGTTGAAGCTCCAATACTTTGGTCACCTGATGTGAAGAGCCAATTTATTAGAAAAGACCCTGATGCTGGGAAGATTGAAGGCAGGAGGAGAAGGGGACAACAGAGAATGAGACAGTTGGATGGCATCACTGACTCAATGGACATGAGTTTGAGCAAGCTCCAGGAGATGGTGAAGGACACGGAAGCCTGGTGTGCTGCAGTCCATGGGGTTGGAAAGAGTCGGACACAACTGAGCAACTGAGCAACAGCAACAGCAATCCTTTCATTTATTAGGGATACCTTGCAATTTGGGTTTATATTTTGGAAGAGTCACCCTGGGTGCTGCCCCTATTTCTTCTAGTCTGAGTATATATAGAATAGAACTAGTGCTGGGTCACAGGGAAGTATTTTTATTGCTTCTAGCATATCAGAACCAGCGGTTGGTATGTGGCTCTCACATATGCAGCACACATGCTCGAAGGTCAGATGCAGCGGAGTATAATATTATATTAGCAGCTAAAATTGATTGGGTATTATCCTGTCCTGGCCGGTACCTAGATTTCATCAATAACCTTCACATCCACTTTATCTGATGGATATTCTTATTACCACTATTCTAAGCGTGAAGAAACTATGGGTGAGAGAAGTTAAATGACTAGTCAATGTGGTGTGGTAAGAAGCTGAGAAGTGAGTCTGGCTACAGGCTGATAAAATCTAAGCTCTTAAACACCAAACCAAGATAGTGCTTTTGCAGGGCTCAGGAGCTCATGTCTTGACCTAGACATTTATCATGGGTAAGTCACTTCCTATTTCTCAGTTTTCTTATTTGGAAAATGGAAATATCGAACTCTGTTGTAAATCACAAGGTTTTTATGAGGATTGAAACAAAATGTTATGATGTACATTGTTGGACTTTAAAACTTAAAACACACTGGATAAATGTTAGGTGATTTCTATTATTACAAAGGCAGCAAATATCCTTGAACAACGCAGAGACTGTGGGCACTGACTCCTATGCCCAAAGTTGAAAATTCATGTGCTGCTCTCTCTGCCTCAAAAACAAAGGAATTGATAAACGACTCACCCAAGGATGAGAAGCAGAAGCAATTTGGATAGAATCAGCACTGAAACTCTAGTTCTTTTGATTTCACATAATGGAATGACTCATAGAACACAAACTTCTCACACTTAGTTAATGATCTGTAAAATGAAAATACAAATAGTTTTTATTGAAAAAAAAATCTCATGTAAGTGGACCCACACTGTTCAAACCAGCGATGTGCCGGAGTCAACTGCATAACTACACAGTAAGGTGGCTAAATTATAACAAAAGCACTAAAACATAACTGTTGCCTGAATCAAATGTGTTACCCTTATGCACTCGTCCAATGATCCTACTTGTCTTTAGTAAATGTGTCCTTTTGAGTATGAGTGATCAGTAGGTAGATTGTAAGTGTACATTGATTTATGTTAAAATTTAACAAACAGCTGAATGTTATTTAGAGCCAAGTCTGACGATGAATTGAGGAAAAGCTAGCAGGAAGAAATAAATAACTTAAACAATGAAGCTACTTTTCTTGTGTGGCTTTTAAATAGGCTCCAAAGCATTTCTCTACATGAACCCAAATATCGAGTCACAAAGGAAGTGTCAAAATGAGTTCATCACCTACCTTCCTCCCCTAGAGCCTAGCTTCTCCTGTGTCTGCATACCCCAGTGTCATGGGTCATTTAGTTCAACTTCCTTTCATGGCAGAAATCTCCTGGACACAGCCAGCCATTCAAGCCTCCCAGGCGTGTCTCCACCTTGGTGAACAAGTCATCTCAAAAAACAGTCTGCTTCACTGTGGGACAGGTTTGGCTGGCTAGAGAAGGCTCCCTTTTCTTGATGCGAATATTTGTATCCTTTCAAGTTCCACAAATGCATTGAGGGAACAGAAATATCTTTTGGGACTTCAAACTGCATAGAATTGAAATGGTGGGTTTTGACGTGGATTCAAATCCCTACTCTCCCATTTTCTATAGTAGACCTTGGGCAATTTGTCACTCTTCTATAAGCCTTAGTTTCTGCATCACCTCGTGGAGGTGATGACAGAACCTATTTTATCAGGTGGTTGTAAGTCATCAAGGGCTTCCCTTGTGGCTCAGCGGTAAAGAAATCTGCTTGTAATGCAGGAACCTCAGGAGACATGGGGGATCCCTGGAGGGTCCCTGGACAGAGGAGCCTGGTGGGGTCACAAGGTCCAAGGGGGTACAAAGAGTTGGACACGACTTAGCATGCACATAAGTCTTCAAGGAGAGACTGTATAACCAGTCTTGTGCTGTTATGTCTGATTCTCTGCGACCCCGTGGACTGTAGCCTGCCAGGCTCCTTTGTCCATGGGATTCTCCAGGCAAGAATATTAAAGTGGGTTGCCATTTCCTCCTCCAGGGGATCTTCCCGACCCGGGGATCAAAACCGCATCTCTTGCATTGCAGGTGGATTCTTTACCACTGAGCTATCAGGGAAGCCCCATCCAAGTTCATGGACTCTTTCAATTCTAAGTGGTATCTAGTTTTGATCATCTGTTTGGCACTGGAAGAACACAGCCTCTTACCTTCTGCCCTGTAGGGCTGGGTGTAGGGACATGGTCTTAGCTCAACAGCAATGTTACGCACTTTTGTAAGTTTCCCCGTCTTTAGGAACCCTTTACTGCCCTCTGCTGGAAAATTGCCATAATAACTATCAAAATCTGTAGGACAAGGAGCAACCTGCCCATTTCAAGGGACTGCCCTTGTTTTTAAGTGCTTGAGGCATCATGTGCAGCCTGCAGCAACCTCCTGTGTATGTTAACAACTTTTATTGCTCTACCTCCGTGCCTCCCAGTTGCGGGCGTTGAACTAGAAGGACTGTCTTTCCGTGGTCGGCTCAGGCAGTGCCTCTGTTGCAGATGGCCAAAGAGGCTTTCTGTCCATCTCAGAAAGGTAAGAATTGCTGGGGAGAATAAATCAGAGTAATCATTTTGGCTTGCAGTGTTTGTTTTAAATGAATAGAGGAAGAGTGATTTTTGCCTTCATTACCCCTTCGGATCTGAAAATAAGGAATATATCGACCTTAAACATTAAGTTATTGAAAAGGGAACAATAAGAGCACAGAAACACCGGAAAATGCTTTGGGAAGATCTTACTTAAATTGTAATGGGTTGTCAAGGGAAACTAATGGACCTGAATTATCAGATAATAGAGGCATTTTCTTTCACTTGCACCTGTTGAAAGCGCATTGTATGTCAGGAGCAATTTTAAGTGTTCTTCATACAAAGTATGCATTATCTTATTTGTGGTTCATAATTCTTTCCTCCTCAGGTTTTCTCCTCCTCCATAAATGATCAGGTTATCCAATAAACAAGAACTTGGGGGTCATCTCAGAATGACCTCTTTCCCAATACCCTGATTGCTTCCCAGGTGGTGCTAGTGGTAAAGAACCTGCCTGCCAATGCAGGAGACTTCAGACAGGCGGGTTTGATCCCTGGGTTGGGAAGATTCCCTGGAGAAGGGCATGGCAACCCACTCCAGTAATTTTGTCTGGAGAATCCCATGGACAGAGGGGCCTGCTGGGCTCCAGTCCATGGGGTCGCACAGAGTTGGACACGACTGAAGCGACTTAGCACACAGCACGGCATGTACCCAGATTAATCTTTCATCAAGTCCCTGTCCATCCTCTACCCAAAATATATGACACATGCATGCATTTATCTTCTTCACCAGTGCCAGCTTCCTGTCTCAGGCCCCCATCTTCTCTCGCTAATCTGGTTTGATTTGCCTCCCAGCTTATCTTTTGACTTCTACTCTTACTTCTTTACAGTCCATACTCCAGACAGGAGCTAGATTATTTTTTAAAAATGTGCTCAGTCTTACTTGATGCTTCCAGTAACACTGCACTTAGAACAAAATCTAAACGCTTCCAGATCTACCAGGACCTGCATGATCTGACTCTGATCCTCCTCTCAACTCACCTCTTAACTCTGCTTGACTACTCTTTTCAATTCCCTGCCCCTTCGAAGAAATGGCCAGTCCCAGGGCCTTAGTCTTCACCATTCTTCCTTCAAGGATCTCTCTTCGCTCAGCAGTTTCTTCTCCTATTTAAGGTTCAATGTCATCTCCTTAGAAAGACTTTTTATGATTGCCCTGTAAGTCCCCCTATATGTGAGCGCAGTCTCTTGCTCATGTTTGATGCTTTGCAACCCCATGGACTAACCCGCCAGACTTCTCTGTCCATGGGATTTCCCAGGCAAGAATACTGGAGTAGGTTGCCGTTTCCTTCTCCAGGGGATCTTCCTGACCCAGTGATCAAACCCATGTCTCCTGCTTGGCAGATGGATTCTTTACCACTGAGCCACCCAGGAAACCCTAAGTCTTCCTATACTTTCTATCAAAGCAAGCAACTTGTTTATTTCATTCAGAGTGCTAATCATAATCTGCAATTATTTATATCATTTGTTTGTTAACTTTTTATTTTCTGTCTTTCCCTCTGGAATGTAATTTCCAATAAGCAGGAATCTTATGTGTGTATCTAGGTTTCTAGCATGATACCTGGTACAAAGGATGCACCTCGTGTGTATTTGTAGAATGAATAAACAGATATTTCTTTATAAATTTCTTGTAACACACATATCATGTTTCCAATTTTGCAAATGAGAAATTTACTTTCACTGAGACTAGTAAATGAAGGGCTGGGAAGCAAACAAAGATCAATTCGACTTTTCAAACTAGCTTTTATCTATCATTTTGTCCTGCATAGATAAATATTTTTTGTTTGTTTTGGGGGGGGGTGTGTTAGTGCTATGTATTTTGGAGATAGTTATCTGGTACAAAAATCTAGTATACCACAACTGTCAACTCTAGAACCATCCAGCATTTATTCTATAGAAATGAACTAAGTAGAACTAAAATGCAGATCAAATAAAATAAAATGACAAAAATTAGCACAACCTTGTAAATCAACACTTCAATAAAAATAATAAAATAAATAAAATAAAATAATATAAAGGCTCAGAATGAACTTCATATGGGGATTTCCCTGGTGGCTCAGATGGTAAAGAATCTGTCTGCAATGAAGGATATCCTGGGTTCAATCCTTGGGTTGGGAAGAACCCCTGGAGAAGAGAATGGCAGCCCACTCCAGTATTCTTGCCTGGAGAATTCCATGGACAGAGGACCTGGTGGCCTACAGTCCATGGGGTCACAAAGAGTTGGACACAACTGAGCAAATAACTCTCTCAAACCTTATATATTTACCTCTGGAGGGAATCAGACTATGATATTTTTCATCCTGGAGGTAGTTTTCCAGAGTCTAATTTTCATGAACAGTAACTTCAGAGTCATTTTGATTCATTCACCTCTTTCTAGCACACTTGTTTCTATATAGTTTTTGTTGTTGTTGTTTGATGGGTTGTTTTGCTTTGATAAGTAGCTTTCTATTTCACCTATATATTATTTTATTTCAAAAAGCAAGCTTTCCTTTGTGCATGTGTCCCTTCATCTGCTGAAGAGTGAAGCCTGGGGCATGCGCTCCGTGTCTGTCCGTTCCATGCAGGACACTCAGCTCTTCCTGAAAGTGTGGTTTGTAGCTGGTGCTCTCTCTGTTGTACCTGCTGTGCTGGTGGGGTATCCCAGGCTCTCCTCCCCAGAGCAAAAGAGGTCCCAGATGATAAGAGCAAGCTTTCTTCCTTGTGTATAAGTTCAAAGTTGTTTTCTGAATATGTCAATACAAAAATTGATATTATGCCTGTGATCTTGGCTTCCCTTGTGGCTCAGCTGGTAAAAAATCCACCTGCAATGAGGGAGACCTGGGCTCGATTCCTGGGTTGGGAAGATCCACTGGAAAAGGGAAAGGCTATGTACTCTGGTATTCTGGCCTGGAGAATTCCATGGACTGTATAGTCCATGGGGTTGCAAAGAATCAGACAGGACTGAGCGACTTTCACTTTTACTGTGATCTTAAGGACTCTGGGAAGGAGTTGAATGATTATGTCGCTTGGTTGCCTGTGCTACCTGACGAGGAGCCAGAATCACCACCAGTTCTGCCAGCAGTAAGGAAGAAAGCAATTCTGATAAATTCAGGAGTTACATTCTATGGTCAAATTAAAGCTCCAGATATGTGTTAGAAAACGCCGCGGGAAGAAAGAGGCACCTCTAAGGACCGTTGGTAAAGGCCTTTAATGGGCGGTAGCTCTCGGGCAAAACTCCCGGGGGCGGGTGAGCGAGGGGACAAAGGGAGTCTGCAGGTACGAGAGGTGGGGAGAGGTTTTACAGCCAGGGCCGGCGTCCAAGCCAGGTCTTCCCATATAAGGAAGAAAGAGCGGGCTACAGCGGCGGTGGGTGTCCAAGGGCTCCGTGTCGGCTCCTGATAGGACCAGGCTGCAGGGGGTCGGTCCCCGGAAGCTTAGCCAGCCTCCGGAACTTGTCTGCGGCACTTTTTCCGGGGCATGCCTTAACATACCCGACCTTTCAATATGTATTTGTACTTATTCAGGGCACATACTTTCTGAATCATCCGAGGGAGGCCTTGGATGGGGAATTTGAATATGAATTAATCTGTAGCAGGAAGATGAATATCAGAATCTACTCCTTATGAGTAATGCCTACCTTTCAGTTAACATTTAGGAGATTGTATACAGCTCTGAGTAAAGATTATGCTGAATGCAGAGGTGGGAAGGAGCTTGTTTTAGGGCAGATTTCTATGAAGTGCCATTTTCACATTAAAAAAATTAACAATAATTCCATAATATCAAATATTCAGTCAACATTTCATTTTCTTTTGGTCAGTATGCTGTGTACTCTTGAAGGAGGAAACAGAACAGGCTCTATCTTGAAAGCAGAACTCCATCTTGGGCCAGACTGTGGACTTGGAACTATATGCCCAGTATCTATGGAAACGACATATCAACTGGAAAACCAGGCCCCCGTTGCCTAAAAGAATACCCTAATAATCTGTGTAACTGAATAGAATCATACATTCTATTATGCTTATTGGGTATGACCACAGGTCTATTGATAATTGTCCACTGTTAACTACCTAGTTACGTAAGGCATATGAATCACGGGTTAACTTTGATTGCATCTTTCTTTTTCCTTTGTTCAGACTAGTTTCAAGGAATTTGGGGAGGTGGGTTTATGCACATACACTTAGGGTATATAGTAAGATTTTCACAAAAAACTGGCCGGAGTCCTTGGCTGAGAGGAGACTCTACCTTGGGCCCAACGGTGTAATAAACTGCTCACCACTAACTGCATTGTCCTTCTGGGTGAGTTTGATTCCCAGAAGGTGTGGCTGCAACACTATGACTTATTTATTTTAAAACTAGAATTTTGTACCTTTTTAGCATCTTTACATACCCACCCTTCAGCCTCCCACACCCCCAATTATCTAATGGTCTCATAATTGTCACAAATGTTTTGCTTTGTTTACAGATTGCTTTATCAGGATTCAAAGAAGGTCAACACATTGAAGTTAGCTGATGTAGTTTTTTAGTTTAGTTTTTTTTTTTTTTTTACACCTGTAGGTTTACTATTCATCACTACTTTTCTCCTTATATTTATTTGTTGATGAGATAAGGCCATTAGTCCCATCGAGGTTCCCATTGTTTGAGCTTTGTCCATTTTACCCTGCAGTCTGTTTAACATAGGTCTCGGTTTCCTCACTTTTCCATAAATCTGTATTTGAGCCTAGAGGCTTGATATTATTTGAACTTTAATTTTTCAAAGACTCATCGGATGCCAGGATGTTGCATGTCTTTTTCTGTTCTCAGAACTGGCCTGGGGTCCTTGAGTAAAGAAGGACCTGCCATACACATACCATCTTGTCCCTTTATGTCCTTCAGTGGAGGAAAGTTAGCCTTTATCTTCCAAAGAGTAATTAGCATTTATAGATACTTCTTGTGAATGAGACTGGGGTCATATAATGGTCTTGGTTGCACTCAAGAAGAGAGTCATATTGTCCAGGAACTAGGTGTGTATCATAGCACAGTTCAAAATTATAAATTTCCAAGCTATAATGTGGGAAAGAATGAAATTACAAAGAGAGTTCTGCATCACTATGGTCAGTGGCCCATGTTCTAATTCTGGCTAGGAGGATGTATTTCACCTAAAGACATGGCAGATAAAATGAATGGCACAATCATAGTCATGGATTTGAGAAAGCATGGGACATTTGTTGGGAAAAAGGAGTGTAACCTGTAAGCAAGGAGTTAAATATGTAAGATCAGAGGGTGAAATTAGGGCTAGGGCCACATTACTGGTGACCTTGAATGATGGACTAAGGATAAATTGTTTCCTATTGGAAAATAGAGAGATTTGAACAAGTGCTGGCTTTGGGTTGCCACTGATATATCTGCGTGTTACATGAAATCTCTCATCCTTTTGTAGAAGGAAGGCTCAACCTAAAATCAGCAGCCTTTATACTCCAGTGAGTTTGAAACCAGAGCACTGAGTCTTTACTGGTCTTCATTTGAGACACATATTCTCATCCCAAGCCTGGACTGTAAACCCAAGGGTCCCTGTTTCTTTGTTCTCTAGAAGTCCACCTTGAAGGCCATGGGAGACAGGGAGGAGGTGCCTCCAGAGTTTGCCTACCAGAATCCACACACTTTAAATAATGCCACCTGGATTTTGAAACAACAGCTCTCCTGAAGAGATTGGGAGAGGGGGATTGCTAAAGAAACACTTTTTAAGTCAGGTATGAAAATGACAAAAAACAAATGATGTCATTACATCAGAGCCAAAGAGATGCATGTCCTCTAGCATCGGGCATCCATCATGGTTTAAAAAGAGTCTTGCCCTCTCCAGACTCTTAGAGAGCTCCTCCGTGAGACAGAGCTGTGTGAAGGCCTCTGTCTAGGCTTTGAGACTCAGGCACAAAGGGAGGGTACAAACCAGGAGCCACAGAAATGAGCTTTCTCAGGATGGCAGGTCAGTCACCCTCCTTCCCTGGGAGCTGAAGGGCAGACCTGCTTTAAGTCTCTGCTCTCCCCTCTCCACCCGACTCACATACAAGGGTGAAACGCTGACCTAAGAGCTGCGGGTGCTTCACAAGCCTGGCCTCTCCACCATCTCAGGATTGTGACTATCTTATCACAGCAGGCATAAAGGTTGAAAAACCAGATCCTCACAGTGGAGAGGAGCTTAGATGAAAGGCCAGATCCTGCCTTCCCCGCTTGCCCTTCTGAGCCACAGCCTTGCTCTCCAGAAGCAGCTGCTCCGTACGGCTTCCTTTTGCCATTATTCTGACCACTGTTTCCATGTGTCTAAATCATAGAGCCAAACCTCTCCTTCTTGATTTGTCAAATTTAGATGTGAGCTATTGATTTCCTGCTATGAGAAACGAGGATTTAGCTCACTTATACCTCTTTCCACCTCTCTCCTCCCACCTCTCAAGACCATTAGTCCACTATTTTTAATTCTATTTTTAGTTATCTTGATAACTTTAAATAATGAATGCACACACTTCCAGTCCATTTACCATTCATCATAGACTTCATTCCCTTTGCCTATTAAGCTTGAATATTAGCAGGACTACCCTTCCCCTTACCTCTCCTTCTTCCTCTCACTGTTGGGTGAATTATCCTTACTTTCAAAATTTCACAACTGAATATATTACCTGTCATTCTGCTACCATTATGAAGTCTTTAATGATATCTAAAATTGATGTAAAATGTGAAATTATAAATATATTAATGTTGTCTTTGAACAAATAAGTGGAGTGCTATGATGACATTTCCTTTTCAGTCAGTTTGTTTATCTGTTTATTTCCTGGCACTTCCAATTTCCTTTTGGATCACTCAATATCCTGGCAGGAAACAGAGGGTCCATTCTGATGGGGTAGCTGGAAGCATTTAATGAAGAAACTATTTACAACATCGGGGGGAGGTTAAAAGGCAACCGATGGGAATGGTGAATTATTTAGTTGCTAGCAAGGAAAGACAGTTATTGTGACTTCGACCTAGAAAGGAAAAGGGGAGGGAGGAGATATCAAAATTCAGAGAGAGCATTTATCCTTGTGGGAGAGGATTTGACCTCAGCAAAGGGCAGAAAACAGCCAGAGAGGAAGCCAGCTACATGTCTGCCATTTGCATTGGCAAGACTCAAGTGGAATCCAGAGAGTGAGGGGGCCTATTGACGTAGCCCATAAAACTGAGCATCCTGAGACATAGAGCAGGACAGAGAAATTTGTAACGTAGATCTGGAAGGTCAAGTAGAAAAAAATTCAGATGATCTTTTAAAAACCTTTTCTTCATTTCTTTATACTGATAGTCTGGCTCTTTGATCACTAGCATCCTTATCTCAGTATAGATTTGTACAGCAGATTTGCAAACAAAAACAAGTAGTTGATATTCAACTCTTGAGTGACAAAAATAGATTTTAAATTCACAGGCAAATTCAAACCTTTAAAATCAGTTTACCATAGCCAGGATTTTTTAAAGGAGAAAATGATTTTTTTTTTTTGATGGCAAAGGCTAAGTGCTCTAGGGCCCAGAATATATTTATCCCATAAGTTTAAATAGGAGAAAAATACACACTATTGCAAGAGAAATTTTATAACTCTAAATATAGATGGTACTGTGTGTGCTAAGTCACTTCAGTTGTGTCCGACTCATTGCGAATCCAGTGACTGTAGCCTGCCGGGTCTTTCTGACCATGGATTCTTCAGACAAGAATACTGGAGTAGGTTGCCATGCCCTCCTCGAGGGAATCTTCCCAACCCAGGGATGGATGGAACCCGTGTCTCTTACATCTCCTGAGCTGGCAGGCCTGTTCTTTACTACTAGCGCCACCTGGGAAGCCCAAATACATATGGTAGGAAAAGGCAAATTGGAAGAATACAACTAGAATTGAAGGCTGCTATGAGCTTGAAATGGAGAAGGCAATGGCACCCCACTCCAGTGCTCTTGCCTGGAGAATCCCATGGATGGAGGAGCCTGGTAGACTGCAGTCCATGGTGTCGCTAACAGTCGGACACGACTGAGCGACTTCACCTTCACTTTTCACTTTCATGCATTGGAGAAGGAAATGGCAACCCACTCCAGTGTTCTTGCCTGGAGAATCCCAGGGGCGGGGGAGCCTGGTGGGCTGCTGTCTATGGGGTCGCACAGAGTCGGACACGACTGAAGTGAATTAGCAGCAGCAGCAGCATGTGCTTGAAAATGTCTCTGGTATTAATATAAACCCAAGTACAATAAAACACTGCCTGGTTTCTATCAATACTTTTGCTTACCCAACTATTTTTGTTATTTTTAGTTCCCCTTGATATAGTCTGGAGAAGCTGAGAGCCTTATAATTTAAGAAACTGGTTCAGCTTGGTGCTTGAATAGAAATCACTAAATGAATTCTACTGATACTGAGGAGGGAGATGGTGATGATGATGACGACAATAATAATAATGGATAAGTAACATTCACCTAATACTGCAGACTGTTCTAAGCACATTGGATATATCAATATCACTTTCTTTCATAATCAAAATAAAACCTCTTTGACATAAAGAATACTAATAATATCATTTCATAGATGAGCAAAATGAAACCTAGTGAAGTTAGGTGACCAGGATTACACAGCTGATGTTCAGTGGGGCTGGGATCCAAATTCAGGAAGAAGGATTCCAATGTCTATGTTCTTAATCACTCTATTCCACTACTTCAGAATGAGACTGAAGGCAGCCTCATACTATGTAATCAGTCTGGGGCAGGCAAACGGTCAGTTTTTTTTAATGCATGTGCTCTTGGAAGGGTAAAAATTTTTGAGGGTGAGCCAGCAAAGCTAGACAGACACAGGAGTAGGATTAAGGAAGATGGAGAATGACCTTCATGAACATAGTGACCAAATAACAAACAGAAAGAATTTTCTGTCAACAATGCAGTGAGAGATGAAAAAAGAAGATGTCAACAGAGATATGCTGAAAGCTGTGGACCAAATATCCTTCCCTAGTTCTTGGATAATAAGATCCCCCTCACTCAAGCTCAAACTGACAAAGAAAAATGAATTCTTAGGAATTAAATCACCCTGAGGCACACTCTCAGGAAAGGAGAGCAGAGGAGGAAAACTTTGAATTGGTTTAGTGGTTTTTCCTAAGACTCAATATTAAGCCAGAAGTGATTCAATGTTCCTTGAATTAGTAAGATTTTATTGTCTTCTACCGAAGTGGAATGGTGGTCTCTGAGATAGATTTAGTTAGAAATAAAGCTAGTGATACCTTTACCAGTGAGATATTTTAACTGTGAAATTTGTACCTATTGCATTAATACCTTTTAAAATATTGCTTTTATCTGTGTGCCTTCTCCTTCATAAGGCAGATGGTGGCTTTTCTTCAAACTTCCTTAGTAATTCATTTATCTCCCCATAATCAGTCTTATCACATGGCATTACGATTTAGGTGTTCTCAAATTATTCAACAGTAATATCTTTCAGAACAAGGACTTATTTTTCTTTCTTTTTTTTTTTTTTTTCATTTTTTCCCCCCTTTTCCCTTTTCTTCTCTTTTTTCTTCCTCCCTCCCTCTCCCCCTCTCTCCATGCTAACTGGGATGTTCAGGAGGGAATGAAGAGCACAGAACATGGTAACTAAAAGGATCAATATATAAAATGTGATGTTTCATCCTTCTCATTTCCCCGAAGGACTGATAACAACTTTATGCACTGCAAGAAAAACAGTTGTGGGGGTGGTATATGATATTGTACTTTTTTTTTTTTTTAAATTATTCTATTTGTGGTGATGGAGGAGGAACTGAGAATGGGAAGCATCAGGTCTGATGACAAAAGTGGGAATTGGGAAATTAAATGCCAAGTGGAAATGTGAAGCGGGAAGTGTACCCTATGGATGCTACACAGACTGATAAATTAACAATGTGTGTTGTTAGCCCAGGGGCGAGACTAGGGTAGATGAGAAGTAAATGGAGAAAATACAATGGAATACTAAAAAGGAAAAAAAAGTCACCAGTTACCTGGTGACTCAGTGGTAAAGAATCTGCTTGTCAATGCAGGAGACACGGGTTCCATCCCTGGTCCAGGAAGATCCCACATGCTGTGGAGCAGTTAAGCCCACGTGCCACAACCATTAAGCCTGTGGTCTAGAGTCTGGGAGCCGCAACTACTGAGTACTGTGTTCTAGAGTCCAAGCTCTGCAACAAGAGAAGTGAGAAGCCCTCACACTGCAACTAGAGAAGAGCCCACTCAGTAAGGAAGACCCAGCACAGTCAAAAATTAAATAAATAAATAAAATTATCTTTAAAAAAAGAAGAAGAAAAAGATGTTTATCATGAGAGGAAAAAGACCAATAGAGACACAGATAAAGAACAAAGTGTAGATGTAAATCAACCATAAGAATAATTGCATATGTGTAAAACACAAGAGAGTCTTGTAAAAAAAAAAAAAGAGAGAGAGACTGTCAAATGGATTTAAAAAACAATTCTCAACTATAGGAAATAAATTTTAAATCCAAAACCCCAAACAGGTTAAAAGTAAAATGATGCAAAAGTTAATCACATGCAAACTATAAGCATAAGAAAGTGGTTATATTTTCAGAATTTTATATTTTCAGAAACAAAGCAGACTTTAAGACAAAATATTAAAAAATGTTAAGGCTTCCTTAGTGACTCAGTGATAAAAAATCTACCTGCCAATGCAGGAGACATGAGTTTGATCCCTGATCTGGGATTATCTCACATGCTTCTGAGCAACTAAACCCACGCCACAATTATCAAGCCTGTGCCGTAGAGCCCAGTAGCTGCAACTACTTAGCCCATGTGCTGCAACAACTTAAGCCTACGTGCACCGGAGCCTGTGCTCTGCAACAAAAGAAACTACCACAGTGAGAAGCCCACGAACCTCAACTAGAAAGTAGCTCCCACAGCAACAAAGACCCAGCACACCCCAAAATAAATAAATATATATATATTTAAATTATAAAGCAGGGGTATTTCATACTGATTCAAATAGCAATTCACTTGGAAGAAACAGTAATCATAAATATGTATGACTGTAAAAACAGCTTTAAAATTCCTGAATGCAAAAATTATAGAATTAAAATGAAAAATAGACAAACTCGTGATTATATCTTACATTTCAGCATTCCTCTCTCGGTAACTGATAGACCAAATGGACAATCAGTAGGTATGTAGAGATTCTGAAAAATACTCTCAACTAAATTTACCTAATTGAATTTTTCCTTGGCAGTTTAGTTGAGAAATAACTGACACAAGGGCTTTCTTTGTGACTCAGCTGGTAAAAAGTTACCCTGCAATGCGGGAGACCTGGGTTCCAACCCTGGGTTGGGAAGATCCCCTGGAGAAGGGAAAGGTTACCCACTCCAGTATTCTGGCCTGGAGAATTCCTTGAACTGTAGAGTCCATGGGGTCTCAAAGAGTCGGACACGACTGAGTGACTTTCACTTTCACTTACATAAACCATTCATTTAAAGTGCACAATTTGGGGCGTTTTGGTAATTTCATATGGGTGAAACCACTTCCACAGTCAGACAGAGAATATCTCCACCACTGGGTGATTCATTGTGATTGTCTGCAGATTAGCTCTTTCTTTGTTCCCACCCCACAGAACCACTGATGTGCTTTTTGTTCCTGGAAGGTAGATGCTTTTTATATAAATGGTGCTACTGTGTGTGTGTTTATTTTTTGCACAGTTATAAGCTTATGAATTTTTTCATGTATTTTGATGTGTTGAAAATGTCATATCTACTATTAATTTGGTGCCAAAATAGTCCATCTGGTGCCAGACAGACCTTTTGAAATTGGCTATTTTTTCATTTTGACACAAGTCCAATAGCCTTTTTAGCTTACTCACTTTCTAGCATGACAAATATTCCAAGATCTTGTTTTTTTTCTTCCAGATTTTCTCTGGTTTCTTTTGGTGCAAAATGGTTTTTAGACACCAGCATTTGAATTGTGGTGTTCATTTTACAAGGGCTTCCCAGGTGGCGCTAGAGGTAAAGAACCTGCCTGCCAATGCAGGAGGCTTAAGAGAAGTGCGTTTGATCACTGGATTGGGAAGATCCCTTGTAGAAGGGCATGGCCACCCACTCCAGTATTCTTGTCTGGAGAATTCCATGGACAGAGGAGCCTAGTGGGTTACAGTCCATGTGGTCACAAACAGTCAGCCATGACTGAAGCAACATAGCACACACGCATATTCATTGTTACAAAGTTAGTAATTGATTTTAGGCCCTACCAGTTGACAGAGATAAGAAATATGTATTATTTTTGTTAAAAGAAAAATGAGTTCACACTCATATTTATATTTTATAATTTAAAAGATTCAAAAGGATATGGTCAATTGATTTTCAACAGAGGTCTGATTAAATGAAGGAAGGAACATATTTTTCAACACAGTTGAGAACCAACTGGATATTCATGTGGGAAAAAAGTAATAAACCTTGACCAGTGTGCCAAAAAAAAATAGCAATTGAAAATAGGTCATAGACCTAAGTGTAAAGGTAAAAGTATAAAATTTCAAAAAAAAAAAAGGAAAATAAATTATTTGCAACTTTGAGGTCGGTAAAGATTTCTCAGAACACATAAAACCCTAACCATAAAAGAACAAAATTTGGGAAATTGAACTTCCATCAAAATTAAAACCTCTTTTTCTTTGGAAAAATTCTTTTAATAAAATGTAAAGTCAAAACAAATACTTGGATAAAATATTTTTCCCACATATACCTGACAAAGAAATTATCTCTATAGTACATTGAGAAGTTTAACAAATCAAAAATGAAAAGATAGTGCAATTGAAAGTAGACAAGAGACTCAGATGAACACTTCAAAGTAGAATATATACAAACAGCTGAGTGAACACATGGAAAGATAGTCTATAATAAACTTTTCCTGTTAAGGGCCAGAGAGTAAATGTTTTATATTTTGTAGCCTCCACAGTTTCTGTTGGCTTCCCTGATGAGTCAGTGGTAAAAAATTCACCTGCCAATGTCAGAGAAGCAGGTTCGATCCCTGGGTCGGGAAGATCCTCTGGAGAAGGAAATGGCAACACACTCCAGTATTCTTGCCTGGAGAATTCCATGGACAGAGGAGCCTGACTGGCTACCGTTCATGGGGTCTCAAAAGAGTCAGACACAACTTAGTGAATAAACAACAACAGTTTTTGGTGCAACTGCCAATGACATTGTCATGTCACAACTGATGGAGAAAAGCTCAGTGAATGAGCACAGGTGCTGAAATTTGAATTTTTATAAATTTTTAATTATATTTAAATATATTTATCAAAAATATAATTAAAAAAATTTAAACTATTTAAAAATCATTTTTGTCTTGTAGCCATATTAAAATGGGTGTGAGACTAGATTTGGCTCCCTAGTACAACCAGGTTGTGACAAATACTCAAATGTAGACTCAGGCAACAGACCTGCCTCAGCCCAGCACTGAATGGTCCTTCAGGGTGGAATAGGACACTTTGATGTATATTTTCACTTGCCAGGGATCAATTTAGCTTCCCTTCTCTGAAATTTTTGGATAACACTCCTCTGAAAATTGAATAGCTGAGACTCTGCAAATTACAGTTTATACCCCGAACCGAGAAGATACCAGCTTGCTGGAAGAGCAAAAGGAGACACTGCCTGTCCTGCCAGGTTGGAGATGAGGGTCATTTGCCCTGGAAAATGATGTTTATAGGTTGCATGGTGAGCTTCAAACCAATTTCAGAGACTGGAGTGAGATGAGACTATTTTCTTGGGAAAAAGCTACTTTCTTCAAAGGTTTATGACGGATAAGCTTTTTGTTAATGAGATGGAAAAATGTGCATATGGCACTCACAGGAGCTGAGTCATTTTATAGCTTGGAAGAGTTCTGTTGTAATCAAGTCACTGGTTAGGGTGAATCCACTTAGGGGAATGTGAGGTCTTTGAAGGCCTTCCAGCCTCCAGGGACACTTTCAAATGAACACCGATTATCTGGAGGGTCTCCTTTTTATGCAATTAATAGAAACTTCTGGGGGGTGGCACCTGGATTCCTGAGAAGTCAGACTCTTTACCTGAAGAAGCAGATATTCACTGGGGAGAAAAGAGGGAGGCAAGGAAAGAAGGGTTGAGGGAAGGAGGGAGGGAGGGTGGAAGAAAAGAAAAAAGGAATCAAGACATTGCCTGATATTCCAAGTATTTCATAGATGTGCTTAAATATTTAGAGGGTATTTTAAGCTGTTCAGTAACCTTTTGATAAAGTACTGTTAACTTCTTTTAACTAATACAAACAAAACATAAACAAAAGCCATGAATGTCAGAGAGTCTACCTAACTTGTAAGTGGTATAGAACTAATGAATTTGTGGGTCAGTTTAAAGCCCTTACTCCTGCTCTGCTTTCAGCTGCTTCAGAAAAGAAAGCTCTGGACTCCCTGCTTCCCCCTACAGCACACCTGATCTACACATCAGACCCAGAAGACAGACCCAGAAGACAGGGTAACAGATGCTATAGTCTGAGCTGGATCTAAAAACCTAATTACCTGAGTCTGTATTTTTCTCCTGCTCATTTCAAATGGAACTCAGCAGCAGTGACATTTCCTATTTTCCTTCAGACACACTTTTTTGAAATCTTTTCCTGGGGCTTACACATGAAAGAAAAGGGAAGATGAGAGATGGATGGAGGTGTTCATTATTCCAGCTCATCTGTGTTGACATAAGGTGGGCCATTGTCTGCTCGATCGTAGACTTCTAAGCCATCTCTTTTTTTCTTCTTTAATAAAATTTGACAAACCTCGCGTCAAGAGCTGACTACCCTTTCACCTCCATTACCAGAATTCATCTTCTAGCTACTTTAGAGGATGGCTTTCACTGAATGTGTTGCACGTGCCACAGACAACAGTAAGGACTTAAACACCTCCTGCTTTTTCTTCAACAAGGTCAGAGGCCCCAGGAAGCCGCAGCACAAATAAATTCCCTTTAATTCTTAGAGAGAATCGACATTTGACATTCTATAATGAAATTTTCCTAATGTCTGAAGAACTGTCTAGCACGGGCTGGTTAATGGTGCAGGCAGTTCCCTAAGATTACCTTCTCCTTCCACCTTTCCACAGAACTGCTCTCCTTCCCGTCCTTCATGATCTTTCTCTTGCTGAATCCAGTTCACATTTTCAGCCCTCTTCTTAGTTATACGCTCTGCTAATGACGTCCTTCTCTGTGACTCTTATGCAGGACTCCATGGCAGAATCTCCTCCTAGGTTTTCACCAACATCCACTAGACATGACCTGATTCCCCCCACCCCCCCCCCAAGTCCCACATGAGCTGATGTGCCCCAGGGTTCTTCCCTGAGACCTTTCTAATGCCATCCTCTATTGAAATCCTCAGCCAGTCCCCATTTTTTACCTGGGAAGCCCTTGTTCTATCATGTGTGTGAGCATGCTAAGTCGCTTTAGTCATGTCTGATTCTTTGCAACTCTATGGACTGCAGCCTGCCAAACTCCTCTGTCCATGGGATTCTCCAGGCAAGAATACTTGGAGAGGGTTGCCATGCCCTCCTCCAGGGGATCTTCCTGACCCAGGGATTGAACCTGAGTCTCTTAGGTCTCCTGCATTGGCAAGCAGGTTCTTTACCACTCATGTCACCTGGGAAACCCTGTTTTATCATCAGTTCTGGGAAATTCCAAACTTTTTCAGCACTGGAGTACTCCACTTCTCCACCCACCCCTAACCCCGCTCTCAGATCCTTATCTTCAGTAACTGATAGACATACCAATAGATGCTTACTGGCGCATAGGGTGCTTGAACTTAATGCCTTGAACTTGTCAACCCCTTCAAAACTCCCACGCTCCCTATGTTTTCCCTTTCTCAGGGAACAGCACTGCCAGCCACACTGTTATCAAAGCTGGACCCTGGCAGTCAGGCTTGAGTTTTCCTTCTCTCTCATTCCCTTCATTTAAACGTCCTCTCAATTCTACCCCTTTAAGTATGTTTAAAACCTACTCCTTTCAAACCTCAGTGTCTGCCAAATGCATCATTAAAATGACATTTGAGTGGAGTCTCTCTTTGACTAATAGCTTTGTCTCCAGGTTGTTATTCATTTGGCCACCCTGGAGAATTATTTTATATGCAAATCAGTTGTCTAACTCTCCCATTAAACACTTTGATACTTCATCACCAGCAGAATAATGTCTGAGCATAAACAGAGCATGGTGGTGGTTGGTGGTTTAGTTGCTCAGTCCTATCTGACTCTTTGCGACCCCAGGGACGGTAGTCTGCCAGCCTCCTCTGTCCATGGGATTCTCCAGGCAGGAATACTGGAGTAGGTTGCCATTTCCTTCTCCAGAAACAGAGCATAAGGGATCTGCCTCCTGCCTACCTCTTCAACTCCATCTTCCTCTGCAATCTGCTTTTCACTTTATGAGGCTGACCCTGCAGGTTGATCTCACCTTGCTGTTTGAAGTCCTATGAATAGCAGTCTTACTAAATCCTGTATGAGAAAACAGAATTGAGCTGGTCCCAGACCTTGTTGGTCAGATTAATCAAAGTGACTGAAGTAGTGATGAACTCATTGGAAAATTAACTGGACACTAAGATGGTATAAACTAGGAAACTAAGATGGAAACTAAGATGGACCAATGCTGAAGATGAAGCTACAATACTTCAGCCACCTGATGCAAAGAGACAACTCATTGGAAAAGACCCTGATTCTGGGAAAGATTGAAGGCAGGAGAAAAAGGACATCAGAGGATGAGATGGTTAGACAGTATTGTTATAGCCAAATGCTCCGGGAAACAAACTCACTCAGAAGGACAGCATAGATAGTGGAGGGCAGTTTATTACACTGGTGGGTCCGAGGCAGAGTTTCCTCTTTAGCCAGGGACCCCGACTGACTATCGTGAGAACCTTATATACCTTAAGTGTAATGCTCAAGCCCACATCCCCAAATTCCTTAAACCTAGCCTGAAAAGTGTTCAGTTCATTTCAGTCTCTCAGTCGTGTCCGACTCTTTGTGACCCCAAGAATCACAGCACACCAGGCCTCCCTGTCCATCACCAACTCCCGGAATTTACTCAAACTCATGCCCATCGAGTTGGTGATGCCATCCAGCCATCTCATCCTCTGTCACCCCCTTCTCCTGCCCCCAATCCCTCCCAGCATCAGGGTATTTTCCAATGAGTCAACTCTTTGCATGAGGTGGCCAAAGTATTGGAGTTTCAGCTTCAGCATCAGTCCTTCCAATGAACACCAGGACTGATCTCCTTCAGGATGGACTGGTTGGATCTCCCTGCAGTCCAAGGGACTCTCAAGAGTCTTCTCCAACACCACAGTTCAAAAGAATCAATTTTTCAGTGCTCAGTTTTCTTCACAGTCCAACTCTCACATCCATACACGACCACTGGAAAAACCATAGCCTTGACCAGATGGACCTTTGTTGGCAAAGTAATGTCTCTGCTTTTTAATATGTTGTCTAGGAGTAAGCGCCTTTTAATTTCATGGCTGCAGTCACCATCTGCAGTGATTTTGGAGCCCAAAAAAATAAAGTCTGGCACTGTTTCCACTATTTCCCCACCTATTTCCCATGAGGTGATGGGACCAGATGCCATGATCTTAGTTTTCTGAATGTTAAGCTTTAAGCCAACTTTTTCACTCTCCTCTTTCATTTTCATCAAGAGGTTTTTTAGTTCCTCTTCACTTTCTGCCACAAGGGTGGTGTCATATGCATATCTGAGGTTATTGATATTTCTCCCAGCAATTTTGATTCTAGCTTGTGCTTCTTCCAGACCAGCGTTTCTCATGATGTACTCTGCATATAAGTTAAATAAGCAGGGTGACAATATACAGCCTTGACGTACTCCTTTTCCTATTTGGAACCAGTCTGTTGTTCCATGTCCAGTTCTAACTGTTGCTTCCTGACCTGCATATAGGTTTCTCAAGAGGCAGGTCAGGTGGTCTGATATTCACATCTCTTTCAGAATTATCCACAGTTTATTGTGATCCACACAGTCGAAGGCTTTTGCATAGTCAATAAAGCATAGTCAATACGCTATATTGCATAGTCAATAAAGCAGAAATAGATGTTTTTCTGGAACTCTCTTGCTTTTTCGATGATGAAGCAGATGTTGGCAATTTGATTTCTGGTTCCTCAGCCTTTTCTAAAACCAGCTTGAACATCTGGAAGTTCTCGGTTCACGTATGGCTGAAGCCTGGCTTGGAGAATTTTGAGCATCACTTTACTAACATGTGAGATGAGTGCAATTGTGCAATAGTTTGAGCATTCTTTGGAATTGCCTTTCTTAAGGATTGGATTGAAAATGGAACTTTTCCAGTCCTTTGGAAAACTGCTGAGTTTTCCAAATTTACTGGCGTATTGAGTGCAGCACTTGCACAGCATCATCATTCAGGATTTGAAATAGCTCAACTGGAATTCCATCACATCCACCAGCTTTGTTCGTAGTGATGCTTTCTAAGGCCCACTTGACTTCAGATTCCAGGATGTCTGGCTCTAGGTGAGTGATCACACCATTGTGATTATCTGGGTCATGAAGATCTTTCTCGTACAATTCTTTTGTGTATTCTTGTCACCTCTTCTTAATATCTTCTGCTTCTGTTAGGTTCATACCATTTCTGTCTTTTATTGAGCCCATTTTTGCATGAAATGTTCCCTTGGTATCTCTAATTTTCTTGAAGAGGTCTCTAGTCTTTCCCATTCTGTTGTTTTCCTCTATTTCTTTGCATTGATTGCTGAGGAAGGCTTTCTTATCTCTCCTGGCTATTCTTTGGAACTCTGCATTCAAATGGGAATAGCTTTCCTTTTCTCCTTTGCTTTTCGCTTCTCTTCATTTCACAGCTATTTGTAAGGCCTCCTCAGAGAGCCATTTTGCCTTTTTGCATTTCTTTTCCATGGGGATGGTCTTGATCCCTGTCTCCTGTACAATGTCACGAACCTCTGTCCATAGTTCATCAGGCTCTCTGTCTACCAGATCTAGTCTCTTAAATCTATTTCTCACTTCCACTGTATATTCAAAGGATTTGATTTAGGTCACACCTGAATGGTCTAGTGGTTATCCCTACCTTCTTCAGTTTAAGTCTGAATTTGGCAATAAGGAGTTCATGATCTGAACCACAGTCAACTCCCAGTCTTATTTTTGCTGACTGTACAGAGCTTCTCCATCTTTGGCTGCAAAGAATATAATCAGTCTGATTTCAGTGTTGACCATCTGGTGATGTCCATGTGTAGAGTCTTCTCTTGTGTTGTTGGAAAAGGGTGTTTGCTATGACCAGTGCGTTCTCTTGGCAAAACTCTATTAGCCTTTGCCCTGCTTCACTCCATACTCCAAGGCCAAATCTGCCTGTTACTCCAGGTGTTTCTTGACTTCCTACTTTTGCATTCCAGTCCCCTATAATGAAAAGGACATCTGTTTTGGGTGTTAGTTTTAAAAGGTCTTGTAGGTCTTCACAGAACTGTTCAACTTCAGCTTCTTCAGTGTTACTGTTTGGGGCATAGGCTTGGATTACCATAATATTGAATGGTTTGCCTTGGAAACGAACAGAGATCATTCTGTCGTTTTTGAGATTGCATCCAAGTACTGCATTTTGGACTCTTTTGTTGACTATGATGGCTAAAAAAAAGTGTTAGAGGGAGATAAAATCAGGTTACAGCCATGATTCATCATCAGAAGGGTCAGCTGGTTATACATTGTAGCCAACACCAACAGGTGCCATAAAGATTACAAAGGTGATTGACTACATAGGGGATTATTACATTCTTTTTGGCGATGGGAAGTCTTGGTATGGAATCTGGAGTCTATCAGTCTGGGTGGCCAGTTTGGCCATAGGTATGTTATCCCCATGGCTACCAGGCACATAGTCCAAAGTTCACTGAAAGTGCAAGCAGGGGTATAGTCCAAGTTCACTGGGAACGTAAGATAGAATTTCTTTCCTTCGTTTTCAAGATGGAGTCAGCTTGGCCTGTTCCTTTCTTCTTTCAGTATCACTGACAATGGATATGAATCTGAGCAAACTCAGGGTTATAGTGAAGGACAGGGAAGCCTTGCACGCTACAGTCCATGTGCTCACAAAGAGTCGGACATGCCTTAATGACTGAACAATAACAAGATGGTAAAATATGAAAGAGGAATGGATCTTGTCAAGGGAAAATATCTGTTTTTCTTGCATTTCTGTGTACCTTGTGAGCAATGATGCTGACAACTTTTGGTGTGGACTAGCTTTTCAAGTTTGTTTCTAGAGCAATAATACAGCTTTCTAGGGCAAAGGTCAGGCAGGCTGGCTTAGAGATCATTATAAAAGATTGGGTTTCCTAGGCCCTGTGGATACACCACTGCCTATGCAGGCATTGCTTGACCCTTTATACCCGTCATTGTAGAAATTAGGACTTGGAAACTGGTCAAGAAAATTATGACACTGGCTACTGCTCTTGCTGTGAGTAATAAACCATCCTTTTTATTTGACCTGGGAGTCTCATATCATGCAAAACATCCATGAAATTATAACAGGATGGCTTGTTAATCTGCAAGTAGGGAAAAATCTCAGACCCTTAGCAGTTCTTGACCATTTTTAAATATCTCATACCATTCATAGTTCTTGCCAAGAATGTCAAGAAAATATTTGCTTGAAGTCTTTGGAGTACTACTAAGACTGAAAAGTTTCAATTCCAAGATCTGAGAAAGGAAGAAAATTCTGGAGGTGAGACCAGATTTATAGCACTTTTTTCTTTGGAAGAGTTTTCGATCCATCTGCCTTAGTTCAGCACCTTGGAAAGAGAAAAGATTAATTTCTCCTTGACAGAGTGGTATGGCCAGTCTTTGAAGATCTCCGTGTATGTCCTGAGGCTTCTCTTTTCTTGATTAGTCATTCCAGTGCCTTCCACGGTCCTTCATGAAAAGTAATTTTTGAGTCCATTCTCTGTTCTGATTTGCCCTGCTCAGAGTAAGTTCTGGCTTGTCAATATCCCATACAGAAAAGTGATACTCAGAAAGGAGGGTGGGTCTTCCAGTGAAATAATCAGTGCTTTGGTAAGTATAATGTTGTGCTAATGGTAAAATGAAAAAATACAGTGATTTTCTATAAGTATTTAACAAAATATTATGCAACAATGAAAACCATTAAAAATGTTTTTCTATCTATGTGCCTTTTTGTCTGTCTACTTATATACTTATTTATGCAATTGTCATCTCTCTGTTTATCTGTCTTCCTACCTGGATGCACGAGTGCTAAGACACTTCAGTCAAGTCCGACTCTGTGTGACCCAATGGACTGTAGCCTGCCAGGCTCCTCTGTACATGGGATTCTCCAGGCAAGGATACTGGAGTGGATTGCCATGCTCTCCTCCAGGGGATCTTCCCAATCCAAGGATGGAATCTGAGCCTCTTTATGTCTCCTGCACTGGCAACAGGGCTCTTTACCAGTACTGCCACCTGGGAAGCCCATTTTCCTACCAATCTATCAATTTATACTGAATTGAATAGTACCTACCCAAAATTCATGTTTACCATGAACTTCTGAATGCAGTCTTATTTGGAAAGAGGGTCTTTGAAGATGTAAATATCTACATTGAGGTCATCCTGGATTAGAATGGGCCCTAAATCCAATGACTGGTGTCCTTGTAAGAAGGCCACATGAAGACACATACACAAAAGGAGATTGCCAGGTGATGACAAAGGTAGAGATTGGAGTGGTGACTCTACAAGTCAAAAAATTCCAAGAATTGCTGATACCACCAGAAGCTAGGGAGAGGCAAAGAAAGCCTCTACTAGAGACTTTGAGAAGAGCATGGCGCTGCCAAAGTCTCATTTTGGACTTCTAGCCTCCAGAGATGTCAAAGAACACGTGTCTTTTACAATGTGTTTAAAACAACACATTGTTTTAAGCCATTTATTTTATGTCATTTTTTGCAGCAGCCCCAGGATACTAATATACTTTCCATCTGTATTAGTTTTATATTGCCGCTATGGTGGCTCAGCAGTAAAGAATGCCTGCCAAGCAGGAGATGCATGTTCGGTCCCTGGTCTGGGAAGATCCCCTGAAGAAGAAAATGGCAAGCCAATCCAGTATTCTTGCCTGGGAAGTCCCATGGACAGAGGAGTGTGGTGGGCTACAGTCCATGATGTCTCAGAGTTGGGCAAGACTCAGCAACTAAACAGCAACCAAATTAAAAAAATAAATTACCACCCACCTAAATCTAATCCCTTATGACTATACAGTGGAAGTAGGAAATAGATTTAAGGGACTAGATCTGATAGACAGATAGCCTGATGAACTATGGACAGAGGTTCGTGACACTGTACAGGAGACAGGGATCAAGACCATCCCCATGGAAAAGAAATGCAAAAAGGCAAAATGGCTGTCTGAGGAGGCCTTACAAATAGCTGTGAAAAGAAGAGAAGTGAAAAGCAAAGAAGAAAAGGAAAAATGTTCCCATTTGAATGCAGAGTTCCAAAGAATAGCCAGGAGAGATAAGAAAGCCTTCCTCAGCAATCAATGCAAAAAAATAGAAGAAAACAACAGAATGGGAAAGACTAGAGATCTCTTCAAGAAAATTAGAGATATCAAGGGAACATTTCAGGCAAAGATGGGTTCGATAAAGGACTGAAATGGTATGGGCCTAACAAAAGCAGAAGATATTAAGAAGACGTGGCAAGAATACACAGCAGAACTGTACAAAAAAGATCTTCATGACCCAGATAATCACAATGGTGTGATCTCTCACCTAGAGCCAGACATTCCGGAATGTGAAGTCAAGTGGGCCTTAGAAAGCATCACTACGAACAAAGCTGGTGGATGTGATGGAATTCCAGTTGAGCTCTTTCAAATCCTAATGCTGTGAAAGTGCTGCACTCAATATGCCAGCAAATTTGGAAAACTCAGCAGTGGCCACAGGACTGGAAAATTTCATGGACTGAGGCTTCCTCTGACTCAGATCCTCATATGAGGACTGTTGTGATGACTCTGAGCCCATAAAATGTAATTCAGGATAATCTTTCCACATCAGCTTCTTAATCAGGTCTGCAAAGTTCCTTGTCCATGTAAGGTAATAGTCACTGTTTCTGGGGACTTCAAATATGAACATCTTTTGGGAACTATCTTTAGGTATCTAATTAGCTATTTGAAAGCGAAAGTGAAAGTTGCTCAGTCATGTCCAACTCTTTGTGACTCCATGGACTATACAGTCCATGGAATTCTCCATGCCAGAATACTGGAGTGGGTAGCCTTTCCCTTCTCCAGAGGATCTTCCTAACCCAGGGATCAAACCCAGGTCTTCCGAATTGCAGGCAGATTCTTTATCACCTGAGCCAGAATCCCAAGAATACTTGAGAGGGTAGCCTATCCCTTCTCCAGGGGATCTTTCCAACCCAGGAATTGAACTGGGGTCTCCTGCATTGCAGGTGGATATACCAACTGAGCTATGAGGGGGAGCTTCCCTCATAGCTCAGTTGGTAAAGAATTAGCTATTTATACACATGTTTATGATAATAAAAAATAAGAAGGAAATACCCCAACATTTCAAAGTGATTATTCCTGCATGATAAAGATTTTTTAAGTGATTTTACACATGTAATCAATACATAAAATTATGCTGTACAATTTTATGTGCCACTCATTAAATAATGTTTGGCCAGTATTAAATTATTAATTAAAGTGCTGACTTGAATGCCACAAAGAATAATCCACAATCTCCTTGTGCTTCAAAATCTACTTGAATAAATACTGGGGTCAATTAGAGGCTTTGACTTTGGGAATCAACCCCTGGCCATGGCTTAGGAAACCAGTTTCCAGGAAGTTCAGAAGTTCCTTTTGATTCAAGTCCTTTAGATAGAGGTTTATTTTTATTGGACTGCTGAATCACTCTTGACTTGTTTTACAGGTGCATTGATGTCTGCTTGGTATCAAACACTGTTCTTCCAGACCCTGGGGATGCAGAAATGAGTAACACATCATCCCCTCTCTCCAGAGCACACAGCCTAGTCAAGAGACAGCTGGAGAAAAAAGAATGTGCCAGAATATAGTAAGTGCTACAACAAGTCCAGGCAACTCAGGCTGTTATAGGAGTAGAAGGATGTTGGTGATGGTGTGTCACCTACTGAGGGAGATTCAATGATGAATGAGTGACATTACAGTTAATTTAAAAGAAAATGAAACTAAAAATTGTACAAACACATTTCTATAGTCATGACTCTCCTAGAACTGCAAAAGCTTCAGGAGATCTCAAGTGGCACAAATCATCTGTTAGGCACCCACAGTTAAGTGTAAACCCACTGCCTGGACCGCTTAGCCTAAGGCCCTCCTTCTCCCAGTCCTCTCCCTGACTCCTCTCAGTCCTTCCTCTGACTCCTCCCAGACCTCTCCCTGACTCCTCCCAGATTTCCCCCTGACTCCGCCCAGTCCTCTCCCTGACTCCTCCCAGTCCTCTCCCTGACTCCTCCCAGACTTCTCCCTGACTCCTCCCAGTCCTCTCCCTGACTCCGCCCAGTCCTCTCCCTGACTCCTCCCAGTCCTCTCCCTGACTCCTCCCAGACTTCTCCCTGACTCCTCCCAGTCCTCTCCCTGACTCCGCCCAGACCTCTCCCTGACTCCTCCCAGACTTCTCCCTGACTCCTCCCTGTGTCGAGTGAATAGGAAGCACTCAGTTCCCATGCTGTCTGCAGGGGAAGAACAGGTTGGCAGAAGGTCAGTTCTTCTGCCTGTTCAGTTGTGCCCAGGTGGGCCTGCTTCTCTGAGGAGCTATTATGCAAGAGTGAAGCCTGAGATTGCAAACCAGCCTCAAATTGTAGGTTACCCACTTCACTGAGCATCTCTCCACCCCAGGGGTTCCTCTTCACCTGCCAAAAGGGTGAGAACTCCTTGGTGCAGGTGCAGCTGGAAGGAAGAAAGTGACCCATGTAGTCTAAATCTTTGAATGCACGCTATGAGTCAATTGACAATTCAGAAAAATACATGTTACTCTTTTGGATCTTTTATCCAGCCTAGTAATTAAGCCAAAGCCAGAATGCTTCTGTTCAGATTCTGATTTGGGCATGTTCATTGCTCTCCTTATACTTTGGTTCAAGCACGAAATGGAAATAGGATTGCTAAGAAGACTGAATTATGAAAATGCTCATAAAGTGATTAGCAGAAAGTTTGGCAAACAGTAAAACTTCAATATATACAATCTGTTATTAACCTTCTAACATTCAATCCTTTATCATTTAATACTACCTGAATAGTCCTTCCTATGAGCAATAGATAGTGCTTGACACATTATAGGAAAGAGAAGCTTTTTAAGACCAGAGTCCAAGTATTTTATGAACATAGAGTTTAGCAGGAAAGCAAGACATGTACCCTAGAGATAGCAAAGGAGCAAAGTAGGGCATCTTATCATGGAAGATACTGAATTAGATAGAAGTAGCTTTCCCATGTTTGAAGATTCCTTCCAATCATGTCTTTTCTTTGATGCTGGAATTGTACTGAAAGGCTGACATCACAGACAATAGAAGCCACAGGATTTCAGAGAATGGAGAGGCAAGGGTGGGCGGGGGTGCAGCAGGGACATCCTGGGACAAAATTGTGCAGGCAACGGGATTCTTGGCCTTGAAGTGATCCTGATATCCTTCGATGTAACACTGGTTTTTATGAGTACCTACTTTGTGAAACACCTTGTTCTAGGCACTGGAGATAAGGAAAGTAACTCAGCATTGCAAATCAACTATACTCTAATAAAATTAATTAAAGAAATAAATAAATGAGGGAGTTCTCTGGCAGGCCAATGGTTAGGATTTTGCCTTCCAGTGCAAGGGGTATGGATTTGACCCCTTTTTGGGAAACTAAGGACTCACATACCTTGTAGCCAAAAAACCCAAAATGTGAAACAGAAAAATATTGTAAGAAACTCAATAAGGAATTTAAAAATGGTCCATATCAAAGTAAATCTTTAAAAAATAAATAAAACTAAATGCATTTGTATATTTACATATGGAGCTAGAGAGAGAGAAGAGATTTACCATATGATTTCCATTTTCTTTGCTGTTGCCTCTGCTGATGTGTTCATGTGTGTGTGTATGCATGTGTACATTTCCTTCAGAAAATTTGGAGAGTTTATAATATATTCTTAGGTTTACTTCAGTTACTACAATAATCATAAATAATACACAGAAATATGTATTTCCTGAGGAATCTACTTTTTATCTATATGTTGACATTTTGTAATGAAAAATGAGGAAATCAATACAATTACATTTCTCCTAAATTTCATAATTAAGAACATTAATTTTATAATTTCTATAAATGATTGTTTTCTATTGTTATTATTGCTATTGTTCATGATTGTTCTATTAATTCCTAGTTGCAATTAAGTCATTCTTGAGAAAAATCTAGTTTGGTGTAATTTTGCCTACATAATTTTTAACTTGGTTTCCTAATGTTTTGCTTAAATTTTTACATCTATATGCATGAATAAATCTGCATCTGTAATTTTCCTTTTATATGCTGTCACTGTCAGATTTGGAATTATTACCACTTTTCTAGCCTCTCAACTGTAAGACATTTATTTCCCAAGGGACTTTTAGCAGCATCTGGAGACTATTTTTATTGTCATGACCTGAGGGGCAGGTGCTACTGGCAGCTAATGGTAGAGCCCAGCAATCCTGGTAAACATCCAGCACAGCTCAGGCCAGCCCACACAGCAGAGAACAGTGCCAAGGTTGAGAAATCCTGCTCTAGAGCACCCTGAGTAAGATGGGAATGATTAGGCCTTAGCGTTTGGTAGAATTTGCCTGTCAGAGCACCTGTATTTAGTTATATCATTCTTCTAATGTAGTAAGATTGTTTAAAGTTTTCATTGTAGATGTAAGTGATTGTTTTTTTATTAGTTGGAGGCTAATTACTTCACAACATTTCAGTGGGTTTTGTCATACAGTGACATGAATCAGCCATGGAGTTACACGTATTCCCCATCCCGATATTACTCAGCTGTTAAAAAGAATTCATTTGAATCAGCTCTAATGAGATGGATGAAACTGGAGCCCATTATACAGAGTGAAGTAAGCCAGAAAGATAAAGAACATTACAGCATACTAACCATATATATGGAATTTAGAAAGATGGTAATGATAACCCTATATGCAAAACAGAAAAAGAGACACAGAAGTACAGAACAGATGTAAGTGATTTGAAGTTTTGTGATAATAAGCTTCCCAGGTGGTGCTGGTGCTAAAGAACTTGCCTGCCAGTGCAGGAGATGAAAGACACATGGATTTGATCCCTGGGTTGGGAAGATTCCCCTGGAGGAGGGCATGACAACCCACTCCAGTATTCTTGCCTGGGGAATGCCATGGACAAAGGAGTTTGGCGGGCTAAAGTCCACAGGATCACAAAAAGTCGGACACAACTGAAGTGACTTAGCACGACATTAAGTTAATATTAGAAGTAGCATTTAGAAATAAAATCACTAGATGTCTTGCATTCATTTACTCACTTATTAATTTATCAAGTAATGATTTTTGCTTATTATATGCATGCAAGGGTCTCTGTTAGGTACTGTGAGATGCACAAAGGAAGCAGCACCTGTCCTTTTATGAAAGTTTGGTAAGGAAGAGCAAGCCTGTACAATTGTAATCCAAAGCAGAAGGAAGAAGTGAGTAGCATGAGAAGAGCACAAATATCAATAAGACACTATAGAGGAAAGAGAGGGAGATTCAGTCCAGGGAATCAGAAAAGCAATTTGATAAAGTATTTTCTATAGGCAGATTTAAGGGGGCCTAGATGGCCTGGGCCAGCATGGAAAGTGGTGAGTCATTTGACCAAGGGCTTGAGAAAGCAAGCAAAGCTAACCACATTACAAAGAGAAGTTGAAGTTTCATGATGAAGTCCCTTAAATAGCAGGCTAAAGATTTTAATTTCATCCTCTGGGCCACAGAGAAGAGTGCTACTGCCATTATCTGTGTAGAGTAGTTGATTAATAGGAGTTGTGTATTTTTCCTAGCAAAAAATACTTTGGAGGTTTTTCAGGTATGTATAGGGGTAGGTTATCATTTCTTCGAAGCCTCATTTTGTTTACATTCTTGTTCCTCAATCCAGAGCCTGTCTCTGATCCTGATGTGGCACCATTGTGGCAGTTCAATGATTGCAATTTGTTCATTCCCATCCGATATTCTTCTAATCTCCTGCCTGCCACTGAGATTAATATGTTCGGTCACGTTTCACAAATGAGGAAGCCAAAATTCTGTGAGCTAGTGTGGACCCCTGCTGCCTCCCAGCCCACGTGGGGAGAGTGGAAATTGGATTTTGCTACCAAAAACCAGGGCAGACAGCTGCTGAGCCTTGGGAGACCATGTAACCTGCCAGCATCCTTGCTTCCTTCCAGCTCAGCACAGCCATACCCACTTTTTTTGTTGTTGCTGTGGTGTGTGAACTCAGCTATGCATGAAATTCAATAGTTTCCGTAGATAAATCTGGTCAGCACGACCAAATACACTCAAGTCTCTGAGCGAACAAACTAAGAATATATCTTTTATCAATAATCCTAAGCAAATTTTAAAAATATAACAACTTTTTCCAAAGTGACTTCAATTAAACAGCCTCGCGTCACTGCCATTCTTAGAACTCTGATTCATCACTGATACTGACATCAGTAAAATTTGTTGGCCAGTGAGGAAGAAATAACAGTGTGAGATTGCAAAATCCATTTCTTCTGAATAAATCCCCTGAGTTTTGACTTAAGAGAATTCTGACAAACTGTATGGTTTCCAAGGAGAAGGAAACTCAAGCACTTTACTCTTACATGGTAAGCCCACAGGAACATATGAATGCATATGCAGAGCATGTGCACACAAATATATAACACATATACATGTATATGTACACATATATGTGTATATATATACACATGTGGACACACAATGTGGACACACTCACACATTGTTGTGAAACATATTGCAAACAAAACTCATATATATATATATGCCTATAAAAACAAATATAGACATGCACATGTGACATGCATGCAAATGGACACATATGAAGGTAAGCATGGACTACAAGTACAGTATAAATACATAATATAGCACTTTGAAGTTGTAAAAGAAGACAGAGAAGTTAACATTAAAAAAGGAATTGTGTAATGACTTTGTGATTAACTCAAAAATAGTAAAAGACAAATGCAACCTTGGATATAACAGATTCATATAAGATTTGCTAAGCTCATATAAAGAATTTGAGATAATTTCTTTATCTGATGTTGGCTAAAGAATTAATCTGCTTGAGAATGAATTATGTAATCTTAACACCATATTAGTGGATAACTCATTGTGCCAACAGAAGTTGAAGGCCTTGTAGAAATAATGGAAGAGTGCAGGCTAGTGACCACTATCTATGAGACCTGGTTTTGTAAGACCTGGACTTTGGAAAATCAAACTGTCAGAAAGAGTCTGCTCAGTACTTTATAAAGTATTAAAGTTGGCTACCAGTAAAAGAAGACTATGCAAAAGCAATAACACATTTGATTGCCATCTTACAACTCCAATCAATGCAATGCAGGAGACCGTGGTTTGATTCCTGGGTTGAGAACATCTGCTGGAGAAGGGATAGGCTACCTACTCCCGTATTCTTGGGCTTCCCTGTGGCTCAGGTGGTAAAGAATCCACCTGCAATGCAGGAGACCTGGATTCAATCTCTGAGTTGCAAATATCCCCTGGAGAAGGAAAAAGCTACCCACTCCAGTGTTCTGGCCTGGAGAATTCCATGGACTGTACAGTCCATGGGGGGCAAAGAGTTGGACAAAATCGAGCAACTTGCACTCACTCACTCTACTCCTATTCTAATGAGTAAATCTGAGAGAGTAGTGGGCTCCAGAGAGTATAATAAATGTTTTTCCATATTGAAAAGAAATTGTCATGTTCTCTACCATATGCTGCAGTTATGAAAAGACTTCAGGTTTTATACAGCATGCAGAAGAGAGGGAGTGAAAATGGATGGCAGCCTTCATCTTGATTCTACTGTGTGTCTGGAACTGGTCAAGAAATGTTCATGTGCTGTATCTCATGATGTTGCTGAGATCTCATTTCTGTGTTTACACAGAGTTCTCATTTTAAATAGAATTCAGTATACACTCGGAAAATTTCAAATTTCTGTTCTCCTCCCAAACTCTTCAGTGACAAATGGGTAAGATGCATTTATAGTGTTCTGCTTAATATTTTCTTTTTCTTTTTTTGAAACAAACATGCCTTCTTTTAGAGCCCCCTTTTAAGAAAGTTGGAGGTAAGAAACATAGGGAAAGTGTACCTACATGTCTTATATTTAGGAATTTCGAGTTTCGGCTTGGGATACTGTGGAACTAAGTCTTGGCCTATTGCAAATCTCCGGGTTTTCAGAATAAGGTAAAAGGACATCATAGCAACATGTCTATCCTGATAAGATGCTTATGTCTTTCTAGTCTCCTTCTGGTTCTCTGTAGTTATAGTCTTTCGTTGGGAAAAGGATGAATTTACTGACAAGGGATTTGGGAAGTTATTGGCATTTGGGAGTTTATAAAATATTAATGAAAACCTGTCTGGGTGTGAATTGCTCTGGAACATTGACTAATCCCAAAGGATGGAGAAATTTGCAAATTGCTAATCAAATTTCTTAGGATTCAACCCGACAAACACTTCTGTTCTAATTCATGTTACTCCTAGGATTATGGGATCCGTAATGATTTAGTGAGAGAACAGGAATCTAATTTAGTCAAATAATTATTCCATAAGAGACAAGCAAGGAGACTAAAATAACCCCAAAATATACCAGAGGGGAAATATCGAGCCCTGAGAGAGATGATGTATCAGAAATCGATCAATCCAGAGAGGTTGAGCTAGGCAGCCAGTGGGAGCAAACAAAGGAAACAGAAGACTGTCCAGGATGTTAGGACAAGTTTGATACAGAGGCCAAGGAGAAGCAGAAGGTACCCAGTGTCACATATGTTCTAGAAGTTTTGGAGTCAAGGATGAAATCCCAAATAGGCTAGGGAAGTTGGATGGAGGATTACAAAACTGGAAATGGGGCCGTGGATTGACCAGGGAAAGGCAAGCAGATCCTAGAATGTTCCTAAGAGAGTGAAGGGCCACTGTGACTGGTCTCAATACCAGTTGGGAAGTATTTGGGTATGCAAGACTGTGTATTGTGCATAAATTGTGCATCAATTTATGTCAGGCACTGCTAAGTTTCCTTTCATAGGTTACCTAATCCTCACAGCAACTCTATGAGAACATATATTATTAATCTTATGACACATTAAGAACATGTTTTGCCTATAGATCACACACATAGTTTTGATTTGTAAACGTTAAGAGGATAACAACTCAGGTCAAAAAAACAAAACAAAACAAAATGAAACCCCATAAAACAGCAGAGCTGTTTAATAATACAATGTATTACCCAAAATGTTTGGTTATTGGGAGCACAGATGGGGCTTGGAAACCCTCCTATATTGGTGAGCTTTTGAAATGGATAAGAGTTTTCAGATCATGGACAACTTCAAGGTTTTATGGCAATAGAATCTATGAATAAATGAATTCAAAGTGAATTTTTATCTCAGTCTTTGTATGAATATCCCCTGAAAGATATCTTCTCTGCTCACTGGTGTTTCAAAGGCCATTTCTCTGGAAACAGCTTGTGCAGTTCAAATTGCATTTGTAAATTCTATTTCCATGTAACTTGAGGTTAATTTGCCTGTAGACCTTACATCTGGCAGAATTTTGTGATCTGAGTCACTCAGTTGTATGCTTAGTCACTCAGTTGTGTCTGACTCTTTGCGATCCCATGGACTATACTCCATCAGGCTCCTTTATCCATGAGGATTCTCCAAGAATACTGAAGTGGGTTGCTGTGCTCTCCTCCAGGGGATCTCCCCAACTCAGGGATTGAACCCAGGTCTCCTGCAGTAGAAGTGGCTTCTTCTTCTTCTTCTTTTTTTTAAGTGCACAGCCTTTTATTTTTTATTATTTTATTATCTTTTTCATTGATTTTTATTAGTTGAAAGCTAATTAATTTACAATATTATAGTGGTTTTTGCCATACATTGACATGAATCAGCCATGGATTTATGTGTGTTCCCCATCCCGATCCCCGCTCCCACCTCCCCATTCCATCCCACTGGGTCTTCCCAGGGCACCAGCCCTGAGAACTTGTCTCATGAATCCAACCTGGGCTGGTGATCTGTTTCACCCTTGATAGTATACTTGTTTCAATGCTATTCTCTCAGAATATCCCACCCTCGCCTTCTCCCACAGAGTCCCAAAGTCTGTTCTGTACGTCTGGGTCTCTTTTTCTGTTTTGCATATAGGCTTATCGTTACCATCTTTTTAAATTCCATATATATGCATTAGTATACTGTATTGGTCTTTATCTTTCTGGCTTACTTCACTCTGTATAATGGGCTCCAGTTTCATCCATCTCATTAGAACTGATTCAAATGAATTCTTTTTAATGGCTGAGTAATATTCCATTGTGCATATGTACCACAGCTTCCTTATCCATTCATCTGCTGATGGGCATCTAGGTTGCTTCCATGTCCTGGCAATTATAAACAGTGCTGCAATGAACATTGGGGTGCACATGTCTCTTTCAGATCTGGTTTCCTCGGTGTGTATGCCCAGAAGTGGGATTGCTGGGTCATATGGCAGTTCTATTTCCAGGTTTTTAAGAAATCTCCACACTGTTCTCCATAGCGGCTGTACTAGTTTGCATTCCCACCAACAGTGTAAGAGGGTTCCCTTTTCTCCACACCCTCTCCAGCATTTATTGCTTGTAGACTTTTGGATAGCAGCCATCCTGACTGGCGTGTAATGATACCTCATTGTGGTTTTGATTTGCATTTCTCTGATGGTGAGTGATGTTGAGCATCTTTTCATGTGTTTTTTAGCCATCTGTATGTCTTCTTTGGAGAAATGTCTGTTTAGTTCTTTGGCCCATTTTTTTTTTTTTTTTTTTGATTGGGTCATTTACTTTTCTGGAATTGAGCTGCAGGAGTTGCTTGTATATTTTTGAGATTAATCCTTTGTCTGTTGCTTCATTTGCTATTATTTTCTCCCATTCTGAGGGCTGTCTTTTCACCTTGCTTATAGTTTCCTTTGTTGTGCAAAAGGTTTTAAGTTTAATTAGGTCCCATTTGTTTAGTTTTGCTTTTATTTCCAATATTCTGGGAGGTGGGTCATAGAGGATTCTGCTGTGATTTATGTCGGAGAGTATTTTGCCTATGTTCTCTTCTAGGAGTTTTATAGTTTCTGGTCTTACATTTAGATCTTTAATCCATTTTGAGTTTATTTTTGTGTATGGTGTTGGAAGGTGTTCTAGTTTCAATCTTTTACAAGTGGTTGGCCAGTTTTCCCAGCACCACTTGTTAAAGAGGTTGTCTTTTTTCCATTGTATATTCTTGCCTCCTTTGTCGAAGATAAGGTGTCCATAGGTTCGTGGATTTATCTCTGGGCCTTCTATTCTGTTCCATTGATCTATATTTCTGTCTTTGTGCCAGTACCATACTGTCTTGATGACTGTGGCTTTGTAGTATAGTCTGAAGTCAGGCACATTGATTCCACCAGTTCCATTCTTCTTTCTCAAGATTGCTTTGGCTATTTGAGGTTATTTGTATTTCCATACAAATTGTGAAATTATTTATTCTAGTTCTGTGAAAAATACCGTTGGTAGCTTGATAGGGATTGCATTGAATCTACAGATTGCTTTGGGTAGTATAGCCATTTTGACAATATTGATTCTTCCAATCCATGAACACGGTATGTTTCTCCATCTATTTGTGTCCTCTTTGATTTCTTTCATCAGTGTTTTATAGTTTTCTACATATAGGTCTTTCGTTTCTTTAGGTAGATATACTCCTAAGTATTTTATTCTTTTTGTCGCAATGGTGAATGGTATTGTTTCCTTAATTTCTCTTTCTGTTTTCTCATTGTTAGTGTATAGGAATGCAAGGGATTTCTGTGTGTTAATTTTATATCCTGCAACATTACTATATTCGTTGATTAGCTCTAGTAATTTTCTGGTAGAGTCTTTAGGGTTTTCTATGTAGAGGATCATGTCGTCTGCAAACAGCGAGAGTTTCACTTCTTCTTTTCCTATCTGGATTCCTTTTACTTCTTTTTCTGCTCTGATTGCTATGGCCAACACTTCCAAAACTATGTTGAATAGTAATGATGAGAGTGGACACCCTTGTCTTGTTCCTGACTTTAAGGGAAATGCTTTCAATTTTTCACCATTGAGGGTAATGCTTGCTGTGGGTTTGTCATATATTGCTTTTATTATGTTGAGGTATGTTCCTTCTAGGCCTGCTTTCTGGAGAGTTTTTATCATAAATGGATGTTGAATTTTGTCAAAGGCTTTTTCTGCATCTATTGAGATAATCATATGGTTATTATCTTTCAATTTGTTAATGTGGTGTATTACATTGATTGATTTGTGGATATTAAAGAATCCTTGCATTCCTGGGATAAAGCCCACTTCGTCATGATGTATGATCTTTTTAATATGTTGTTGGATTCTGTTTGCTAGAATTTTGTTAAGGATTTTTGCATCTATGTTCATCAGTGATATTGGCCTGTAGTTTTCTTTTTTTGTGGCATCCTTGTCTGGTTTTGGTATTATGGTGATGGTGGCCTCATAGAATGAGTTTGGAAATTTGCCTTCTGCAATTTTATGGAAGAGTTTGAGTAAGATAGGTGTTAGCTCTTCTCTAAATTTTTGGTAGAATTCAGCTGTGAAGCCGTCTGGTACTGGGCTTTTGTTTGCTGGAAGATTTCTGATTACAATTTCAATTTCCGTGCTTGTGATGGGTCTGTTAAGATCTTCTATTTCTTCCTGGTTCAGTTTTGGAAAGTTATACTTTTCTAAGAATTTGTTCATTTCTTCTAAGTTGTCCATTTTATTGGCATAGAGCTGCTGGTAGGTCTCCTTTGATCCTTTGTATTTCAGAGTTGTCTGTTGTGATCTCTCCATTTTCATTTCTAATTTTGTTGATTTGGTTCTTCTCCCTTTGTTTCTTGATGAGTCTGGCTAATGGTTTGTCAATTTTATTTAACTTTTCAAAAAACCAACTTTTAGCTTTGTTGATTTTTGCTATGGTCTCTTTGGTTTCTTTTGCATTTATTTCTGCCCTAATTTTAAAGATTTCTTTCCTTCTACTAGCCCTGGGGTTCTTCATTTCTTCCTTCTCTAGTTGCTTTAGGTGTAGAGTTAGGTTATTTATTTGACTTTTTTCTTGTTTCTTGAGGTAAGCCTGTATTGCTATGAACCTTCCCCTTAGCACTGCTTTTACAGTGTCCCATAGCTTTTGGTTGTTGTGTTTTCATTTTCATTCATTTCTATGCATATTTTGATTTCTTTTTTGATTTCTTCTATGATTTGTTGGTTATTCAGAAACGTGTTATTTAGCCTCCATATGTTGGAATTTTTAATAGTTTTTTTCCTGTAATTGAGATCTAATCTTACTGCATTGTGGTCAGAAAAGATGACTGGAATGATTGCAATTTTTTTAATTTACCAAGGCTAGATTTATGGCCCAGGATGTGATCTATTCTGGAGAAGGTTCCATGTGCACTTGAGAAAAAGGTGAAATTGATTGTTTTGGGGTGAAATGTCCTATAGATATCAATTAGGTCTAGCTGGACCATTGTGTCATTTAAAGTTTGTGTTTCCTTGTTAATTTTCTGTTTCGTTGATCTGTCCATAGGTGTGAGTGGGATATTAAAGTCTCCCACTATTATTGTGTTATTGTTAATTTCCCCCTTCATTGTTGTTAGCATTTGCCTTACATATTGCGGTGCTACTATGTTGGGTGCATATATATTTATAATTGTTATATCTTCTTCTTGGATTGATCCTTTGATCATTATGTAGTGTCCTTCTTTGTCTCTTTTCACGGCCTTTATTTTGAAGTCTGTTTTATCTGATATAAGTATTGCAACTCCTGCTTTCTTTTAGTCTCCGTTAGCATGAAGTATTTTTTTCCAGCCCTTCACTTTCAGTCTGTATGTGTCCCTTGCTTTGAGGTGGGTCTCTTGTATATAGGGGTCTTGGTTTTGTATCCATTCATCCAGTCTTTGTCTTTTGGTTGGGGCATTCAACCCATTTACATTTAAGGTAATTATTGATAAGAACGGTCCCGTTGACATTTGGTTTGTTGTTTTGGGTTCACGTTCACACAACCTTTCTGCGTTTCCTGTCTAGAGAAGATCCTTCAGCATTTGTTGAAGAGCTGGTTTGGTGGTGCTGAATTCTCTCAGCTTTTGCTTGTCTGTAAAGCTTTTAAATTCTCCTTCATATCTGAATGAGATCCTTGCTGGGTACAGTAATCTGGGTTGTAGGTTATTCTCTTTCATTACTTTAAGTATGTCCTGCCATTCCCTTCTGGCCTGAAGAGTTTCTGTTGAAAGATCAGCTGTTATCCTTATGGGAATCCCCTTGTGTGTTATTTGTTGTTTCTCCCTTGCTGCTTGTAATATTTGTTCTTTGTGTTTGATCTTTGTTAATTTGACTAATATGTATCTTGAGGTGTTTTGCCTTGGGTTTATCCTGTTTGGGACTCTCTGGGTTTCTTGGACTTGGGTGACTATTTCCTTCCCCATTTTGGGGAAGTTTTCAGCTATTATCTCCTCGAGTATCTTCTCATGGCCTTTCTTTTTGTCTTCTTCTTCTGGGACTTCTATGATTCGAATGTTGGGACATTTCACATTGTCCCAGAGGTCCCCGAGGTTGTCCTCATTTCTTTTAATTCTTTTTTCTTTTTTCCTCTCTGCTTCATTTATTTCCACCATTTTATCTTCTACCTCACTTATCCTATCTTCTGCCTCTGTTATTCTACTGTTGGTTCCCTCCAGAGTGTTTTTGATCTCATTTATTGCATTATTCATTTTTAATTGACTCTTTTTTATTTCTTCTACGTCCTTGTTAAACATTTTTTGCATCTTCTCAATCCTTGTCTCCAGGTTATTTATCTATAACTCCATTTTGTTTTCAAGATTTTGGATCATTTTTATTATCATTATTCTAAATTCTTTTTCAGGTAGATTCCCTATCTCCTCCTCTTTTGTTTGGCTTGGTGGGCATTTTTCATGTTCCTTTACCTGCTGGGTATTTCTCTGCCTTTTCATCTTATTTAGATTGCTGGGTTTGGGGTGGCCTTTTGTATTCTGGTAGTCTGTGGTTCCTTTTTATTGTGGAGGTTACTCCCACTGGGTGGGGCTGGATGTTTGGCTTGTCGAGGTTTGCTGGTTGGAGAAGTTTGTGTTGGTGTTCTGGTGGGTGGAGCTGGATTTCTTCTCTGGAGTGTAACGGAGTGTTCAGTAGTGAGTTTTGAGATGGGTCTGTGGGTTTGGTGCGACTTTGGGCAGCCTGTATATTGATGCTCAGGGCTATGTTCCTGCGTTGCTGGAGAATTTGCGTGGTATGTCTTGCTCTGGAACTTATTGGCCCTTGGGTGGTGGTTGGTTTCAGTGTAGGTATGGAGGCTTTTGGATGATCTCTTATTAATTAATGTTCCATGTAGTCAGGAGTTCTCTGGTGTTCTCAGGTTTTGGGCTTAAGCCTCTTGCCTCTGGATTTCCATCTTATTCTTTCAGTAGCCTCAAGACTTCTCCCTCCATACAGCACTGATAATAACACTTCTAGGTTAATGGTGAAAGGATTCTCCACAGTGAGGGACACCAGAGAGGCTCACAGAGTTACATGAAGAAGAGGAGAGGGAGGAAGGAGATAGAGGTGAGCAGGAGGAGAAAAGGGGGGATTCAAGAGGAGAGAGAGATCTAGGTTGTACTCTGTTCCCTAAGTGTTCTCCATAGCTCCGAACACCCACAGAGATTCACAGAATTGGATTGAGAAGAGAGGGAGAGGGAGGAAATAGAGGTGATCTGGGGGAGAAAAAGGAGAGTCAAAAGGGGGAAAGAGTGATCAAACCAGTAATCACACTCCTGAGTAAAAATGGGTACTGAAGGTTGGATTCTTAAATGTCCAAAATTGATATCAAATACTGAAAAATGAAGATTAAAAATCTAGAGTAGAGGTTAGACTCTTAAAAATACGGTATTAAAAAACCACAAAAAATTTAAGAAATATATGAAGTTTGCTTTAAAAATAGGGTCCTTTTTTTTTCTTGCCAGGTTATAGTGGGTTATAAAAATGAAAATTAAGGAGTAATAGAGGACTTTTAAAGAAAGAAAAAAAAAAGAAAGAGGAAAAAAATTTTTTTAATTAAAAAAAATAATAATAGTAAAAATAGATCCAGGAATTTCTCTGGAACTGTGGCGGGCAGTGCGGGTTCAGTTCAGTTTCAGATAGCTCCTTGTTTGAGCTTACACTTCTCGATATCTATAGGCCCCTTCCAGTGTAGTCAGTGTTAACCAGAGGGATTTTAACTTGATGCACCTGTCACTTCTGAAGCGGTTCCCTTTGTTTATTTGGCTTCTGTTTGCAGGTCTCTTCAGTGTCTAATTTCTGTCCTGACACGAGCGGGCGGAGGTGGTCTCTTGTTCAGGTTCGCTTGTTCAGTCGTGCTGTGGGGAGGGAGGGGCGCTGCTGACAAATGTCACTGGAGTGTGTGGGGAGTGCTCGCAGTGTTCCGGCCACACTGGGTTTGCCCCCGCTCAAGGTGTGTGCTTTCCCCGTCTACACTGCTCAGGCTCCAGGCTGCTCTACAGGGAGCGGGCCCTGCGTTGCGTGGACTTCCCAGGTCTAAGCCACTCAGATTCAGGTTTTCCGCTCAGATTCAGGTTTTCCAATACTCCACAAAGACGCAGACTCGGTTGGGCCTGCGCTTTGAGCCTTCCCTGCCGGAGCAGCTCAGGCAGCCAGGAGCACTCTCCCCTGGTGCACCGCGCCTTCTCCCCTCCGCGGTCCCAGCCTCAGTTTTCTGTGTCTGTTCTGGGGAGCTGGACTCTAGCTGCGACCCTCCCAGCGGATGTCGACCATCCAGAATCTCAGGAGGTCTTTGGTTAGAAGCTGGGAGCCTGTTTGCAGTTTGGTAGGGATGCTGTCCCTGGGGCTGAGTTTGCCCCTTTCCCCTCCCCCCTGCCTCCTGCCTCCGGTGGGGGATGGGCCGGTCCGCAGCCGGCTCGCTCTTCTCTGGTATTCCGCTCAGTCTTTCATTCTGGAAATGGGCTAGTAGTGCCTAAGTTTAGGGCTTTTCCCAGCTTAATTCTCTCTCTCTTGTGATCCCACAGTTTAAGTTGTTATCTCACTTTAGCTCCCTCCGATTGTCCTCAGGGCATTCGGGCCGGTCCTTACCCTAAGCACTGCCGCCCGCTCCTCTCCGTTCCGCCCCCACTTGCTGGTGGCCGATGGGAGCGTCTGGGGTACTTTTCTGCTGGGAGTTGTTTTTAGGCATGTAATCGGTGGGTGGGTTTTATTTATTTTTCCTCCCAGTTAGGTTGCCCTCCGAGATTCAAAAACTTCCCCTAGACCCGCCAGTGAGAGGGTTTCCTGGTGTTTGGAAACTGCCTCTATTATGACTCCCTTCCCAGGACGGATCTCCATCCCTAACTCTATTGTCTCTCTTTTTATCTTTTATATTTTGTCCTACCTCCTTTTGAAGACAATGGGCTGCTTTTCTGGGTGTCTGATGTCCTCTGCTAGTGATCAGAGGTTGTTTTGTGGAGTTTACTCAGCGTTCAAATGATCTTTCAATGACTTTGTGGGGGAGAAAGTGGTCACCCCGTCCTATTCCTCTGCCATCTTCTGCAAGCGGCTTCTTTACCCTCTGAGCCACCAGGGAAGCCTAAGACTCTGTGTGCAAGTGTAATTAAAAGACACTCTACAATTTTAGGTTCTAAATGATGGTTTGAAGGCAGAAAGATTTTTTTTTTTTTTTTTTTAAGATGAAGACCAGGAAGGTCAAGTTAAAAAAAAGATTACCCTTTATCTGGTATAAAAGAAACACATGTTAAAGAAGAACATTTTGGAAACTTAAAAAAGTAAAGATGATAAACTAACAATGACCCTTAAGCCCAACATCCACAGATAATCTTAGCAATTCAACATAGTCCCCAAAATTTAGCAAATTCCTTCCAATTCTTTTTAATATAATTGAAATAATGTGTTCTAAAATAGGGGTTCTCAAATTCTTTGACATCAGATTTTACATCTTAAAAATTATTGAAAATTCCAAAGTATTTTATGTGTTTCGCTATTGATATGTATTGTTGGATCTTAAACTTGAAACAAATTAAATATGTGTATTTAATTATTTGTTTAAAATTACAATAAGATGTTCATGTTAAAGAATACATATATTAGTAAAAATAACTATATTTTTCAAGATAAAAAGTTTTGACATATACATACAGCTATATTTAAAATAGACAACCAAAAAAGGACCTACCATAAATTTTCTTTTTAATTTATGAAAAGAATGGCCTCATTCTACAAATCATTTAAAAGTCTGACTTGATTGAAAACAGCTGGATTGTCACATCAGCTTCTGAATTCATCCTATTGTGTTATATTGTTTCAGCTGTAATATACAAAAGAATCCAGCCCTGTATAGATATGAAATTGGAAAAGGAAGGAGTATTTAATTAGACTTTTTTACATAATTGTGATTGTCCTATAGCCTCTGGAAAACTCCACTCTACATTCATGAGAAGAAGAGAGCAAAATGGAAAATACTATCTTAGCATTTTTAGAGAATAGTTTTATTAATAACTTCACAGACTACCTAAAAGAGTCTTGGAGACCACCAACAGTCTCTGCACTAGACTTTGAGAACCCCCTGCTACATATATATTCTGTTTGTCACTCAAATGCATATTTAAACATTATTTAAAAAATTAAGCTCTGCTATAATTGATGCAACCATTTCCATGTTATTTGGGTATTTCATTTTATTCTATCTTATAAGAACAAATATAACACTGGAATAAATATCCATAATTCCACACCTAAATTTCATACTCGACTCTTTTAAGGCAGATTATCAGAATCTGAAGAAGATTGTATTTAATGGTACTTAATATGTTTTACCAACTTGATTTCAAGAAAAGTTTTACGAACTTCCTTTTTATCAAATGGGATGTAAATATATCCCATTGAGGCCTCAGAGACACTGAATATATCAAATAATATTTGCTTTGCTTTTTGAAAAACATCTTTTCCTCAAATTATTTGCATACTGATGAGATTAACTGCTCATTATTAGTCACTAATGAATATTTTCTATGTGCAAATATGATAATAGGCCTCCTGACGTTAGTGCTGATCATTAATTCTGTCCCTGTTAAAGGTGTTTATAAATCTGTTCCAATACTGCAACAATTTCCCTTAATAATATGATATTGTAAGCAGAGGTGTGTACATATTAGCTTGCTAAGGTTTCTGTAACAAAGTTCCACAAACCAAGTGGCTTCAGCAGAGGCAATTTGTCATCTCATGGTTCTAGAGGCCAGAAGTCTGAAATTAAGGTGGGAGCAAGCTTGGTTTTTTTCTGAAGGCTGTGAGGGAGAGAAACTTGCTTCTCTCCTAGTTTCTAATGGTTTCCTGGCAAACTTTGGAGATCCATTCCTTGGCTTACAGAACCACCACCCCAGTCTGAGTGCATCTTCACATGGCATTTTTCCTGTGAGTGTGTGTGTATGTATTGCCAAAGTTTCCCTTTTCATAATGTCACTTGTCATATTGGATTAGGGACCTACTCTACTATAGCATGACCCTATATTAACAGATTGCATTTGCAATGACCTTATTTCCAAATAATGTCACATTCTGAGATACTGAGGGTTAGGATGTCAACCTAAGAAGTTTGAAGAGACTCTAGTCCATCATAATACTTACAGACTGACACATCTAGCATGCCATAAAATTCAAAGATTCAGGCTGAACCCTACTACTCACCCCCATCTCAATAAGAAATGTCACGTCTTTCTAGCTACCCGTCTAGTTGGACACCAGAGTAACATTATCTTTGCTCTCTTCCTCCTCTTCCTTTTCCTCATTGTAATCCATTACATTTGTCCAGAGTCTTACCGATCACACAGCACTTCAGCATGCCTGGCATCACTTGACATTTTCAGCTATTTAGCGAAGGCAGTGTTGACATGATCATACCCAGTTTAAAGAAAGCTGAGACTCAGACAGAGTGCCTTGCCCAGGTCACTGAGAAAGACAATAGCCTCACCTTTGGTTTGCATCAGAGTTAGCATGGTCGGCTCTCATGACCGTGGTTGTAGATGAAAGCCATTCAAAATGCTCTTTGATCAGCAAAAAATAGCATATAGAGTTAACCCATAGACGGTGAATTATAGCTTCAATAAGACAATCCTATTTCCTAGAATAATTGTTTCTTATTTTTTGAGAGAATAATTGCAATTTCTTATCACATGTTTTGAAAACTTTATCTTGAGCTTTGTGGTTAATTGTTGCAAAAGCAAGCTTTGTAGTCAGGCAGTTACAAATCTCTGAGGGTCTTCTCATTAATAATATCAGTAAACATAAGGTAAAGATTTGTAAGCAAAATAACCAGAGGTAATATTTAATTTTCATAAGACCTTTGCTCCAACAGACTAATTTCTAAGAGGGCTGTTGGTTTATTGTATTCTTTTGATCACAGAAGTGTAAACATTGTATTAGTTCCACCTATTTTTTATTTATGGACAGAGCAAATATCAGCTGCCTTTCTATTTTTCCATTCATGTGAAAAGCTTCTTATCTCTACAATTGTCACTTACATTGGCGATGTCAAGATTAGTCAAAATTAGAAGGTTTTAATTTTTTATTCTAGTCACAGAATCAGCTAGTGGTAAATCCACTAGAAAAGAAAGTTCACCACAACAATATCACAGTGCACAAAAAGAGCCCAGCTGTCTATTGTTAGGGCTATGGATAAATACACTGTGATCATTCCAATTAATGGGATAGGGCAGGGAAAATGAGTGAAACAATATGACTGACTCTCAGAAACAAACTATGAAAAGTAGTCTTAGAAGAATGCATGCAATATGAATCTGGTGTTAAAAAGTTCAGAAATATGTGAAACTCAAGAATATATTGTTCAAGAATGTGTATAGAGATTAAAGGAAAGCAGGACAATGAAAAGCACAGGATTTAGGAGTGTGGTTTCTTCTGTGCCAATGAGACAGGAAAGTTCACTCAGGAACATCCATGGATCTGTGGTAGATCTGCCATGTGGACCTTATCTCTGCTGGAAAAGTAAGAAGGAAGAAGAGGAGGGTTGTTTGAATGAAGCAAGTCAGAGGTCAGTATTCACTGTGTGTCTGCCATGCACCTCCACTCTGCTGGACACATTCGAGTGGATAAGAGGAAGCAGAAATAAATCAGACCTGATTCTTGGGCTTGTGGAACTCAGTGAAGTGATTCAGGAGGCATATTCACCTCATGAAATAGCCAAGGGCTTCAAGCAATTGGTGCTTTCTTCACTTTGTGGCTGGGTTCTTGTTAAAATTTTAATTGCATGTTAAGTCTCTTCAATTTTGTCCTACTCTGTGACCCCATGGACTGTAGCCCACCGGGTTTCTCTGCCCATGGGATTCTCCAGGGAATAATACTGGAGTGGGTTGACATACTCTCCTCCAGGGGATCTTAAAAATCCTCACTAGTCAAGAAAAATCACTTCTGTTCACCTGTGAGTCATCCAATGCAACACTTTGAAAGTCCTTTTTCCAGAGTCTCTGGTCCTGAGAATTATAGCCTAATGAAAACTCTTTCATGGTACCCCAGCACTTGAAGGGTACGTTAAGCTCTGCATTTGAGCCTGTAAAGGAGCCATTCAAACGCTGGCTCATCCCAGCTCTGCCGAATGACTCCCCCAGACTGTTTGTTCCTTCTTGCAAATCTCTAGATTTGACAGACCTGCTCATTCTTCTGGGCCTTTGCACTTGCTGATTTGTCTGGATGGAGGGCACAAACAGGCTACCTAATTACCACCACCCAGCTCCTCCATAGCACAGGAAGACTTTCCTTCCCCTTAACCTGGAGTGGCTAGCCATCTCCTCAAGGCTCCTACACTTAAATCTCCCAGCAACACATTCTTACCACATGTTAATTGTCTATTGTTTTTCTGTTTCCCTGATAATTCTAAGAACTTCCTGATGTACAAGAATCTCAGGTGGCACGGTGGTAAAGAATCGGCCTGCCAGTGCAGGAGACCCAGGGTACATGGGTTCAGTCCTTGGGTTGGGAAGATCCCCTGGAAAAGGAATTGACAAGCCACTCCAGTATTCCTGCCTGAGAAATTCCATGGACAGAGGAGCCCTGTGGGCTACAGTCCTTGGGTTTGCAAATGAGTTGGACACAACTGAGGGACTGACCACAATAGTAATAACCAATAAAACCAAATAGGTCATGAAGCAGTATTTGCAGATAAAAAAGAAATGAGTGATTCATCTAAATATTATAGAGGTATATAGGGCAAGATGTACATCTTACTGTAAGAAGCAAGAGTTGAATTGGGTTTGGAAGGGTAGACTGGGAACAGCAGGAAAAGGGGCAATAACCTTCCTAAAGGAAGCACATAAGCAAAGTACAGAGGGAAGAATTCCAAGGTTATCTTAGCAACAATGAAAACATAAGATTGATTAAATAAGTTCTCGTTATCGAGGGGAATAACTTTGGAAAAGAAAATCAGGCTAAATTTGAACAGTAGTTGGGAATCAATCCTGCATGAAATGGGAAGGACAGTGAAGAACTTAAATCATCAGAATGATCTGATGAAACTCTGAAGTCGATTCTGAGTTAACAAGGCAAAATCCCTCAAAATTAAAACTGGAAACATCAAAGCTAAGCTTGTCTTTTTGGTCCTGATTACAAATACATTACAAGTCCTAAATAGTACCTGCCTTAGTCCCCCTCAAGGGGGATGCTTGGCAAATTGGAGGCAAGGGGAGAGACTGACTCATTCCAATTACTCTTTAGAAAATGAAGGAGGTAAAGGAAGTAAAACCACTTAAGTGCTCGGGGAAATTGTGAAGTGCCTGTCAGATTGGAATAATTGTATGGCAGGCTTTTGTGAGCTGTGATGGAGGATGGCCTAGGTAAGGAAAGAAAAAAAAAAAAAAAAACCTCAGCAAAGTAAAATGTTTTCCTTCACTGAACAGTTTCAGAAATAGACTGTAAATGATGGTTATTTATGTGCTTCAGGTAAGTTTCCATGGAGGAAGAGAAACTTTCCTGGAACCAGCTGAAGAACATGACCTGTCTCTGCCTAATTCTCTCCCCTCCCAGGTCCTCTCTGCCCTTGTCTCTCATGGTTGCTGCTCCAGCACCAGGGAACTCAGTGCAAAACCAACTCAAAGAATTATATGGGAGCTGAGTGTATGGGATTCTGCATTGGAGATCAGTGAGATAGAGGGTTTAAGGGACCTAAAAGAAATAGTGCTGAAAGGCAGTACCAAGATATTATTTTCATGATTTAAATTAAGCTGATGCTGGATAATGTGGCATCAGCTCAGTTGAGTCACTCAGTCATGTCCAACTCTGCACAACCTCATGGACGGCAGCACGCCAGGCTTCCCTGTCCATTACCAACTCCTGGAGTTTGCTCAAACTCATGTCCATTGAGTCGGTGATGCCATCCAAGCATCTCATCCTCTGTCGTCCCCTTCTCCTCCCACCTTCAATCTTTCCCAGCATCAGGGTCTTTTTAAATGAGTCAGTCCTTCGCATCAGGTGGCCAAAGTATTGGAGTTTCAGCTTAAGCATCAGTCCTTCCAATGAATATTTAGGACCCATTTCCTTTGGGATTGACTGGTTGGATTTTCTTGCTGTCCAAGGGACTCTCAAGGGTCTTCTCCAACACCACAGTTCAAAAGCATCAATTCTTTGGCACTCAGCTTTCTTTATGGTTCAACTCTCACATCCGTACATGACTACTGGAAAAACCATAGCTTTAACTAGATGGACATTTGTTGGCAAAGTAATGTCTCTATGCTGTTTAGGTTGGTTATAACTTTTCTTCCAAGGAGCAAGCATCGTTTAATTTCATGACTGCAGTCACCATCTACAGTGATTTTGGAGCCCCAAAAATCAGGTCTGTCACTGTTCCTACTGTTTCCCCATCTATTTGCCATGAAATAATGGGACCAGATGCCACAGTCTTAGTTTTCTGAATGTTGAATTTTAAGCCAACTTTTTCATGCTCCTCTTTCACTTTCATCAAGAGGCTTTTAGCTTTTCTTCACTTTCTGCCATAAGGGTGATGTCATATGCATATCTGAAGTTGTTGGTATTTCTCCCAGCAATTTTGATTCTGGCTTGTGCTTCATCCAGTCCAGCATTTCTCATGATGTACTCTGCATATACCAGGGTGACAATATACAGCCTTGACATACTCCTTTCCTGATTTAGAACCAGCCTGTTGTTCCATGTACAGTTCTAACTGTTGCTTCTTGACCTGTATACAGATTTCTCAGGAGGCAGGTCAGGTGGTCTGGTATTCCCATCTCTTTCAGAATTTTCCACAGTTTGCTGTGATCCACACAAAGGCTTTGGTTTAGTCAATAAAGCAGAAGTAGATGTTTTTCTGGAACTCTCTTGATTTGTCAATGATCCAAGGGATGTTGGCAATTTGATCTCTGGTTCCTCTGCCTTTTCTAATCCAACTTCAACATCTGGAAGTTCTCAGTTCACAAACTGCTGAAGCCTGGCTTGGAGGATTTTGAGCATTAATTTGCTAGCATGTGAGATCAGTGTAATTGTGCTGTAGTTTGAGGCATTCTTTGGCATTGCCTTTCTTAGGGATTGGAATGAAAACTTAACCTTTCCAGTTCTGTGGCCACTGATGAGTTTTCCAAATTTGCTGACATATTGAGTGCAGCACTTTCACAGCATCATCTTGTAGGATTTGAAATAGCTCAACTAGAATTCCATCACCACCACTACCTTTGTTCATAGTGATACTTCCTAAGGCCCACTTGACTTTACATTCCAGGATCTCTGGCTCTAGCTGCATGTGAGTGATCACACCATCACGATTATCTGGGTTGTGAAGATCTTTTTTGTACAGTTCTTCTGTGTATTCTTACCACCTCTTCTTAATATCTTCTGCTTCTCTTTGGTCCATACCATTTCTGTCCTTTATTGAGTCCATCTTCACATGAAATGTTCCCTTGGTATCTCTAATTTTCTTGAAGAGATCTCTAGTCTTTCCCATTCTATTGTTTTCCTCTATTTCTTTGCACTGATCACTGAGAAAGGCTTTCTTATCTCTCCTTGCTATTCTTTGGAATTCTGCATTCAAATGGGAATCTCTTTCCTTTTCTCTTTGCCTTTTGCTTCTCTTTTCACAGAAATTTGTAAGGCCTCCTAAGACAAGCGTTTTGCTTTTTTTGCATTTCTTTTTCTTGGGGATGGTCTTTCTCCCTGTCTCCTATACAGTGTCACGAACCTCTGTCCATAGTTCTTCAGGCACTCTGTCCATCAGATCTAATCCCTTGAATCTATTTGTCACTTTCACTGTATATTCATAAGGGATTTGATTTAGGTCATACCTGAATGGTCTAGTGGTTTTCCCTACTTTCTTCAATTTCAGTTTGAATTTGGCAATAAGAAGTTCATGATCTGAGTCACAGTCAGCTCCCAGTCTTGTTTTTGCTGACTGTATAGAGCTTCTCCATCTTTGGCTGCAAAGAATGTAATCAATCTGATTTTGGTATTGACCATCTGGTGATGTCCATGTGTAGAGTCTTCTCTTGTGTTGTTGGAAGTGGGTGTTTGCTATGACCAGTGCGTTCTCTTGGCAAAACTCTGTTAGCCTTTGCTCTGCTTCATTCTGTACTCCAAGGCCAAATTTGCCTGTTACTCCAGGTATTTCCTACTTTTGCATTCCAGTCCCCTATAATGAAAAGGACATCTTTTTTGGGTGTTAGTTCTAGAAGGTCTTGTAGGTCTTCATAGAACCTTTCAACTTCAGCTTCTTCAGAATTATTGGTCACGGCATAGACTTGGATTACTGTGATATTGAATGGTTTGCCTTGGAAACAAACAGATATCATTCTGTCGTTGTTGAGATTGTGTCCAAGCACTGCATTTTGGACTGTTTTGATGACTATGATGGTTACTCCATTTCTTCTAAGGGATTCTTGCCCACATTAGTAGATGTTAAGGGTCATCTGAGTTAAATTCACCTATTCCAGTCCATTTTAGTTCACTGATCCTTAAAATCTCGATGTTCACTCTTTCCATCTCCTGTTTGACCACTTTCAATTTTCCTTGATTCATGGACCTAACATTCCAGGTTCCTATGCAATATTGCTCTTTACAGTACTGGACTAATATAGCATAGGCATGCTATAATAATGAACTATTGAACACTAAAGGAAAACTCTAGATAGGAATCTTCTCATTGGGTGCTACACTGTTAAATTTATAGTACCAGGAAGAAGAGTGAATATATACTTACTGAGGGTAGTGAGTTTTCAAGGAGAAAAGGGGGCTTAATTTCTCATTTCCTGTTTATTTTTACCAAATCAATAGTTGAGTAAAGTTATTCCTCTTCCCTGAGGGCTGAGTGGTTAAAGGAAATGAGAGACTGGGAGAGTTAAGATTTGCATAACCCCCTTCCAAAGAGAAGAAAAGAAAACTGGGAAGGTGTGAGCCCACTTGGCAAATTTCTTACATTACAGTGTTCTCTTTGTGGTGGGAGGGAAGCCATCTTAATATCTGGAAGAGTAGGTCCAGAGATTTTATGGGTCTTATTGGAATTGATTTGTGGGTAGGAAGATGGGGGAGAACACAGAAGTGAGAATGGTCAATTGTATTAAAGGGGGTCAGAGAAAGCTTCATAAAGGAGATGACATTTGACCTCTAGTCCTAAAATAGTACTGCATTGATTCCAGAAAGAATGTACAAGGCATGAATTTTGAAATGGCATGGATTATCTAGAAAATTACAAATATTCTGTGTTAATATAGGGTGTTGTTGTTGTTCAGTTGTTAAGTTGCATCTGATTCTTTGCAATCCCATGGACTGCAGCACACCAAGCTTCGCTGTCCTTCACTATCTCCTGGAGTTTGCTCAAAATCAAGCCCATTGAGTCAATGATGCCATCCAACCATCTCATCCTCTGTCATCCCCTTCTCTTCCTTCCCTCAATCTTTCCCAGCCTCAGAATCTTTTCCAGTATAGTGTAGCAAGTGAAAAAAAGCTGAGATTATATAGGTACACAGGTGGTTCTGGGCATGAGTCATGGGAGGGCTTGTTCCTATGAGATGATCTTGTTCTCTCAGAAACAGGGGGACCTCTGAAGGGGTTTAAAGATTATTTGCTCCTTGAGGTTTTCTGACCTGTTGGTGATCCTCAAACACTGATTTCTGTTTATTCCATCTTGAGCACAGCTCTGCTTCCACTCTGGATTTCCCTGTAGAGCAGTGTGCCTCAGTTGAACTCTCCAGACCTTATTTGATGGTATCCAGTAAATTGTTTTATAATTCAATTGCACTGTCTGATCTTTCACTAATAATTGAGTGAGGAAGGAGAGGCATGAAGATGATAAAAACATTACTCTTATTTTCAGGAGCACCTTTTACAGTTAACAAAGACAAGTGTCTACAACACTAAATCTAGAGCAAATTTGAGGTAGAGCCCATAAAAAGGGGGCAAATTAAGTTCTTTTGGAGCACAGAGACGGAAGCACTAAATATGCTTCATGAGGTTTCCAGTTAAAGTGGACTACACACAAACAATAAACATAGAAATAAGAAGCAGCCGTTTAATATGCCAGACACGATTATCATATTAATCTCTATATAGATTTATGTCTGCTTGGTTCACACACACTTACAGTAATTGGAACTCGAACATAGTTAACAATATAAGTTGGAGAAGATGAGACTCTGAAGAACAGCTGTGGGGAGATGGGACCCAGGGGACAAAATCCAGATGATTTATTTCTGGGGTCAGATCATAGGAAGAGCTGCCATTTGAAGGCGAGGGAGTAGGAAGGTCAAAGACGTGGTGCTCAAGTTTCTGATCCTGGGGATGAGAGAGAGATAACTCCATCCCTTAGGCCAGTAGCCTGCAGCTGGCTCCAGGCACCAGGGAGTTATCCCTAGGGGAGGATCTGTAAAAGACTCTGGAATGGACCAAAAAGATTACAGAGTGAATCAAAGGAAAAGTGGGGATTGTCTAGCACACTCTTCTATTTTACCTGTTTGCATTGAGTTTTTGTGCCTTTGTCTTTGAGTTATTAATAAATTATAGATAACTGACTGATAACAATGAAAATGATTCTTAGTCACAGATATGCAAACGTATTATTTTGTCCAATAGAGAACAATGCAGACAGTTGTCATATGTATTTAATATTATATGCAATGTTCTATATATAACATTATATATGGTGGTGTAGTAGTAAAGAACCCTCCTGTTAATGCAGGAGACACAGTTAGACATGGGTTCATTCCCTGGATCAGGAAGATACCCTGGAGGAGGGCATGGCAACCCACTCCAGTATTCTTGCCTGGACAAGAATTCCCATAGACAGAAGAGCCTGGCAGACTACAGTTCATAGGGATATGTATACATTTTAAAGTCTCCTTTGAACTGTTTGTAACATTTTATTGTTCCTTTTATTAATTAATGAATTAATTATTTCATCTTGGACTCATGTTAAGTTTTTTATTTATGTGACAGTCATGATTTTACTTTTTCAAGCAACATTTCCTTTGCCTATTCCTCACTGCTTGAACTTTATTTGTGGGTCCAGGGACCTAGTCATGCTAACCTCATATTTTCAATGACAGGGAACAATCTCCCTGACTCTCTAGTTCATAATCTGAGTTCATGTTGGCTAATCTAGAAATCTGACAGGTGACAGGTCATCTCTTTCTTGCTGGATGTCTAAATGAAGTGACTTTGTCTCCTGCCTCTGCCTTCTCTTCAGGGAAGAACATGTATGAGGTTAAAGCCTGAGACAAGGCTTTCTTATCTTTTTACCTTTAGCTTATGAAATGACAGTTGTTTATTTTAAGCAATTGTGTGCTCTGGTCGCCTTCTAATAAACTCATCTCTAATATTCTTCCCATGCATTTATTAGTTGTGTCTGGAGAAAATTTCGAAACCAACAAAACATAATGGCCCACTGGGGAAAGAGTCTTAGGTGTCAGCATTATTTTCATCAAAAATAAATTATAAAAGGCAGCTCACTGGGTGGAAAGAAATCCCATTTGGAAACATTCAACCAGTGTTCTCATATGAGGGTTGTATCCTGCTAGTCGGTTTAACTGCCCCTTCTTTGTGACCCCAGCATGTCTTGTAGGTAGGAACACATGCGTGTGTGTTAAGTCGCTTCAGTTGTGTCTGACTCTTTGTGATGCCATGGACTGTAGCCTGCCAGGCTCTTCTGTCCATGGGATTCTCCAGACAAGAACACTGGAGTGGGTTGCCATTCCCTCCTCCAGGGGATGTTCCCCACCCAGGGATCAAACCCATGTCTCTTGTCACTCCTGCTTTGCAGGCAGGTTCTTTACCACTGAACCATCAGGGAAGGCTAGGTCCTAATGTATAGCCTGTCCTAATGTATAATGTATAGCCTGTCCTAATGGCTATAATCCTTGATTGCATTTATTTCTTGATGTACCTGTCTCTTTACTAAGTTGTGAGGCCTTTGAGAACAGGAAACTTATTGATCTCTCCTCAACATTAAGTACAAGTTGGGAATAGAGCAAGTTTTTAATATGCATTCCTGCATCCCTGGGCAGCTCCCACAATTAAAACTATGCAGAGCCAAAGTCTGCCTCTTTGTACTTTCTACCCTGGAGCTCTGGTGCATCCTTTGCGGGCCCACAATGTCATGGTGATAAGGCACAAGAATAAGCAGCTAAAAGAGAAAGCAATTAGAATCATGGAACCCACTAAATTAGACTTTTTCCACACATCCTCCAAGAATCATAGAAATAGAAAGGAAAATCAGTAAAACTCCAAATTAGACCAGGCCTGCAGCATGATTGTGAGAACAAAAATACTAAAACTTCAATTTATATGTAAGTGGGAAATTAAACTTTAGAAACTAGGGGATTGCCTTTGCAGCTCCTGCTGCAGAGTTGAGACCCACATGGGAACACTTGGAAGAAAGGTGTGTAGTAGGGTCCTGGGTGTGACAGGTGTGACACAGGTCCTGGGTGTGAAACAGATGGTTCCCACAAGGGTTCACAGCCAGAAGGAGAAGATCCCACCCAAGTGAGGACAGATGTGAAGATGAGACTGGAGCTGCTTGTGGAGTTAACCCTGGAAACTTTGTATCTAAGAGAGAGGAGCTGTCCATTGTACTACACTAAATGTTCTGTATGCTTATAAGTTTCATCATAGTCTATTGAAAAACTACAAGGAGGGCATAAAAAGGTCCAGAAATATGGTTGAGAGAACATGCTCTGTGAACACAGGAGAAAAGTCACTGCCCTCATGAGGCTATAACAGAAGGGGGCTTTGTAAGGGGTTTGGGAGGAAGCACAGGATAACCTACTCACCAGGAGTGAGGCCAGGAGACTTGATTCCCTTCCTGACTCTCAAAAGATGCCTGGATGCTAACTTGATCTCCTTGAAGTTCGGACCAGGGATGCGTGGGTGCTAAGTCACTACAGTCTGGTTCTGTGTGACTGTAGCCCATGCACTGTAGCCTGCCAGTCTCCTCCCTCTGTCTATGGGATTCTCCAGGGAAGAATACTGGAGTGGGTTGCCATGTACTCCTCCAAAGGATCTTCCCAACCCAGGGATCAAACCCATGTCTCTTACATCTCCTGCACTGACAGGGGGGTTCTTTATCACTAGTGCCAGTTGGTTAGATCAGAGATGCTCTTCACGAATAGTATTCTCTGTATCAATCTGTCCTCGCAGCTTGGGTTCACTCTTGTTCTTGAATTTGGCAGGGTCCAGGCTGCTGCAGAGATAAAATTGTGGAAATAGACATGGTACCAATGAATAAACATTTTAGATAGATCATAGGATTTAGATTTTAGGTGCTAGAATTGTACTAAGGCTCAACTTTACATCTAGAACAAACTATTAGGCATAGTGAGCTATTAGTTGCCCTTCTGTTAATCTCTTATCTCTACCGGAACACACTTGAGGCTTGTGCTAACCTGATATTACTTGCACATGACCAGAGAAATGTACAAAGTATACCTTGCTCAGGTGTAGTGTAGGAAACTAACATTTATTGAGAAAATGCACAGCCTTGGCTTTATGGTAAGTGTACATTTTATGTACATTTTATTGGATCTTCTCTATTTGGGTGGGATGGAACCTGGGCACCATGAAAGAATTGAAGATGAGCTGAGGTATTGATCATCATTGTTCAGTTGCTAAGTCTCTAAGCTAGTCACTTTTTGTGACCCCATGAATTGCAACACGGTGGGCTTCCCTGTCCGTCACCATCTCCCAGAGTTTGCTCAAATTCATGTCCATTGAGTCAGTGATGCTATCCAACCATTTCATCTTCTGTTTCTCCCTTCTCCTGCCCTCAATCTTTCTCAGCATCAGGGTCTTTTCCAATGTGTCAACTTTTCCCATCAGCTGGCCAAAGATTTGGAGCTTCAGCTTCAGCCTCAGAACCAGTGAATATTCAGGGTTGATTTTCTCTAGGATTGACTGGTTTGATCTCCTTGCAGTGCAAGGAACTACTCTCTGCCTTTGAGGTGTTTGAACAGGACTAGGGCAGCCAGTGTCTGTCGGCCAGACACATCAGGCTCCAAAGAGCTCATATTTTCCTATGGGCCTGCTACGAAAACACCTGGGTCTCTCACTGTGTTATAGCATTTATTCCTCATGGTAAACTATAAAGTAAATGCTACTTTCACAACTTTAGACATGGTGGGCTTGGAGGAGTCTCTGAATAAATTAGTAACAAGTCTGTTCGCATCAAATCTCACAGTTAATGAGTGGTAGAATCAAGGGTGCAATTGCGTCTACCAAGTACTAAGTGCTGAGACATTCCTCTGCACCACAGGCTTCAGTAACCAGGGCCCTCATGTGTAGCCTCGGGTCCAGAAGGCTCAGGACATGCATGATATTTGCAAACTCACAGAAAGCAAGCACTCAAATTTGGGAGCCAAAGTAATAAAGGAACCGGGAGGATGACCCAGACAGCATTGAGTTCCAGAATGAGTGGGACTGTCTGATTGAACAGTACAGTTTGATCTCAGCACACCAGAGGAAGATGGGGAGGTGAGTTGGGTTCAAACCCTGGATATCCTGAGTGACAAAATTAAGGAAACTGGGCAGTGAGGCATAGAGAGTGGGGAGCCACTGCAGCTTTCTTTCCTTTAATTGTCCCTTCAGATACATTTTATGAGGTCTCTCCTGACTGTGGGCAGAGCTGGAGTCATTTTAATGTGAACATGGAGGCTATATGAACTCAGCGGTCCCTCCTGTTTGACAGCAGGATGCCAATCCCTCCAGGGCATCCTCAGGGTGTTACATTCTCTTACAAATTAGGTCGATTTGCTCCCTTGGCAGCTGTTCCAGGGCCTATGCTGCTGCCATCGCTTGGTCCTGAGCCAATGCTTTCTGCTTCACTGAGGGCACAGCCTCTGATGGCCTGTGGCCCCTGTTGGGACTCGGACTTCACAGTGCTTGCCTCAGAGATGCCGCTTCTTGCTCTTGACCATACTCACACACCACTGCTACTTGCCCCAAGGCTTCTCTGATTTCCTTCTGAGCACCTTCGTTCTCTAGTGCCTTCCCACTCCAGAACACTCGCCTGCCACTTTTTTGGACCAGTCTCATCTCTGGATGCCAGCTCTAAGTAGCATCTGTATCCAGTTTTTGTTGTTGCTGTTGTTTAGTCACTAACTTGTGTCTGACTCTTTGCGACTCCAAGGTCTGTAGCCTATCAGACTCCTCCGTCCACGGGATTTCCCAGGCAAAAATACTGGAGTGAGCTGGCATTTCCTCCTGCAGAGGATCTTCCTGATCCAGGGATCAAATTCACATCTTCTGCATTGGTAGGTGGATTCTACCACAGAGCCACCAGGGAAGCCCTTATATCCATTGTTCCCTGACAAATCAACACCCGAGAGACAACTGCTATTGATTCAGCTGTATCATCACTATTAGGGCAATGGCCTTACTTTAGGTTCTTATAATCTCTTAGGGAGGGCTTCACAGGTGGCTTAGTAGTGAAGAATTCACCTGCCAATGCAGGAGATGCAAGGAACACAGATTCCATCCCTGGATCAGGAAGATCCCTGGGAGAAGGAAATGACAACTCCACTCCAGTATTGTTGCCTGGGAAATCCCATGGACAGAGGAGCCTGATGGGCTACAGTTCATGGGGCTGCAAAGAATCAGACACGACTTAGCAACTAAACAACAATCTCCTAGGGAGGCCCACAGCAGGATGTGTTCCTGGGAGAAGTTAGACTGGTTTAGGTAACACCCATCATGCTGTACTATTTTTCCTCTCCTAATCTTCAGGCTGTGTTACTATCGTGGTTCATTACAGCAGATTTCTTCCTTTCAAGGTTAGATTCCAATATGCTACTGGAGATCAGTGGAGAAATAACTCCAGAAAGAATGAAGGGATGGAGCCAAGGCAAAAACAATACCCAGTTGTGTATGGGACTGGTGATAGAAGCAAGGTCCAATGCTGCAAAGAGCAATATTGCATAGGAACCTGGAGTGTTAGGTCCATGAATCAAGGCAAATTGGAAGTGGTCAAACAGTATATGGCAAGAGAAAATATCGACATTCTATGAATCAGCGAACTAAAATGGACTGGAATGGGTGAATTTACTCAGATGACCAGTATATCTACTACTGTGGACAGGAATCCCTTAGAAAAAATGGATCCCTTAGAAGAAATGGAATAGCCATCATAGTCAACAAAAGAGTCTGAAAAGCAGTACTTGGATGCAATCTCAAAAACGACAGAGTGATCTCTGTTCGTTTCCAAGGCAAACCATTCAATATCACGGAGCTGATATTGGAGCCTATGCCCCAACCAGTAATGCTGAAGAAGCCAAAGTTGAAAGGGTCTATGAAGACCTACAAGACCTATCAGAACTAACACCCAAAAAAGATGTCCTTTTCATTATAGGGGACTGGAATGCAAAAGTAGGAAGTCAAGAAACACCTAGAGTAACAGGCAAATTTGGCCTTGAAGTACAGAATGAAGCAGAGCAAAGGCTAATAGAGTTTTGCCAAGAGAACACACTGGTCATAGCAAACACACTCTTCCAACAACACAAGAGAAGACTCTACACATGGACATCACCAGATGGTCAATACCAAAATCAGATTGATTATATTCTTTGCAGCCAAAGATGGAGAAGCTCTATACCGTCAGCTAAAATAAGACTGGGAGCTGACTGTGACTCAGATCATGAACTTCTTATTGCCAAATTCAGACTTAAACTGAAGAAAGTAGGGATAACCACTAGACCATTCAGGTATGACCTAAATCAAATCCCTTATGAATATACAGTGGAAGTGAGAAATAGATTTAAGGGACTAGATCTGATAGACAGAGAGCCTGATGAACTATGGATGGAGGTTCATGACATTGTACAGGAGACAGGGATCAAGACCATCCCCATGGAAAAGAAACGCAAAAGGGCAAAATGGTTGCGTGACGAGGCCTTACAAATAGCTGTGAAATGAAGAGAAGTGAAAAGCAAAGGAAAAAAGATAAGATATTCCCATTTGAATGCAGAGTTCCAAAGTATACCCAGGAGAGATAAGAAATCCTTCCTCAGTGATCAATGCAAAAAAAATAGAAGAAAATAACAGAATGGGAAAGACTAGAGATCTCATCAGGAAAATTAGAGATATCAAGGGAACATTTCATGCAAAAATGGGCTCAATAAAAGACAGAAATGGTATGGACCTAACAGAAGCAGAAGATATTAAGAAGAGGTGGCAAGAATACACAGAACTATGCAAAAAAGACCTTCATGACCCAGATAATCACAATGGTGTGATCACTCACCTAGAGCCAGAGATCCTGGTATGTAAAGTCAAGTGGGCCTTAGAAAGCATCACTATGAACAAAGCTAGTGGAGGTGATGGAGTTCGAGTTGAGCTATTTCAAAGCCTGAAAGATGATGCTGTGAAAGTGCTGCACTCAATATGCCAGCAAATTTGGAAAACTCAGCAGTGGCCACAGGACTGGAAAAGGTCAGCTTTCATTCCAGTCCCAAAGAAAGGCAATCCCAAAGATTGCTCAAACTGCCACACAATTGCACTCATCTCACACGCTAGTAAAGTGATCCTCAAAATTCTCCAAGCCAGACTTCAACAATACGTGAACAGAGAACTTCCAGATGTTCAAGCTGGTTTTAGAAATGGCAGAGGAACCAGAGATTAAATTGCCAATATCTGCTTGATCATTGAAAAAGCAAGAGAGTTTCAGAAAAAACATCTATTTCTGCTTTATTGACTACGCCAAAGCCTTCGACTGTGTGGATCACAATAAACTGTGGAAAATTCTTAGAGATGGGAATACCAGACCACCTGAACTGCGTCTTGAGAAACCTGTATGCAGGTCAGGAAGCAACAATTAGAATTGGACATGGAAAAAAAGGGTGGTTCTAAATCAGGAAAGGAGTACGTCAAGGCTGTATATTGTCACCCTGCTTATTTAACTTACATGCAGAGTACATCATGAGAAATGCTGGGCTGGAAGAGGCACAAGCTGCAATCAAGATTGCTGGAAGAAATATCAATAACCTCAGATATGCAGATGACACCACCCTTATGGCAGAAAGTGAAGAGGAACTAAAAAGTCTCTTGATGAAAGTGAAAGAGGAGAGTGAAGAAGTTGGCTTAAAGCTTAACATTCAGAAAACTAAGATCATGGCATCTGGTCCCATTACCTCATGGGAAATAGATGGGGAAACAATGGAAACAGTGTCAGACTTTAATTTTTTGGGCTCCAAAATAGCTGCAGATGGTGACTGCAGCCATGAAATTAAAAGACGCTTACTCCTTGGAAGGAAAGTTATGACCAACCTAGATAGCATATTAAAAAACAGAGACATTACTTTGCCAACAAAGGTCTTTCTGGTCAAGGCTATGGTTTTTCCAGTGGTCATGTATGGATGTGAGAGTTGAACTGTGAAGAAAGCTAAGTGCTGAAAAATTGATGCTTTTGAACTGTGGTGTTGGAGAAGACTCTTGAGAGTCCCTTGGACTGCAAGGAGATCCAGCCAGTTCATCCTAAAGGAGATCAGTCCTGGGTTCATTTGAAGGACTGATGCTGAAGCTCCAATACTTTGGCCACCTCATGCAAAGAGTTGACTCATTGGAAAAGACCCTGATGCTGGGAGGGATTGGGGGCAGGAGGAGAAGGGGACGACAGAGGATAAGATGGCTGGAAGGCATCACCCACTCGATGGGCATGAGTTTGAGTAAATTCTGGGAGTTTGTGATGGATAGGGAGGCCTGGCATGCTGCGATTCATGGGGTCGCAACGAGTCGGACTCGACTGAGTGATTGAACTGACTGACTGAACTGAGGTTAGATTCTCTCCATAAGGATCTACATCTTTTTTTTTTTTTTAAATTTCGTTCCATTGGGTTATTCCTGCCCAGTTTACCAGATGTGTTTGAAGATGTGTTGTCATCCTAATCTTGATGCTCTTTGAGTTATTCTCCTGGTACATTATGCAACATCTTTGTTCACAGTTGATAACAGCAGTGAGAGAGTCACATAATTCACGTGCACTTTTCTCCTTACTTCCAAAGCATGCCAAATTTATTGCAGAGGTTTTAGACAATGCAGTAAAACAATAGGAAGAAAATAAATATCCCTGATCATTTTACCACCTAGAGATAAATGCAGTTAACATTTACTGAATGTCATTTATATTTATTATGCGACTACTACTTGCCTGCCATTGTACTAAGCACTGGCAGTAAAAAGCAAGCAAAACAGGAGCCTTACCTACCTGTATGTTGTCCTATAACCTGTTCTCACCTTCAGGCTGCTATTTCATATAGCCTGTTTCTTTCTTTCTTTCTTTTAACAAATAATCCTAACTATATTTCAAAAGAATAGCATAACTTAATGGAAGAGGGAAATAAAGTAAATTTTTAAAAAATATTGTAGGATAATGGCTTTTGCAATGTTGCGTTGGTTTCTGCCATACATCAACAAGAATCAGCCATAACATATGTTCCCTCCTCTTGAGCTTCCCTCCCACTCCCACCCACCCCATCCGTATAGGTTGTCACAGAGCACTGAGTTGAGCTCCCTGTGTCAGATAGCAAATTCCCACTGGCTATTTACTTTACATATGGTAATGTGTATGTTTCCATGCCACTTCCTCAATGTGCCCCACCCTCTCCCTCCCCCACCACCACTGTGTCCACAAGTCTGTTCTCTATGTCTATGTCTTTATTGCTGCCCTGCAAATAGGTTCATCAGTACCTATTTCTTTTATTCTTTGTTGAAAATGACAGTTTTCTGAATTTTTCTCTTGCATTGTGAATTAAGTCTCCAACACATGTCTTTTCCCAAAGTTTCCAGCTGTCAGTCTTCCCCTACATTGCAGCATTTTTCTCCTAGACTTCCTTTTTCCTCCTCTTTATGTGTTCTTAGACAGTGATCTGGCGAACTGTCATCCTCAGTGTTTGTCAACAAGTAGAGGGAATGGATGCCTTGGGCTCTGCTCTGCCTGGAGTCCTTCCCCCTACCTACCAGCGGCGGCTGGGCCCCCTCTTTCTCCAGCGCTCAGCTTCCATCTGCACCCGCTTATGGTACAGGAGTGTTCTGTGGAGTTGATCGCCTTCCCTGTTCCCACACCTGATGCACTGCCCTCTGAGTTCCTGAATGATGTAAGGTGGGGCGGGGGCTGTAATCTTCAGCGGGCACCGTTTCCGGGGGATCTTTCCAGTTGCACAGAGTTTTCCCTGTGGAGTGGGCTGCAGACAGGTGCAGAAAGACAGCAGAGGGTGCACCCTCACCAATCAACACCCGAGGAGCAGACGGGCAGCTGCTCAGCTTTTGTTTTGGTTCAAATACTGAACGTCTTTGAACTTGGGAATAGTTGATGGAAGAAGAAAACGTGTTTTTCTTTATGTAATTTCTGTATCATAAAATAAAACTCAAGTAGGTTTTTCTCTATGTTGTCCAAAATCCATGAGAGTTAGTAGAAATTTCTCTCATTTGTGCCATTAGATGGTCAGTTCATCCTAGTGGTCTCTGTTATTACTTTCCAGCTTCTTTATGTTCATCCATCCTGCAATTGCAAGTTGGGAGAGAGGTCCTTACTCCATGTAGGTGTATATCTCCCCTTATCAATAATCATAATAGTTGTTTTATTGAGCATCTACGTGCCTGATACTTTTTGAACTGCTTTATCTATGCTATCATTTTGATCCTAATCCTTTGAGGTAACTATTATCAGTTTCATCTTACAGTTAAAGAATCCAAGACTGAGAGGTTATGAAAGGATTAGTCCAAAGACACTTAACTTATAAGATGTCCAGGCTAGATTCAAACCTAGGACTCTCTCAGATGGAAGCTCCTGACACTCCCCTGGTCTCTTGACACATTTAAAGTTAATTATCACATAGACTTATTTTGGGATACCCCTCTAGAAATGAATTAGGACTGAACTTGGGCAAAATTTCCACGATGCCTGGCATTGTGTTTTGCAGATAAAGAATGACAACTATGTGGCACTTTAACGCTATTTCTTTGTCCCCTTCCTTCCTTGTACTGTCCTATCTACTTCATCTCCATGCTCCCTTCAGCCCATCAATCAACGTTACCTCCCTTCTACATGAATACCGTCCCTAGCACAATGGGGTTGGTTGGAAATGAGGAAGTTCAAAAGTAGGGAAGTAAAATATGGCTTCTCTGCCATCTGAAAATGGAGTGAAGACCTAATCACAACCAGATATAATGAATTGGTTATGTTTCCATGTGTTGATGGGAAGCTGAGGAAGCAGAAAAGCTGACAAGCGCTCAGACACTGCAGTCGAGCTCTCTGATGGGGCTGCTTGGCGCTCAGCCACGTCAGCAGGGGACCATGGCTCACACTCAGGATACATGGTTAAGGCATCCCTGTCTCTTGAGCTGCAATGGAGCGGACTTTCCCTAGCAGTGGCCCTGGCAGCTGAATTGAGATGGTGTGGGTTTACTCCGTCTCCAATTCTTCCTTCCGTATTCAATGTGTGGCTCGTGAAGCCTATAAATTTTAATTGCAAGTATAAAAACTATTTCCTTCGTGAACTCCATAACATGATTTTTTTATGGCAATTCTATTTTCTGATCACTTTTTAAAAAAAATTTATTGGAGTACAGTGACTTTACAATATTGTGTTAATTTCTTCTGTACAGCAAAGCGAATCAACTGTACATATGCATACATCCCCTCCTTTTTTTATTTCCTCCCCATTTAGGTCACCACAGAGTGCTGAGTAGAGTTCCCTGTGCTATACAGGAGGTTCTCATTAGTTATTTCTTTTATCATAGTAGTGTATATATGTCAGTTCCATTGGTTTTAAAAAGTATAAATAATAATATCTGTTTGGGACTAAAATTCTATCTGTAAATTAAATATTTGAGATCCAGTGTTAAAGCTTATCTCTGCACTTGAGCTAGTTATATCTGATTAAAAAAATCCTGTTGACTGATTTATAAATGATTTATTTTTTCTCCAAATGGGATTTAAACTTAATTCCTATTCTCAATACTTACACATGAGCAGCAAGAATAGCTCCCCAACAAGTCACCCCATTCCTGCATAAATATATTCACGAGTTTTAGCTCACTCACTTTGCCTATTTGCATAAATACATGCACAACTGTATGTTCATATAAAATATTCCCCCCAAATTGGTCCACAGCTCACCACTATATGATGAGTGCCCGTTGCTGGTCTTGGCTGAGCAGACTGGGGTCGACCTACACCTTAATTCATAGTGACAACTCACAAGAGTTCCCTTAGTGAACCTGTCATTCATCTGTCCCATAAGGAAATCAGATTGTCAGACCTGATAACTGACACGTATAGCTGTATCTGTCAGAAATCTGAAGTCACTGCTCTCAAACAGACCTTCCAGAAAAACAAAGCCATTCAATCCTAGAGGCTGCTAGGAAGACAAGGAGGGCTTTAGGCAGCTTCTCAGGGAGAAGCCCTGTGCTTCACGGATGAGCTTGAAAACAGCTGTAGCCTGTGATGCATAAAGGTCACCAATATCCCAAAGAAACCCTCTCTTTTTAAATATCTAATTACTGAGATATTAATTCACACATCACGAAAATCAGTCATTTGAAGTATACAGTTCAGTGTTTTATTTTTTTTACACAGTTTAAACAGTTCAGTCTTTCCACAGAGTTATGTATCTATCACCACTATATAACTTCAGAATATTTCAATCACATCCATCAGTAGCCTTTTCTCAATCCTGATACCTAACCTGCCAGCATCCTCAGGCAACCATTAATTTACTTTCTGTCTCTATGATTTGACTAGTTGGACATTTTATATATGTTGAGAATTTAAAGCATACCCACTAAATAACAGAAATATACCAATGGATGCATAATACCCAAATCAATAGTTGCAAAAAAATTATATAAAATGATCAGTCAAAAAGAGCACAGAAATAAGGTGAAATAAAAGCAAAAGAAGTGGGATAAATAAGAAACAAGGCAGGAATTAATAAAGATAAAATCAAAAAGTCAACAGAGAAAATATAAAAGTGATTTACAAAACAAAAAATGCTGAGTTCTTAAAAAGACAGTAAAGGACACAAAGGTGAGTCAAAATTGACTTGGAAAAAAAGAAGATAATAATAAGCAATATTCAGAATTCAAAAGAAGTATGTAAAGTTGTAAATTTGAGATTAAAAATAATACGGAAATACATGATAAAATGAATTTTCTTGAACATTTTAAGTTACCAGTGGTGACTTTAGAAGAGGTAGACAATACAGATTGACCAAGGGCTTCCCCAGTGGCTGCAAAGCAGGAGATGCAGGAAACAAGAATTTGATCCATGGGTTGGGAAGATTCCCCGGAAAAGGCAATGAAAACCCACTTTAGTATTCTTGCCTGGGAAAATCCCATGGACAGAGAAATCTGGCAAGGCTACAGTCTATGGGGTTGCAAAGAGTTGGACACGACTGAGTGTGCTTGTCCAACACACACACACACACACACACAGGGTAAACACTTAACAAATTGAAACAATAGCAAAATGTCTCTCACTTAAAAACAATGAAACATTTATGAGGCAATGTTATTGAATCTTCAAAAACTAATATCTTACACACTTTTTTTCTCTTCCGAGACTATATAAGTATTTTATAAAAGTTTACTATCAACACCTGACAGGCAATAAGAAAAAAACTATTGAGCAATCATTTGTCAGTATAGATATAAAATGTATATATGTTGACAGAAAGATCAAATGCATCACAGAAATGCAAAAAGACTCCCATTACCAGAATCTCTTTTTAAGAAAAAAAATAACACACACTTAACCCAATATATGGAAAAATGTCTTATAAATAATTTATATTTAAGAAATGGTCTCACTTGTAAAAAAAAAAACTAGAAGGATACTGACATTATCAGATAAAAGGTTGCAAAAAAAAATACACAGAAAGTTATATTTAGTGAAAAATCTTTAAAAACATTTCCACTAAAATTATGAAAAATATATGCCCATATTTACTGCAACTATTCAACAAGGTTTGAGAGGCCATAACCATTGTGTGAGAGACAGAAGTGAGAATAAGAATTGGAAGTAAAAAGATAAAATTACAGTTATTTGTCAATTACTACTTTCTTCCCAGAAAATTCGGGGCTTCCCGGTTGCTCAGTGGTAAAGAATCCGCCTGCAATGCAGTAGCCGCAGGAGGTGCGGATTTGACTCCTGGGTGGGGAAGATTCCCTGGAGGAGGTCATGGCCATCCACTCCAGGATACTTGCCTGGAGAATCCCATGGACCTAGGAGCCTGGTAGGCTACTGGATCCATGGGGTCGCAAGAGTTGGACACAACTGAAGCAATGTTTTATGCACCCAGCAAATTCAAGATTCTATGGACAAAATACTATACTTAATAAGAATCTTCAGCCAGTTTTCTGGATAAAAGATTAATAATAAAAATTCTTTTCCATCAGCAAAAAACAATGTAAAATGATACTCAGTATTTTCAAGATAGCAGTAAGTTTATTTCCCTCTTTTTTCTTTCTTTTCTCCCTCCTTCCCTTTGACCCTCCCTTCCTTCCTTCCACTCCTTCCTTCTTTCATTCCTTCCTTCCTTTCATTATTGTTTTCCCTTTTTTTTTTTTTTTGTTATTTTGTTAATTCTCTTCTCAATTCCTCATTGAAGCAGAAAGTGCCTGGAATGAATGTGAACTGTGTGCTTGCCTTAGGGGATAACAATGCTTCTCAGGTTGGAGAGAAGAGTGGGTAGGGTGGTAGTAGCAGAAGAGGGAAGTCGTGGGAGTCTGGCCCATCTCTGTACTGAATGCAAAGCTTCTCCTCTTCCAGGGCCTTGTCCTACCAATCCTGCAATCCCATCAGCATCGGTGCCCAGCAATGCCTGGCATGGAGTAGATGTGAGGGGGATGTTAGTTGCATGAAGGCAGCCAAGCAACTTCCCCCTTGACGATCCTTAAGGTAATTCTGACACTACTCTTAAAGAAGATGAGCAAATGGAGGAGGCACACATTTCTTTAGGTGTTTGATTTATTCCTAATAACCATACTGCTGAGTTCTTAAGCAAAAATCAATTTCCTTTCTGTTTACATCAAAACTCATGTTCTCCCTTCAGTGTCTTAAAATCATTGGAGCAGAAATTTCATATTGATACCTTTTTTGTTGAGAGAAACCAAACTGCATACAATCATTTCTGCCCTTGTGACATGGGGGAATTTTTGGTGAAGTAAAAATTTTTATATTAAAGGTATCTCCATAATATCTAATGTAATGAAGAACAAAATTCAGGTCAAGAGCGTAGCTTCTCTCATAAGACCAAAATGACATTCATTAAGTATTTACCTGAAAATAAGTAGATTTTATATGTATTCTTCTAAAGCTAAATCTTATTTCAGAAGCCATTGTGACCAAAGTCAATATCACTTTAATTGAAAATGCAATCCATTATTGAATTGACAGTAATAGAGATAACCCTGAAATAGACATAAATAGAAACAAAACTCCTTTAAACTGTATGTAATTTGGATAGCAATATTTCCTCTGAGCTTTATATCTAGGGATTCTTAGTCAGTTAAATACAGTGGGAGAGAAAAGTAGGGAAGATCTTGGATTTATATATAGTATTGTCCCCAGATTTTGATGGTAGAGGGGATACCAGTTCAATCCCATGTGAAGTAATCACTGCTTAACCTCATCTGGACACAACAGGTCTCGAGATGCTGCTGGTGAAGATTCAGGGAACAAACTCAGGTCACATATTTGGACACATTGCAAGACTCAGCATGGTTTGTCTGTAGGGAGAAGAATCCCAGTCTCTGAATTAGCATCTGAACTCCACAGGTCAAATCTCTGGTTTGAGAAAACGTTTGCAAGGATAATGTGGACTGTTGATGCTGTTGTCCAGTCACTAAATCGTGTCCAACTCTTTGTAACCCCATGGACAGTAGCCCACCAGGCTCTCTGTCCATGGGATTTCCCAGGCAAAAATAGTGGAATGGGTTGCTATTTCCTTCCCCAGGGGTATCGTCCTGAACCAGGGATGGAAACTGTGTCTTCTCCATTGGCAGGTGAATGCTTTACCGTTGAACCACAGGGGAAGCCCCAGTGCAGACTGCAGTATAAGATATTTTATGAAGTAGGTTAATCAAGAAAAATACTTGGACCCAGGAAAAGAAGACCAGAAACACTCACCATACCTGGTACAAGTTGGGTTTTATGTACGGTGGCAGACCAGTTACCAAGTTTGTGATCAAGGTCAAGAACAGAGTAAATATGTATTTAGTGTTATGTATTTTGGGGCTAGCCAAAAATTTCCTTTGGTTTTTTTAAGTAAAAATAAAAAGTACATTTTTCATTTTCACCAAGAACTTTACTGAAGAGTGTACGTTGTATTCCACTACCTTCTGTCATTTATCAGGCAACTTCATAATTCCATCTTTCCAAAACTTTTTTATCTTTTTAAGCAAGAACTGTTCTGGGTACCTTTTGAGTCTTCCAGGGAATTGACATTTTTTCCATTAAGATTAAGATTATTTTGTAAAGACTGAAAATAACTGGAAATCCAAAGGTGCAATGTCTGGTGACTACAGTGTATGAATCAGAACTTCCAGCTAAGCTGTAAGTTTTTATCTGGCCATGAAAGAAACATACGGTCTTGCATTATCCCGGTGGAAGATGATACGTTTTCTGTTGACTAATACTGGAAGCTTTTCGCAGAACGCTGCTTTCAGTTGGTCTAAATGGGTACAGTGCTAGTTGAAATTAATCATTTCATTTTCCAGAAAGAGATCATAACAGAGAACTCCCTTCCAATCCCACCCTATACACAACATCATCTTCTTTGGATGAAGACTGGCCTTTGGTGTGATTGGTGGTGCTTCACTTCACTTGCCCCATAAACTCTTCGGTTCCACATTATTGTCCAGTATCCACTCTTCATTGCCATCACAATTTGTTTTAAAAATGGAACACTTCTGTTATGTTTAACTAGAGAATCACATGCAGAAATACAGTTAAGAAAGTTTTTTTTTTTTTTTTTTTTTTTGCTTAACTTATGTGGAACCCAAACATCAAAGTAATTAACATAACTAAGCTGGTAAAAATGATTTTCGAGTCATTTGAGTATGTTGGCTATGTCCCATGAGGTATACCGTTGTGTGCCAATATGTGCTTAGTCGCTCAGTCATGTCCGACTCTTTGCAATCCCATAGACTGTAGCCCGCCAGGCTCCTCTGTCCATGGGGATTCTTCAGGTGGCAATACTGGGATGGGTTGCCATGCTGTCCTCCTAGGAACCTTCCCAACCCAGGGATCAAACCCAGGTCTCCTGCATTGCAGGTGGATTCTTTACCAGCTGAACCACCAGGGAAGCATAATGTTGATTGTTCTCAGTTAATGTCTCTGATTGCTATCAATTTCAACTAGTCTGACTATGGAGCATTGTCCATATGAGAAATTTCCAGTATGAAATTTCTCAAGCTACTTTTGACATGTTCTCAGCTAATGTCTCTGATTTCTATCAACTTCAACTAGTCTATTTGACTATGGAGCATTGTCCATATGAGAAATTTCCAGTATGAAATTTCTCAAGCTACTTTTGACATGTTCCATCAGTTACAGCACCTTCTTCATACATTGCACAAATCTTTTTTTTTTTTTTTTTTGCATTTCAGTTGTTTTTACCCTTCTTAAAAAAATAAGGCATAATATGTCAAAAATGTTGCTTTTTTTCTTCCATCTTCAATAAAAATGGCTACCAATTTTGGTAAGTTCTTATTTAGAAGCTCATTGAAATGACAGCTGTCACAATGCATTCTAACAAAATTGTTGCAAATGAAGCTAAAGACAACTAAAGGCTACTAGAGCCATTATACGGGGAAAAAATCCAAACAATAAAAACAAAAAAACACAAATGAATGTTTTGGCCAACCCCAAAATCAGATTGTGAAGTTGGAACTGATTATTTGGGGGATTAGGAAAAGCTTGGTGAGAGGGGGAGCCTGGTGGCCAGGAGCTAGGTAGATCCTGCCCTACTTGGGAGCCTACTTCAATAGTCTAGGTTAGCAATAATATGAGGATTTGATTTTCTGTACAGCCTACTACTAAATTCATCAGCCTGACTTTTTTCTCACAATATATAAGAGATTCTGGGGTTATTTTCTTATTGACCTCTACATTTGGAAGCTGGCAGGTAGATTATATTCTGAAGGAAGGAAACGCCTACATTTCTGGAAAGATGAGGATACTGGATTACAAGCAGTTTCAGTTTTGTTTATTCTATCTACTGAAAGATAAGGTAGATTCTGGCCTAGATAGAAGTGTGGAAAGAAAGGTGTATCTCATTTGAGGATCTGCCACTTGTTTAAGTTACTCTTCAAATCTTAAAATGCCAGACTCATCTCCTCCTTAGTGATTTCACGGTAACAAACATTTATCTGCAAAAACAGAAATGAAATGTCAGAAGCAGCAGTCTTCAGCTATTTCTATTTCATGGATGAGTACCTTTCTATTTTATCACCTAGAGAGAGGCCAATTTGTTTTCTGGATTCATCACTTTAAAAAAATTAGAATTCTATTTTTTTCCTTGCTTGAGAGACATTTCTCTATTTTCCTGCCTCATATATGACCAGCTAAATACTCACAAAGGACACATTTTGAATTCACCTATAGGCATCGGACAATTGATAAACTAAAGCACATTTTGAAAGCCACAAAAACCTCATCTTCCTGTAACTGACTCCCTTTTGCATTGCATACCAGCAGGCTCTGAGTTTGGATATTTAAAAAGATTGAATTCTCCTTGGAGCATCTTATAAAGGCTGGACATTAGGAATGAGGTGGAATGAATGAGCTGTATGAGAACACTGTGGTGAAAAAATAATTAAATAAGCTCATAAGGTTACCTGGGTGTACATCCCTGTGAAAGGAAGCTCCTTGGGGATTTTTCTCTTTCTCTTTGGTGTCTTATCTAAGTACAAGTGAAATTGGTCAGGACTCAGTGGGGCCTTCCTGTGGACAAATGCCCTCCTCATTCGTGTCCCCCACCTGCCTCTTGTCTATAGTAAACCTTTAGCTTCCTAGACCTTCCTTGAGTTTCAAAGAGAAAATTTAATCATAGAAGAAAGAAAACGCAGAAACAAAGGAAAACAGTCAGGAAAGACAAAATAATAATAGTTTAGACATAAATCAAAGTCAATGACCTTTAGTTCCTTCTCCAGGGCTATCAATAACTATCCTGAGCTGTCTTCTTGAATTGTTTGCAGTTACTAAAAGCCCCACCAGGTGGGAGAAGTTAACTGCATGCTAACCCCTAGCACATAAACCGCACACTGGTTGGGACTAGAAAACTGATCATTGAGATTCCCCAGACATTAACATGGACTTCCCCTGTGACTCAGTGGTAAAGAATCTGCTTGCAGTGCAGGAGCTGCAGGAGACACTGGTTTGATCCCTGGGCTGGGAAGATGCCCTGGAGGAGAGCGTGGAAACCCACTCCAGTATTCTTACCTGGAGAATCCCATGGACAGAGGCGCCTGGTGGGCTAGCCCATAGGGTCACAAAGAGTCCGACACAACTGAAGCAACTTAGCACGCACGCGTGCAAACATCATCTTGTCACACCCCACCCACCAATCAGAGAATGGTGCGGGAGCTGATCACACCCCAAACCCTCTCCCACACACTGTCTGTAAAATCCTCCCCTGAAAGCTGTCTGAGAGTTCTGAACATGAGCCGCCCTTCTTCCTTGCTTGGCACCCTGCAATATGCGCTGCGCTTTCGTTCACCACAACTCTGTGTCAGTAGATGGGCTTTGCTGTGCTTCTAATTAGCAGACCAGTGTTTGGTTCAAGTCCTATTCAAACAGTAATAGGGAATTTCAATTTCTTCCTCAGTATTACCCTTCAGAAACTGAGTAGTTGAAATTATTCCTTAACTAGGGCTCTCCCAAAGGATTCAAGCCAATATTCATAGCATTAGTGAGCATGAGTCATGCTCCAGTCTTTAAACAAAACAGACGAAGATCCTGCTCTCATGAAGCTTGTATTTCACTTACAGGGAGTCCTTGAGGGAAAAACTATTAATCAGCTGTCTTAAAAATGTATTGTCCAACAAAATGTTTGATACACATTATGTTAGGTTGGCCAAAAAATTTCGTATGATGATACAGAAAAATCCAAACAAACTTTTGGCCAACCCAATTCTTTTTGTAATGAAACAATGAAAATTTTCATTATGACAAGTTTGATCATTTGATAACCTCACCAGTCAAATAAAGCTATATCCCAGATGTATTTCAAGAGACAAACTACATTACTGAGCTCATTGGAAAGAAATGGACATCTCCAAAGTTAAAAGAGAAATTATTTAACCAAAGAAAAAAAGAAAAGCATTCACTAAGCCAGAACTAGTGCAGATAGTGTGAGCTATATGCTAATAAATTCAAAGGTGTGTTGCCAGGAGGGCAGATGCCCACCAGAACTTTCATAGCCCAAGTCCAGAGCCACCAGCAGAAACCCCTTTGCTGAGTCATCTTCTCCAAGTGAACTAAAGGGAGCCTGATTAGACACTGAAGAAGCCTATGTGTATCTCCTAAAACACTGTACAGCTAGGTTTGTTTCTATTTTAAATCTAATCCAGCAACTTCTAATTTGCCAGTTCAGCTCATTTGAATTATTGTGATTATTAATTTGACTCATCTGAACTATTGTGACTGATGTATTTGAACAGTAAAAATCTTATTCAGTCATTTCTGTTTTCTTACTGATTCTGTATGACTTGTCTTCTTTTATACATTTTGATAGTTTTTTTTTTCATTATTCCATTCACCTTACCCCCTAAAAATTAGACTTATGTGCAGCCATTACTTTGGTGATTTTTACCATGCATATATTAAAAATTCTGAAGTTAATGGGTATATTATGCCTCCCTCCCATCTTGAACAGTATGAGAATGTTAGAACTTTCCCCTCTTTTATACCTTCTATCTTTATTATTCCATTTCCATCTCTATTGATTTGATGGCTGAATATTCCTTACTCTTTTTTCTTTGTGATAACTCTAGGAATTATAATACATATTTTTGGTTTTTAAAATCTAATTTAAATTAAAACTTTTAATATTTCTTAGAAAATACAGAGTTTGGTATTTTGATATTCCTTCAACTTTTTAGCTAGTTATCTTTATACTCTTATTTTAAATTCCACAATATAGTATAGTCAAATTCATTTTGGGTTCACTACATAGTCACTTATTTCATTTTTCTTCACTTCTTCCATCTTCACATTTCCACTTTGGATCATTTATCTTATGTCAGAAGAATACCCATTAATGTTTCCTCGAGTGTGTGCTTGCTGGTGATGAGATCTTGGTATGCCTCTGTCTTGGCAGTTATTTTCTCTCAGAATTTTGAGTATATCCTTACATTGTCATCTAGTTTTCATTATTTCTGCTGAGAAGATAGTAAAAAGCCTTAGTGATGTTCACCTGAAGTTATCAATTCTCCACAAATTTTATATTTATATTTAAAAAAATTTCAACTAACATTGTTTATTGTTATTGTTGGTTGCTAGTTCTGCTAAGTTGATCTTAAAATTAACATGGTAGAGTTGATTTTAAAATTTATATGGTAGAACAAGCCCAAGAAGTTCTAAAGCAGTTCTTGTGACAAGATAAACATTGCCCTACCAAATAGTAAAATGTATTTCTCTAGAAATTAATACAGTGACATTTATCCAATAAAAAATTGCCAAACAAACAGGATAATGAGCTCAGAATCACATCCAAAGATTTAGGGAAGCATGGTATATAACAGAGTTAATGTTGCTGATTATTTTAAAAATATGGAGTTCTCAATGAATGGTGCTTGAACAGTTAATTATCTAAATAAATAACAGAAAACTGAAATTGTATTTTTTATCTCACCAAATGTACAAATCAATTCCAAGTGAATAAGGCTTCAAATATGAAAGGAACAGCTTAAACTTTTAGAAAGCAATATAGAAGAATACCTTTATTTATCATCCGAGGGTTCTTTGAAAAAAATTGAGGGTCACTAAAATAAGAGCAAAAAAGTGATAGCATTAAAGAAAGATTTTCAAATGTTGCTATTTTAAAATTAACAAGTTTTATTCCACTAAAGTTCCCCCAAAAAGAATTAGATGACAAGTTACAATTTGAAAAAGATATTTTGTGAAATATAATGAGAAAGGATAATATTAAAAACATCTTAAATACTTAAAAAAAATCCTACTTATCAACAAGGAAAAGATGAATAATGCAATAGAAAACATGAGCAAAAAGTATGAATAGTCTTTCCATAGGAAGCACAAATTAATAAAACAGAATAATGTGCATCGTTATCAATCAGAGAAAAACAAGTTAAAACCACAGTGAGGTATTATTTTCCTCCCATTATATTGGTTGAAATTGAGAAATCTGTTAGGTTAGATGTGAGAAAGATTCCCTACTATACACAATTCTGAGGATCAAAAAAGTGTAAGGCACTTTGGAAAGCAATTACAGCACAGCAATTCTATTTCTAGAATTATATACTCTAGAGAAGTTCCTACACATGTGCACTAGGGGATATATAAGAATGTTCACAGCAGATTGTTTTTTAACAGAAAAACAAAACAACAAATTTATCAAAAGAAGAATGAACGCTTTGTGGTCTATTTGTACATATTACACATCAAAAAAAAAATTAATGCCCTGCAGTCACACACAACAGCACAGATGAGTTTTAGAAACAATGATCAATGAAAACAGAAAAATATGTACAATGATCCATTCATAAAGGGTTCAAAATAACCAAAACTAAACAATATATTCTTATATGCATACATAAAAATATTAACTGTTTGAAAAATAAAGACCACATGAGATGACAAAGACAAAAATCACAGTAGCTGTTTCTTCTGGAGAGGGGTAGGTTAAGATAGAGAAGAAACAAAGAGATAGATTCTAGACTTTTGTAATGCTCTGTCTTTAAATAATGATATGCTCATAAGTGTTTTTAAAATTTCTTTGCTTCATGTGTGTGTGATCAGTCACTCAGCCATGTTTGACTCTTTGCATCCCCATGGACTGTAGCCCACCAGGCACATATGTCTGTGGAATTTTCCAGGGAAGAATGCTGGAGCAGGTTGCCCATTCTTATGCCAGGGAATCTTCTCGACTCAGGGATTGAACCCACATCGCTTGTGTATCCTGCATTGGCAGACGAATTGTTTACCATTGTGCCACTTGGGAAGCCCACTTTGTTCATAGGTGACCTATATACTGATTTAGTTGCTAAATCATGTCTGACTCTTTATGACCCCATGGGCTGTAGCCCACCAGGCTCCTCTGTTCATGTGATTTTTCCAGGGAAGAATACTGGAGTGGGTTGTCACTTCCTTCTCCAGGGGATTTTCCCCACCCACAAATTGAACCTGGGCCTCCTGAAATGCAGGCAGATTCTTTACCAACTGAGCCACCAGGGAAGTCCATTGATGTATATACTATATATATTCATTCATACATATGCATGCTTTAAAGTATTTTTAATAAAAATTGGAGCAGAAGGATAAAAAGACTAGGATATACACAACTCATGACTGCATACTACTGCCTAGTTTGCTACAGTAAAATACAGAATGTATTTAAAGTTAATGAAGATTTTATCATGAAGGCAGAATAGTTGTTTCTAATCAAGAGAGAGAAAATAACTTGCCGAATATCATCAAATAGTAAGGTAGGGACCTAATTCTGCTTGACCTACTTCCAGCTCTGTGTTCTCTATTAAATTCTGTGGTGCTGAAAGATGAGACTCACTGAAGTAGAGAGAAATATTTAAAGAAACGATGAGCCAGATTATAGGATAGAAATAGATTGAGGATTAAATCCCACTAAAATTGGAATTATAGCTATAGCTGTTCTCCAACGTATTGGCAGTTAACAAAAAATTTAAAATACTACTTTAGCAAAAGTTTTCATTTAACTTGTTGGTGAAAGAAAAAGAAGCACTGAAAAGTATTATATCCAAAATATTTTATATAAGATTTATTAGAAAACCAATCTCATATAAATTATTTTAATGGCTATTTAAATAAGGATTAAGCTTGGCTATGGGTAGACTAAAAAATAACTGTGGTTTAAATAAGAAATAATTTTATTTCTCTGGGTAGGTAATCCAGGTATAAATTGGTGCTTCTTTGTTTTAAGGACCCCAAGTCTTCAGTTTTATGACTCTGCAATGTGACTGATATTGTTAAGTTTATGTCTTCATCCAAGATGGCTACTTCATTTCCAAGGTCAATTCTTCACCTAAGAGGGATATTCCATCTTGATTAGAGCCAGCACAGAGGGAAGAGTTGGAAATATCACTTCCCCCTTATATCATATTGACTATAAATTAGTCATACAGACACATATTAATCCAAACAAAAATGAAAAATGTAGTCTTCTAGATAGCCACATGTCCTGCTAAGATATACAGTTTCTGTTACTCTGAAAGCAGTGGGGGATGGATACTGGGGAACAAATAGCTGCCTTTGGCGAAAAGGAATTAATGTGCATTTCATTTCTTTTTCAGCCACAGAACATAGTTCTGTGGCAGACCAGTATTTACTAGATAAATTAGGTATAGGACAATCCAGATACTTGGTGATTGACTGTGTGCAAAGGTTTTATGGAGGTTTTATGGAGTTTCCCTTTGAATTACCTTTAATAGACAATGAGGCATGCATGTCCCTCTTGATGGTCTCTGAACAACAGAAGGCTTTTAAATTAAAGATAGATATCACTAGAAGAAACGAGATATATTGAAAAGGTGAAGATTAAAGGTTAGACATTTAGAGAATGACCACAGTCATGACTTAAATGAGCACAAGTATCCCTGATTAGGAGTAAGAGGGTTATGTTGGTTGGATTTCAGTGGGCAGCAGAAAATGTAAAAAGGCAATAAGGAGGGTTTTAGGAAAATTAACTGAATTTTTTATGCTGATACAAATTGACCCTCCCTTGCAATATGTCATAAACTCTTTTAATGAATTTTCAGTTAAGTCAATAAAGCATATGAAAGTATTTTCAAAATGTGCAATAAAGGTTCTTATAAAGACAGAATAGACTCAATGGAAGAAATAGCATCAGAGCCTAAAGAGACATCCTAAAATAATCGTTTTGCAACTGGAAGTATCTTTTCTATTATACTTTACTATTCATGTTTTACTTTCAAAATCAGCTTTTCTAATATATATTTTAAACTAAAATTTTCACCATAAATTTCATATATTCCGGACAAAATATTTCAAATAGAGGAGTCCATAAAATAGAAAATGTAAGTTTTTATAGTCCTTCCCTCCAAAAGTAACTATTATATGACTTTGTGGGCTTTTGACTAGATACTAAAGATTTTTTTCAATGTGAAAAAAATTTTCAGATTGATTGTTTGGAATAAAAAAAGTTTAATACATAATTTTGTGAATTAACAGGAAGAATGACACAGAGTTACAAAGAGGGCAGAAAATATGTACCAGTTTGTAATTAGTCAATTTTCATAAATTCAGGGTCACATATATGTGTGGTTATATTGATAACATTTTTTTAAATGTTTTAAAATTTTTTTAAATGCCCTAGAATTAGTGAGAAGTGAAGTTCTAAGTGCTGCTGAGCAGGGGTAATGATGCAATATTTTCATACTCCTTGGATGGAAATTTCAATTAGTGTGTCTTTTTACTGAAATTCAGATCTATTGTGATATAACTGTGCTGTTTCTTTTTAAGTTATGAGCCACTTTTCTCTACTATGACAAGAAAACCTTCACAAAACGACATTTTAAGTGAAGTCTCACTGTATCACTTCCAGGCTTATCATTAATACTTAATTTGAATCACATGTAAATGACCTAAATTTTTCAAGATACTCCTCCACAATCCAGTATCTCCATCTGGTTGCAGGTATCATTTTTATAGCAGCTTTATTTTCATGGGCAGCAAAATCATTAATAATTTTGCTCTGGAATTACTGATTAAAATAGTTCAACACTGAAAAAACCAGTCAATTTTAGGAACCCCCTCCTTATTGTTAAAATTAAAAATGAATCAATCCACTTTATTATTTTTGATAATTTTATGATTGAGAAAAAATCAATACAGAGTTCAGAAAATCTCACAAGTAGCTGGCTTTCAAAATCAGTTTCTGTTTCATTAAGAATGAATCAATAGAGATGGTATTTTCTAAAGAAACTGTGTTGCTCATAATGGCCTATTGAACTCTAAGACTCAAAGAGACAATCTCTAATTCATGGAGGTGAGGTGCCCTTAGTGAATGATGTTGTGTTTTCTGGCCAATCAGAGAACATCCCACTTTTTTTCTATCTTGGATTTGTCTCAAAGTGGGGGGAAAAAAAAAACCAACTCATAAATCTTGTTAAGTGTTAAATTTCTTTACTGATTTTTTGCCCACAAGAACTTTAAGGATTAGTATGTTTTGCAAATTACATCATTAAAAATGAAATAAACAAGTTCAATAAAATTACTAAATCATCAATGTTCATACATTTGTTCTGCTAACTTAACTTTAGACCCACAATAAAGCAAATTAAACTTTATTTTTCAAGCTGTCCTTGATGGATGCTTTAAATCTGCACAGTTCTTTTTCATCTAAAATAGATTTAGGCATATCTATGACATCATGATATTTTTCTTCTGATGTCAAATTCACTTCTAAGTTAATTCTGAAACTGACCTTAGAGGTAGTGTCAAGATATATTTATTTTTTGGTAACTTTGTCTGTACTGATAGTTTTTTAACTTGAGCTAACATTTTTACTTGTCTCAATCTTCTGAGATTTTCTTTCAAACTTGCACAATCTGTTTTTAATTGTTACAACAAACACTTTCATCTAATTATCACTCAATTTTTCTTGCACAAGTGGTTGTAGCTTTTAGTAGCATCTGAATTTTCAAAATAATAAAACCCATAATTTAAGTAAGCATCAACTACACCCTAACTATATTGGCCAAAATTCCTTACCATCCCTTTTCTCATTATTAACTGAGGCAGGATCTCCATTTTGCTTATTGCTGGCAACTCACAACTGTCTCAAGCCTTGATGTTAGCTCATTCTGAAGGGAAATGGAGATGACAGAGAGAGAAGGAGGGGGAGGAAAAGAAAGAGGTAAGGAAAAAAGAAAGGAAGGAAGAAAAGAAAGAAAGAAGGGAGGAAGGAAGTAGGAAGGGACAGAGGAAAAATGCTTCTTCTTTCATAACATTATTTCTAAAATTTACTCATTAACTATTTCATATTTGGAGAACTCCTTTCTAGAGGGAAGAAATTATCTGAGCAAGAGTTGTGTAGAACAGATTCAAAGGAGCTATTGAGAGATTATACCCTTTTATTAAGAATTCTTTAGATTACTGGTACAGTTTGCCTGATCACTGTGTAAACAGACTGATCTGTCCATGTGGTGTTAAAATACAGTACAGAGACACAGGCTGTCTGGTCCAATCTGTTGACATGTGTCCAAAAGAATTAGGAGAGAACCCTTATTTATACACACATAATGAGAGGCTTCTGTTGGAAGCTGAGGGACTAGCCAGCTATCAACTCTGACTATCTCATGACAGAGCTGGAAAATTCATTGTCAACCCTTGCAAAAAGGTGTGAAATAGAGAAAAGTCACAAAAGCATCTTGTGAAAATATAGCTGTTCTTTGGTAAAGATGTGGGAACAGCAGCGCTTTCTATTCAGGAAGTAACTGCAATTGCTCAGCCCCACCCTACCTGTCTCACAAAGTTGTTACTTCATCCTAATTAAATATAAGACAACTGAAATGAAAGTGAGGTCCCTCAGTTATGGTCGACTCTTTGTGACCGCATGGACTGTAGCCCACTAGGCTCCTCTATCCACTGAATTTTCCAGGCAAGAGTACTGGAGTGGGTTGCCATTTCCTTCTCTAGGGGATCTTCCCACCCCAGGGATCGAACCCAGGGTCTCCCGTGTTGCAGGCAGACGCTTTTACTGTCTGAGCCACCAGGGCTTACGGCAATTAAAACTATCGCAGTCAAAGTCAAATAGCTCATAAGTGGTGGAGCTGCTACTGAACCCACGCACACATCACAAATTTTTATTTCAGTATTTTAAGAGTCACCATCCCTCCCAATAGCCTGTTGGGTAATTCCGAGCAGGGACATACATAATTTCAGCCTCCAGGGCAGGTTGTACTTGCCTTTCTGCTCGATAACTCTTCATGTAGAACTGAGGATAAATGCCTACAGGAAACACAGTGACATTGACAATCCTGGTAAATGACAAAAAAAAGTTTTTTGGACAGGTCTTTCAAAGGATTTGGACAGGTCTCAAAATTAATGTGAGTGTTCTAAGTCACTTCAGTCGTGTCTGACTTTTTGCAGCTCTATGGATTATAGCCCACCAGGTTCCTCTGTCCATGGGATTTTCCAGGCAAGAATACTGGAGTAGGTTGCCATTTCCTTTTCCAGGGATCTTCCTGACCCAGGGACTGAACCTGAATCTCTTACATCTCCTGCATTGGCAGGTGGGTTCTTTACCATTAGCGCCACCATACACGTATCTAACTATTATGAGGAAGGAAGGGAGGGGAGGATGCAAGGAGGGAGAGAAGGAGATATATTGAGAGAGATGAGCTAGACCGAGAAAAAGACTGATTCTCGATCCTTACTCAGGACAGATTTCTTGGTGAGCAGACATTTACCCTCCTGTTTATCCTCAAGATGGTTTATGGCTTCATAGCTCCATAAATTCATTGTGTAAGCACAATGAATCACAAAACTCTTTCTCACGGGGGTTCTGTCCACACAGAGAAATCCCACAGTGACTGCAGCTTTGAAAGTAGAGAATTTAAATCATCTTTCTGTAAGTGAGAATGGAAATCATCCCAGAGCACCCAGAAACCCTCCCCAAATGTTGAGACAAGGCTATCTGAAAAGATTACCAGGGAGAGTAAACGTGAGAGATGTGATTTCTCCTCCAGTAAATGCTTCTTGGGAAAGGCACTTGTTAACTCTCCCCAAAATATAGGCCTGTTGTCCAAGTCAGCAGTGAATTACAGAAGAAATGGTGCAAAACTTCACAGCCTGGAGAGAAAACCCCAGTTGCACTGAAGTGGAGCTGTGAAATGATTACTATATTTCAGGGAGAATTATTTTCTCTCTCTCTCTCTTTTTTGCTAAGCCACTGAAATAAACAATCACAGTTCTAAACTGTGAAAAACAGGAAGAAACACTGGGAAGATTTATAATACACATTTCACTACTCCCTGTAGCATAATTAAGATAGTAAACATACATCCAAAGTTAACACAATAATTTCACATGTGTCACCTTACTTAGATTTTACGACAGTGCCTGTGACAGAGAACATTATTATTTTATGTTATAGATGAGAATGTAATATTCAAGCAATTTTAAGTGAGCCATAATTCATTGGGGGTATTTTTTTAAGAAGCTAAGCTAATAAAATACACATACATTGCTTTGGTAGCAGCTGGTCTGTTATAGCTCAGAGCTTAGTAGAACTCAGAGTTATTTAGAATTCTTACTTCCTCAAATGAGTTTCCAAATCCTTTCATTAGTTCTTCTAACTATAGTTTCCTAATAGTTAATTGAAAGCTGAAATTCCATACCTAACGCACTGAAAATAAAGAAAAATCTATTTATTTGTTTGCTTATTTTCTTAGAATTCTTTTTTAAATGAAGCATCCTTGATGTACAATATTGTGTTGGTTTCAGGTATACTATATAGGGTATGGTACATTAGTGTACCTTATGAAATAATCGCTGTGATATGCCTAGTAATCGTCTGTGCCCATACAATCTTATAACAATAATTATTGACTATATTTCTTATGCTGTATATTACCTCTCTGTGGCTTATTTATTTTATATCTGGATATCTGCACCGCTTAAGCCCCTTCACCTGTGTTGCCCATCCCCTCAAGCCCTTCCCTTCTGGTAACCACCCGTTTTTTCTCTGTTGCTATGGGTCTGTTTAGGATTCTTTTTTCTCTGACTAGATACTCTAACTTCTAAATTCTAAACAACATCAACTCATGATTATAGTTGCATGGGTTTGCGTGCTATGCACGCTCAGTCTTTTTCAACTCTTTGCAACCCCATGGACTATAATCCTCCAGGCTCCTCTGTCCATGGGATTCTTCAGGCAGGAATACTGGTGTGGGTTGCCATTTCCATCTCCAAGGGATCTTCCCAACCAATGGATCAAACCCATATCCTACATTGGCAGGAGGATTCCTTACCACTAGTGTTACCTGGGAAGTCAAATTACAGTTAGCATTAGGGTTAGGGTTAGAGTTGATTTCTCAAAACAGGAAAGCAGAAACATTACTGTTGGGACTCAGTGTCTTCACTAGAAAAAACAATAAATATATTTTTGGCAAATAATCTCTCTTTAGTATTTGTAAAAGATACATGATAGAGGAACCATCACATTTTGCCAAACAGTACAATTATTTTTTAAAAAGTCAACTTATTATTGCTTTGGTTAAAGATCAAAACAATAGTTTCAGGATAAAATTATATTGTAATTTGGATAATTTTAAAGTATAGGATAAAATATAATGCTATATATACAAGTGAATATAACTTAAAGAATGAAAAAAAATAAAATTAAAGGACACTGTTATGTTAACTATTAAGCTATAAAAAGCCTGTAGAGAGCCTAACCAGAATTTTTAAAATTAAGGATGTAAAGGAAAAATATTTTATAACTTCCAAAATATCTGGAATGGTATACCTGGAAATATTATCTGATTAAAAACCAAAGTATTCTGATTTCAGTTCAGGATATATCAGCTGTAAAATTAGAGGGCTGTATTTACTGGTCCTTAGTTTTCTTACATATTCATTAGTCTTCTTATATGTTCATAAGGACATATGACTCATGTTACACAGGTACATTGCTTCATACACATTACTGAGAACACAACGTGGATCAGACATTGTTATAGGCTTTAGATTTAAAAGCAGCTCTTGGCAAGACTGTGCAATGCAGGGGGAAATACTGCCGAGGAACCATTACTACAGGAAGTGTCCTAACTGCAGACATAGAGCTAAAAGGATAGGACGTGGTGATAGCGCTGAGGTGGCGCTGAGCTGTGTCCGGAGGACGCTTCACCGAAGAAATAATGCCTGTGCTGAATTTTCAAGTGTGTTAGCAAGGTGTAAAAAGGAGGGATCGGAGCACAACTGGCAGAAGGAACAGCTTGAGAAGCATACAAAGCGTGAAAAAGCATGCTGTGAACAAGAAATGAGAAGTAGCCCAGTATTTCTCAATACAAGGCTGAAGGTGGTAAGAGGTAGGAGAAGCTGGAGAGGTAGGTTGTTTTTATGACCACGTAATGTTCTATTATTGGGCTTTCCTGATGGCTCAGCAGTAAAGAATGATCTGCAATGCAGGAGACTTGCAGGAGATGTGGGTTCGGTCCCTGAGTCAGGAAGATACCCTGGGGAAGGAACTGACAATCCACTCCAGTATTTTGACCAGGAAAGTCCATGGACAGAGAAGTCTGGCAGGGTACAGTCTATGGAGTCGGACACAACTGAGGGATGAAACAACAACATCCTATTATTAAGGACATGGGGAGCAACTCAAAGATTTTTATAGATGACAGTGAAAAGGTTATATTTGTATTTTAGATCAACTACTCATGTGGAGAATGCATTTGAGGGTACCTAGACCAGAAGTGGAAAGACCACTTAGAAGACCTGGCAAAGTTTGCACACACACACACACACACACACACACACACACACAAACACACCCAGAAGATTGGTGAAGACACTATGGAGTGATTGGAGGAGGGCTCTTGCAGGAAACACATAGTTAATAGTAAACACAGAATTGATAAATACACAGGGACATATGAACTCACACGAGGCACAGTGGAGTAGTTAGAACTGTGAAGCAAGAATGGAACTCCCCAAATTGAATGTGAGATGGAGGAAGCAGTGCTCAGGAAGGAGTCTGAGAAGAAATGGCCAGAAATATAAGCGCATCAATTAAGGGTAATGTCACAAATCCTGAAGGTAGAAGTTTTCAAAATGGGCAAAGTCGAAAATAGGGTGAAATTCAGCCAGTGACAGTTAAAATAAAGAATAAATTGTTCATTTAGACTTAGCTCCAGAAAAATAATCAGGCAGAGAAACAGCTGTTGCAGGAACACAGGAAAAATTAAAGACAGAGGCTTCTGAATAGTGAACTAGCTAGGGAATACAAAGAGGAAAAAACAATACTTTGACACAAATAAAATGTCAAATTTTGACCCTGTGGAAACTTTAAAAACTGAAGAAGAAAAGAGAAAGAGATGTGAGAAAACTGACAGTTATTAAAGTGAGGCAAAGGCAACCCAGCACATGAATACTAGGAGTCCCTGACAAAGAAAGCCAAAGCAATAAAACACATATTAAATAAGCTACAATTCAAGAAAAACTTCCTAAAATAATAAAAGTTTGATATTGCTTTGAAAGAGTACACAGTTTAGGGATGATGAAGTTCTATGAAACCAGAAGAGTTCTGGAGGCAGGTGGAAATGGGAAAAAAAAAATGAAGCTGTTGTTTTCAGACATTGAACAGTAGGTAGTATAGCATGTGATTCTTAATTGAGGAAAATAGCAAAGTAAACTTTAATAACACTCTAGCTTTCTGCTTGGGGGGACTTTCTGGACCAAGGTGTATGTAGAAGAACCCAACCAGATAAGACCAGTTTTTTGTTTTTTGTTCCCTAGGTTGAGTAACCAAGGAATTAGTTTTCACTGAAGGCTGCAGTGGAAATGATGCTTAGAGCAAGAGGGAAGAGAACAATGTAGAGAAGGAGTTCCAGAAATGAACACTGGGATCCTCTTGAGCCTTTGGCTGAATGAGAAGCTTCGTTTCTTTAGGATGAGACTCTAAGAGACTAGACAAAGAACAATACAAGGGAAAGAGCAACTACTGGAGAGGGATAAGCTGAACACAACTGGCGCTAACACAGGGTTAGGAAGTGTCCACCTTCCAACCTCCAAGAAAGATCACATCTTATTATACCTTAGAAGCAGGAATAAAACAGCCCTACAACAGCCTTTAGAAAAGCTAAAAATTGAATTTTGAGAAATTTTTGAAGTTGATCTCTCAGTAAATTAATTTCCTGCCAACGGCAAATTTAATACCCTTTAAAGGAAGAAAACAAAATCCAGACACTTGGAAGCATCATATTCACAATATCCGGTGCCCAATCCAAAATTATATGTTCATCTCAATAAACAGAGAAAACCACTGATGTATTTCAACATCCCTTCCCTCTCGACACAAACTCTCAGCTGAGCAGGAATGGAAGAAATCTTTCTCAACCCCAGGAAAGAGTACCTACAAAAACCTACTGCTAAATAAAATCATCCTTAATGACAAGAAGCCAAATGTTTCCTATTGAAAGTTGAGAACAAACCAAGAATTCTGCTATAACTTCTATTTAACACTATACTTGATGCCTTATTCAGTGCAGTAAGGCTACAGAAATAAATCAGATGAATACAGATTGGAAAGGAATATGAAAACTATCTCCCCCCACTATATTTAACATGATGAATAGAATTCAACATGAACCTGAAAATAATAGAGAAGAACCAACAGAAGTCTACTAAATATACTGGATTTTAAAGAGTAAAGAAAAATCTTTTTGGCACACAGGTAAAATGAACACTATTAAGGTATTTTTTTGTATATATATGTAATATACACTTGCATGATATAACTATAAACAAATACAAGGTAGTGGCTACTATTAACATTAGAACAGTGGCTAATTTTGAAAGAGAGGAGAGACTGGGGTGAAGCGATGGAGGGAAATTCTGAGATAGCTGGCAAAGATCTATTTATTAAACTGGTTGATGAGATAGTCATTATTATTATCTTGTAATAATTTAGTGAAATATATATATTTATTTGTGTGGTCTTATGCATCTGGGTTTTCTTTTATAATAAAAATTTAAAAAAAATAAAGTCAAACAGAAAAAAGTGCATTCACGTTTTATTGTGATCTTTAATGTGATCAAACTTTAATGTGATCAAACTTTAATGTGATCTTCTAAGAAAGTGGCAGAAGCAATTAAATGTGTCATGGTTGCCAAATATGATATATTTTGTATTTTAAACCAAAACTATCTATTTTCTTTCAGTGATAATCTGTGATATTTTAAACACATTCATTCAACATTCATATTGAATTTCAAAATTGACAAAAATTTTTGAAATATATATCTGCTATATATAACAGTTATATATATCTGTTATATATATAGAATGTTAAGTGTTAAGGTTAAAAGAATAGTAAATATGGTGTCTGTCAGAAAAGCCCATTATATAGTAAGTGAGGCAAACTAGTAAACAGATGACCCAGTTGTCATGGTACCCTAATTTTGTTATAAGCTTGATATGTTTAACTCCATGTTGTTTTTAAAAATAATTATACAAGTATTACCCTAAATTTTAAAAAAAGAAAAAGAGAAAAGAAAAAGCAGATGACTACATAGAATGTACAGATGTGAGAGCTGGACAGTAAAGAAGGCTGAGCACTGAGTACTTCTGAATTGTGGTGTTGGAGAAGACTCTTGAGATCCCTTGGACTGAATGGAGATCCAACCACTCAATCTTAAAGGAAATCAATCCTGAATATGCATTGGAAGGACTGAGGCTGAAGCTGAAGCTCCAATGCTTTGGCCACCTGATGCAAAGAGCAGACTCATTGGAAAAGACCCTGATGCTGGGAAAGATTGAACTCAAAAGAGGAGGGCAGCAGAGGATGAGATGGTTGGATGGCATCACTGACTCTATGGAAATGAGTTTGAGCAAACTCTGGGAGATAGTGAGGGACAAGGAAGCCTGGAGTGCTGCAGTCCATGGAGTCACAAGGAGTTGGACATGACTTAGCGGCTGAAGAGCAACAGCATGAAAACTTATTACAAAGACTGATTTTCTTAATGTATAGAGTTCTTTCCAATCAATAAGGAAAAGGCCAACCAAAGAACAGAATAGTGGGCAAAAAGAACTACACAATTTATTAATTTAACAGTATAAATGATGGAAGAACATATTAAATATGCTTGTCCTTGCTCATCATTAAAGACGTGCAAATTAAAACAATACAGCATAATAAGTGCAACATGGCAGTACATATTAAAGTGCTACATGATTACAAAGAAAATAGCAACGATGTGCTTGAGTGCATTTCAAAAAGCTTCCAATTGTTGAAATCATATTTGAGATATATTTTAAAAGATGAAGAAGAGTTTATCAGCTGGTAAGATACATTGAATATTCATATATGAATATGGCTTGAAATGCTTTGGTTGCATTTGGAAAAGGCAAAAATAGTTGAAATATAGTATGTATAGGCTACCATGGTAGGAGATTCTAACATTCAGCTAATGATATGCTGGAGCAAAAGCAGAAGAACTTTTTTTTTTCTGAAAATAAATGATACAAATGAACTTACTTATGAACTAGAAAAGAGACTCACAGTCTTAGAGAACAAACTTATGGTTGCCAGGGGGAAGAACAGGGGGATGGGGCAGTCAGGGAGTTTGGGATGAACATGTATACATTGCTATATTTAAAATTGATAACCAACAAGGACTTACTGTATTTGTAGCACATGGAATTCTGCTCAATGTTACATGGCAGTCTGGATGGGAGGGGAATTTGGGGGAGAATGGATATATGTGTATATATATGGCCGAGTCCCTTTACTGTCCACCTAAAACTATCACAACATTGTTAATTGGCTCTACCCCAATACAAAATAAGAGCTTTTTGTTTGTGTTTTTTTTTAATGGGAGAACTTTGTGTACCATATAAAGCAGTTTAGAAGCTATTCTTAAACAAGACAGAGAATTTCCAAAGAATTTGAGAGTGACTTAACCAGATAATTATTATTAGAAAGATAATGCAAGTATGAAAAATGAAGTGAAAGGTCAGTTAAAAATTATTGTAATTATTCAGATGAGACATAATAGCAGTCTATGCCAGGCAGTGGTAGGGAGGATAAAGAGGAAGACAGCTTTGTAAGCCAGGGTTGAGCAATAAGTTTAATGTGGATTGTGTAGGATGATGATGTTTTTAGTTAGAGTAAGACTGTCAAAATTTGAATTCTGAGTTTCCACAGTAGTGATGAATATTGGAAGATACAGTATGCTAGGATGAAAACTTTGTACTACTATATCAGTGCTAACATGGGAGAAGTCTAAAAATCATGACAAAGATAATGAATTCTCTTTTCTAAAAAAAGATATACAAAAATACATCATCTCTTAGAAAAGACAAAAATGCTGGTCTCTTTAAGGTGTCTTTATATTTTAGTAGCACACGCATGAAACAATTAAAATACTCTTAACTTTCATCTATAACAAAAGAATGATAAGCAGATCCCTTATTTCTACAGTAACAGAGCTCTCAAATGTTGCTTAGTGAAGACTTGACTCTCTATGGATTAGATGCTATAAAAGAGCAGGACATCGAAGGAATCCTCAAGACTTTTAAACAAAAGGGATTAGACCATAGATCCATTCAACATCTATTCAAATACTCCCTCCTTTGTAAATTCTCAGATTTCTCTCCATCAAACTATTTTAATTCTCACATTATTTACTGAGCCTACAGTAATGATTGCCATTTCTGTCTTTTATTCTGGTTATTGGTCTTTTTTTTGTTGTTGTTATTGGTCTTATTGCCTAACCTAATAATGATAAGCAATGTCTAAAATGTATGAAATTTTTCTTCTGTGTCAAATACAGTTCTGAGTCATATATGTATATCTCAATTTATTTGCTAACGATAGTCCTAAGAATTATGAGAAAGTAATTATATTACCCACTTCATTTCACAGATGAGGAAACTGAGGGACAGAAAGGCTGAGTATTCTTGCCAAAGCCACAGAGAGAATTACTACTTAAACACAGTCTGGATCTGGATTATATGCATTTGACCACTACTGAATGCTTTCTCTCACTGTCTATAACCTCCCACAGCACTTGGGAGAGTACTGGATGCATAGGGCAAAGAAAGAAACATTTAATCAATAACAGCCAGGAGACAATGCCAGAAGTTGTAGAATTCATCCTGTTCTGAAGGAAAGATAACAAGTGTGGAAGCTCTAGGTTTTTGGCTTTCAGCCCTCTTCCTAGTTAACTTATGACTCATGATATTTGGAACAGGGCTCTGCAGACCAGAGCTGCAGGTCTCTGCAAAGCTGCACCTGGGGAAGCAATGCAATTAGGAACAGGAGCTTGGTTAAGGAAAGTTAGGAAAAGATGTTGTTCTCCATTAGCTTGACCGTCTACTGCAAATCATGAAAATCCCAAGTGCTTTTCATATACCAGGTAAGTCATTGAAAGAGATTGACACATGGGTGCCATTCAGGAAGAATACATACAAGTGGAGCTGCCATTAGTGGGACATCCCTGACATTTCCTCAAAGACAGACAAATCTGCCTCATACCTTTCTGCCTCCAATGCAGAAAGGCATCCATGCTTTTCTGCTCTCTGCACTCTATGCAGTTATTCTACAGTCAGAAACCAAATTGAGCCATTAAGTTTGGTTTCCTAAAACTGACCTAGGTTATGGAAATAAAGAGTTGGAGGGAACCATGGAGATTACCATAAGGAAATTAGAAAACCAACCCTAAATATTCATTGGAAGGACTGATGTTGAAGCTGATGCCTCAATACTTTGGCCACCTGATGCAAAGAGCCAACTCATTGGAAAAGACCCAGAAGCTGGGAAAGATTGAGAGCAAGAGGAGAAGAGAGTGACAGGGGTGAGATGGTTAGATGGCATCACTGATTCAATGGACATGCATTTGAGCACACTCTGGGAGATAGTGAAGGACAGGGAAGCCTGGTGTGCCACAGTCTATGAGGTCGCAAAGAGGCGGATACAACTTAGCAACTGAACAACAACCCAGAATAGGAAACAGCAGGTACCAGTGGCAAAGTGAATGTGCATTTGCTGCTGAGACTCGATGTGTAAAAATGCACATTCCTGTTAGAGGGGTTACGTCCAAGCACACTGTCACACCACTAGCTACAAGCTGTAGTAGTGTCACACTTGTGTGTAAGAGCACTCATTATTTATGGGAAAAAAGTCAATTTGGAAACCCTTTGTGTTAGTGATATTTCTGGAGAAATATTCCAAATTGTGCATTGTTTACACAGTGAAGTTAATTTCCTTCACATGAGCTCAATTTGCATTTCAATCAGTCTCTCAGGTAATTTACAATTTTATAAATTGTGGTAATTATATTTTTCATAACATAAGATCTTTCTTACCGTATCTCTCCACTAAATGTTTTCTCTATTCTCTTCCCCTTTTGTGGTTGTCAAAATATGTCTTATCTTTCAAAGATCAACTGAAATATCTCTTCCTCTTTAAAGATGTTTCCTTCCTGAGTACATTTTCCCCTCTTGATTCTTGTATTACATTAGTTGCACAGATTAGTTGTATCTGTAATACAACTCATCAAACACATGCCTTGATAGAGGTGTGTGCCTCTACCAATGATTTTTTTTTTTTCTCTTGGTGTGCATTGCTCGTTTTATGGATTGTAGTATTTGCCCAATGTTTGTTAAAGCACATTGAGTTGACTCACTATTACTGAGAGACAGTATCCTATGAGAGCACAAGATTTGAACTTGCAATGTCTGTGTTTAAATTCTATCTTCATTACACTACTTGATTTGGCCAAAGTTACTTAACGTTGCTAAGCATCAGACTTCTCATCTGCAAAGTCTGGATAAGAATATTTAATCACAGATTTATGGTCCCAATTAACTAAAATGATACCTGTAAAACAGTGTGTTATAAACGATAAAGCTCCGCACAGATCATTGTTGTTAAAGTTCTCTGTCAATTTACGGTCATGTTTGATCAAAAATAGTTTGATCAGGGCAGATATGGAACTTTATGCTGTTATTTCAAACTAAACAAGCTGGCTGGCTTTGCTTCCTCAGACACAGACCCCCCAGTAACCACATCACAGCTGGATAGAGCTTGCTTTGCTTTCTGATTCAATCTTTTTATAGCCAGTTTCCTCACAAACCAACCAAACAGAATACAGTCTTCCTACTGCTAATCAATGCCACATGTAGGACAATGAGCAATTAAGCCCAGAAAAGGGAAGAGGACATTAATAATAGAATGCTTGATTACTGAGAGATTAGAACCTGAAATTGTGTTTGCATTCTCTGTTGGAAGGTATAATTTAATTAGCTAACTTGGAAAGGTTTTAGATGTGATAGAAAACTAATATTCATTTCTGCAATTTCATAGTCTCTTTCTTTCTCCTGTCAGCCCACTCCATATTCTTGCCTGGAGAATCCCTTGAAGAGGGGAACCTGGTAGGCTACAGTTGATGGGGTTGCAAAGAGTCAGACACGACTGAGTGACTAACACACTTTGTTTCTCTTACTTCCCTTTTTCTTCTTACATGTTCCTGGATGCTAACTTTATGCCTGGTGTGGGAACCTTGGGTGACCTTGGACTATAAACACAGGGCAGAAAAGCCAGTTTTGCTAAACTGAATTCTTACTCAAATGCCAGAAGGGGCATTAAGTCTCTGTTCACATTCAGTTTGTCAGACCTCCTGATGTCAAGGGTGATGTACACTTTGGAGAGTGAAGTGCATGACCCATCGACCTGCTTAGAGGCTAAAAATAGGAAGTATCTCAATTCCTGGAAAACTTCATGTGTGGCAGGAAGTTGATTTTGGAGAGGCCAGTTCTTACTGACTATTTCCAGAAAAGACAGGACCAAGAAGTCTCAGATGCTTGGATAAATGCTAAGGTTTTCATATTTTATGGGCTTCTCGAGTGGTTCAGTTGATAAAGAATCTGCCTGGAATGCAGGAAACCTGAGTTTGATCTCTGCATTTGGGAGACCCCCTGGAGAAGGGAATGGCACCTCACTCCAGCATTCTTGCCTGGAGAATTCCATGGACTGAGGCAGCTTATAGTCCATGGGTTGCAAAGAGTTTGAGCAACTAACACTTTCACTTTTCTTTCAGTGAAAGTGAAGTCACTCAGTCGTGTTTGACTCTTTGTGACCCCATGGACTGTAGCCTACTAGGTTCCCCCGTCCTTGGAATTTTCCAGGCAAGAATACTGGAGTGGGTTGCCATTTCCTTCTCCAGGAGATCTTCCCAATTGAGGGATTGAACCCAGGTCTCCCACATTGTAGGCAGATGCTTTACCATCTGAGCCACCAGGGAAGTCTTTCTTTCAGTACCTCACAGCAAACTCTAAGGAGGAAGATTCTAAACAAGGTTAGCTTCTAAATAGGAAAAGACACACAATACATTGAAATTCTGACTTTGATAAATCCCATTTTGGGGAAAATAGCATTTGGGAAGAAAACATTGTCCAAGCCACCCCCTTCAAGGTATTTATTTGCCTGAGGGTGAAGGTAGGACATACCTCTCAGTCTGGGAGCTGACTTGGGGGGAGGTGTGAAGACATCCAAAGCACTCCTTGGGAAGGCCTGTGAAGAAATCCTGAGGGTTAAATTTAGTTAGCCTTACTCATTTTGATTGATAAAGATCCCACAGAAATGATCCAGGAAGCAGGAAGAAGCAGAACTGCCCAACTGCAAGAGCATCTAAATAAGGAGAACTTGACTCACCAAGCAGGTGGCAGTGGTGGGTGGTGGGTTGTGGGTGGGGTTGCCAGATAAAATACAAAATGTTAAATTTAAATTACAGATCAACAAAAATGTTTTTTTTTTTTTTGGGGGGGGGAAGGGGGTAATAAGTATGTCCCAGGTATGTATAATTCATACTTATCCTTAAAAAAATTGTTGAATTGTTGGGTTTACTTGAAGTTAAAATTGAACAGAGAATGCTGCATTTTCATTGGGGAAATCTGACCACCCTAGGTGGGGAAATTCTTCCACCCCAGAAGACTGGACACTCTTGTACTTGCCCTTTAATAACACCTGAAGATGGGTTTATATGTCCGTTTGTTTTCTAGAACCTTAGCTTTGCTTAGGAATCAGAGTTCCTGGTTTGGGACTCTGTGGTCCCTAACATCTGCTTATAACCTTGGGCAAGTTAACTTCCCTGCACTTCAGTTTCTCCATGTATAGAATGGGGAATCACATGAACTGAAGTGAGTTCAGTCTCATACTGTCATTGTGAAGATTAACAAATACTGATGATGTCTTTTGAACAGTTTTTGGAACCTAGTAGCACTCAGTAAATGTTTGTTGAAAAAATAGTAGCTATTTATGATTATTTTAGTAGTTCAGCACTCTTACAACTGTGGGCTCCCCTGCTGGGTGGTAGCTAAGAGAAGTAAGAGAACTTCAGTACCCTAGTCCTTGAGTATTTTTAAATACTTCAAGTACCCAAGTACTTCAGACTGCTAATACAGGAACGATGATAACAAAAAGATCATGGCACCAAAAAGAGATGTCATATTGACATTTGGAAGGAAGTTGGCACTTCTGTGTGGTCAGCAGTTATTTCTAGTGTAGAAGCAACCTCCAATCTGCATAAGGTAATAGACATTGGCCACATGGCTGAGCGAAGAGGGCATGAGGCTAAGGTTGATAAAGATTACAGATCCTTCTTTAACCACTTATTCACCAATTTTCAAAAGAATCAAGAACAGCAAGACTCATTCCTCTGTCTTTAAATTCAGTGTTTGCAGATAATTAGTGACTCAGGCAGACCCAGCACTGCCCTTCCCCCTCCGGCTCAGGTGAGGGCCCCAGCTAGCTTTCCTTCTATCTTTAGAGCTGCTTCCACTACATCTGCCCATAAAGCCTGACTGTATAGGCTTTGTATAGGAAATGTATAGGGAAATGTATAGGATACATTTCCCCAGTCTCTTGGTTTAATATTATTCCTAGAGGTAAGTGCATATGGTCTTTGGGCTTTGAAGAATTTTAAATTTACTCTCTCGGGCGGCACAGAATCAGAGAGCTGTGTTAATGGCACTATCATGGAATTGACTGCAGCACTGGAACAGACGATTACAATATGGACCTGTCATCTGGCTATGTCACTTCACTGACTCATGATGTAACATGGGACTGGCTGGTTAACTAACCTGAGTCTCAATTTCCACACCTATAAAAACAGCATAATTTTATCCCCATCCACTACCTACCACATAAGTTTGTTATGAAAGTCTAATGGGGTGACACATGTGGTAGAATTGTATAAACCATTCAAACACCAACAAGCTGTTATTTTTATTGTGATTAATTCTGACAGCCTGCGAGAGACTGGAAGCTTATGTGAGAGATATTACCATATGCTTTCACATGCTAGATTGGGGGCACTTATTCATTGCAAGAAGAACATTCAAATTAAAATTTTAAATTCAAGAGTGAACTGTGCTGTATCTGAATCAAATATTTTTATTTCTGTGGCCTGAGCGCAATTCAGGATGTTACCCTTGAGAGAATGTTACTGCCTCTAAATGAATTTGTCTGGCTCCTACAGAGAGATCTGCATGCCAGAAAGTGGCCATGTACCATAAAATTATAGGATCTGTCTTGGTACCATTTCCAATATATCTACCAAGATTATATTTTAATTTCCTGTGACCAGGACAGCATGCCCAAATGCCCTCTTTGCTAGAACTCCCAGGAATGCGAGAAATACAACCAGAGCTAAATCAAAGATTTTAATTGAAAGACAAAGTTTCACTTTAACCCAATGATGGATTCACAAAAACTGTCAAAACTTTCCTTCTTCAAAGCACTAGCTTAACTGATACCAGGAGAGCTTATTACATACACGCTTCCTCCCGCTGTCATCAGAGGCTGGGGAGCATAGCCCAGTGGTTCACTCCCCTCCTCACTTCTGGGCCTCTTCAACCTACAGTAGCCATCAACTTCATTCACTCTTTCTTGTATCTTTCCACAAATATACCAATAATTTACAGAACTTTTATGTTTGTGAAAGACAAAGAGAGTATAGTACTTTTCCTTTGACAAATCTCTTCTCTTTGGACAATAATATTTCTTTGGTTAGAATCCATTTTCCTTGAATCTCCTGAAATCTTCTCTCCGGTACCTTTTTATACTGTAGACATATTGAAAGAAAGAAAGGAACGAAGAAGGAAGGAAGGAAAGGAAGACTTGCCTGAAGGAAGTTTTTGACATTCTTCTCAGTCCACATTTTAAAAATATTGTATTTTAATAATAACTATAAACCTGAATACAACATGAGGATATGGAACACATACTCAGAGTGAAAAGATTACTACAGTACTAAGTGGTTAACATGTCATATTCTCATATAGTTACTGCTTGGTATGGGTGATGAGAGCCCTGAAATCTGCTCTTAGCATATTTCCTGTCTTCAATACAGTATTGTTAACTAGAGTCATCCTGCTGTACATAAGGTCTCTAGGCTTATTCTTCTTACATAACTGCAACCATGTGACCTTTGACCAATACCTTGCATTTTCCTCCTCTTCCCCAACCCTGGTAACCACTCTTCAATTCTCTGCTTCTACATGTTCAACTTTTTTAGATTCCACATATAAGTAAGATCAGGCTTCCCATCCCAGGGGGCGCTAGTGGTAAAGAACCTACCTGCCAATGCAGGAGACACAGGAGACTCAGGTTCAGTTCCTGGGTCTGGAAGATCCTCTGGAGGAAGGCATGGTAAACCACTCCAGTATTCTTGCCTGGAGAATCCCATGGACAGAGGAAACCGGTAGGCTACAGTCCATGGGGTCACAAAGAGTCTGACATGACTGAATGACTAAGCACACACACATAGTCATTTATACACTCTTAAAGGGCTTCCCTGCTGGCTCAGATGGTAAAGAATTCACCTGCAATGCAGGAGACCCAGGTTCTATCTCTGGGTCAGGAAGATCCCCTGGAGAAGGGAATGGCTACCCACTCCAGTATTCTTGCCTGGAGAATTCCATGGACAGAGGAGCCTGGTGGGCTATAGTCCAGAGCGTCACAAAGTGTTGGACACAACTGAAGTGACGTGGCATGCATGCAGTGTAAATAAGATTATGCAATACTTGTCTTTCTGTGCCTGGCTTGTTTCATTCAGCACAATGTCCTCTACACCTCTCAGCGTAGACATCCGATCCATTCTGGTGCTATCTAAACATGATTCTCTGTGATATGGATTGGTTTTCCCAGGCCTGCTAAACTGTAGAAGCTTTAAAAGTTAGCAAACTTCTTTTGTGGTCAGCTGCCACCCTTGCACTTGATATGGTCCCATGGCTTTCGCCAAAGGAGCTGTTCACTAAAACAAGTGGCTCGGTAAGAGATAGAATTGTTGTTGTTTAGTTGCTAAGTCATGCCTGACTTTTAGGATGCTTCTCCTCAAAGGTATAAGGTGCATATCAAATCATTAGGCAAAGTTTTCATTATGGTCTGAGGTGTGTTTCTTTAAACAGAGATTAATTCTTACTCACAACTCTAGTCTTAATCTATTTATTTTAATGGCAAATGAAATTCTACCAGGCTTTCTTATGGATGGAACCCTTTCTGAATTATCCTATCCAGGAACCTAGAATTTTTTTTTTTTTTAATTTTATTTTATTAGTTGGAGGCCAATTACTTCACAACATTTCAGTGGGTTTTGTCATACATTGACACGAATCAGCCATTTTCACCATTGAGGGTGATGCTTGCTGTGGGTTTGTCATATATTCCCCATCCCGATCCCCCCTCCCACCTCCCTCTCCACCGGACTCCTCTGGGTCCTCCCAGTGCACCAGGCCCGAGCACTCGTCTCATGCATCCCACCTGGGCTAGTGATCTGATTCACCATAGATAATATACATGCTGTTCTTTTGAAACATCCCACCCTCACCTTCTCCCACGGAGTTCAAAAGTCTGTTCTGTACTTCTGTGTTTCTTTTTCTGTTTTGCATATAGGGTTATCGTTACCATCTTTCTAAATTCCGTATATATGTGTTAGTATGCTGTAATGTTCTTTATCTTTCTGGCTTACTTCACTCTGTATAATGGGCTCCAGTTTCGTCCATCTCATTAGAACTGATTCAAATGAATTCTTTTTAACGGCTGAGTAATATTCCATGGTGTATATGTACCACAGCTTCCTTATCCATTCATCTGCGGATGGGCATCTAGGCTGCTTCCATGTCCTGGCTATTATAAACAGTGCTGCAATGAACATTGGGGTGCACGTGTCTCTTTCAGATCTGGTTTCCTCGGTGTGTATGCCCAACAGTGGGATTGCTGGGTCATATGGCAGTTCTATTTCCACTTTTTTAAGAAATCTCCACACTGTTTTCCATAGTGGCTGTACTAGTTTGCATTCCCACCAACAGTGTAAGAGGGTTCCCTTTTCTCCACACCCTCTCCAGCATTTATTGCTTGTAGACTTTTGGATAGCAGCCATCCTGACTGGCGTGTAATGGTATCTCATTGTGGTTTTGATTTGCATTTCTCTAATAATGAGTGATGTTGAGCATCTTTTTGTGTGTTTGTTAGCCATCTGTATGTCTTCTTTGGAGAAATGTCTGTTTAGTTCTTTGGCCCATTTTTTGATTGGGTCATTTATTTTTCTGGAATTGAGCTTCAGGAGTTGCTTGTATATTTTTGAGATTAATCCTTTGTCTGTTTCTTCATTTGCTATTATTTTCTCCCAATCTGAGGGCTGTCTTTTCACCTTACTTATAGTTTCCTTTGTAGTGCAAAAGCTTTTAAGTTTCATTAGGTCCCATTTGTTTAGTTTTGCTTTTATTTCCAATATTCTGGGAGGTGGGTCATAGAGGATCCTGCTGAGATTTATGTCAGAGAGTGTTTTGCCTATGTTCTCCTCTAGGAGTTTTATAGTTTCTGGTCTTACATTTAGATCCTTAATCCATTTTGAGTTTATTTTTGTGTATGGTGTTAGAAAGTGTTCTAGTTTCATTCTTTTACAAGTGGTTGACCAGTTTTCCCAGCACCACTTGTTAAAGAGGTTGTCTTTTTTCCATTGTATATCCTTGCCTCCTTTGTCAAAGATGAGGTGTCCATAGGTTCGTGGATTTATCTCTGGGCTTTCTATTCTGTTCCATTGATCTATATTTCTGTCTTTGTGCCAGTACCATACTGTCTTGATGACTGTGGCTTTGTAGTAGAGTCTGAAGTCAGGGAGGGTGATTCCTCCAGTTCCATTCTTCTTTCTCAAGATTACTTTGGCTATTCGTGGTTTTCTGTATTTCCATACAAATTGTGAAATTATTTGTTCTAGTTCTGTGAAAAATACCGTTGGTAGCTTGATAGGGATTGCATTGAATCTATAGATTGATTTGGGTAGAATAGCCATTTTGACAATATTGATTCTTCCAATCCATGAACACGGTATGTTTCTCCATCTGTTTGTGTCCTCTTTGATTTCTTTCATCAGTGTTTTATAGTTTTCTATGTACAGGTCTTTTGTTTCTTTAGGTAGATATACTCCTAAGTATTTTATTCTTTTTGTTGCAATGGTGAATGGTATTGTTTCCTTAATTTCTCTTTCTGTTTTCTCATTGTTAGTGTATAGAAATGCAAGGGATTTCTGTGTATTAATTTTATATCCTGCAACTTTACTATATTCGTTGATTAGCTCTAGTAATTTTCTGGTAGAGTCTTTAGGGTTTGCTATGTAGAGGATCATGTCATCTGCAAACAGCGAGAGTTTCACTTCTTCTTTTCCTATCTGGATTCCTTTTACTTCTTTTTCTGCTCTGATTGCTGTGGCCAAAACTTCCAAGACTATGTTGAATAGTAGTGGTGAGAGTGGGCACCCCTGTGTTGTTCCTGATTTCAGGGGAAATGCTTTCAATTTTTCACCATTGAGGGTGATGCTTGCTGTGGGTTTGTCATATATAGCTTTTATTATGTTGAGGTATGTTCCCTCTATTCCTGCTTTCTGGAGAGTTTTAATCATAAATGGGTGTTGAATTTTGTCAAAGGCTTTCTCTGCATCTATTGAGATAATCATATGGTTTTTATCTTTCAATTTGTTAATGTGGTGTATTACATTGATTGACTTGCGGATATTAAAGAATCCTTGCATTCCTGGGATAAAGCCCACTTGGTCATGGTGTATGATTTTTTTAATATGTTGTTGGATTCTGTTTGCTAGAATTTTGTTAAGGATTTTTGCATCTATGTTCATCAGTGATATTGCCCTGTAGTTTTCTTTTTTTGTGGCATCTTTGTCTGGTTTTGGAATTAGGGTGATGGTGGCCTCATAGAATGAGTTTGGAAGCTTACCTTCTTCTGCAATTTTCTGGAAGAGTTTGAGTAAGATAGGTGTTAGCTCTTCTCTAAATTTTTGGTAGAATTCAGCTGTGAAGCCATCTGGTCCTGGGCTTTTGTTTCCTGGAAGATTTTTGATTACAGTTTCGATTTCCTTGCTTGTGATGGTTCTGTTAAGATCTTCTATTTCTTCCTGGTTCAGTTTTGGAAAGTTATACTTTTCTAAGAATTTGTCCATTTCATCCAAGTTGTCCATTTTATTGGCATAGAGCTGCTGGTAGTAGTCTCTTATGATCCTTTGTATTTCAGTGTTGTCTGTTGTGATCTCACCCTTTTCATTTCTTATTTTGTTAATTTGGTTCTTCTCTCTTTGTTTCTTAATGAGTCTTGCTAATGGTTTGTCAATTTTGTTTATTTTTTCAAAAAACCAGCTTTTAGCTTTGTTGATTTTTGCTATGGTCTCTTTGGTTTCTTTTGCATTTATTTCTGCCCTAATTTTTAAGATTTCTTTCCTTCTGCTGACCCTGGGGTTCTTCATTTCTTCCTTCTCTAACTGCTTTAGGTGTAGAGTTAGGTTATTTATTTGGCTTTTTTCTTGTTTCTTGATGTAAGCCTGTAATGCTATGAACCTTCCCCTTAGCACTGCTTTTACAGTGTCCCATAGGTTTTGGGTTGTTGTGTTTTCATTTTCATTCATTTCTATACATATTTTGATTTCTTTTTTGATTTCTTCTATGATTTGTTGGTTATTCAGAAGCGTGTTATTTAGCCTCCATATGTTTGAATTTTTAACAATTTTTTTCCTGGAATTGAGATCTAATCTTACTGCACTGTGATCAGAAAAGATGACTGGAATGATTTCAATTTTTCTGAATTTTCCAAGACCAGATTTATGGCCCAGGATGTGATCTATTCTGGAGAAGGTTCCGTGTGCACTTGAGAAAAAGGTGAAATTGATTGTTTTGGGGTGAAATGTCCTATAGATATCAATTAGGTCTAGCTGGACCATTGTATCATTTAAGGTTTGTGTTTCCTTGTTGATTTTCTGTTTAGTTGATCTATCCATAGTTGTGAGTGGGGTATTAAAGTCTCCCACTATTATTGTGTTGCTATTAATTTCCTCTTTCATACTCATTAGCGTTTGCCATACATATTGCGGTGCTCCTATGTTGGGTGCATATATGTTTATAATTGTTATATCTTCTTCTTGGAGTGATCCTTTGATCATTATGTAGTGTCCTTCTTTGTCTCTTTTCACATCCTTTATTTGAAAGTCTATTTTATCTGATATGAGTATTGTGACTCCTGCTTTCTTTTGGTCTCCATTTGCGTGAAATATTTTTTTCCAGCCCTTCACTTTTAGTCTGTATGTGTCTCTGGTTTTGAGGTGGGTCTCTTGTAGGCAGCATATATAGGGGTCTTGTTTTTGTATCCATTCAGCCAATCTTTGTCTTTTGGTTGGGGCATTCAACCCATTTACATTTAAGGTAATTATTGATAGGTGTGGTCCCGTTGCCATTTATTTTGTTGTTTTGGGTTCACGTTTATACAACCTTTCTGCATTTCCTGTCTAGAGAAGATCCTTTAGCATTTGTTGAAGAGCTGGTTTGGTGGTGCTGAATTCTCTCAGCTTTTGCTTGTCTGTAAAGCTTTTGAATTCTCCTTCATATCTGAATGAGATCCTTGCTGGGTACAGTAATCTAGGTTGTAGATTATTCTCTTTCATTACTTTCATTAAGTCCTGCCATTCCCTTCTGGCCTGGAGGGTTTCTATTGATAGATCAGCTGTTATCCTTATGGGAATCCCTTTGTGTGTTATTTTTTGTTTCTCCCTTGCTGCTTTTAGTATTTGTTCTTTGTGTTTGATCTTTGTTAATTTGATTACTATGTGTCTTGGAGTGTTTCGCCTTGGGTTTATCCTGTTTGGGACTCTCTGGGTTTCTTGGACTTGGGTGGCTATTTCCTTCCCCATTTTAGGGAAGTTTTCAGCTATTATCTCCTCGAGTATTTTCTCGTGGCCTTTCTTTTTGTCTTCTTCTTCTGGGACTTCTATGATTCGTATGTTGGGGCGTTTCACATTGTCCCAGAGGTCCCTGAGGTTGTCCTCATTTCTTTTGATCCTTTTTTCTTTTTTCCTCTCTGCTTCATTTATTTCCACCATTCTATCTTCTACCTCACTTATCCTATCTTCTGTCTCCGTTATTCTACTCTTGGTTCCCTCCAAAGTGTTTTTGATCTCATTCATTGCATTATTCATTTTTAATTGACTCTCTTTTATTTCTTCTAGGTCTTTATTAAACATTTCTTGCATCTTTTCAATCTTTGTCTTCAGGCTATTTATCTGTAACTCCATTTTGTTTTCAAGATTTTGGATCATTTTTATTATCATTCTAAATTCTTTTTCAGATAGATTCCCTATCTCCTCCTCTTTTGTTTGACTTGGTGGGCACTTGTCATGTTCCTTTACCTGTTGGGTATTTCTCTGCCTTTTCATCTTGTTTAGTTTGCTGTGTCTGGAGTGGGTTTTCTGTATTCTGGAGGTCTGTGATTCCTTTTTATTGTGGAGTTTTTACCCAGTGGGTAGGGTTGGACGGTTGACTTGTCAAGGTTTCCTGGTTGGGGAAGCTTGTTTCAGTGTTCTGGAGCGTGGAACTTGATTTCTTCTCTTTGAAGAGCAATGGTGTGCCCAGTAATGAGTTTTGAGATGGGTCTATGTGTTAGGTGTGAGTTTGGGCAGTCTGTATGTTGACTTTCAGGGCTATGTTCCTGTGTTGCTGGGGAATTTGTGTGATATGTCTTGCTCTAAAACTTGTTGGCTCCTGGGTGGTGGTTGGTTTCAGTGTAGGTATGAAGGCTTTTGGACGGTCTCTTATTACTTAAAGTTCCAATGTAGTCAGGAGTTTTCTGGTGTTCTCAGGTTTTGGGCTTAAATCTCCTGCCTCTGGATTTCAGTTTTATTCTTCCTGTAGTCTCAGGACTTCTCCAACTATACAGCACTGATAATAAAACTTCTAGGTTAATGGCGAAAAGATTCTCCCCTGTTAGGAGCTCCCAGAGAGGTTCACAGAGTTACATGAAGAAGAGGACAGGGAAGAGGGAAATAGAGATGAGCAGGAGGAGAAAAAGGGGGACTCAAGAGGAGAGAGACAGATCTATGCAGTCGTCTGTTCCTAGAGTGTTCTCTGTAGCCCAGACACCAGCAAAGATTCACAGAATTGAATTGGGAAGAGAAGGGGAAAGGAGGAAATAGAGGTGTTCTGAGGTAGAAAACAGAGAGTCAAGATTGGGAGAGAATAATCAATCACCACACTCCTGAATAAAAATGGAAACTGAATATTGGATTCTTAAATGTTTACAGTTTATATCATATACTGAAGAACAAAAATTAAAAATCTAGAGTATAGGTTAGACTCATAAAAATACTATATTAAAAACAAAAACAAAAACACCCCCCCAAAAATTTTAGAAATATATATGAGGTTCAGTTTAAAAATAAGGCTTCTCTTCTCTCTTTTTTTTTTTTTTTTCCTCTCCTCTTTGTAAGGTTATAGTGTATTGAAAATGAATAATTAAGGAGTAGTAGAGGAGTACTAGAGGACTTTAAAAGAAATAAGAGAAGAAGAAAAATAAAAAATAGAAGAGGAGAAGGGGGAAAAAAAAAAAAGAAGAAGAGAAAAAAAAGAGGAAAAAAAAATTTTCCCTAACTACAAAAATCGTAAGAATTTATGAAAATGAATGTTAAGGAGTAATGGGGGAGTAATAGGGAATTTTAAAGGAAAATAAAAGAGAAAAAATTAAAAAGAAAAAATAAAACTAAAAAAAAAATTTTTTTTTTCCCTGCTTAAAAAAAAAAAAAAAAAAAAAGAAAGAAAGAAAAAAAAAAAGTAAAAATATATGTAGGAAGTTCTCTGGAGCTGTTGCGGTCAGTGTGGGTTCAGCTCAGTTTCAGATAGCTCCTCGTTCCAGTTTACACTTCTTGATATCTACAGGACCCTTGTGGTGTGGTCAGTGTTTCCTACAGGGATTTTAATCTGTTGCACCAGTTCCTTCTGAAGCGGTTTGGCTTCTGTTTGCCAGGCTCTTCAGGGCCTCATTTCCGCCCTGACCCAAGCGGGCGGAGGTGGACTCTTATTCAGGTAGCTAGTTCCGTCGCGCTGCAGGGAGGGGCTAGAGTTGCTCGGGCTCCGGAGCTGCTCAGGCTCCCAGCTGTTCTATATGGAGCGGCGCTGCGCGCAGTTCCAGCCCTCGGGTGTTCCGCCAAGGGTCAGAACTGAGATCTGCGCCTGCTCCCTGTGCCCTCCCCGTCAGAGCGGTCCAGGCAGCCAGGGGCTTGACGCTTGACGGGCGCACTCTCCCCGGGTGCGCGCGCCCACTCCCTTCCGCGGTCCCAGTCTCAGATTCCGCCGGCGCCAGTCCGGTGCCTGCGCCCTTTGTCTCGCCGCGACCCTCCCGGCGGATGTCGACCATCCAGAATCTCGGTCCTTTTGCTCTGCGAACCGCAGGCAGCGTGTTCTGGCCGGTTAATTTTCTCTCTCTTGCTCTCCCACAGTTCAAGCTGGGAACTCACAAAAGCTCCCTCCGATTGTCCACAGGGCTCTCAGGCCCGGACCCTGCCCCAAATAATGCCGCTCGCTCCTCTCCGTTCCGCTCCCACTTGCTGGTGGCGGATGCGGGTGTCTGGGGTACTTTCCTGCTGGGAGTTGCTTTTAGGCTCGTAATCTGTGGGTTTTATTATTGTTTCTCTCCCAGTCAGGTTGCCCTCTGAGATTCAGACACTTCCCCCAGGCCCGCCAGGTCGAGGGTTCCTCGGTGTCTGGGAACGTCCTCTATTAAGACCCTTCCCGGGACGGATCTCCGTCCTTAGCTCTTTTGTCTCACTTTTTATCTTTTATATTTTGTCCTACCTCCTTTCGAAGACAATGGGCTGCTTTTCTGGGCGCCTGGTGACCTCTGCTAGCGATCAGAAGTTGTTTTGTGAAGTTTGCTCTGCGTACAGTTATTCTTTTGATGAATTTCTAGGAGAGAAAGTGGTCTCCCCGTCCTACTCCTCCGCCATCTTGGCTCCTTCCAGGAACCTAGAATTGAAGGTCAAAGAATATAGACTGAACACAAATGCACCTAGAATCTGTTATACAAAGAATAGTAAGAAAGAGAAAAAGAAAAATTGTACTGATGAATCTATTTGCAGGGTAGAAATAGACGTGCAGATGTAGAGAATGGACTTGGGGCCTCAACAGGGGAAGGAGAAGGTGGGACAACTTGGGAGAGTGCCATTGAAATATACACATCGCCATGTGAAAAATATATAGATAGTGGAAAATTGCCGTGAAACACAGGGAGCTCAGCCTGGTATTCTGTGATGACCTAGATAGAGGGATGGGTTAGGGGGAGTGGGTGGGAGGAAAGCTCAAAAGCGAGGGGTTATATGTATAGTTATGGCTGATTCATATTGTTATACCACAGAAACCAACACAGAATTGTGATGCAATTATCCTCCAAATAAAAATAAATAAGATATATATGTATATAAAAGAACACAGACTGTCTCTTATTTGTATATGGTTCCTTATTCAGTGTAACTCATCACTCAGTGAGTCTGAGGAAGGTTGGGGAGGGGGACATGAGGAAATGGGAATCCTACCCTGTATGAGTAATCAGTGAACTGATGGGTTCAGGAGCATTACTAGATGTCCACAAAGGGAACCTGGATAATGAGATGGAAATTCAATCGGGGGAGCAAAGGAGGCTTGAGTAAAGGAAGGCCTTACTAAAGTTCAGGGACAAAATCCTTGTACAAAGTACAAACCTGAGATGTTCACAGAAGTCAACTTCTTGGAAGTCATTTTACTGAGAAAAGGAGATTTAAAGAGTTCACGATTTTTGGAGTCGATGGCTAGGTTCTCCATTTTCTATTAACAATTGTTCTGCATATTGTATAGTTTGAAAAATGACTTCCTTTCCTACAAGAAACACATTTATGCAAGGGCAAGTAAGCATGTACATGTGTACACACTCATATGCACATAAGCATACACACACACAAACTACAGGGAAATAAGCAAACTTATTTCAGTGTTCCAGGAAAAGAGCTCCTCAGATTGAGGTATACCAAGCAAAATAAAGGGCTTCCCCGGTAGCTCAGGTGGTAAAGAATCTGCCTTGCAATGCAGGAGACTAGAGTTCGATCCCTGGGTCAGGAAGATCCACTGGAGGAAGGCATGGTAATCTGCCCTAGTATTCTTGCTGGGATAATCCAATGGACAGAGGAGCCTGGTGGGCCATGGTCCATAGGGTCACAAAGAGTCGGACGTGATTCAGTGGCTAACGTATGCACACACAAGCAAAATAAAGCAAACAACAGCAATTTTGAAACCTGTTTTCAAAGTGTGTGACTTTAGAGCAGTCCTGGTTTCTATCACCTCATACTCATCTCTGCTTCTATAGCTATAGGCAGATATTATATCATATCCCTGCTTCTCACTGAGCTACTAAAGATGAGATCTCTGTGAATCTCAAAAATTTCTCCTTCCCTTTTCTGGGAGATGAGTTCACCAGGGGCAAGATAGATATGATGCAACCCATGACTTCAGTTTTTTGTTCTATTTTGCTTTTTACAAAGAACTAAATCTAATAAAGCCCCAAAGAAGCCCCATCTTCTAATCAAATTAACATCTATCTTTACTTAAAAGTTGTGGTCTCCTTGTAAACACCACAACACTTATCTGGTTTTTCTAGCTACTAAACGAGAGTTGAGGAAATGGTGGATTAATTGCAGCAAATGGATAGTAATGGTAGTTTTTTCCTTCTGAAACAGCACCAATTCTCCCTGCTCAGCTTTTAATTGCTTTTCAAGAACACAATTGGCACCCTTCTTAATGAAGCTGATTTATTGACATTGCATGTAAGCAGAGCTCTAAATGCCAAGATAGCATGATGAATGTCACAAGACACAAATAGATTTCTTAAAGATTGGAAAATATCACTAACAAGAAATAGTCCCAGAGAATAAGGTCAGAGAGGCAAGCCAATTACTTCTACTAATAATGTGTTCAATTGACATGATGGTAGAGAGTGACTGCAACTAGGAGAGGATTATGACAGGATGTAGCTGGATAAAGTTTCCACCTAGCTTTTATAAGCTGTGTTTAAGAAGATGTTCTTGAATGCCAGGCCAGAGATGTTGCACAGCCATCAGTCTCTGTGCTGGAATTATCTGCGTCTCATTTTTCTATTGATTAAGAGAGAATCACAGTGCATAATGGCTACTTGAACAAGTAGTTCTGGAACAGACAACAATGAAATCGTGTCTTTCTATTTCTATCTTTCAACTATGCTTGAGGCTCTTCTTCATGAAGGCACTGCACAGAAGATTGACTAAGAAGTTGCCTTCCTCTAGACAGGGTGACCTCACTGACCCAATTCACTGTCCACTGAGACAGACTGGCGTGTGAGTACTTCTGTGGGGCAGAACACACCTGGGTTGCTTCCTAAAGCATCAACAACTATTCCTGGCTTACTTAGAGATAAATAAAACCTCCTTAAAAATAGATTAATAAGAACAAGGCAGCAAATTGGAAAAACAGTGCATTTTCATTTAGTTTTATTAAGTCTCCTGTTTCTCAGAAGAAGCTAAATGCTAAATGGAGGGCTTGTTATTTATTTATTTATGTTTCATTTTAATGAGCTATTCAGTCATGCAGTCAGGGTTAGATGCTTTCAAAAGCCTGAGCTGACTGGTTCCCTGGTTAGGAATGGAAAACAAGATTCATATCAGCCATGACAACTTAAATAGAAGGAAGGCACCCCTGCCCAAGAGGACCCTCTGCCTTGGGCTTTGCCTTATTCCTGTAACATTATTCTGGAGTCACATGACTGCTCTTTTAGCTCTTACTTCTCTTCCTTATTTCTCAATGGGGAGGTGAAGAGTAAAGACCCATCTGTTGTTTGTGTTTAAGATCTGCTGTTCAGAAGCCCACCTAAGGAGAAGATAAAAGTCTTCTTGCTTTCCTGGATCATTCTACACATGATCATACTTGTAAAAATTCTAATGTGACTCATTGGACTGTGCAATGAGACCCAGACACTCTCAGGACGTTTACACCATGGTTGGTACATGAAGTGAAGCCAGGAATATGGGCAGTGTCTGAATTCTCATTCAAGGAAAACAACACTAAGTGGAAATTAGACTTTCTGAATCTTCACTCCAGCTCTGCAATTCACACACTGTATGCTTATGAGTTAGAGTACACCCCCGCCCATCCGTTTTTCTGGATTAAATTATTTCTAAGGGTTATTCTAGCTTTGATATTTATTTCTAATTTTAGGCTTATTAGGACAGGTTGACAGCATATTGATTTCTCTCTAATGACAGGATTTGACAAATAGGATGCTCTCAGTAAATGTTTATCAAAAGAATAAATGGATAAATGGAATTAAAATGACTGCTAATGGTTGGCATCATCTGCATCATCTTTAGCAGCCAATGAACCTATTGCCTTAAAATTTGGCACCAGTTTAGAGAATCATTCCCATAAGTTCTTCTAATGGGCTAAAACTGTACTGAGATCTGTGAGGGTTAATTATATGTGTCAGCTTGGCAAGGGTATGGTGCCCAGTCATTTGGTCAAATCCATACCAGATGCTGCTGTGAAAATATTTTTTTAAATCCATGAACTCTGAACAAACACATTACCCTCCATAACATGGATAGATCTCATCCAATCATCTGAAGGTATTAAGAGCAGAGACTGAGTATCCTCCAGATAAAAGAATTCTGCCTCCAGACTGTCTTCATTCTTGAGCTGAGAATTCAACTCTTCCCTAGATCTCCAGACTGCTGGCCTACCCTGCAAATGTCACTCATGTCCCCCAAATTGCATCAGTCTTAAAATAAATTAATCTCTTTCTTTCTCTCCATACTATAAAACACCATGTTTGTTCAGTTAGAGAACCCTGTGTGTCTCTGATGAGAGAGGCTTAGTTGGTCCATCTTCATATTTGGATGCCCAAAGTGTCACTTTGCCAGTTGTAAAGCTCATCTTCACTTACAGCATCCTGCAACATCCACTTTCTGGTTTTTAACAATACTTTGGAGCTACTGATTCCAAACTTTTCCACCTCATATGCTCTTCCTTGTGAAAAATTAATAGATAAAGATTTGCTCTGCAGTAGGGAAGTCTGGCAAGACTTTCCCTTAAACACTGGTGACAATGTGTTCAGGAAAACAAAGTAGGGGTCAGTGACATCCATCCTGTGGTCATACAACATTCAGTTCTCCATCTCCAGCATTAAGCTGTGTAAGAGGCTCAGAAGGTCCTCAATGAAATATTGTGGGTAAATGGATCCAAGATTTTCTGTATTGGGTCTCTCTCTCTTCTCTCATCATTTTTCCCCCTCATTTTTACCTGCTCTTTAGGTTCCTCCAACAACTTTCCTCTCTTCTCACCCCTCTTTCTCCATATTTACTCCACAAACCCTTCCAGACTAATCTCATCTACCTATAAGCACTGCCAAATTCTATTTTCATTCTTACCTCTAGGACTGACATATATACACTACTCTCTATATATAGATAACTAATAAGGACCTACTCTATAGCACAGGGAACTCTACTCAATACTCCGTAATGACTGATATGGGAAAAGAATCTAAAAAAGTGGATATATGTAAATGTGTAACTGATTCATTTTGCTGTGCATCTAAAAGTAACACAACATTGTAAATCAACTATGCTCCAATAAAGTGTTTTCTATAAAGTTCAGACTCCCTCAGGCACCACCAACACCTAAATGGAGCAAATTCCTCACTTATCTTAGCTTCCAACATAAGTGAGGGTGTTTCTGTATCAGTTATTATCACAATGTGTTGCAAATACTGTTTACATCCTGTCCCATGATAAAAGTGTGTTTTCCTGGAAAGTAGGATCCAGTTAGATTTTATACGTCCAGGATTTGGCATACACTAAATTTAAGTTAGCATATGTGAGATGGCTAATTGATCAGATGTAAGAATTTATTATATCCATATGTTCTGAGTTTTCTTTGGCAAATGAAAGATATAATGAGCATGCATTCTAGGTGGAAATGGATTGATACATTTAATGAATGTCTGCAAGTACAGACATGATTACATTATAGCTATATATAAAGTTCATGAGTCATGCCAAATTCATTCTGATTGTACTGCATCGATATATCTAGGCGTCTGGATGACTACTAAATCATGACACTATAAATTGCCCATTATGTAAAGTCTATTTTGAAGGCTATTCCCAGCTTCCCAGTAATAAATAACCTTCCCATTCCAGAAGGAAACATCTAGCACGGTCCTAGTTGCTTTATGCACATGAACTAATGTATTCTAACAAGCCTGAGAGGTAGGTATAAGGACTACCTGAACTCTGAGTTTCTGCCATATTGAAGGCTAACTTTTGGCCTGAGAGGTTACAGATGGTAGAATGGGGCCCTGAATTGTTTTCTGTCTGCCTTCAGAGACTGCAATGGCTGTTCTCAGAGACAGCTTGAAGATACACCAGAGCTGTTGTCATTCCAAGCAGGCATTAACTCCACAGGGACATAGATTATGCATTCCTTTTGCTTTCCCTCCCTCAGCGTAGAGCACAGTGCCCTGTACTGGGAAGGGTTCAGGAATCCTATCGTGTGTGTGCAGATGTCACAGGAGCAAAGCCATCTTCATTGTTGCTTCCTGCATGCTATGACTTGTATTATTTATCTCCTATGATTGCTCAATTTTGATTTGCACAATCCTTTTTAGAGGAAGCCTCTCACTTTGTGCATGTGATATCTATATACTTTTTCTGTTTCCACTTTGTTTGAACCATGTAAATCGAGAAATGGGAGTGGAAGGTAAAGGGTGGGGAATGCATTGCCAGCTGGCAGAACATGAGACCTTTTATGTGTCCTGGAGCAAGAATATTGAGTTAGTTCTAACTCCCTTACAAAACTGCCAGTCCTCATCAGACAGCAGACTTTCCTGAAACAACTTACTTGGAACCTGACAGATTCATAACAACCCTCCCACAAGTGTGTCCTCACATCCTTTCACACTTACTGGTCCCTCTGCCTGAAAACATTTTCCCTGGGATGCTCACGGGGCTGGTTCCCTCAGTTCATTCAGGTCTCTCTTCACAAGGAACCTAATTAGAGACAACTTCATTGGCCACCCTTATTCAAAAGATACTCTGGTCATTCTATTGCCCTTTGCCCAGCATTCTGTTCCTTTATAGCGCTGCCCAGCATCCCCTGTCTCATCCATTTATTTGCTTATTGTTTATTGTCCCAGCACATCCTCTAGAATGCAAGCTTCCTAAGAGCAGAGAATGTACTTGTTTCTATCACTGCTGTATCCTCAATGCTTAGAAGACTGCTACTATTTGGTAGATACTCAAAAACTACTTTTTAAAAGAGGAAAATAATGCATCATCATAAATTAGAGTAACCCTAAAGGTAAGTATCTGATGCTCTGTATCCCTTACCACCATCCACATGCATGAGCGTGTGCACACACACACACACACACACACACATGCTCTCATCATCATTAGGAACCTCCAAGATGGCATGGAATAACTTGCTCTCTCCTCTTAGACTGGTCACTTGTAGCCATGGAAAGGGCCCTCAACAACATGCTTAGGTAAATGAGCTATACTGTTTTTTGCTTTCTTTGAATAATACATAGATTTTAAATTCCTGAGGGTACCTCTAATTATCAGCACAGGTCCAAGCAAGATTCTATTGGCAGCAAAAAAAACCTCAAAACCTCCCTGCTGCCGGAAGTTCGGTTGAATTCACCAGCCCTTCCTTGCATGCTAATGACTGGAAGAGAAAATCTCTATCTCATGCTTTGCCTCACCAGTTGTTAGGTGGTCAGATATTACTTTGAATGGAAGCCTTCCAGAGCTGGAAAAATGGTAAAACTCATACTAATCAACCAACAAGCTGGAGGTCAGGAACTGTTGACGGAGCTCCCTCTCACCAGCGGACCGCCATCGTTGATTCCCTTTCCACCTGTTCTCTGGGCCCTGATTGGCAGCTCCAACATCTGTGTGGTTAAAGAAATAGGGATCATCAAAGAAACCTCCCAAGCTTACCCAATCTGCCACTGAGCCTTTCACTTACCCACACTGATATAAGACTCCTGTTGGAACTTATTGTCCTTTTGGTTGAAATTCGCATTTTAGCCTTTGGAAAACCTGCAAACAGGACCCTAGACTCACACAGTCTCAAAGGGCATGCTCAGATTGATCAAATACCAAGACTGTGTCACCTTCCTTTAGGTCCAAGGCTGACCTTTGGAAAGGAGACCTGAGCTTCTGGCTTCTAAAGCTGTGGTGGTGTCAGGAAGAGATGGGCTCTGTCCTAAATTAACGAAGACATGATTGTCTACTCTGGGTATTAATATATGTTTGTTTCCATAGATACCAGATAAAAAAGGCTAATTATACAAATATCTTTTCCAAATGTATTCAAATTTATCTCTGATTTGCTAAACCTCCTAGCATCTTATTCAATGTCTTTCTCATTTCTCTTTGAACAGTATGCAAATGCTTTATTAAGCCTGTAATAGAGATTATATGAATAGAAATTGAATTTTACTTATTGTGAAGATATGCATCTGCTATTCTTCTGGGTAGTAAGCAGTTTTGAACATATGGACTCAAAGTCTCCTCCTCATTCTAATGATGTAGATGCCTCAGAAAACTAGTTTGTTCTAGTAACAAACACATGTATACATATTTAGATAAGTTTAGATCTCAACCTACAGAAATGTCTATTCACTGGCCATAATGTATAAATAGAAAACTGATCTTTTTTTAGCAAAGTAGAATTATATCTCTACTTTCATCCAAATACATACTTTCTGAAAGATGAATTTCACGTACTTCTAGTGATCCGTAGTCATGCTTCTATTTTTCTTCACTTACTACTTTGGAGTGTGACACTAAACCTCACCAAAAGTCAATCAATCAAACAAAAAACTCCTTTCCCCAGCTGGCCACACCCCAGGAGCCAACTTATTTCTTATACCTTCCTAAGGCCAAAATATGAGTGGATACAATGCTGATTCTTTCTAGATTCTCCTGTAAAGATGGAGGTCTACCAGCAAATGACTATTGCAACTCCTTGGATATTCTGAAGTTGAACAGGTTCACAGTGTGAATATTAAGTGATGTTGTGTATTTGAATTCACTCTGGGATGAGTATTCTATGCCATATTATTTCAATCCATTATTATTATGCATAATAATGGTCCTCTGAATGTAAGAAAGGTATTTTCCTTTTCAAAATGTATTCTTTCATATTAACCAATTTTGATATTCAAAGGTAAAAATACATAGTCGTGTATTAATCACTCAGTCATGTCTGATTCATAGCAACTCCATGGACTGTAGCCCACCAGGCTCCTCTGTCCGTGGGATTCTCCAGGCAAGAATACTGGGGTGGGAGTGGTGGGGGAGGGGCAGATTCTTTACCATTTGAACCACCAGAGAAGCTCCACAAATACATAGTTATCCAGTTTCTACAGAAAAAAGATATAAGGCATAGAGAAATTGCAAAAAAGAAACTTGCTTGAGTCCACAAAGCTACTTACATCTGGACAAATTTTAGTCCTAGGTCCCAGGTCTCCAAATCCCCAATGCTATGCTAAGTGTTCATAAATACCTCATCTGTGTTTCATAAAAGACCAAGTATTGTGATTACAACGGTAATACTCCATACTGTTTTACAATAAGTCATGCATTCATATACTTCTCAAATATCCCCAAATTGTAAAAAGACAAATATATTGTAAATAAAGCATATATGTGTGTGTAGAAACATACACATACACACATTCATTACATCTTTCCCTTCTTCAAGTTTTTCTCCTTCTTACTTCCTTTATTCCTTTGATTTTGAAGCTGAGTTCTCTCTGAGTCAATTAGAAAGCTAATGAATGCTACCTCAAAGTGCTCTGTTTGGAGGGTAGTGACAAAATGTTATTAAAATTTCTATAATATAAAGCTTGGCCTTTTAGTTTATTTTGCCACTATTAAAGTTAACACAGTGTATTTCTTGACCATTTAAAGATGAAACACATGCCAAATTAATAGGAAGTCAGAAAACTTTAGCAACTATTTAACAACAAACAGTCTGAAATTATTTATCTGTTGATAATTATGATTGTGTGCATGTGTGCTCAGTCATTTCAGTCGTGTCTGACTCTCTGTGATCCTATGGACTGTAGCCCATCAGGCTCCTCAGTCCAGAGAATTAACCAGGCAAGAATACTGGAATGGTTTGCCCTTCTTCAGGGGATCTTCCCACCCAAGGATCGAACCCACCTCTTCTGCATCTCTATTTTTAAGGGAATAATACAGTTAAAATATGTAAGAAAAAAAAAAACAGAATAAGCAAAGTAGATCCTCTTCATAAGATTTTTACCTGAAAGAACCTGTAAAGGAATTCCTCAAAGTGAAAAATTATTTCATGAACAGCCACTTCTGGATATTCAGCTAACTCCTCATAGGATTAAGTATACTGGGCAGGAATGGCATTTATTAGAATAATGAACATAATGGTATTCAGAACACTGGAGTCTGTGTCAGTTTTTTTTACTGACCAGATATTACCTTGTTTCTTAAGTCTCTCATCTGTAAAACTTTATCCAGTGATACTAAGTGATTTTTATGCATCTGGAAAATGTGAATATTTGTTTCCAGCACAATAAACATCTCATTATTATTGACAGTAATATTCATGCTGTATTACTGTTCATATATCCCGTACATTTTCTCAATATATACTTTTCAACTTTTCTCAGAATTATTTTTAGTTTTGGTTTACCAATTCCATGGTTTTCATGAATACTATGGGGATGATAATTTCGAATTGTGGTATTGGAGAAGACTCTTGAGAGTCCCTTGGACAGCAAGGAGACAAAGCCAGTCAATTGTAAAGGAAAATCAATCCTGAATATTCATTGGACGGACTGTAGCTGGAGCTGAAGCTCCAATACTTTGACCACCTAATGCCAAGAGCCAACTCACTGGGAAAGACCCTGATGCTGGGAAAGACTGAAGGCAAAAGGAAAATAGGTCAGCAGAGGATGAGATGGTTGGATAGCATCACTGCCTCAGTGGATATGAACTTGGGCAAACTCTGGGTGATAGCGAGGGACATGGAGGCTGGTGTGCTGCAGTCCATGGGGCCACAAAGAGTTGGATATAACTTAGTGACTGAACAACAACAAATGGGACTGCAGTACAAATCAAGCCAAAAATGGTCAAAGATAGTTATACAGTTAATAGATAAGGATAGGCAAATATAGCTACCTAAATAGCTATACAGGGCTTCCCAGGTGGCCTTAGTGATAAAGAACCCACTTGCCAATGCAGGAGAGGTGAGAGACATGGGTTCGATCTTTCAGTCAGTAAGATCCCTTGGAGGAGGTCATGGCAACCCACTCCATTATTCTTGTCTGAGAAATCTGATGAACAGAGGAGCCTTGTGGGCTACAGTTCATGGGGCCACAAAGAGTTGGACAGGACTAAAGCGACTTAGCAGGCAGGCATAGATATACAGGTAAATATAGCATCAAAGTGACCTTGTGGGACTGTTAATTATCAAAACAAGAAAGCAGCTAATGTTCTTTTAGGCAGGGGGCTCTGCTCCCCTGGCTCTTACTCAGCAGTAACATACGAGATGTTTGTTACTCAGTGCAGGCATGGAGAAGAACATGGTCAGCCAGCTAGTTGCTGGAACTCAGGATGAAGGGCAGTGCTGCGTAATGGTTATGGCCACAAACCAAAGCACCATTTGGCAGGTTTGCGTCCCAGCTTTGCTATTTGCAGCTGTGAGGCTTTGGTGGATTAATTTGAAAAGCGTGTCTCAGATCCCTCCTGTGTAAAATAGGAATAATGCTCAAACCTATTTCAGAGTTATTGAATAGACCAAGTGAGTTCCAACATGGAAAGGTCCATCTGTCTCCATCACTGGCAATGTGTGAAGGCAGATCATTTTTATCCAAGAGAAAAACGATCAGAAAGCATATGGGTTTTGTCTTTTCTCTTTTATTTAAGAAAGAAATGGGAAAACATCAAGAGAGCTGGGAGCCCATCATAAACCACAGTTCCTATATGCTGTCCTGGAATCTATCCACATCCAGCATCCTTTGTCTTTTCTCTTCCTCTCTAAAGCCATAAAAGAGCTCTGATTAGAAGGTAAAACTGAGATTCTGAGCAATACCAACTGCTTTATGAAGCAAAATAAAATTAAATAAATTGAGTTTTGAAGGCACATTCTTGTATTTTAATGTATGAGAAGTACAACTTTGATTATGGAGAGTATAAGAACCCCATCACACTCCTGTTCAGGCCAGCGTGTGTGTACATATGCGCACCTCACATACTTCATTATGACCCACACTTTGAGACACTGTTTCTAGTCTTGTCACTTGATATTGAAATGTATTCTCACACAAACATCTTCCTCAGATAGTCCCTCATCTAGAAAATGTGATTTCTCTAAGCAGCTAAATTATTCATAGCTGTTCTTTCTCTATCTTGATCATGCTAACTGTCTTATTGCTTATTCATAAAAACTCAGACCATAATGTTAACTGCCTCTCGTAGCTCTTACTGGTCAATTGATAAATTGACTGAGAAAATACACACCACCCATATTCCAAACAAGGTACATTATTACACTATTTGTTGCCTATGTGTCACTTTTACATTTCTGTTCCTTGCAGGTCACAACAAGGCTAAACTCTCTTGCCAACGCACTGAGCATCTAACCTTCCCAATGAGGTGGAATTGGGAGAGGTCTTTGAATAATCAAAAGAAATTTGTCAATGAAGATTTGAGGGCAGGGTTCTAGATGGACACAGGATCATAAATAAAGACACAGTGATTTTATAAAAAGCCATCTGCCTATTTTCTCTAAGGCATGGTGCCATGTGTAGAATCAGGCACAGCACATAGCCAGGTCCCTGGGTGTTGAAACATGGGAGAAAGGGAGGGAGGAAGAGTGGAATCAGGTGGAGATTAGCAGTTTAGTCCTCTGTCACAGAGTGTATTATGAAGCATCAGAAAGAAAGACTGAACAAAGTGTCCTGTTTTCTCTTCCGCAATCAAAGGCATTTTGATGATTTGGTGATTTGATGATTTGGGTGAAGAAGAATAATTATTGAAATATGCTGTTGGCCAAAAGAACCACATTTGGAATCAGATTGCTGTAGATTTGAATCCCAGCTTTGCAGTTTACTTCCATGGTGAAATTGAGCAGGTCAGGTAACCTCTGTAAGCCTCCTCTGCTAATATGGCCAGTACTCTCCTCCCTAGAAGTCATGGCTGCTTAAGGATCACATGATTACTCAGAAAAGACAAAGACATAAGTAAAAGTTGCTCAGTCATGTCCAATTCTTTGCGATCCCATGGACTATATAGTCCATAGAATTCTCCAGACTGGAACACTGGAGTGGGTCACTGTTTTCTTCTCCAGGGGATCTCTCCAACCCAGGGATCGAACCCAGGTCTCCCAATGCAGGTGAATTCTTTACCAGCTGAGCCACTAGAAAAGTCCAAGAATACTGGATTGGGTAGCTGATCCCTTCTGCAGTGGATCTTCCCAACCCAGGAATTGAACCGGGGTCTCCTGCAGTGCAGGCAGATTCTTTACCAACTGAGCTACCAGGGAAGCCCCCTAGTTACCAAAGACACAGTTCAGTTCACTTCAGTCACTCAGTCATGTCCGACTCTTTGCGACCCCATGAATTGCAGCACGTCAGGCCTCCCTGTCCATCACCAACTCCCGGAGTTTACTCAAACTCATGTCCATCGAGTTGGTGATGCCATCCAGTCATCTCATCCTCTGTCGTCCCCTTATCCTGCCACCAATCCCTCCCAGCATCAGGGTCTTTTCCAATGAGTCAACTCTTTGCATGAGGTGGCCAAGGTATTGGAATTTCAGCTTCAGCATAAGTCCTTCCAATGAACACCCAGACACAAACAGGGCACAATTCAAGGGACATTTCATTATCCTTATGAATTCAAGAGGTTTCATGAAGGAGGAGGAGATCCCCATTAATGCATATTTAAGGCATTGTATTTTGGCCCAGATTCATGTGAGCATCAGAAGGATTCCCTTTCTTCAGTGTACAGCAGGAGAGTAGGCATAAATGTTTATCTTTCATATGTGTGCTAAATCACTTCAGTCGTGTCCAACTCTGTATGACCCTATGCACTGTAGCCTGCCAGGCTCCTTTGTCCATGGGGTTCTCCAGGCAAGAAAGCTGGAGTGGGTACCATGCCTTCCTCCAGGGGATCTTTCCAACCCAGGGATCAAACCCATGTCTCCTGCATTGAAGGCTGATTGTTTACCCCTGGAGCCACCTGGGAAGCCCTATCTTTTGTATATTCATGTATTATTTCATGGTATCCATGTTTCTTACTTTGGCCACCTGATGTGAAGAGTCAAATTATTGGAAAAGACTTTGACCCTAGGAAAGATTGAGGGCAGAGGAGAAAAGGGCTACAGAGGATGAGATGGTTGGATAGCATCATCAACTCAATGAACATGAATTTGAGCAAACTCTGGGAGATAGTGAAGGACAGCAGAGTCTGGCGTGCTACAGTCCATGGGGCTGCAAAGTATCAGACACGACTGAGAGGCTGAAAAACAGCAACAATAACAGTGCTTCTGACAATCACAGAAATGTAAAGGTGGAAAATAATACCACCCTTGCCTATGAAAGTGTAAGTTATCCAAATTGTATTTATAAAATGGAAAATGAATTCCTTATCAGGTCATAAAAGGATATCCACAGGATAGATCTCCTTTATTAATGGAATGACTAATGGGGGATAATATGGAGATGATGGAACAAAAACACCTTCTGTCTTAGGGAAATTGTCACACTCCCAAGAATCAATGGGAAATGAAGAGAATTCCAAAGTGCTCTGATCTGCTTTGGCTGTTGGAATAGGAGCTAAGGGGCATCTTCTTTTCTCTGTTTCAGGTCTACCTAGAAAGACTTTACTGTAAAATCTTCCTTGTATCTCTACAGATCCCCTCTCATTCCTCTCTGCTGGAGGAGGAATCAACTGTCTGGCAAATTTGGAAACAGAAGCTGCACAAACTAAACTCCTCCCACTCTTTCTATGATATGCTCATCTCTGGTCCCCTCTTCCTGATAAGTGGAAGAACTTGCCCCTGAGAAGAAGACCTGATATTTTCCACAATAGATTTTACTAGAGCTTATTGCAGTCTAAGCTTAGGAATCAATAGTAGTAAACAACCATTGCTAAATTTATTAGCCACCTTCCCACATCTGTCAGTTTTAAAGCTAGTGTTTAGATCTCCATTCATCTGACTTCTTCATCTATCTCTCATTGAGACAGAATATGGGAGGGGAAAAGAGGGAAGTTATTTTTTTAATTCCCATAAAACCCAGAAAATATTATTTCATCCTAATTTAATATTTAAAGTTCACAAAGTTAATACCTGCCAATAATTTCTTCATCTATTGGATGAGAGTAGTAAATGACCTTACACACGGCTATGAAGATAAGTTTTGAAAATCTATACCATGCATTCACAACAGGAGTGATCCTACCATTCTTTAGCATCACAGTTTGTGAATTTTGCCTTTAAGATGGGCTTCTGGAGGGGAACTGGTCACTGTATCCATGCTCAAGCTGGGACAGAAAGCCCTAGAAAGGAAGATGTGGAGTTTGGGCAAGAGGTTCCCCCAGAGGAGATTCAGAGAATGTCCTGTGATAATAAATCCCAAGTCCAGACCCTTCCCAAGAGGCAGGAGTTGGTTTAATCAGAGGAAGTGGGAGCTTCAACAGAGTAGTAAAAAGGTATGAGGCAGGGAAGAGTCAGTGAACAGTAGACCAAGGTAACATTCAAGAAAATTGTTCAAATGTCAAAGGGGAAACTTGAAGTATAACAACAACTGCCACTGGTGGAGAATATGGTGTGAGTATACACATCAAGCCTTCCCTGGTGGCTCAGATGGTAAAGAGTCTGCCTGTAATGCAGGAGACCTGGGTTCGATCCCTGGTTCAGGAAGATTCCCTGGAGAAGGAAATGGCAATCTACTCCAGTATTCTTGCCTGGAGAATCCCATGGACAGAGGAACTTGGCAGGCTACAGTCCATTGGGTCACAAAGAGTCGGACACGACTGAGCAACTAAGATGCACATACACGTCCTCTTACCCAATCCTGCAGATTAGGAGATCTTGAAACTTTTCTATCTCCATGAGAAGAACTTTCTCAGGCTAGCAGGTGTTCCCAGATCAGTGGAGCCCCAGTTGAGCCCCAACTGAGCCATGAGCTCCTGAGGAAGAAAATCAATGTCTGCTTTGCTAAACCATTAAGTTGTGGGCTACTTTCCTGTGCAGCAATAGCTAACTGACAGGGTTTGTATGTAATCAAAGTAACTAAGGAAATAGAGCTAGTAAGTAGAAGAGCTAGGATTCACACCCAGATGTTATCATTTCAAAGTCATTTCTTCTAAACTCTGTACCAGGAAGCTAGACTATAATATTAAGTGCAGAATTTGCCCTTGAAGATTTACTGAGGCACAGGATGGAGGTCTCACATGGATTCCAGAGATCCAGTGAAATCAAAACTTGGATCCTCAGGGACTAAGACTGTAAGATTGATAAGGACAGACACATATCTGCCTTATTCATTGTTTTATCCACAGCACTTAAAACAGTGTCTGCACAGAATAAATTCCCATTGAATATTTGTTGAGTGAATGAATTAGTAAATTCTGTCACTCATTATAAAATTTCAATTTAGTTGGTCATTCAATGAATGCTAGAATTCCATGAAATATAGGTAAAACTAAACATTTAATGAGACTTATAAATATCATTAAATTCTCAGAAAATTTTCAAGAATCGTCCAAAAAATTAGATGGTTTGTAAAATCGAGTTCTCATTTTGGCAAAGTCCTTGGAAATGAAATCTCTCTTTCCTATAGTCTGCACTATAAATATGAAGTTTACTGCTTGGATTAATTTAAGATTATGTGGCAGGAAGATGCTGGTGGGGTTGTTATGTTGGACTTCTCTGGAACAGATGGAAGGGTTGCTTCAAACAGTATTTTGTTTTCCAGTCTTCCATCAAACATTCTCTTATCCTTATTTTTATGCTAAGTTCTAATTAGCATTGTATCTTTGATGTCAATTTCATAAAAGACAAAGGTCTAAATAAAGGCTAAGTAAAATTATGGTTTGTTCTTACATTTTGTGTTTCTTTTTTATGTGCTCCCTCCCTCACCACCCCTGCCAAGTTCTAAGAGACAAAACAATTCAACTATATAATGGGTTTTGCTACTGGAAGATCAATGTTTGAACCTAGGCCAGTTATTCAGCATACCTGGGCCTCAATTTGCTAATTTCCTCATCTGGATGATAAAAGTTTTGTACTGAATTAAGTCCAAGGTCCTTTTCTTCTTGGAAAAAAAGATCCATGATACCATGTGTGAAGGGCAACAAGTGGGAAGAACTACTGTCCTGTGAATCAACCTGGTCTTGAGGCTGATTGATCATCATTGGATTGTTTTAACAAAAACAATTCAGTCATTAGGTTGCATCAGAATCTTTGTGACCCTATGAACTGCAGCACATCAGACTTCCCTGTCCTTCACTATCTCCCAGAGTTTGCTCAAACTCATGTCCATTGACTCAATTAATTATCTTTGAATAAAAAACATGTGCCAGACACTGTGATGGGAAGGGCAAGAAAGATGTGAGTAAGGGATCCACGTGGATTTTGGGGAACATTCAAGAAAGAACAAGCAACCAGAACATCACTTTTTTTCTAGAGTCAGAAAGCAGCAAATGGCATGTCTAGATTAGATTGTTCTAATGGGTCCCAGAGAGGCTAGGCAGAGGAGAGTTTTGTTAGCTTAATTCTTTCAAGCCATCTGAAACAAAAGTAAACTCAGATTATCTCCAAAAATGCAATTCATTGTAAGGAGAGTAGGGAAAGACAAAAAAAGAGAAATTCTTTTTTGTGATACAGTGATACAGCCATGCCTTACAGAGACCCTCTCTACATCATGATACATTAGTAACCCTGGAATCATGGTCTCCAATGGATGTGCAAGACTAGACAGGGTACAAGGAGAAAATGTGCTAGAACATCTTGTACATTTTAAAAAATCTCATCACTTATAAATTTTAATTTTGAGTGGTTTTCTGATAATGTATATTATAAATTATGGTAGCCATCTAAGTTATAAATATATAGTGTCTGTTGTATGTAACAGAGAGAGTGTAATGCTTACCAGATATTGGTTCCTTATGTTTCTCAGCCTTATGCAATCAAGTGGATTCATTTGCCTAGTCCTAGGGAATAAAATCTGAGTAGAAGTGACACATATTGCTTTCAGCTTGAAGTAATAAAAAGTCTAAGCATAATTCTATAGGCTCCCTTGGCTATAGCCAAGCCTCGTGGCCACATCTGCATGTTCTAGATGATGTGGCTATAAGGTGGTAAAGCCATCCACAGCTATATACACCAGAGAACTAGATAAAAAGTGTTTATAGGAAACAGACCTTTGTTAAGTCACCCTGAGATATTGGACTTATTTGTTATTGCAGAATAGCATAACTTTTCCTGACTAATAAATATGCCTACTCATTTTTATCTTTTTTTGGTGGAGTGAGCAAATTATATAGCTTTTCTACCCACTTTTGTTTTTGCTGACTAACCCGCTCTCTAGATTTCCCACAAAATACAATCTAATCTATAAACCGCCACTCATCTTTAGTCTGATAAACTGTGGGTAGGGTATCAAGTTCTTGAGATGAGAAGGGCTCTTCCCATGACCACTTTTGCCATTAGGGGCAAGGAGCTTCAGGAATTTTCAAAGTCTTCCTAAAATATGCATGCAAATCAACAATTTCATGCAGAAACATGAAGTCAAGGAATAGATGCCAACAGATCAGTTTGGGCACTAGGACCTTATCTATGTCAACATTGCATTGCAATAGAACCTTATCTATGTCAAGTTGCATTGCAACTTCAATTAGGTTTTGATCAATAAAAGTCTTTACTAAGTGAATCATGAATGAATGAATGAAGAAATACATGCTGGAGTTGGTAGATTTTACAAGAGGAAGGTGATAGGGTGTTAAGTGGGTGGACGTGGGGGAATTATCTTTGGCAAAAGACCAATCCTTTGGGAATGGGGTCTTTGTAATGTCGAATTCTGCAAATGGTTTTCCGTTCACACATTTATTCAACAAAGAGTTATTGAGTGCCCTTTATATTCTCAGGTCACTTTCCAAAAATAACTGCAAAGAAAATGTTTTCTACTTTTCTTCTTCATCTGGAAAGATCTATTTTAAAGGATGGGATTAATGGATTTGAGCACCGCTCTTTCAACACAGTCACGAATCTAAGCATTTGGTCCAGGCGGTGCTGGGAAGAGAATGGGTAATGATTTTAACAGAGCCTGCTGCAAACACCCACTCGTTCTTTCACGAGCAACTAATCTTAGGTCTCAGCAATGCAATATCCCAGAGAGTAAAGGATGAAACTGACTACAAGGTGAAATGCTGCCAATAAAAGAAGCCAAAAAGAAACTCACTCTTCAAGGAGGGCTCATTGGTGTCAGCTCAGGTCAGAATGGTGTTGCAGTGTCCTCATTATTGATGACTGCTACTCTGACCTGTTTAGCTACAGAGATGGGATGGGAGCTGATGCTGTTAGCTCTTAATATAATGCCTGGGCAATTTACTGGTAAGTAGAAAAGGAAGTTGGTGAGAATGAGCTCACATTTGCTTTGAACAATAATGTGCAGGGAATGTTTAACCATACTGTGAAAGTTTAACTTCAATAATTCATCAATCAAGCATTTCCAAGATACTGACTCTGTGATTGGCACTAGGTAAAAGGCCTGAGGGGAATGAACACAGTCCCTGACATCAAACTGCTTACCTTTTACCAAGGAGACAGAACAGGCTAAAGAAAATGATCAATGGGTGAAAAGACCACCAAACGGAAAAATATTATCAGTTCTGACAAGCAGAAGAGTTTAGAGGCCTGGCAGGCAAGTTGTAGAGCCAAATAGGTTAAAATTCCAGCTTTACTACTTAATAACCAAATAACTCCAGCCTAGGCTTTTTACTTAACCATTGTGCAATAGTTTCATTTAAAATATGGGGATAATATGGTTATTTCAAAGTGGTACGTGTGAAGTGCTTAGAACAGTGACTACAATTGGTAAGAAATTGATACTAACTATTATTAAGAGCAATTGAGACTTAGAGGGACATTTAGTTTGGTTGATTACTTTTTCTCATCAAATATTCCTGCTGTCTCATACTGTTCCTGTTAGGATGTGTGTGAATATGATCTCTTTCGGCACGCTGAGAACTCTGGTCTGGAATCTGGCACCCACGATTCACCATGACCTCTGGGGTCTCCCCGTGGTTTCTAGAAGGATGAAGGACTGTCTCAGTGTTTAGATATCTCCTGCGGTCACAAATAGTTCCTCTGATAAAAATGCCCAAGTCTTCCTTGTGTGCTTTCTCCTATCCTTTTAAAGCAAATTTGCCTCTCTTCTCCTCTCCACTGATCTAAATTCTTCATGCTTCAGAATCCAGGACCCAGGGCAATGATATGGAAAAAAAGAATGGATTTTTGAGTTATGAATTATCTCCAGTGAATCTCTGTATGTCTTGAACTTTCTGGGAGCTTTAGCTTTAAGAAGAAATCTTGTCCATTCAGAGTTCATGGCCCCTTTAAGTCCTGAAGATTCTTTCTGAGGCTATCTGGTTATCATTAGTTCAGCTTCCTCATTGGTCAGATCAATCTCAAGATGAAATATTAATCAGAGCTGCCTGAATTCCTGAGCTAGCCTTTCCTCATACCCATTATTCCCTTGTCTTAGGAGTTTTGGTTATTCACCCTGATTTATGTGAACAAAGTGTGCCCATCATATTCCAATGTCTACCGCCATATGGAGTTCTCTCACATGGATAATGGCCACCACATTCCAGTGTCCACTGCCATATCTGGTAGCATCATTGATTGGGACTAATCCATCCTGCGTGGAAGTCCTTTGTGGTACAGGATGAGCCACCTCATCTAGTCGGCTGAAAGCCAGACTACAGTTTGCCCTAGGGGGACCCTGATGCCGTGGTGCAGCCTTGCTCAGGATAAATCGGGCAAGCAGGAAAGGGGAAAACAGGTGTGTCTCCAAAAAGTGTATCACCTCTGCCAGTGTTTCTACTTATTCTTTTCATTATTCTTTCTATCCTTCTCTTCTTCCTTTTCTTTCCATTTTGCTCATTTTTCCTCCATCTTTTCTTTAAATTTTTTTTGAATATTTATAGTAGTGCCCTATGCTACGTCTGTATGTGTGATGGTGGAGGTATATACTTATAGACAATCATCAGCTCTACCATTGTCTGACAGTGGGATATCAATCAAGTCATTTTTTATTTTTTAGATGTAGTCATAAGTTGAGGCTCTTGATATAAATGACCTTTAATAATCTTCTTCAGGTTCCTCTATTCTGTGGTTCAGGAAAGTCAGATTCTACTTCCAAGGATGTGAAATGAGCACAAAAAGTCTTAAACTTTACCCTTTACTTTCAGAATTTTGTTTTGTGACAGAGATCAAATGCATCCTAGCACCCACTCCCCTTTTATTTCTTAAGTAGTAAAACTTTCCAAGTTTTAGCAAAGTTTCCTCGATAGACATTATATACCCAGACTCCTTTGCAACTACGTGTGGCTATGTGATTATAATCTGGCAAGTGTGAAATGTTGCTGCCGAGTGATTAAGGTGAAATGTTGCTGCTTAAGGAAGAAGCTGTTTACTTTTCACTCCCTCTTTCCCCTTCCACCACTGCCGAGAGCAGATGTCTAGGGACAGACTAGACTACAGACAGAAGTCTCTTGTTGGAAATAGAATAAGAGTAGCTGCTCAGGCCCTGAGCTACCCAGTCTTACACTCCCATAAAGTGGAGAAATATAATTGTTTCATCTCAGCCATTTCTGTATTGCTGAGTCTTTTGTTACAGCATCTGAGCATATACCCAAAATAATAGGCTAGTCTCCTCCACCCTTGTCTGTAGATTTCTAATCAGTTAAGTGAAGTGGTTTGAATAGAATCCTTAAGGGTATCTCCAGATTAAACACTGTAGGATTTATGTTCTGGAAATTGACAGACACAAGAAGATGCGACACAAGAAGGTGTGACAGGCTGTCCTTGTTCTGGAATTTGCCCAAGTAGATTAGATACAGCTTTAACTAAAGGCTGGAAAATGGGCCAGAGTTTCCTAAAGTGTCCTCCCATCACTAGAGTTGAAGCTGTTAAGATTCTGGTTCTCTCTTCTTTGTTCAGAATACATCATCCATTACCTTTCATTTCCACCCTGCTATGACTATAGAGGCATCCCAGAGACATGTTGTCTTACTCTGAGAGGTTTTACTTTCATCTTCTAGGGCAGAGGTGGCCAAACAATTTCTGTAAAGGGCTAGATGGTAATTATTTTAGATTTTGCAAGTCACATATATGGCATATTCTTCCTTTTTATTTTCTTCTTCTTCTGAAAAATCAGTTCTTTAAAAATATAAAAACCATTCCTAGCTCAAGAGTTGAACAGAACCTGTTTCAGGCCAACTTTTCAAAATCACACAGTCTTATTTTAGTCTCCTTTTAACAGTTCATCCCTCAATTTATCTCTCTCCTCTCATATTTTACTATGAGCAAGAAGAAGAAAATAGGCTGCATCTTGGAAATTTCCTTTGTGAGTAACCAGGTATAACACTGGTGAGTTTGCTTTCCACATAACTCCAAGGCAATTTCACTAAGTTTTCTGCTGCTCCATAATAAGGAGCAGCCCTCCTCCAGTTTTTGGTAGCATGTTATGTACTTCCGTCTAAGCCCTCACTAGGAGCACCCTCAAAGTTCATAATTCTTCCAACAGCCTGTTCAAGAAAATTCAGGCTTTCTCTGTTATACTCCTCAAAATTTTTCCAGCTTCTATCCATTGTCTAATTCCAAAGCCACTCTCATGTCTTTTTAGATTTTTGCTACAACACCACTACTCCACTCCTAGGTATCAAAATCTGGTTTAGCTGTAAATTACTGTGTAACACATTATCATAAAATTAGAAGCTAAAACAGCATCCATACCCCTCAATTTCTGTGGGTCAGGAGTCTGAGCATGATTTAGCTCAGTCCTCTCCTCAGGGTCTCACAAGGGGTCAGGCAGGACTATGGTCTCATCTGATACTCAGGCTGTCTTCTAATCTCACATGATTGTTGAAAGAATTCTTGAATCTGTAGAACTTAGAGTGGCCTGCTTTTTGAAGTCCAGCAAGAGAATCATCCTTCAGATCCCTTTGACTTCCTTAACAATTCACCTGACGAGGTTAGGCTTAATGAGGATAATATCCCTTTTGATGGACTCAGAATCAATTGATTAGAGACCTTAATTACATTTGCAAAATCCCTTAAGCTTTGCCTTGTAAACTTCTTCCAGGCTACTCTTGGGAGTGATACCCTATCATTGTCACAGGTCCTGCCCACACTCAAAGGGAAAGAGTTATATGGGGAGGGAATCTTGGGGACTGTCTGAGAGGTATGTCTACAATTGTTTGAAAATAATTTTCAAACAAATACAACGATCCAGTGCATTTCTCCATTTAATTCTCATGAATAGTTTTTTAAAAAGTTTTTCTCTTAATAATGCAAGTTATAATAGGCTTGGTGCATGGAATAAATTAAACTTAGTTCTCACTGTGTATTACCACAGCCTAAAGCAGAGTTCTGGTCTGGGACTCAGGAGACGTGCTTTTTAATCACATCTCTGCTTCATGCTGAGATGTCGGGCATTCTCAGAGAGTGCACAATGTCTTACTGAGTTTCTATTCCTTCTTGATATATTGAACATACTATCACCAGTTTCCCTTCTAGCCCTTAGGTTCTTTGGCTCAATAATTTATATGTTCTGAGGTATAATTGAGATGAGAAAAAACAGTAAAGAATGAGGAGGCTGGAGTTAACTACCTTGAAATGTCCAGACAATGCAGGTTCTGCTTGAATGTTCAGTCTGATCTTCCCTAGAGAGCAAATCAGGGAGCCAAAGGAATGTGTGCCCTCCTAGGCTTCATATGTGCACCTCCAAGCCTGAGGCCAAAACAACCATTTTCTGGTCAGCATCTGACTGAGAGTGTGAATCTTAGCTTTTCACGGTTAAGTGGTTTTATGATAAGAGCTTTGAAATCAGAGGACAAATCACATTTAAAGACAAATTAGGTATCCCTAGCTCTCATATGTACTATCTTTAATCTTCAATTTTCAGAGCACAGTACAATTTTTTAATCAGCCCACATATCTCTTTGGTTGGAACAGTTCCCACGGATATGGAACCAAGGTCTGTGACCAAAGTTTTCTATCAAAGTTCTCTGTCTGGTAGATGACCACTTTGCAGACCTTCCTTCAAGTGTGGTCAAGCTTCAGTGAAGACAAATGGCAGGGGCTGTCCCCTGGGATGGGTGGCTCTATGATAAAATGATAATTGAATATGGTACTTCAGGCCTGAGATGGAATTAACAGATCCAGGGCTCTGGAAAGAGCCTAAATGACTCAGAAGCTGACTGTGACCTTGTAACCCTGGAATCCACTAACCAACCCAAGTATACCCCTATAAAATGAGAGATAATTTTAACTACAAATTGTATGGCCTTGCTATCATGGGGTCACTGTTGTCCAAAGTCTGACCCTTAGACCTACATGTTTTAATTGCTCACTAGGGCTGTCAAGTTTTTAAATAAGAATGTCAATATCATTGAGGGTCAATCTATAATGCATGAGTCACTGTTTTAGGTACTTTGCATATGTTTTCTCTATAGTCCACATAACCTCAGTTATGAACTGAAATATGCATGTCTCACTAAAATTCCTATGTTAAGGTCTTTATCCCCATTGTGACCATATTTAGAGACAGGGCCTTTCAGTAGGGAATTAAGGTTAAATGAGGTCATGAGGGTGGGGCCCTAATCCTATAGGACTGGTGTCCTTATAAGGAGAGGGAAAGATTCAGAGGTGCATGTGTACCCAGAGACAAGGGCCTGTGAGGATGCAGAGAGAAGGCAACTGTCTAAACACAAATCAGGAAAAGAAGTCTCACCAGAAACCAGCCCTGTCAATATCTTGATCTTGGACTTCCAGAGCTGTGAAAACCTACATTTCTGTTGTTTTAAGCCACCTTGTCTAGGGGGTTATTATGGCATTTTTAGCTACCTAGTACACTGTCCTCTGAAGTTGGTGGCATTTATTTTTTACAGAATAGATTGGGGCTTAGAGAGGCAAAGTTAATGGTCTGTCATAACACAACTATGGACTAGTGTCATTTTGTTAATTTATTGAGGTAGAGCCAGCATGAGTGCTTTCTTCGTATACAGAAAACTTCATCCTGCATACTTCCCTCAACTTACAGGTCAGGGTCTGGGACATAAAAAGCTCACTTCAACAAGAAATAAATCATTTCTAGTGGAACTTTTTGATTAAACTCATCTACATTTAGACTGTGACTGACAGTCAGCTCCTGGGACCTTCAAAGAACGTGTATGAGAACATTCTCATTAGTAGCAATTAGATTTTTTCAGGATAGTTCTCTCTGTATATTGTTTACATCAATACTTGGCTCAACATCTTTCCTAAGCCATTATTTACATAAGCAAAACAAAGAGGATATCACAGAACTTCCTAAGAAGGATATCTCTGAATTCACTTTCCCCCCTTGATACAGGACAGACATCAGAAAGAAGATAAAGGAATTGAAGGAGATGGCTTTTCTCCTCCATCAGAAGGGTACTAGATTCCTGGCAAGAGGTGAGTATTAAGTCCTATAACAATTGTTTCAACTATCTCACTAACCATTTTGCATCTTTATGTTTCTCTTCTGTTCACTCTTCAGTCTAAGGCAAATTTTACAAACATTTTGGGATACTTAACTTACCGCTAATAATCTTTTCTTCTATAGTTTTCCATAATTTCATACAAAGGAGGTTTCTGCTTGTTGAAAAATTTCTTCATGTTTGAAAAATGTTTTTAAATGAGTTATAGTTTGAGGTTACTAACATTTCCCTCTGTTGCTGATACAAACAATTCTTAGAAAAATCCTTTAGGCTTAATATCAAATTTTCTTTCATTGATTTGTATGTTGTATTCTGTTTCTTTCAAGGATTAGCATTTAAAGCACGGATGACTGATGAAACTTTGTATATGCACAAGTACACACATGCTCCCTTTGCTTGATTGGGGAATGAAAATGCAGAAGATCTAACCATTGGCAAGATATGTGCCTCAAGCACATTTAGATGACCTAAGACCTCTCCCTTCAAAATCTCCATCTACAAATCTTGGTGGGAAAGGCATATATTAGAAATCCTAATATGCTGTAGGCTTGAGTTCCTAGAAAAATTAGAACAATAAATCATCTTTTTTCATTTTCATAGATTCTATCAAAACTCCCATATAAATCATATCATGTTTAAAATTTATATATTTACCAATTATCCTGAAAATAGTTCAAACTCAGATATGGTGGTTATAAAGATAAAATACCACCAGCATACCTAAATAGTATGCCTATTAGTTATATTTAAAAGACACTTGCTCCTTGGAAGGAAAGCTATGACAAAGCTATGGTTTTTTCCGTAGTAGTCATGTACGGATGGTAGTCATGTCCAGATGTGAGAGCTGGACCATAAACAAGGCTGAGCACAGAATTGATGCTTTCAAGTTGAGGTACCAGAGAAGACTCTTGAAGACTCCCTTGGACAGCAAAGAGATCAAACCAGTTCATCCTAAAGGAAATCAATCCTGAATATTCATTGGAAGGACTGATCCTGAAGCTGAAGCTCCATCCAATACTTAGGTCACCTGATGTGAAGAGCCGACTCATTGGGAAAGACCCTGATACTGGAAGAGACTTTAGGCAAAAGGAGAAGAGGGCAGCAGAGGATGAGATGGTTAGATAGCATCACCAACTCAATGGACATGAATTTGAGCCAAGTCCGGGAGATAGTGGAGGACAGAGGAGCCTGGCAGGCTACAGCCCATGGGGTCGCAAAGTATTAGACATGCCTTAGAGACTGAACAACAAGAAATCCTTTTTATTTTCAAATGTCACAATTTGATATATACCCCTGAAAATGATTCTTTTAAAGTTTTCATCACATATAATTAATAATCAAAATATACTGAAGTGAGAATATAATTGAGAAATGTGTTCATCCTATACCCTTTCAACAATGAGAAATCCAAGGCTCCGAAAATTTAAGTGACATACTCACGGTCACAGAGCTAATCTGTGGTGGAGCAATGTTAGAATCTAACTTTCCTGATCCTTAAGGAATCAGAGGTTTGGAGGGTGGTATGTTCATATACCATATGGGAACCAGTGCTCTGATGTATGACTGACTGACCTTATCTGAACATGCCTAGGACAAGCACAACTAATCAGTATGCCATATTTAACAAAAACACACAGTATGAGAAAACTGTTTCTAAGCAGTACATATTATACTGAAGATAGTTAAATCACAATAATTAGAGAGGCAGGAGGATTCTACGCGATTTGCTTTGATCGTTACCATGGTCTATGTAGTAATATTTTAAGATAGCTCAAGCAATAATAGCTGAAATAAAACACATAAATATAAAGTTCTTAGTGATAATACTGAAAAGTCAGATCTACACATATTTACTATTTATGTTTGAGATTTTGCCCAAGGAAATGTAGGGATCTAATGATGAAAAAGAATCCATTCTTTCCATGGATGAATGTCTAACAGGACATCAAATATCACAGAGAAGTAAAAGTCAAATGGAAAGTGATAGGGCCATAGATTAGGAGCCAATTCAAGGTGATGAAAGGACATAAGAGGATTTCTTCAACATTGATTTGTTGTATTCATAACAAAACAATCCAGGTTTCCAAAGAGCTTTTCAATTCACTGATTTTAAAACTTCTGTTCTCTCCAAGCAAGATCTCAGCTGGAGCATCACAATAAGAATAACTGATAACTTTTCAGCATTGCAGTAATAGCCTTGTATCATTAACGTATTTAATCCTCACAACTCTGTGAGGCATGTGTTATTAATATACTTATTGTGAAGAGAAGGAAATTGTAGCTTAGTGAGAGTTAATGTATTGCCCAAGTTTGCACAGTCATTAAGAAGTGAACAAAGACTTGAGCTTCAGAAGTGTGAGTCCTACACCCACAAACGGAGCACTCTGCTGTACACACCAATGTTAGCAGTTGCAAAAGATTCCTAATGATAACTGGGTCAATTAACTTTCAGTGTGTTTTTAGCTACATAATAGTTAAAAGTCGGTCGCAGCTCTCATGAACAATGACTTTTGTCTTGGTCAAGTTTATTTGTAGACCCCTCTTGTGGCAGAATGCTTCCCTCATTGCTCAGACTGTAAAGAAACTGCCTGTAATGCAAGAGACCGGGTTCGAGCACTGAGTCAGGAAGATTCCCTGGAGAAGGAAATAGCAGCCCACTCTCGTATTCTTGCCTAGAAAAATCCCATGGACAGAGAAGCTTGGAGGGTCCACAGAGTCAGGGACACAATTGAGCAACTAACAAACACCTTTTGTGGCAGAACCATGACTGCGGTAACTATTGACTATATGATATCCTATGAATTTGTGATAACAAATCTATAAAATCTGCATATAAAAAGATGATTTTGTTTCTATTATCTAAAACAAGAGAACATGCGTTATCATTCCAAAGTGATATCCTATCACAAAGGAATGCATTTTAAATAAAGATAGAACACTTTCAGTTATCATTGCCTGACGAGAGAAATTTGCATTGACCCTGCTCCCCTATATAGTCTGAAGATACCAGTTCTGAATGAGTACCATCAGTTAAGGGCCTTTACTGAGCTCCTGAAGCTCAGTCATAACTAATTCCTGTTCATATACAAAGGCCAAAGGAAGATCCATAAAGTTGAGCCAATAATCTTATCTTATTAAGATGGATTTCTCCACAGTGAGCAATTTAGGTATTAAGTGTAATAAAGGAGACTCGCAGAGATACAGATTCTGTATCTATGGTTACAGAGTGCCCTATAGAACAGTGGACACATACACACACACACACACACATACACATTTATTAAGCAAGAATTGACCTGCAGGAAAGCTGTACTCCACTCTTTATATAGATTAATGAGGCAAAGAAAGGAGAAATGACTTGCCCATGGCTGCTCAACTGTGTGTGTGTGTGTGTGTGTGTGTGTGTGTGTGTCTTGCATGGTGGGGAGACTGGAAGAGAGGTGAAAAGTAAAGTGTCAGGACACCTAAGGACATTTCTTTCCATATATTTCCTCGAGAACACGTATATTTATGACTCACAACTTTGCAACTGAAAAAAATGGCCTTTTGTGTGTGTCTGTGTCCCTTATGAGTATGTTTCTGTGTTCACACACACATATGTACTCACACAATCAATGCTAGTGGAGGGGGCGGGTGTCAAGAGAGAAATGCCTAGGAGGCATCCAGATAGGACTGACCTGGGTTGGAGAAGAGACAAAGGGGGCATTTGTCCCTGCTCTGGATCCCACAAATGGCCTCTGAACAGGAGGTTGGAGCAAGACCTCCAACCTGGAGCTAGACAAACAGGAGGTGCTTATTCTCTTAGAGGAAAGTTTCAAAGTGCAATAATTTCTCATTTATAAAGCCTCTGTACATACATGGCTGATTCATATTGATGTTTGACTGAAAACAACAAAATTCTGTAAAGCAGTTATCCTTCAAATGGAAAAAAAAAAAAACTAAAACAAAAACAAACAAACAAAAAGCCTCTTTCCTCCACTCTCTGCCTCTGGGCAGGCTGTTCTTGAGGCTGGGGCAGAACAAGATCAAGGGGGAGAACGTATGGGCAAAGCTCTGAAGTTCTCAGCCCAGGTGGACTTAAGCACAGTGGCTGCTATAGGTCAGGGTGTTCTCGTCTATGGTCTGTCTCATCAAGAGATAAATTAATGGGAGATTCAAAATCTGAATTAAGTACCCCCATGTCAATGCCAATGTGATATACCCAAGGTGAATTACACCTGAGCCATCAGATGAATTCAATAACTCCTGAGTGTCTATAACATTTCCCAAAGAACTCGATTTCTCTTTAACAGAATTGCCTTTTCCTTCCAGTGATAACTTGTTAGTTGCTCAGTCATGCCTGACTCTTTGCGACTCCATGGACTATAGCCCGCCAGGCTCCTCCGTCCATGGAATTTTCCAGGCAAGAACACTGGAGTGGTTTGCCATTTCCCTCTCCAGGGGATCTTCCCGATCCCAGGAATCGAACCCAGGTCTCCAGCATTGCAGGCAGTCTCTTTTCCATCTGAGCCACCAGGGAAGCCTTAACTTGATCCCTGTGGTATTCTGATAGATAGAGGTGTACCCATATTGCATGGATTCTAAGCAGCAGGAATATGGATATTTGGAAATGGATTGTTTGTTGTGGAGGATGTTCCTGTGAATTGATGGATGTTTAACAGTATTTCTGACCTATTAGTGCTAGTTGCCAGTAGCAACACACTGGTTTTCCCAGTGGTTCAGCAGTAAAGAATCCGCCTGCAATACAGGAGACAACAGGTTGGATTCCTGGGTTGGGAAGATCCCCTGGACGATGGCATGGCAACCAACTCCAGTATTCTTGCCTGGAGAATACCATGGACAAAGGAGTCTGGCAGGCTACAGTCAAAGGGGTCTCAAAAAGTCAGACACAACCGAAGTGACTTAGCATGCACGCATGCCAGTTTTGATAATCAGAAACATCTCCAAATGGGGCCAAATGTTCCTAGGGGTGAGGAAATGGGGGGATTCACTCCCAGTTGAGAAGCCCTGCTTCATTACAATGCAATTTTTGTTGGGGATGAGAGGGGGTTTGTGCTGTGTAGCCAGCAGGATCTTAGTTTTCAGACCAGGGATTGAACATTCATCCCCTGCACTGGAAGAACAGTCTTAACCACTAGACCACCATAGAAATTCCTGACAATGCAAGTTTAAATGCTGAGCTATAGTTCCCATTGGTAGTCATAGCTATGTAATCACACTCTGGATTACCATTGGTTCAATCATTTTCAATCTAATATTTATAGAGCATTTAATAAGTATTAGATACTGTGTACATTCATATCTTCTGTACTTGAACATTTTATCTAAGTATTGATCATCAAATATGAATCTAGTTCATACAAGTTTCAAACTTACATAAATCTGTGTAATTTTTGCCTCATTAATCTTGAATTTTCATATACATATATATGTAAATAAATAAATCTGTAAGTTTGGCAAAAAATAAACAAATCTTGAATTTTTATTTCCTATTACAGAGCTTTTTTTTCATGTTTTTATGCAGTCTGCATAACTTTTAATAGAAACATTAAAATATTCCACTAGACAGTTATTAATTTTGGTGTGTTTTAAAATATTGATCATGGTTCCAATTATTTACTATTGGAAGTAATACCTCAATGAGCACATTCATATTTATGTCTCTTTGAAATAGTCCCAGAAGTAATGAGCAGGTTAAAGTGTGAAAATATTTTTTGATCATGATACAGATTGCCACAAGCTTCCTAAAGAATCGTAGAGCTCTCAGAGTCCCATATCAACATCACATGAAAACACAGATTTTCTTGCACCTTCTGAAGAATGTTAGTAACTATGTTGAATGCTTACTATGTAAATGCCTTTTTGAAGCACTTTCCAAGGGTTAGTCATTGATATTTGCCATCACCCATTATGGTAGGTACAGTTATTTGTCCCATTTAACAGAAAAGAAAATTTAGCAATAGACAAGCTAACTATCTTGCTCAAAGTCACCCAGCTAGCTAGTGGCAAAGCTAAGATTTAAGCTCAGATTCCAAGGATTTTGGTCTTATTATGCTGCTATAAGGAGGCTTCCTCAGTAGCTCAGCGGTAAAGAATCCACCTCAGTGCAAGAGAGTCCAGAGATGTAAGTTGAGAAATGGTCAAAGTTACATCTGAGTCTGGGCCAGTGAGTACGTTCAGCATCGTCCTAGTCAACTAATTAAAGAATAGATTCTTTGGAGAAGTTTGGTTTACTCATTGTCCTATAACTTTTCTTCTCCCCAGCACTGAAGAATTAGGTAATTATACTCTCAGAGAGAACTATCTTCTCTGTGACTTGTTTATGCTTCAGGAAAAGAGAAGCTGACCCTTGGAATCTTACCGACAAATTACAGCAGCCCCGAGTGTTTGCATTTCTAAGGGACCTGGTGGAGAGCCTTGCACGCTAATTAGCTGCATTTCCCAGTGAATCAGCACCTCCTTCAGCCTCTTCAGGCTTCTTCCCTTTGAATACCTGCTGACTTTGCTTTGGAAAAGCACAGTGATTAGCCCCCAGTATCCTTTTTAGGCAGAGCTTTCCTCACCCCTCTCAAAATGTTTATCACACAATATCAGCCCTGAAGACCCTGAGGAGACAGTGAATGAAGACACAGCAGTGCTTTGGCCTCTTCCAATGGTCATTTATTCACTCAGGAGAACCCCAAGTTTCTTCCTAATGTTTACAGTATCCAAGAATCAAATCACAGCAGCTTGTCTCTGGAAATCTTTCTATAGTTCTCACCATTTCTCAGAAATCTAAAACATTGATTAATACATTTTTAAAATTTTGTTTTTTGGTAACATAAAATATATTAACACAAAAAAATCATAAAATGTATCACTTAATGAGTTATTATAAGGTAGCCTAGCAGGCTACGGTCCTTGAAGTTAATGAGTGGGACACATCTGAGTGTACACACACACACACACACACACACACACTAATGACAATCTAAGTCATGAAAGAAAAGAAAACTTTACCAACTAACCCAGACCTTGTCCCTCATTCCAATGATAACCCAAACCTTCTCCCCTGATTTGATTTTCATAATCACTTCCTTTTAATGCTATTATCCAAGTGCACATCCTTATGCATGCATGCTCAGTCACTAAGTTGCGTTCAACTCTCTGCGACCCCGTGGATTGTAGCCCACTCTGTCCATGGGATTTCCCAGGCAAGAATACTGGGGTGGATTGTCATTCTTACTCCAGGGGATCTTCTTGACCCGAGATAGAACCTGTGTCTCCTGCAGGCAGATTCTTTACCACTGAGCCACCTCAGAAGTTTGCACATCCTTATAATCTATAGCTTAATCTTTTAGTCTAAAACTACGTGATATCCTTCAGTCTATTTTAGTCTACAGTTTTCACCCTCTATCCTTTCCATTTCCTTAAATCTGGTGAAAAAATCAAGTCATTTCGCTTTCAGTTTCCCACAGTCTAGATTTTGCTAATTGTATACTTATGGTGCAGTTCAACAACTTCTGTCCTCTGTACTTCTTGCAAATTAGCATCTGCATTCAGAAGCTTGATTTGTTTCACATTCAGTACCTTTGGTAAGACTAAAGGTGGTGTGATACTCTTTCATAAGTAGGCACAAGATGCCTGGGTTTCACTCTTATTATGATATCAGCAAATGTTAATGACCAACACTTATATCCATCAATTCATTGGGAATTGCCTTAAGGAATGATATTCTATTTCTTTCATTTTCTTTTCATTTATTAGTTGGGATATTTTTATGAAGAGAAAATGTCTCATAAACTTTCTGTAAACTTAGTGTTATAGTTCATATATAGTTAGAATAAATACTTGATCTTTTCCTTCAAATATTAGAAAGAGATGGCATTCAGAATATTACTTACAGCTCCCTCCTCTCATATTTTCATGAGTGTTCAAAGATATGGCAGCCTTCTTTCTGAGACCTCTTGGTATTTTTCCCTAGTACTTTATTTAGAATTTTTACACCTTCCCCTCTTCTTTCTAACCTGCTCAACACTGAATCATCTCAGTGGTATGGTGCTTTATCCTGGAAGGGTGCCATGGTGGCTTGGTTTTAAATTTTCATGGCAGTCAAAATGGAAGAGTTCTGTTAGGCATTACTACAGATTCTGCTACTACAGTGGGTGGTACCATGTCAGCCTCAGCTACTGTTCTCAAATTGGTTCATAGCATTTTAAAGCAAATACCTTTTGGCTAGTTTGAGACTCTAGTCTCAGGTCCTTCAGAAGCCTTGCTGCTTCTTTCTGCTGTTGTCTCTGCCTATTGATGTCAACACAGATGTTGATGCTACTCTGGTCCTTAGCTGTTGATGAATTGTCCTTGCAGGGTTGGATTCTGAGAATTGTGGGAATATCTGTTACTTAGTTTTGTTATAAATTTTGTCCATAGGGGCTTCCCTGGTAGCTCATCTGGTAAAGAATCCACCTTCAATGCAGGAGACCCCAGTTTGATTCCTAAGTTGGGAAGATCTGCTGGAGAAGGGATAGGTTACCCACTCCAGTATTCTTGGACTTCCCTGGTAGCTCAGATGGTAAAGAATCTGCCTGCAATGAGGGAGACTGGGGTTCGATCCCTGAGTTTGGAAGGTCCTTTGGAGAAGGGAATGAGTACCCACTCCAGTATTCTGGCCTGGAGAATTCCATGGACAGAGGAGCCTGGCAGGCTATAGTGCATATGATCTCAAACAGTCAGACATGACTGAGTGACTTTCACACTTTGGTTTTGTTATCTAATATTTCTATTGGTTTTCATGTGGGTACTCAGATTAAAACAAACAAAAAAAAACCAGTGTCTTTGCTATAGCCACATTCCCAGAATTATCTCCAATTAGTTTAACTGTTAATTCATATCCAGGCATTGTTGCTGAAGTTCTACCTATATTGGATCAGTGAATACCAAATCTGTAATCCTGATACTTCACATGTCTCAAAAGGTATCATAACAATCTGTTTAAAAATGTTGCCAATACTAATTCAATTAGATAACAAATTATAACTAATAAGTAACCATTTTAAAGCATGATGTAGAAAGAGTAAATATTACAGATGGAAGAAAACTAAGTAGCATATTCATTAGTTCACCTTTTTATTCAATATTACATTAGATGTGCATGACTATCTACTAAATACACTGTGCTGTGAATTAGGAAAATAAGAAGCATGGCCCAGCTTTTTCACACTCCATTCAGTGTACATACTTTAAGTGCATACTGTGTGTTGTCTTTTAAGCTAAATACTACTTGAAATTAATATCAAATGGAGAAAAACTATGGCCATGTCCCTCACACATCAAGAGTTTTTAATTTGGGACCATCACAAGGCTTCTCTGAGCTCTACATGTGCATAACAGTCTGCTGACCCACAAGATGTTCGTACAAATTAAATGATGCAGTAGTTCAGAGGATTTTTATAAATTTTATTAAATTCTTTCTGCATTCAAGATCCATTAGTTTACTTATTTCAATAAGTATTTAATATTTAGTGCCACTGTGTTAGGCACTATCTTAGTCTTTGAGGATACAGCTTGTGACCAAGACAAGATTCTTACTTGTCTTCACCTTATGTTCTGGTGGGAGGAGGAGGACATAAAACAAACACAATCAAAATAGCTCAGGTGACAAGTGCTGTTGAAGCGAGGTGATTGAGAGAAACTAAGGTGCTCCCTAGACTCTGTGGTCATCAGTGGCCATGCCAAGGACTTTGTTTTTCTTCCAAGATCCTAATTACAAAATGGAATCAGCCACACCAAGATGAGGGTATAAATCATTGTAGTCAGAGGAACAGCAGGTTTAAGGCTCGTGGTAAGCATGAATTTCACGTGACCAAAGGATGGAAAGCAAATGAATGTGACTAGAGCTGTGAGAGAGTAGAGAACTGGCAGGAGATGAGGTTGGAGAGAGGAAACTGGAAACTGGATTGTGAAGGACTTCCTGCCCCAGAGAAAGACACTGGATTTTTTTTTTTTTTTTTAAGAGATAAATAGAAGCCATGGAGCAGCTAAATGCTCAGGAAATTATTTCAATAGTCCAAGTAAGAAATGGTGAAGTGAGAAGAGAAATGGCAGTGGTTTAAATTTGTGTCATAGCATTAGAAATAAAGAGAAGAGGCTCTATTAGCAAAATATGTTGGATGTAAAGTCAAGAAGATGTGCTGTTGCATTGCTCAGGCAGAAGTGTGTAAAATGAGTAATCAAGGATAACACCAATATTTTGACTTAAGAAACTGGAAGGATGGTGAAACCATTCACTGAGATAGGAGAGAACAGAATGGATGGAAGTACTGTTTTAGAATGGGTAGAAGTAGCATTTGGGGAAGAACCAAGAGTTCAGTTTCAAATATTCATTTTTAGATGCATACTTGACATTTAAATGGTTATGTCAATAAGGCCTCACATATACTAGTCTGAGTCTGCCTCCTGGAAGAGGTTGGAGCTGGGAATAAATATTAGATCATCAACAAATAGATATTATTCAATGCTAAGTGAATTGACGTGTTAACAAAGATTAATATTTTGGCTGTTACAGTTGGGTTAAAATTGAGAATAGGAAAAAGAAAAACTAGAGAAGACTAAGAAAGAAGAGTCGGGGAAATAGGGGGAGAATAAGAAGAGTACAGTGTCCCCAAAGCCGAGGGAATGATGGATTTCAATAAGGACAGAATAGTCAATGTAATGGGCTTCCCTGATGGCTCAGTGGTAAAGAACCCGCCTGCCAATGCTGGAGACCCGAGTTCAAACCCTGAGTAGAGAAGATCCCTGGAGAAGGGAATAACATCCACTGCAGTATTCTTGTCTGGAAAATCCCATGGACAGAGGAACTTGGCAGGCTACAGTCCATGGGGTCACAAAGAGTTGGACTTAAATGTTTCTGAGAGTTTGAGTAAGTTAAGCGTAAAGTAGAGATCACAGAATTTGGTAACGTCAAGGTCATTGTCTTTGGAGCAGCAAACTAGTGACAGTACAGAATTTGAAATTAGCATGTGTCTTCAGACCTTTCCAGGCATAGGGAAACAATGAACTATTTACAAAAGGAAGGTCAACATTGTTGGGGTAAATATCGTTCTCCAGATACCTGTAGAAGACAGACTATATCAATAATCAGGATCCTTTAAACTGCACTAACCAGTATGGCAGCCACTAACCACGGCTAGCTATTTAAATTTAACTCAGGTTAATTTAAATGAAATGTTATTAAAATTATCCATAAGAGTTTAAGTACTCAGTCACCACATGTTGCTGGTGGCTATCTAAATGGGCAACACCTATATAAGATATTTCTATCCTCACAGAAAGTTCTAGTCGTCAGTACTTCTCTAAAGGACAAATACTTCTTCATTGGCCTGAACTGCTAAAGGAAACATAGGGACTCCAGTAGTTTAATTAAGGATTGAGAGAGGAGGGAATGTAACTACGTCTCATTCTTCTCTGCCTATCCACAGAGCTGAGAGACAGAAGGCCCACAAGCTCCTGGATGATGTCCAAGGCTGGATGAGATGAAGAAAGAAATACTATAGTGAAACAGACCAGCAGTCATGAAATGCCATTTATCTACAGGGCAAATGAAAATTGCATCAAGAAACTCAACTTGACCAGTGAGGTGCATCAAAGGACTGACACGGCTGCTACCAGACCACACAAGCCTTGAGTTCCAAGAAGAGTCCTAAGAGGGAAGACAGAACTAGCTCCTTTGGTCACATTGTATTGAAAAGTCACTCATCAAATGGCTCTCTTGATGCCCATGCCTTTTCCTCAAGTGTCCTCCCTTTTTTCCTTTCATACTGCTATCACAATCATGCTTTCTTGTGCATGAATCCTCCAGTGGTGCTTTACTTCCTTGAACTCACACAGCACTTGTACAAATCAGGCAGGACTTAACATACTTAAGATTTCCGTGGAGCTTTTTGCAGTGAAAAGAGTGCAGACTTTGACAGAAAGTCCTGGATTTGGATCCTGATTTTATCCATTAACTAGCAGTGTGATTCATGTAAGTACTATTTTCTGATCTTCAGTTTCCTTCTCTGGAACACTGACGGCTCTTCTGAAAAACTTCTGAATTTTCCATGATAAAATGTGTGTGAATGTCTTTGGCACTATGCCTGACAGATGTGGAGGCTACATGATGAGAGTTCAATCCTTAAGACGCATTTCTTTCTTCAGAGAGAGGCTATTGGGCTAAGAACTCTGTATCACAAAATCTCTTCCAAGCTTTTCACTTGTCATGTTGTATAACTACCACTTGAGTAAAACATGAATTAATTCAGAAATTCACAGGTATGCATGATGTAGAGACTGGTCTTGGCTCTAAAGCATCGTGTCCCTGCCACATAGGAACCAACATTGAATCAATTAAATGAAAACCTAATCTCAATATCGCTATAACAGAACAAGTAAAGATTCTTCTCCATCATGTTCACTCCTATCTATTCTAACCTCAGCACCAGGAAGTCTGTCTTCATATCTTATCCAGTTTCTTGGCAACCATGCCTTTCCTAATTATGTAACATAAATTTTAGTGCTAGCCTAAGCAAGGTATAATCAGGTGATTGAACTGCTTCAGAAATACATCAGTGATGCATGGAAAATTAACACATCAATTCCCTTTTCATTAGTCAACTCCATTAGTTTCACCACAACTCCCATATGGAAGGAAAACTAAATGCCTGCAATCTACCATAACCTCAGTTCTGCAGATGATACCATTGTAATGACAGAAAGTGGAGAGGAGCTAAAGAGCCTCTTGATGAAATTGAAAGAGGAGAGTGAAAAACTTGGCTTAAAACTCAACATTTAGAAAACTAAGATCATGGCATCTGGTCCTATCACTTCATTGCAAATAGATGGGGAGAAAGCGGAAACAGTGACAGATTTTATTTTGGGGGCGGGGGCTCCAAAATCACTGCAGATGGTAACTGCAACCACAAAATTAAAAGACACTTGCTCCTTGAGACAAAAGCTATAACAAACCTAGACAGTGTATCAAAATGCACAGACATCACTTAACCAACAAAGGTCTATTTAGTCAAGGCTATGGTTCTTCCAGTAGTCATGGATGGAATGTGAGTTGGACCATAAAGAAGGCTGAGGGCCAAAAAATTGGTGCTTTTGAAATGTGGTGTTGGAGAAGACTCTTAAGAGTCCCTTGGACAGTAACGAGATCAAACCACTCAATTCTAAAGGAAAGCAATCCTGAATATTCATTGGAAGGACTGATGCTGAAGCTGAAGCTCCAATACTTTGGACACCTGATGTGAAAAGCTGACTTACTGGAAAGGACCCTGTTGCTGGGGAAGATTGAGGGCAGAAGGAGAAGGGAGTAACAGAGGATTAGATGGTTGGATGGCACCATCAACTCAATGGACATGCTGCTGCTGCTGCTAAGTTGCTTCAACTCCGGGCAATAGTGAATCCTATATATTGGAGAAGCCTGGAGTGCTGCAATCCATGGGGTCACAGCAGTAGAGAAAGGAGGGGCCTAACCCAGTAGGTTAGAATTAAGAGGTTTTAGCACTACAAACACATACTCAGAATCAAAGGAAATATCCACAAAGTGTAAAAGACAGTTCATTCACACTAAACAGACAGAGAGGCTCTAGGAGTGGGAAAGCATTAGCGGTGTTGAAACACAGAATATAAATACTGTTCCTGGAAAGAAAACACTCAAGACTATCATGGAGATGGCAGGAAAGGTGTGGGAAAACCAGAGAGGGAAAGATGTTACAGCTGCTTTGAGAACCAGGTGACAGTCTTTGTGACTGGGAATAGGGGAGGATGAGAGCAGAGGGTTAGGAGGAAGGTCAGAAGCTAGAGCTGCAGGAAGGAAGAGAGATGTTTTCACAACCACTGCTGATACACTGAAAGGTGGTCCCATTGCTGTCATTCCATCATGAGTGTGGAACAGCAGAGGTAGAGAATTTGCAACACTTGCATACTATACACAAAGTATCCAGGGCATTTTCTGAAACCACAGGGCCCTGAGACATCTCCACTGTCCTATGTATATGTATGTCTGAATCTCGTTGCTGTTTTGATAGTTTCCTGAAAATATCACATTGCTAACTGGCTATAATCCAACACAAAAACAACAAAAGTTTTTTTTTAAAAAAAAAAAAAAAAAAAGACCAGTGATACCTAAAAGTGCCTGCAAAACTGTGGCCTCAGTTCTTCCAGATGTTTCTACAGGAGGAAGCTAGAGACTCATTAACATTGCTCTGTTCATACGTTGCCCCTTTCCACACCACATTAGGATGGCCCAGACTATTATGTGTTCACATGTTGCCCCTTTGCACACCACATTCAGATGGCCCAGACTACCATGTTAGTGCCTAAGAAGATGCAGTTGTCATAAAGAAGAGATCTGTATAAGATACAAAATAATTCTTACCAAAGTAAGGTAAAATCTGTCTACATGAATACATAGCAAGTATTTTGTAATAGGCTTTAATATAAAGCAGTGAGAAGAACCGGATGAAAGAATACCTCATCCACAAGCTTATAAGATTAGAGCTTGTTATTCACACCAATTCCCCTCCATAAATTGGTTTCTGGAGTCTGATATTTTAAAATCAAATCAGGTCTCTGAAATCTATTTTATACTGATAAACCTAACAGCTAACTTGAATTGTTTTCTAATCTGGAAATGGAAATCTTAAGACTCAGGTATGCGCTGCACATTCTGCCTGGCAATTTCATCTGAATTAAGGTTTCCACACCTCCTTTTGACAAAGTTATTAAGAAGGCTTTCCACACAGGGTGAGTGTCTCCTTTCCCTCACATTCTTAATATATATCTTGCACAGCTGGAAAGTTAATTCATGGGCACAAGGAACCCAGGGATTTACTTTAAAATTTTTTGATTACCTTGGGTCAGTGGGTTATTTCCAATTTGCCTGAGGAATAAACCAGATGAAGAGAAAAAGAAAGCTTCTGAAAAGGCCAAGTGGCTACAACCATCTTAAACAGCTTTGTCCTTTTGACAGTCTTCCTCACTAAGCTTAATCACTTCCAGCTTTTGATTTAAATCAAGAGACATGTGACTCTTCTTTTCACTTGTACACTTAGAAACCATTGTTATTAGCTGGGCTAATTTCAATATAATTATGTCTGAGTAGATAAGGAGGCCCAAGAAGAGGGAGAGAAACAAGGAACGGCTAGTGGGTGGAGCAGTCAGAACACATACCCATTTGTCTCACATCATATGGGAGAGGCTTGTGGTGTCCCAAAACAATTACACCTGGTGTCAAAGATCACTGATCACCGAGACAAATAAAATGATCATTAAAAAATCTGAAATATTCTGAGAATTATTGTTACACAGAGAAACAAAATCAGAAAATGCTGTTGGAAAAAAATGAGTCCAATAGATTTGCTCAATGAAGGTTTGCTACAAATCTTCAATTTTTTAAAAAGAAAAATGCAATATCTGTGAAGAGCAATAAAGTGAAGTTCAACAAAATGAGGTCTGCTTATACTAAACTTTTTGCTCTATCATCCTTTCATTCAAAGACTGCTTTCCCAGAATTCGATTCTCATCTTTTTTTTTTTCTTTTGAACTTTTTATGTTGTATAGGCAATTAGCAACGTTATGACAGCTTCAGTTTAACGTCAAAAGGACTCAGCCATATATATACACATTTCCATTTTCTCCCAAGGCCCCCGCCCAGTCAAGCTGCCACATAACATTGAGCAGTTCCATGTGCTATACACTAGATTTTTATTGGTTATCCATTTTAAATATAGCAGTGTGCACATATCCACCCCCAATCCCTTTCCCTCTAACAATCATAATTTCATTTTCTAAGAAATGATACAAATCAACTTATAAAACAGAGAGAGATTCACAGACTTCCATCCCCTCTTTTAGGAATTTATTTTGTATGTTTGTTCTGGGCATTGTATCTTTAAGCCAGTGTATCACCCAAGTGTGACTTTAACTGTCTAGTAAAAGGCACTATGAGGCTCTTCTATATGGCCCCCAAAATGCCATTAGTCTATTCACAGCCTACAAACATCAGTTTGGTTTGGGCCTTATCTCAGTTCCAGATCCCAGGATTTCACCACCTTTGATACTTCCTTGTGAGCATGGTATCTGAAGTGTTTTCTGTCCCAGACCATGATCTGTGCCCAGCCTTGTTCTCTCTGCCACCCTCTCCTGCTCTCTGCACTAGCTTCCCATGGGAGACTGGAATATTCTACAATGCAGCACCAATTCAGCAGCATGGTGGGGGGAGGAGGAGCTCAACAGGAAGTTAGTGACATTTCCTAAAGGCACAGAACTGCAGTCCCCAGGGACGGCAGCAAACCCAACCATCCATGTGTCAGATCCTGTCCAGCCTTGGACCAGGTATGAAGAATCAAAGGCTTCCCGGGTAACAGACCAGTGACAATTTTAGAAGTTCAGGATGGTGGGGGTGTCAAGAGAGATAGAGAGAGATAGGATGTCCTAGAAATTTTGTCTAAAATAGGGCATGGAAAAATAAGAAGAGAATTCAGTTCTGGGATCATTCATGGCAGCATCAAACACCCTGGCAAGTTTCTGATGGGCACTAAGTCTGGCCTCTCCACAATGACATCTACTTCCCTGACATAAATAGGACTTCTTAGCAGGCTGGGAGTGCCCTGTAGATAAAATATTCCAGGGACAAGGAGCTTGGGAGTTGTTACACTGGTGGATTCAAGGGGTTATTGCTCCCTGGTAGCAATAAAGAATCACTGGGACCTTCTGCCATCAGACATGAAAAATCACTACATTTCAAAACCCTCTGGTTTGAGTGATAAGGGTTACTCAGATGTTAAGCTTTCATCTTCTCCCCAGTTTCACACGGTTGGCAGGTAACTATCTACACTGCATCTGTACAACATTCATTAACCCGTTCAACTGTCTTTCATATAAAAAATGCTGCTTGTCAGACAACGTGTAGGAGAGGAACACAGTCACTGATTTGCTGTAGAGAGAGATAAAAAAAGATTTCATGTATTTTCTGGGTTGTTCACTTGGCAGCTTGAAATGCTTCATTGCATTTATTCACAACAGAAAGCCTTGAACACAGCCAAGGAAAGGTGCCTGGCCTTTGATTACTGGTTTTGTGATGGTCTATGAGATTCCTTGATGTGGCATTTGCTTAAAATGCAGAAAATAGTGTTTATTCATTTTCTTCTTGATGTTCACTACAGTTTAAATGTAATGTTCTTTCTTTCTTTTCTTTTTGGTACAATAATAACCATGTCAAACCAGTGAGTCCTTTTATGGACTGAGGGACAGGTCTAAGCACTGAGGCTAAACATATGTATTTTAAAAATGAGAGGAATAGCCTCTAGAGTAAATATGTAAAGTCTCTGTAACGATTTTATCTGGAAAAGAATGAGAACAGTCCTTGAGGTGAAACAGACATGTCACCTAGAGAATGCTCCTGGAGTTTACCCTGTTAAGTACCAGAACTTTCCTTTCTGAAAAGATTTTAAAGGAGAAAATTTAGATTTACACATTCTGAGTTAATATTTCTATAATTTATTATGCTTCATTTTCCACAGTGTATTCTCTTGAAATCTAGTTCAGTGACTTGTATTATGAGGGTGATGAAAGGTTTTTTAAGGTCAAACAAATTTGGGCAATGCAAAAATAAAAAAAGACTTATTTATTATCATATTTATTATTTCATATGCTAATATGCAGTATGAATCACCTAAAAGGTTACATAAAATGCAGTAGTTCAAAACCTTATCTGGCCAGTAAATCCTCTTCTGTTCAGAAATTCAATTTTGAATTACTTATATGTCATGAAATATGCTTATAGAATCTCTGTTATAACCTTTCTTGCCTTTTAAAATAAACTCTGCTGAATATTTCTCTTGGTAGCCAATATATTTTTGGTTATCAATATTATTTTGAGTTGTAACATGATGGATGACCTTAGATGCTTTGGAAGAATATAGAATCATTTCTTCCTACAGTAAATGCCAAGTAGTGACATGTGTGCGTGGTGGTGGGGGTAGTTCTTTTGAATGTTTATAAAAATAAAATCCCATGGGTAGCTGTGAGTCATTCACAGGGATCTGGTGTGACATTTCTGCCCCTCTGGGCAGTTGTCTGTGTGTGCCTGCAGCAATTCCTTCACCAACTGTCATTTTTTTGTCCCTCAGTCACTGCACATTAGGAAGCCAAATAAAGGGTAACGTGGGGAAACAGCGCGGGCAGGGGAAGAAGACGAGTAGCGCCATTTGGAGGCAATTAGAATCTTGCAGACCTGACTTCAAACTCTGTCTCTGCCTCTTACCTGCTGTGAATCTTAGAGAAAAAAATCTGTGCCCCCTCTGAGGTTCTGTTTTCTCATCTTCACAATGAAAGCAGGGGCATCCGTAGAAGGGAGAGAGCATACGTCCTTTATCCCTCCTGTCTGCCCACGCAACCCCTGGCTCCTCCACCTCTCATGAGAGGAGAGCTTTCCATCAGATAGCAAAAAGGCTGGAGTATTAATTCTGCCCCAATTACTAGTCGAGAGGGCTTCCCTGGTGGCTCAGAGGGAAAAATGCCTGCCTTCAATGCAGGAGACCTGGGTTCAATCCCTGGGTCAGGAAGATCCCCTGGAGAAGGAAATGGCAACCCACTCCAGTATTCTTGCCTGGAGAATCCCATGGACGGAGGAGCCTGGTAGGCTACAGTCCATGGGGTCACAAAGAGTCATACACGACTGAGCGACTTCATTTTTGTTAAGTCAAGAGATCCAATGTGCATTAAGTAGTGGCACATACAGACGTGAGGGCCCCCTTGCAGCATGATCAGCCCCTTCTCTCTCCATTTTCCTTATTCTGTGAGGAAGGAAGAGAATGGTAACACTTGGACTCAAGCCCTCGTGGAAGGTGGAAACCAGTGCCCTGTCTCAGAAAGACCATGTGAGTACTGACACAGCTGAGAAGGAGGCAGGATTATTATTATTATTTTCATTTTATTTTCTGCTGTTTTCACTGTGTTTTCACAGAGATCAATCTGGAATCTCTAAGAGAAGAGCTGTAGGGCTGTATTTGCCCTAAATTTTGGTCTCATTTCCATCAAATGTCACAAATACATCTGAACACATCTACCTCACTCTCCTTCAGTATAAAAGGGAGAGTTAAATGAAGAGATTCTGAAGTTGCTGATATTTTTCCACATAGGGACAAAGCTTCTTCTCATTATAACTATTTCTAGAGTACAAATGCATGAATTCAGGATAAGTTTCCGATGATCTTTCCTATAACCCAAGTGCATGTGCTTCTGTGTGGACTTCACAGATCACAGCTATGTTCCAGATTAAACATCTGGATAAAAAAAGTGTATTGTTATATTTTAAACTTGCACTTCACTTGCAATAGTCTAATAGTCTAATAGCTTTATAAAAGGTTGCCTACCTGGGAGATCACACCAATGAGAACACCTAGAACCCCAAACTACAACAAGGCTTGTTCCTAAGTGGGTTTAGTTGATTCTTATATTAACTATACATAAGATACTATTTTCTCCCTCTTTAATCTACCTTGTTGAGGGATTACATGGCAATTATTAGATCGGGGATACTATCATCCTTTGGGTCACTGGTAAAAATAAATATCCACTTGGCCTTGTGTGGGTTAGTCTGGTCTGTGAATTGGTGAATAAAAGCAAATGTTAAGAGAAATGTTCTGTTCTCCCTGCCCCATTACCGTAATGAGGACTGGATTTGATTTTTAAAAATAGAAATCACAGGAAAGACATCTAGATGTGATTTTTTTCTTTAAACAATAGATTTCTGTTGCCAGTAGAGTAGGAATGATGAAACCTTCTTTATCCCTTCAGATCTATTGCTGCCTTTGGCAAGTCTGACCTTTTTGTCAGGAATTTGAAAACTTCTTAGAGAATACCTTAGGAGAAAAAACTCATTATAGTGTCCAGACAACTGAAGAAAACCTACATTTAATACTCCAGAAAAGCAAACTTTACAGCACTAGAATGGTATGGTATTTCTAATTCATGTCAATTATGTATTTGGAAAGTTCAATTTGAATGTTTTTCTTAAGGGACATTCTTTTATGACCTTAAACAATAATAGCACTGAGTTATTTGAAATGAAAACCATGTGTTAGCCATAAAGGAAAAGTAATACTCTTTTGCATTTGTACTTTGCTGTTCCATTTATAAAGCCCTCTCTTGAGACCTTTCATCTGACCCTCATTATAGTTCTGTGTGGACGAGGTAGTTAAGTTCTGAGAGGTTCAGAGACTTTCCCAGGGTCATGCAGCTACTGGGAAGCATGGACATGACTGGGAATGTGTCTCAACTTCTGATTCTCAGTTCCTTTTTACCTCCGCACACATCCATACACTGGGCAGGTAAGATCCTAGGCCTGGAGGTCTTAGGAATATAGAAAGCAGGCTGATTCCTGCTTATTGGAGTTTCATTTCAATAAGAGGAAGCAGGACCAACACCACTTAAACACGGTAATATCAGAAAATATCCGCCTTTTTGTAACCCCATGGACTATAGCCTGCCAGGCTCCTCTGTCCATGGGATTTTCCAGGCAAGAATACTGGAGTGTATAGCCATTCTCTTCTCTAGGAATATCAGATCATTACAAGCAAAAAAGAAAAAATTAACTTGGGGTTGTGGGGGCAGGTACTTGGCTAATATATCTAGGGTGGTCATGGAAAGTATATCAGCTAGGAATCATACATATCAAAAACCCAGTTTGTTTAAAGTCTAGGAACATTATCTCATACAATGAAACACAGAGGTAAGCTATTTTGGGGTTGGTTGACTCAACAATAAAACTGAATGTTTCTGAAAATCTCTGTCTTTCTTCTCCAGATGTATGATGGCTATTCCAGAGTTATCTGTGTCCCATTGCCTCTGAATAGCCCGGTAAAAGCTTGTTTACCAAAGCTTTTCCATCTTCATGTTAATTGCCTTACTTCCCTTTAAAGTCCCAACAACCCCCAATATCCTCTTCTGTCTTTAGCTGAAGATGGTATTTAAAGTAAGGATTTAGGCCATTTTGTCAAGTTACTCAGTTTTCCTAGTTTCTCCCAAATAGACATGTCATTATCCTTTTGTTTGATTTTCTCCTGTAACTCTCTCTCACTATCTCATGTCCATCTAATTCCCAGACCAGCCTGAAGAACTTGCTGCTAAAGGGCTAAGTCACTTCAGTCGTGTCCGATTCTGTGTGACCCCATAGACAGTAGCCCACCAGGCTCCCCCGTCCCTGGGATTCTCCAGGCAAGAACACTGGAATGGGTTGCCGGTTCCTTCTCCAATCCATGAAAGTGAAAAGTGAAGTCACTCAGTCGTGTCTAACTCTTAGTGACCCCACGGACTGCAGCCCACCAGGCTCCTCCGTCCATGGGATTTTCCAGGCAAGAGTACTGGAGTGGGGTGTCATTGCCTTCTCCGCAGAAGAACTTACAAGGGTAGAAAATCTCTTCTTCCCCAGTGCTGTCCTCAAATGATTGTCCTAACCCAGTGAATCTTCCAAGCCTCATCTTCCACTTTAAACATTGGGAGGACCCAAGAATATTTTCTCTACCCACATTTTTTTTTCTTTTTTCTTTACATCCTTTCCTAAGTAATCTCATTCAACCCCAAACCCTAAATTTCTTCAGCTCAAACTTCTTCCTCGAGTTTCACGTTCTGATACCCTACTGTGCACTCAACATCCACACTTTGATATGTAATAACCGTCTCTAGCCTATATGGCTGCAAGGGTGCCAGTTTTTCACTGGTCCTCAAATCTCCTTCTGTCCCATCCAGCCTCACTGCCACTCCCATTTTAGCATTTCCCATCTCGCTCACCCAGGTGCTCAAGCCCAAAGCGTCACTACTTAATCTTTCTCTTTCTTACATACACTGACTTCAGTCCAACAGTAAGCTTTATTGGTAGTATCTCCAGAACATACCTCTGGTCCAGCCATTTCTCACCATCTATAAGACTAGCACAAACTCCCACCTTGTCTCTCTGGACTATCAGCCCTTCTGCTTCCCCTTGAGAGTCCCTTCTATCATATCAAGCACAGTGATGTTTCGAAGAACAAATCAGGTCCAGTTGCTTCTACTTTTTAAAATTTTACAATAGTTGCTCACTACACTTTGAATATAATTCGAACGCTGTTCTGGCAAGTTGCTTCTTGAGCTTTCTGTCTTCTTCCACTTCCCTTTCTGATATCAACCTCTTTAATTTTCCCTTTTTTTTTCATTCTACACTATTCTATTTTCTTTTCTTTATAGCATTCTTCTGTTCCTTCAAATTATCTTAATTACCAGTTTACTTGTCTGTTGTCTAAATCCCCACTTGAATGTCAGTTTCACAAGCATATTTTTTTTTTTTGCTCCCTGCTAGCCACCAAGTACTTGGATTAATCACTACTACTTTGGAAGTACTAGTTAAATATGTTTACAGCCTGTCTTCTCTTTTCTCACTTTCGGTAGAAATACAGCTAAAAGAATTATTTTGCTTTCCACTGAACTCTACTACATGAAGAAAACAACGTATCATTGCTGCTGCTGCTGCTAAGTGGCTTCAGTCATGTCCGACTCTGTGTGACCCCACAGACGGCAGCCCACCAGGATCCTCCATCCCTGGGATTCTCCAGGCATCATTACAACAAATTAAAATCAACATCGAACCCTACTATGGGGACATTAAGAATTGGAAGGATTTCTAGAGATTAGAACAGTACAGATCTCATGCAAAGGAGATGCCTCTGTTTAGTACCAGCCAACAGTTACCTGAAGGAAGATAAGTCTAGTGTGATGCTACATTTTAATATTGTAAGAAGTCCCAGGCTCACAGTCTTAAGTGATATCTCTAGATTTATGCTGTTGTTGTTCAGCTGCCCAGTTGTGTCAGACTCTTTGTGACCTCATGGACTGCAGCACTCTAGGCCTCCCTGTCCCTCACCATCTCCCCAAATTTGCCAAAATTCATGTCCATTGCCTCAGTGATGCCATCCAGCCATCTTATCCTCTGATACCCTCTTCTCCTTCTAAATACCTAAATATCTAATATCTAATTATCTCTAGATTTATAAATAATCTTAAATAACTCTGTTAAAAAACATGTATGAAGACCAAACAGAACAGATTTGCAGGGTAATTTTACTTTGTGGGTTATCATTTTGTAGCTTTTACTATAGGATGATTTCATGATTAAGAAAAAAAAAAGTCTAAAGGAGCTTAATTGAGTATCATGGCTGATGATGAAGAGGGCAGTGAAACCCTTAGGCAACTCAAAGGCAACTCAACTTCACCAGTTTTAGAGTTTTACCCATAAGTATGGCTTGACTATGCATTTGGAGTTGGCCCAGTATATGGTCTGAAGCCGAAAACTTTCAAAAGGAGAGAGACATTTTGTCTTTCTGAAGGATACTGGTTTCTGTGGTCCATGAAAGCAAAAATCACAGAGAAAAGGAAGGCAAAAATAGCTAAGATCTTCCCAGGTGGCTCAGTGATAAAGAATCTGCCTGCCAAGCAGGAGACCCAGGTTCAATCCCTGGTCTAGGAAGTTCCCCTGGAGATGGAAATGACAACCCACACCAGTATTCTTGCCTGGGAAATCCCATGGACAGAGGAGCCTGGAGGGCTACATCTGTGGGGTCACAAGAGTTGGACACGATGTAGCGACTAAACAACACCAACAGCAAAAAATAGCCAGAGACTTTCATAGGTAGAGGCAACCTGCACAGAAATTCAAATTCCTCACCTATAGTTGGTGGAGTCCTGAAAACTCATATAATTCAACCTCACACTTGCCTTCTGCTCCCTTATTCTGGGACCAGAAATGCACTAGGAATTTATCTTGAGAAATGTTTAAAATTATATTTATGTAAAGCAATGAATATACATCTCCACTTCCATTTAGATAACCTACAAAGGCATCATGGTTTCAGTTCAGTTCCCTTCAATTTAAATAAGCAAGCATTCTCTGGTGCCTTTCTAAAGACTGTACATGGTGATTGTTGCTATAAAAATATTTTGAATTAAACGATGCATAGGTTTTGCCTATAATGAGAGGAATACATTTTCTTTCTCTTTTCTTCCATGTCACCTGGGATCACTCCCTCATCGTTGGGGCTACTATGGAGGAAGGTCCCAAAGAACCACTGGCAATTAGCAGCCTTCCATAGAGTATTGCGGGAGAAGGAAATGGCAACCCACTCCAGTATTCTTGCCTAGAGAATCCCATGGACAGAGGAGCCTGGTGGGCTCCTGTCTATCGGGTCGCACAGAGTTAGACACGACTGAAGCGACTTAGCAGCAGCAGCAGTAGAATATTGCAATTTATTGCGTCCATTTTATATTTCTACAACCTTGGCTGCAAGCTTATGCAGGAGAAGAACTGAGTTTAAAGCTTCTCTTTTTCACTTCAAGGGCCCAGGATAGGTTGGCCCTCCAGGATTTTCTCAATTATCCCATGTTGGTCCAAGGACCAGTCTAAAACTTTGGTTTGTGAAGGATACTTGCCACTGGGGTTTGTGCAGAAAAGGGCACAAATGGATCATTTGTTGTTGCTGTTAGCCACTCAGTCATGTCAGGCTCTTTGTGAGCCCATGGACTACAGCCTGCCAGGCTCCTCTGTCCATGGGATTCTCCAGGCAAGAATACTGGAGTAGGTTGCCATTTCCTTCTCCAGGTCAAACTTCATACTTTGGTCATTATTCCTCCTAAGGTAGTAAGAAGAAAACTCACTCTCCTTCATTGAAAAATCTATTATTTAGTCTGACTGGCTGTGTTCAGAATCTTAGGGGAAATTCCAACAAAAGTTGCAGCTTCTAGGGAGTAAATTCTACAGAAAATGGTAACAGATTTGAAAGTCTGGGAGTTTGGGGGAGTCATGGCTTTTCTTAATGCTGTGAAATGTAAGAAAATCACAGTGGAGTATGTTCCATCTTGTTCCAAACTTTAAAACTGACAGTGAAATCCACCATTAGAGAGAACTAATCTGCTTTCAAAATTTATTAAGACTGAGTTTCTCAGCAGGTGAAAATGGCAGGATATGCCTCAGTGCTGATAAGAATTGCCTCTCTGTTCAGAACAGGAAGAAAGAAAAGTGTAGGGAAAAGGCATACCTGGAACTCAGTGTGGGCCCCACACATACTGGAATTTTAGCCAACTTTAGTGAAATCCTGTGAATTATCAAAGCTCTTAATTAATGCATTTAACACTTGTATTAGGCAAATTAGTCCTTTCAATCCCATTTATACTGAAGACAGAGGAATTAAATGGCTCAGAGTCATAGAATCTGAGAGAAACAGACTTGGCCAGAAGTCAGCCTTACCTGAGATTCTTTGCAGGATGAAACACAGGGCTTACTCCCATAGAATCCATTTCAGACAACTTCATTTATGATGCTTTGATAAGCATCCCTTCTGCTCCTTCTGAGGAATGACTGGGAGCCTGTAGAATAGAACTAGAACCAATGAGAATGAAGACTTTGTTTCAGTTTCAACAGAAAAGCAGGACCCAGAAATTTCAGATGACCTCACTAGAGCTAAGTTTTATGTTCACACCTGCCAAGAAAGAAAAGAAGACTTAAGACCCTAGATTGTCTCATTAGGCAGCTTCATAGTTCATCACATTTGATTCTTTGCTCTCAACAACCCTGTGACAGAGATCTATTAACTCCATTTTACAGATGAGTAAGCCACAGCTCAGAGAGGTTAAATAAATACCTGAAGCTAATAAATGACATTACTGTGATCTGAAATGGTCCCAGAGTCCATCTTCTTCGCAAGACACTGTTCAACTTCTGCATAACGGTTAATAAGCTGTGTAACCTTGGAAAAATCATTTCACCTCTCTGGATCTCCATAAAATTGAAAGAGTTGGAATAATATCTTGGCATATCTAAGATGTCTGTGGCTCTGGAGGGGAGGTACTTTTCCATTTGACACATTAGAGACCAACCCTGTACAGAACTGTGGAGCATCTGAAATTTCATCCCACTTGAAAGCCAACAAGTGAGCCTGCACAGTTCCACACCTCTTGGCAGAAAACATGTGATTCCTGGGTCAGAGACAAAGGGTTTTACTGTTCACAGCACAGCAGGCCCAGGAGTTTCATGGTTGTATCAGTGCCCCTTGCTCTCCAAGTCCTACAAAGGTGATGTGAAGGGCCCCCAGTGGGTGCTGCACAGATTGGGTCTGGGTCACTGCTGAGGACTCAAGCTCAGGAAGCCCCTAGTGTTGTAAGAGGCTGCTTACAAGCCTATTTAGCAAGTCTCCCCAACATTTTCCCCAGAGGGAGAAAGACTACTCGGTCAGGAAAAAAATCTGCCTTTTATCTTAGAAGGAGACACTACCGCTCTCTTTCAAAGTTGTTTGCTGCACAGACATCCTTGAAAGAACCTTCCAGAACAAAAGCTGATAGATGTGTAGAAACTCCAGGAGGAATCACCTCTCAGCAAACTGCATACTGAAAACTGAATCGCTGTGGCTGGGTTAGAGACTTTGGTTTTTGGTTCATATCAGAGCCAGTCAAGCAAAACTTAACTAAGAGTTTATTCTGTGTCAGGTACTAAGTTAAACATGGTAGATAAAGAGATGGAAGACAAATTAGCAGGCAAAATTATCCCACTGGAAATAAGGCCTGGATAATGTGTAGCCCTTCCCTAGTGCCTCAGTTGGTAAAGAATCTGCCTACATTGCAGGAGACCCGGGTTTGATCTCTGGGTTGGGAAGATACCCTAGAGAAGGAAATGGCAACCCACTCCAGTACTCTTGCTTGGAGAATTCCATGGACAGAGGAGCGGGGCAGGCTACACTTCATGCGATTGCAAAGAGTCAGACATGACTGTGCAACTAACTTCATGTGTAGCACAGGTTAATAAGTGAGCGAATAGGCATATTTAAGATGGCCATTGGGTTAGAGAAAGTTGACACCTGAGCCAAGTCTTTAGAATTTCCAAGAGTCTGGGGATATGGAGAGATGAAATGCTAGGTAGAAGGAATAGATTGAACAAAATGGGTGCTGAAAGATTTTTATTGTTGTTCAGTGCTAAGTCATGTCCGACCCTTTGCAACCCCATGGACTGCAGCATGCCAGGCTTCTCTGTCTTCCACCGTCTCTCAAAGTTTGCTCAAACTCATGTCCATTGAGTTAGTGATGTTATCTAACTATCTCATTTTCTGCCACCCCCTTCTCCTTTTGCCTTCAATCTTTCCCAGCATTGGGGTCTTTTCCAATGAATCTTTTCACATTGGGTGACCAAAGTATTGGAAAGATGTTCCTGAACATAAGAAGTTCTGCCTTGTGAAAATGTCAAGTGTGGAACAAAGAGATGGACTGCATGTTCTCAGCTAAGTCAGCAAGGCCTGGGAATGAAGCGTCTTGTATACAAGAATGCTTAGATAATTATCCTGAAAAGAAAAGAAAAAAAAAAAATTAGAGAGACTGGGGTAGTTGAAGATAATTCTGGATAGTATAAGGAGAATGGATTGAAGAGTTTGATATTGAGGCAAAGAGACCAGTTAAGATGCTGCTGCTTTTCTCAAAGAAAGAAATGAACTAGAACACAGACAGTTGGGCTAGGCAAGAAAGACACAGTGACCCAGCATCCTAGACTCAGTAAATGCATTCTGTTGGGCAAACAGTTCCAGTGTCTTGTGAGAAAATGTTGCTATCTCTGATAACAGTAAAATTAGGGGGAAAAAAATCTTACTACCCTGAGATATCAACTGGTGATTAATCAAAGCAAATAAAGCTCCTGGAGTCAGGAAAGCTTGTGTTTAGATCCGAGTTCTAGAAACTCTGTGTTCCTAGATATTGCTTAATTTCTCTGACCCTAAATTTCCTTAAGTGTAAGAAGGGGGAAGGCAGCAACAGTTTACACATGAAGTTGTTGTAAGGAGTAAATGAGGAGCAACATAAAAATGTATAAGATTCTTGGTACAGTTTCTGGCATATAGTAAATCCCCCAAACTATTAGGTTTTTTATTTTAAGCCAGGAAACTGCCATTACATGTATACTCTGAAGTCCAAACAACACCAAGATGGCATTAATATGTAAACCATTTATGATTTTTAAGTTCATCAAACAAATGTTCTAGGCATCCTAGATCATGTTTAAATGCACTCACATACTGTTCCTACCGAATCACTAAGTACATTGCCCAAGGACACATACACTATTTGCGGCTACCTCAAAGTGCTACATTTAACAAAATTTCATTTCTATAAAAATGAGGCAAGCTTCTGTTTCCATGTATTATAATCAGTTTTTCCTCCAATTAGTATGAATTAGTAAAGAATAATAACTTACTGAAACCTAATATTTTTTTCAAAAGAATAAAATAGCTTTTCTGTTAACTTGATAAGTTTACTGTTCTCTAGATATCATTTCACTCTCATTTTCTTGTAATTCTGTTATTTCACCTGGCAGTGCATGGGCACTGCTGGAACCAAGCTACTTCAACCAAACAAGCGAGGGTTAAGTTTCCACTCTGCTTGTATAGCTTTGGAGAAATTAAAACCTCTGAACTTCAGTTCCCTGATTACATTCCTCATGTCTGCTTCCCAGAGTTGAAAATTACATGAAGGCACAATGAGTGAGATAATTCCTTTCCATTCCTAGATCTAAGCATATAAAAGAAAAAGAAAAACACAAGTTCCCAGGGTCCTTATGGTTTTGGCTCACAGAGTCCTTCTTTTACTGCACCCATCATGGTGTCTCTGGCCTCACTTCCTCCTGGATCAGCTGCCTAATTCTTTTAAAGTTCTAAGCTCAGTTTCATGAAACATGAAATTTATCTAGCTCATGTATGTGAATGAGGCCATTACATAAACACTGACCTTCAGCAGTGGACTCACTGGTCTTTGGTCAAATACCCACCCTAGAGCAAATGTTGCTGATGCTGTTGTTCAGGTCCTAAGTCATATCCAACTCTGCGAACAAACACTCACACTAGAAAATTTACATGGAACAAAAAAACCCCCAAATAGCCAAAGCAATTCTTAGAAAAAAAGAACAAAGCAGGAGATATAACACTCACTGATTTCTAATTATCATACAGAACTATGATAATCAAAACAGCATAATATTGGCAGAAAAGCATAGATCTACGAAACACAACTGAGAACTCAGAAACAAACCCACACATAATATAGACAATTAATTTACAACAAAGGAGCAAAGAACATACCACGGAGAGAGGATAGTCTTGTCTATAAATGGTGTTGGGAAAACTGGACAGCCACATGTAAGAGAATAAAACTAGACCACCATCTCACACCATGCACAAAAATCAACTCAAAATTCATTGGAGACTTGAAAGTAAGATCTAAAACCATAAGACCCCTAGAAGAAAATTTAGGCATGTGCTCTTTGACATGAGTCTTACCAATATCTTTCTGGATACATCTCCTCAGGTAAGGGAAATAAAAGTAAAAAATAATTAAATGAGACTACGTCAAACTAAAAATCTTCTGCACAGCAAAGAAAACCATCAACAAAATGAAAAGACAACCTACTAAATGGGAGAAGATATCTACAAATCACATATCTAATAAGGGATTATATCCAAAGTATATAAAGAACTCATACAAATCAGCAGCAAACATACAAACAACCTGATTAAAAAATGGAAAGAGGGCATTCATTTTTCCAAAGATGACTTATAGATGGCCAAAGGCTTATGAAGAGATATCCAACATAACTAATAATTAGGGAAATGCAAATCAAAACTACAATGGGATATCGCCTCACACCTGTTAGAATGTTATCAAAAAGGCAAGAAATAACAAATGGCAGAGAGTATCTGGAGAAAAGGGAACTCTCATACACTGTTGGTGAGAATGTAAATTTGTGAAGCTACTTCACATACAGAAAGCCACTGTATCATATGGAAAACAGTATGGAGATTTTTCAAAAAATCAAGAATAGAACTACTATACGATCCAAGCTATTCCATTTCTGGGTATTTATCCAAAGAATATGAAAACACTAATTCAAAAATATAAAATGCTGGAGAGGATATAGAGAGAAGGGAACCCTCCTACATTGCTGGTGGGAATGTAAATTGGTACAGGCACTATGGAGAAGAGTATGGAGGTTCCTTAAAATATTAAAAATAAAGCTACCATATGATCCTGCATTCCCACTCCTGAGCATGTATCAAGAAGAAAACATGGTCCAAAGAACACATACACCCAGTATTCATGGTAGCACTGTTCACAATAGCCAAGACATGGAAGCAGCCTAAATGTCCATCAACAGGGGAATGGATAAAGAAGATGTAGCACATATATAAAATGGAATATTATTCAGCAATTAAAAAGAATAAGATAATGCCATTTGCAGCAACACGGATGGGCCTAGAGATTGTCATCCATGGGTGGGCCTAGAGTGACGTCAGACAGAGAAGGAGAAATATCATGACATGCTTATATATGGAATCTAAAATGAAGTGATACAAATGAACTTATTTGTAAAACCAAAACAGACTCACAGTGAACAAACTTATGGTTACTGGGGTGGAAAGATGGCTCTAAGGGTTGTTTGGGGAGTATGGGATTAAATTACACAGTGCTATATTTAAAATGGATAACTAACAAACACCTACTGTATAGCACATGAAACTTTGCTCAGTGAAACATGGCAGACTGAATGGGAGCAGGATTTGGGGGAGAATCGATACGTGTAAGAGTTTCCCAAGTGGAGCTAGTGGTAAAGAACCCACCTGCCAACGCAGGCGGCATAGGAGACGCAGGTTCAACCCCTGGGTCAGGAAGATCCCTGGGTTGGGAAGATCCCCTGGAGGATGTCATGGGAACCCATGACATCAGTATTCTTACCTGGAGAATCCCCATGGACAGAGGAGCCTGGTGGGCTACAGTCCATAGGGTTGCAAAGAGTCAGACATGACTGAGCACACATGCATGCAGATACATGTATATGTATGGCTGAGTCCCTTTGCTGTCCACCTAAAACCATCAGAACATTGTTAATCAGCTCTATTCCATTATAAAATAAAAAGTTTAAAATAAAACATGTATGTATTCATATACATGCACCCCTATGTTTGCTGCAACATTGTTTACATTAGCCAAGATATGGAAACAACTTATGTGCCCCTCAATCTATGAATAGATAAACATATGTGTGTGTATATATATATCTGAATACTGCTGCTGCTGCTAAGTCACTTCAGTCGTGTCCGATTCTGCGCAACCCCATAGACGGCAGCCCATCAGGCTCCGCCGTCCCTGGGATTCTCCAGGCAAGAACGCTGGAGTGAGTTGCCATTTCCTTCTCCAATGCATGAAAGTGAAAAGTGAAAGTGAAGTCGCTCAGTCGTGTCCGACTCTCCACAACCCCGTGGACTGCAGCCTACAGGCTCCTCCATCCATGGGATTTTCCAGGCAAGCGTACTGGAGTGGGGTGCCATTGACTTTTCTACTCAGCCATAATAAAAGATGAAATCTTGCCACTTGTTACAACATAGATGGACTTTGAGGGTATTATGTTAAGTGAAATAAGTCAGATGGAGAGAGACAAATGCCATATGATTTCACTCATAAGTGAAATATAGAAAATAAAAGAAACATCATATATTAACAAACCAAACAAAATAAAAACAAACACATAGATGAAGAGAAGACAGTAGTTGTGACCAGAAGGGAAGGGGAGTGGGGTAAATAGGGAAAAGGGTGGACAATATGATGACAGGTGGAAACTAAATTATTGAAGGTGAGGATGTGTGCATGCTTGCTAAGCAATTCACTTTTGTCATGTTTGACTCTTTGTGACCCTATGGACTGTAGCCCTACAGAATTCTAACCATAATATGGCACACATGAAATTTATATTGTGGGACAAACCAAGAAAAATCAAACAAAAAAGCCCTAAGTAGGAGTCCTTGATAATTAGACAGAAATGAAGTGCTAGGAATGACTTCCTTCCTTCACCATACCCTACACATCCGTGTCTGACTGGGACAATATGGAGCTTGGGTTACTGCCTTCATAAAAGCTTATAACTCAATTTGCCCAGGCTTATAGTACTATTTTCCCTCTATTTTCTGGCTTTACATTATTTCCTCAGGATAAAGTCCCAGAAACAAATTTACTGAGTACATCTGGATATGGACCAATTCTCATGACTTTTAGAATGAATTGCCAATGTCCAACATCATGGGCAGGACATATATGAATATTCCAGTTTTATTATATCTTTTCTTATATTGTACATTATATTTTCAACTTCTTTTATTTCCCTTACTCATCATCATACATCTGTAAGTATTAAAACCCTTCACCGTGTCTGTTTATCAAACATACCTACAAATAACAGGGCAAAATCGAAAGTTGCTGGTGAACACTACACTACAAGTGATTACTCTAGAGAATGATTTGAGTCTCCAGTTAAAAACAAGGAAGAGAAAAAAAATCTCATAAAGTACATCTTATTTTTCAATTCTTTTCACCAAGACAAGCCTGTATAGACTGTACACAGTTTCAAACTTGGTTATTCCAGCCCTCTAGCTCCAAGTAGGGATTTGACAAAATTTTATGAAGCATTATTCTATATTGGATAGTGTGAGTTCCGGCATTTATCCAGAATGAAGGAGGCAGAATTGGAGGAAGTAAGAGCCCTATTAGAATTTCAAGACAGGCACAATTTGTTCTGAAACTGTCAGGCTGCTTCTTCGAGAAGCTCTGTGCAACCTGATAATTAGCTTATGACTGAACTGTTCAGATTCATGAAGAGTTTTACCAGGTCCCTCTCCTCTCCAAGTTCTACTAAAGATGACTGATTCCAGTTATAAAATCTGAACCACTAAGAGTCTCTCCAGCTCTGATATGTAATTCATACAAAATATTACTTGAAAATTAAATACGGATGAAAGTACAGGTACCCCCCTGAGACAGATGACTAACGCTAACTTATTTTATGGTTATTTCAAAAGCTTGATGCATAGAATGTGCCAGATTTCTAAATCAAGCATCTGAAAATATTCCTCTCACTGTATTCTTAACTACATACTTGTCTAAACCTCCATCATCTCTTGGGTTACTACAGTAACAGCATCCTTGCTGGATATCTGCCTCCACCCTAATTCTAGTAACTAGAGTGATTTTTTAGATTAACACTTTGTTAGTTTAGGGCAGTTTTAGGTTCACAGCAACATTTAGAGGAGGGTACACAGATTTCCCATATACCACCACCTCCATGCATGCCTCGCCTTTCCCATAATTAACATCCCCCACCTGTGGCTCAGATGGTAAAGAATCTGCCTGCAATGCGGGAGACCTGGGTTCTATCCCTGGGTTGAGAAGACCCACTGGAGAAGGGAATAGTTACCCACTCCAGTATTCTTGCCTGGAGAATTCCATGGACAGAGGACTGGCGGGCTACAGTTCATGGGGTCACAAAGAGTCAGACACAACTGAGCAACTAACACTAACATTTTCACCAGAGTGGTATATTTGTTACAATTAATGATTTGACACAATTAATGATTTTGACACAAAACAATTAATGTTTTGACACAAATAATCACCCAAAGCCCACACTTTACATTATAGTTCACTCCTGGTTTGTACATTCTGTGGGTCTGGACAAGTCTACGATATCTATTCCTCAGACTTCTCAAGAACAAATATAAAGCAATGCTTCAGTGGGAGTTTTATAAGTAACTCAAGGACATAGGACAAGCCGTTATTCAAGTAACAAGGCTGATTTTGAACATGTATTGGTAAGAACTCAAGGAGTATCATATTCTTGAGCTCTTTCTGAGGAATATATTAAAGGATGGGCTCTAGGTTGGGTGCATGAGACAAGTGCTCGGGACTGGTGCACTGGGAGGACCCAGAGGAATCGGGTGGAGAGGGAGGTGGGAGGGGGGATCGGGATGGGGAATACATGTAAATCCATGGCTGATTCATGTCAATGTATGACAAAAACCACTACAATATTGTAAAGTAATTAGCCTCCAACTAATAAAAATAAATGAAAAAAAAAAAAAAAAAAAAAAACTGCAGGAGAGCCAGGCCCTGGAAGAAGAGAATGAGGCAGGATGATTCCAGATCTGCTTACTTCTAAGGAAAAACAACAACAAAAAAAACCCTGAAAGAATTCATGTGCCTGCCACCCAAAATGAACAAATGCTTGCTTTTAAATCCTTACTTCAGGTCTTTAAAAAAAGAAATAAACTATTACAGAGCTAAATACCACCCCCCCCAAAAAAAATAAAATAAAATAAAGGATGGGCTCTAAGAAACTAAAGATTGACTGGGAGAAATTTTAATTTATTCCAATAAAGATACAAACTTTTACTATGGGTTTTCCTGGGGGCTCAGATGGTAAAGAATCTGCCTGCAATGCAGAAGACCTGGCTTTGAGCCCTGGGTTGGGAAGATTCCCTGGAGAAGGGAATGAAAACCTAGAGGAGCTGGTGGGCTACAGTCCATGGAATCGCAAAGAGTCAGGCATAACTAGCAACTATACATTTTTTTTCTTTTTTCTTTTCTTTTACTAGAGCTGGACAAGTTCATACTAAAATCCAGATGGAGAAAGTAAACAAATAATAATAGTTATAACAGAATTGTAAAAGAAAGACCATGGGGAGGGAGAACTAGGTTTTTTTTTAGTTTCTTTTTTAACTTTATTTTTAATCGGAGGATAATTGCCTTACAATACTGTGTTGGCTTCTGCCATACAACAATGTGAATCAGCCATACGTATACATATGTCTACTCCTTCTTGAACCTCTCCCCCACTACCCAGCCAATCTTACCCCTCTAGATTGTAACAGAGCACCAGCTTGAGCTCCCTATATTATAGGGCAACTTCCCTATAATTCCCATTATAGATAGCAATTCCCATTAGCTATCTATTGTATATATGGTAATGTATATGTGTCAATGCTACTCTCTAAATTTATACCACCGTCTCCCTCCCCTACTGTGTTGAAAAGTTGCTCTCTATATCTGCCTCTCTATTTCTGTCTTGTAAATAGGTTCATTAGCACCATTTTTTCTAGATTACATATATATATATGTATATATACACACACATTTATATATATATATAATACATATATATATATACACACACATATATGTGCATGTTAACATATGATATTTGTTTTTCTTTTTCTGACTTTCTTTACTCTGTATAACTGGCTCTATGCACCTCACTAGAACAGACTCAAATGTCTTCCTTTTTGTGTCTGAGTAATATTCCATCATTTACATGTATTGTAAATTGATACAGCCTCTATGGAGAGAAGTATAGAGACTCCTTAAAGAACTAGGAATAAAATTACCATATGACCCGGCAATCCCACTATTGGGCATATACGCTGAGAAAACCATAATTGAAAAAGACGTGTGTACCCCCAATGTTCATAGCAGCTATTTACAATAGCTAGGACATGGAAGCAGCCTCGATGTCCATTGACAGATGAATGGATCAAGAAGTCGTGGGACAACTGAAACATACAGCCTCTCTTACTAACACACACTAATGTATGAATAGACAGAATGCCAATGGAATGAAACAAGTCTAGAAACACATTGAATTATACATGAAAACTTAATACATGAAAAGGTAGAATCTCATATTAATGGGGAAAGAAGTTTTTAATAGATTGTTTTAAAATAACTTAATATCCTTTTGAAAAGTATAAATTATATCATTTTCTCACATCATATGTAAGAGTAAATGCCTATTAGAACAAACAAATGTACCAAATATACAACTATCCAAGTATAAGAGGAAAGTTCTTTTATAACCTGAGTATAAGGAAAGGCTGTCCATGACACTAAATCCATCACTGTTTTTTTTTTTAAGATAAATTTGCCATTAAAAATTTTTAAATGTGAAAAATCATGGTAAATAAAATAAAGTCAGAAAATGAATGGATTGGGAGAAAAAAATTGTAGTGTATATTCTAGATGACTAGTAACACTGAGACATAAAGACTTTTTTCTTTTTTAATGTAATCATTACATATAAAGACTTTATTTTAAATTGTGAAAAACCAAAAATTGCAAGATACATTAAAAAAGCCCAAAAATATATTAAGTGGCTTTTAAAAGATGCTTGCTTCTTGGAAGAAAAACTGTGACAAACATAGACAGCATATTAAAAAGCAGAAACATTACTTTGCCAACAAAAGTCCATATAGTCAAGACTATGATTTTTCTATGGATGCAAGACTATGGATGCAAAAGTTGGACCATAAAGAAGGCTGAGCACCATAGAATTGATTCTTTTGAACTGTGATGCTGGAGAAGACTCTTGAGAGTCCCTTGGACTGCAAGAAGATCAAACCAGTCCATCCTAAAGGAAATCAACCCTGAATATTCATTGGAAGGACTGATGCTGAAGCTGAAGTTCCAATACTTTGGCCACCTGATGTGAAGAACTGACTCATTAGAAAAGAGCCTGATGCTGGGAAAGAGTGAAGGCAGGAGGAGAAGGGGAGAACAGAGGATGAGATGGTTGGATGGCATCACTGACTCGATGGACATGAGTTTGAGCAAGCTTCGGGAGTGGTGATGGACAAGGAAGCCTGGCATGCCACAATCCATGGGGTTGCAAAGAGTCAAACACAACTGAGCAACTGAACTGAACTGAAACATGTGAAAAAGTATTCAATACCTTTCATAGTATAAGAAATGCAAATTTAAAACTACATGAAAATATCATTTCTAACCAATTAGATTGGCAAGACATTCAAAAGCCTGATAAAAATCCACTCTCAAAAATTGTAGAAAAAAATTGACAATACAATGTTGATGAAAATAAAAATTGGTGTAACAGTGGAGAGAAATTTATCAATATCTAATGTAACTACATGTTCATTTACTTCTTTATCACAAGATCCACTAAGAATTTTCCCCTTATCCTAAAAATCTTCTAAGGATTTAAATGATGATAAATGTCCAACACTATGAAAATAAATTTGCATATGGCTATTATTTTGGCTTCCTTGGTGGCTCAGTGGAAACGAATCCATCTGCCAAGTAGGAGTCACAGATTTGATCTCTGGGTCAGGAAGATCATCTGGAGAGGAAATGGCAACCCACTCCAGTATTCTTACCTGGAAAATTCCATGGACAGAGAAACCTGGTGGGCTACAGTTCATGGGGTTGCAAAGATTCAGGCATGACTGAGGGACTGAGCACACACACATGGCTATTATTGGCAATATCATTGGTAATTGCAAGATGTTAGAATTAACCTAAATGCTCATATATAGGATACTGATTAAATACACTGCTCCATCTACAGCATGGAAGTCTACACAGCTATAAAGATGTGTAAGGAAGGAATCTATGAACTGATATGGAGTGACTTCTGAGATATATTCTTAAGTGAAAAAGCACAACATATGTATAATGTGATAACTTTGGGGTAAAAAAGTAAAATAAAAAAAAGATCACATATCTGCTTACTGTTGCAAGATGAGATATAGGAAGAACAAACAAACAAATAAACAAACAAAAACCCGAAAAACAAATTTGTTATCTGCAGGAAATGAAAGAAAAACTAAGTGGAAAAGTTTATCTGAATATATTTTTTTGCATAGTTTTGACTTTTAGAACATGTTAGTGCTCTATAGATGAAAACATATATACAGTGAAATCAATAAGGTTGGAATAAAAGAAAAAAATCTAAAAATGTGAACATAAGCAAATGAATCCTACTGTATTTCAAATAAATAATATAACACACGGAAATGACATCTCTGATATGAAAAATGGGAGATTGTTTTCTTCATATATAAATGATAACACGAGTCATTTTCACAAAGAATTTATGTCCCTCCTGATCCCTACCATTCATATGTGAAAAGCATACTAGAGGTAGAAGCTGTTTGTGTGTATGTGTGTGCCTACATGTCTGATGGAATAATGAGTGGATTAAACCACAGAAGTCCTAAATTCAAATCCCCACTAATTATGAACTATTGGAAAGAGAAAACAACAGAAACAAATCCCCTTCAAAATCATATCAAAAAGAATAAATACCTAAGAATAAACTTAACTAAAGAGATTAAAGATCTATACTTTGAAAACTATAAAATATTGATAAAAGAAATTGAAGATAATATGAAGAAATAGAAAGATATCTTGTGTTCATAGATTAGGGGAATTAATATTGCTAAAACATCCATACTACACAAAGCAATCTACAGATTTAATGTAATCCCTATCAAAACGCTCGTGACATTTTTCACAGAATGAGAACAAATAATCCGGCAGTTTACGTGGAAACATAAAAGGCCCCGAATAGCCAAAGCAGTCTTGAGAAAAAAGAACAATACTAGAGGTATCACACTTCCGAACTTTAGACTGTGCCACAAATCTATAATAGTCAAATCCCAGATGTGGTATTTTGGGATAGTAACCTCTCATTTTGTCATATGTAAAATGTAATGATTGGGCAATCATAGGGAAGATGATACTGAGGATTCAAGGAGATAATGTGGTTCAAAGCATAGGCTGTAAAATCCTATTTTTGGGTTCAAATCTCAGCTTGATCTCATTTTAACTTTGGAATCTTGGACACAGTATTTAACTTCTTTGAGTCTAAGTTTGCTCTTCTATAAAACTGAAGAAACAGTCATACCTGCATCTGAACTTTCTAGTAGGGACTAGATGTGTGAAAAAAAAATGATAATGTTAGTTGTTCAATCGTGTCCGACTCTGTGTGACCCCACAGACTGAAGCCCACCAGGCTCCTCTGTCCATGGAATTCTCCAGGCTAGAATAATGGGGTGGGTAGTCATTCTCTTCTCTAGGGCATCTTCCCTACCCAGGGATGGAACCTAGGTCTCCTGCATTGCAGGCAGATTCTTTACCTAAATGAGTATATTCATTCAAATAAATAAGGTCATACATGTTACAGATTTCACTGGAATATAAGCGCCACAAAAAAGGAAGGGTCTTTTTCATTTTATTTGCTGCTTTACTTTCAGTCCTAGACACTGCCTGGCACACATCCAGTCCTCAGCACACATCTATGAAATGAATGAATAAAAGCCTTTTCCTGGTCCTCAGATACATAAAAAGGATGCAAATGTTAGTTATGTTGCCATTTTCTTTGTAATTCTGAACATCCTCATTATTATAAATGTCGTAAAGATGCTTGGGATTCAAAAATAAATGGGAAAATATAGATAATCTCTTTTATTTTCAACACATAATGCTGAATTTCATTGCATAATGTAAAGATTGACAACTGAGGCGTAAGTAACCTGGGAGGAAAAAATGGTGTGATGGTAGAAAAGAGTCCAGGCAGCCCTCTCTTGATTGGTGTGTCTACAGTGGTTACTGTGGGGATGGGGCTTTCCATTCCCTACTCTCTGATAGCTTGAAGAGGGAAAAGAAAAGAAACAGGGCATCCAAAAGCTGAAAATACTTAGTCTGAAACTACAAAAAGGAGATAGAAGCTCTGAGTATCAGTAATTGATCCCTTTGAAGTTTTATGTTAGGGGAAACTCGGGCCCCTAACAGAAGCTCCTGATCTCATTAGGGGAAAAAGTAAATCCTTTCAACGTAAGTCTTCTCACAGCTTAATAACAGGTTTCAGTTCTCCTTGAGAAAAAAACTTCACTAGATTACACCCCAGAGCCATATTTCTTATAAACTCTGTCATCTGAACTTCTGGACTGAGCAATGAAATAGTCTTGGGAAAAGGGGGAATTTATAGTTGGAAAAGGAAACCCAATCCTTCAATGAAAACCCAATCCTTTAACGGAAACCGAGTCTATCTGCTGGTCACTGTCATGCCAGCATTTAAATCAGGGAGGATTTTGTTTTGACTCTGCTTAGTTAATAAATTATTTATTTTGAAAATGAGAAATTTCGCAGTTGAATAAAAATAGCATGGTTTAAAACGACAAGTGGAGGACAGTGTCATCAGGATCAATGTGGATTTAGGTATTCTCTAATGAAAAGATTTCATCCAGAGCTTACAAATTTTGTTTAGAAAGAACCCAGGTCTAGATCCAGCTCTGATGTTAATTGACTGGTAACATTGGGCAGGTTGCTTTCTTTCTAGACCAGTTTCCTTATTTTTAAAATGCCAAGGGGACAAAAAAGGCAAATTCAAATAAATATTTTTAAAGCTCCTTTCCTTTAAAACTCCTCTGTATATCTTTTTGTGATGTATAAGCTTTTTTGTCCAGCCAGAACGAAACATTTTTTTTTTAATGCATCTATTCAGATGGAAAATTTTCACTTTGGTGGGATTCAAAGGTCTGTTACTGAAAAGTTAGCATTTCTTTTTTATTTTTTTTTTTAATTTCCCAAAAGATAATTTCTCAGACCAATAAGCCATTCAGTGATGGAAGGAAGGGGTCAGTCCTTCCCTCTCTAGGTTTGCTCTTACATGACCACTGAAAAATACGTGCCGCCTAAAAGTTGAGGGTTAGTTTTTATTCAGTAGGAATGTTAGGACTGGAGGCCAGGAGACAGTATCTCAGGTGACCCCAAGAAAGCTGACTCCTAGGAGGCAGGGAAGGAGCTAGGCTATACACAAATTTGCCACAAGGGGCAGGTAATCTGAATATGAAAATATGACTGCTAATTAAGAGAAAACTAAATCTCTCACATGAAGAGACTTAATGATCTTCTATGAATGGGAAGATGCAAGCCTCTAGGCTTACTGAAATTCTTTCCTTCACATTCATCTAGCTATCTGGGGCCAATCCTGCTTGCTTTATTGTTTACATACTAATTTCTCATTCACCATAAGAGATGAGAGATGTGGTGAATGGCAGCTTTGCACATCCCCCCAGCTCCTTGGCGCTTAAGGGGTGGAAATAGCTGATGACTTCCAGACAGCTGGCTTTGTTTCACCTGGGCTCAAAAATTTGCTTTTGGAATAGACTTGTTTACTGGTAGAGTGTAGAGCAGACAATATTTCATTTCACAACCCACACTCAAGTTTTCCTCCCTTTCACAGTCTCCTTTCAAAGTGGGGAGGGTCACTGACATTGACCACATTTGCTTACAGCTCAGGCAGTGGCTCTTTTTGGAATGAGGTTACCATTCCTCCTGCCTCTGCCCTGACAATGACTGGTGTGAAGCCGACTTCTGTCTTAGTCCATGCAGCAATATGGGAACTGCATTTGGGCTCTGGACCCAGATGGACCTCTCATTACCCTTGTATGAAGGACTGCATGTTCCAATGTACAGAAGGGGAATCCACACCAATCCCAGGATGACTCCTGTTTTCCACCTCAGTTTTTTCCAGAGAGCCAAACATTTATGGGCTATCTTGTATTACCAACCATTAATATAGATGGTTTCTGATACCTACTAGTTTTTCTCGATGGTACCCTCCCTCTGCTAGCTCCTTGGAGGACAGAAAAGATGAGCTATAGGCTGACCCTCCGAGCACTGATCATGAGAAAATCCCAAAGCTTCCTCTCATGCCCTCTAAACTCAACAGCCTTTAGCCACCTTAAGATTCTTGGCCAAGTAAAATGGGCAACATCCTGGCCAGGAAGCCAGGTGGCAAGACTCCAACTCTTAAGCCCGCCACTTGGTATATGTGAGAAGGTGGACAGGATGGAATACTAAAAGTTATTTTTCTCCTGTTTCAAGAATGAATAAGTCTATGTCTGTCGGCAGAGCCAGACACACAGAATGAAGTAAGTCAGAAAGAGAAAAACAAATATCGTATATTAACATATATATATGCAATCTAGGAAAATGGTACTGATGAACCTGTCTGCAGGGCAGAAATAGACTCGGGCATAGAGAAAGACTTGTGGGCACAGCAGGGGTAGGAGAACACGATTATGGACAAATGGAGAGAGTAGCCCTGAAATACATGCCTTACCAAGTGTAAGATAGCTAGCTACTGGTAAGTTGCTGTATAACCCCCGGAGCTCAGCCTGGAGCCCTGTGACAATGTGGAGGGATGGGGTGGAGTGGGAGGTGGGAGGGAGGTTCAAGAGGGAGGGAACATATGTTCACCTAAGCTGATTCATGTTGATGTATGGCAGAAACCAACACAACATTGTATAGAAGTTATCCTCCAATGAAAAATAAATAAACTTAGTTTAAAAAAAAAACATAACTGGGTCTGAATACAACAATCTGAATTCTCTATAATCTATAGGGCATTTCTCTGAGTTTGTTTTGGGAGGACTAAAAAGAATAAAGGCAATCATTTCCAAGGCTGAAGTTCTACTTGTGGCAAAGAGCAGACTGTTTTAATAATTAAGTGACTTTCATTATTAAAAACAACCTTTCCCTTGAAATCTACAGTTAAAAGCAAAAAAGAAAAAAATTCTTAGCAAACCCTAAATCTTTTAAATTATTGGTGAAAATCAAAGTAGTTCTACACCCCCTTGATTAATAGGAAAACAAAAAGCAATTCAGCTGTGGGCTGGATTTTTACTCTAATTCAATTTGAAACAGAAAAATACATATTTGTTGCTGTTAATTCTAAAAGAAATGCACATAAATACTAGGTATATGTGCAACACTTATAGAATAATACTTGCATAGATACAACATTATGAATATCTAATCACTATCTTTCTCTTCTCATCACATCCATGAATTCTTATGTGACAGGATGTGGATTTACTTGATGAAAGGATAGACTCTTATGAAAATAAGTGTGGTGTATTATCCAGGAGAGTGTCCAAAAGACAGGTGAGTTCCTGTACCACTTTGCCCCCAGTGGTGATTCCATTTATGACTAAATTTCCCCATTACTAAGGAAGGGTGTTATATATTCCAACAGCTGTAATCACTGCACTGTTCTAAATTGTGAATCAAATATTGTCTTCCTGCAACTTGGAAGCCATGGTTTGAAATCTGCTCTTTGGATTTGTGAAGACCGGCTTCTACTTCAAATGATGACTCTTCAGTTAGTATTGGGTCAGGAAGATCCACTGAAGAAGGAAATAGCAACCCACTCCTGTATTCTTGCCTGGAGAATTCTATGGACAGAGGAATCTGGCAGGCTATAGTTCATGGGACTGCAGAGAGTTGGATGTGACTGAGCAACTAAACAACAATATATTTCTTCTTTGGCAAGATAAACCTTCTCAGATCTTTGAACTGCTTTATAAAAACTCTTAATTCAAGTAAACTGTCTTGTATGACCATCTTTTAAATGTATTGTAAAAGTGAAAGTCTTTCAGTCAAGTCTGACTCTTTGTGACTCCATGGATTGCAGCCCACCAGTCTCCTCTGTCCATAGAATCTCCAGGCAAAAATACTGGAGTGGGTAGCCTTTCCATTTCTAGGGGATCTTCCCAACCCAGGGATCAAACCTGGGTCTCCTCCATTGTAGGTGGATTCTTTATCATCTGAGCCACCAGGGAAGCCCAAGAATACTGGAGTGTACCCTATGCCTTCTCCAGGGGATCTTCCTGACTCAGGAATCGAGCGGGCATCTCCTGTACTGCAGGCAGATTCTTTACCAGCTGAGCTCTCAGGGAAGCCAAAATGTGTTAGTTGTTCAGTGGCCTTTCTCTTCTGGTTTCAGTAATAAATTAATATTTAAATTCCTGATCCCCACTCCCTGATATTTTAGTTCCTTTAACTGTTTGCTGTCTGTTTCTTCCACTAGGATGTAAGTGTCAAAAAAGCAAATATTTGTTTTTTATACTTACTTTATATACTTACTCTTTAGAATAATGCTGTCCCATAGAAGATGTACAACGAATATTTACTGTATAAAGCTGAATAAATAAATGTATCATTTATTTTTAAAACTAAATACATTAATGTAAAAATAAGAAAGCCACAAATCACCCACAGTTCTATAACTCAGAAAAAAATGAACATTTAGTGACAAAGTAATGATCCACCCGAGTTGTCAGGGCTATGCAGGTGCGAACCAAGAAGGGGGCAGGAGAGAAGAGTTGCATTTCAGAGAAAGCAGAACATGAAAGGGGCTGTGATGGAGGAAGTGCTTAGACAGACTGTCTGGAGAGTGTAAGGGAAAGAAAATGCCAGATCAAGGGGAGAGGTAGGCAAGGCCTCGAACATGCTGGAAAAGTCAGTTGTGTACTCCTTGCGAAAGAGCTTTGTCTTTATCCCTTGAGCCCCTACATGTCATTGAAGAGTTCTATGAAGGGGTGTTTGGGCAAATTTACACAAAAATCACTCTATATCTGAGAGAACTAACTGGAGACCCTGCTACTGTCTATAGATCTTTAAGGATCTACCCCAGGAATGCAGCGGCCCCATCACACAAACCTCAGATGTCTTTCATCAAGGCCGGGTGGTTTGAGCTACTTTAAAGCTGCTGAAAGATCTCTTATAACTTATCTGTCTGTGTGAGTCTCTCTCCCTGCCGAACAGAGCTGTCCTTCCCCTGTGCTTTGAAGGACGCTCTCACACTGGGGGCTGTGCTGGGTGACTGTGGACCCTCTGAACCCAGCGGCACCGGCATGGCTGGTCTACTGAGTCATCTGCATGGCCACCAGGTCAGGGGACACCCTCACTTCACCAAGTCTGACTCCATAAGCCAGTTAGACTGTTAATAGTGGTGACAACAATAACTGACACTGTAATAGAAACCTTACGGTTTGATCCTCACAGCCAGCTTGTAGAATGGGTATCACCGTCAACTCTTTTTATAGATGAATCAAACAAGGATCAGAGCACTGAAGTAATGTGATCAATGTTACAAGTTGAGGACAGAGCAGAAAAGGGATTCATACCTGGGTCTTCTGGATCCAAACTGTATGCTTTCTTCATGCACCCTAGTTCTTCTGTGACTGGGTAGAAGGTTCTGGAGAAAAAGAATTCCTATTTACTTCACTGAGAGTTCCTTGACTCAGAGCCCCACTGTGAGCCTCAGTTTTCTCATGTGGAAACTTGGGTTAGTAATAGCTAATACTTACTAAGCATGATCTTGCCAGGCTGCTGTGCTCAGTGCCTTCCACGTTCTAGTCCTTACTTCCCAGAACCTGACACCAAACACATTATCATTATTTTCATTAGTCAGGTGGAAAACCTGATTCACAGAGGGGAAAGTGACACTGTCACCAGAGTCCATTCATTCTGTCCCCTTATTTCCCATCATGCCTTGCTGAGAGAATCAAATACATGTTACTCATTTGAATTTTACTCTTTACTAAAAATTTCTATGTATTATTCTTCTGTGGAAATCCAAGTATTTCTGCAGTTACAAAATGCCCCAATCTGAAGATTATCCATCAGAGGCTAGCATATTTTGATAATTTCATTTCTTACTTGGGCTTCCCTGGTGGCTCAGCCAGAAAAGAATCTTCCTGCAATTCAGGAAATCTAGGTCCAACCCCTGTGTTGGGAAGGTTCCTCTGGAGAAGGAAATGACAATCTACTCCAGTATTCTTGCCTGGGAAATTCCATGGACAGAGGACAAAGGAGCCTGGTGGGCTGCAGTCCAATGGTTCACAGGAGTTGGATACCACTTAGCAACTAAACCACCACCATTTTTTACTTAAATGAATAGTAAATGACTATCTTCCAAGAGTGTGATGTGGGGAGTGACACAACACTGGGATTGAGGAAACCTTGGTGCTTGTCCCTATTCAGCCACTAAGTCACTGCATAACCTTGAACAGGTCACAACATTTGGGTGTGCTGATTTCCACTGTGTAATAAATTCATGAGTCTATTGATCACCTCTTCATTTTCATTCAGCAGTGGTGAAATAGATGATTTATATTCAGTGATAAAGCTGCAAAATACCATTGAAATGACCTGATCCAATCCGTTGTCTTATTGATTCAGGAACTGGGGTTGAGGTTGGGAAAATGACTTATTCAAAATCATCAAATCAGGGTCAGAATCAGGGCAAGAATTTTTGTCTCCTGATTCCTACCTAAATATTTCCTCCTCTAAGGCACACTGGCTTGCTTTCCCTATAAAAATCACAGATAGTAGCAAAACTCTAGGGTGCTTTCAGAAATTTTTATTAAGGTTTACAGACTCATCATCATCAATAGTTACACCACATATTATTCACTAATAAGCGCTGCTAAATGAGTCCAAACATTGTGACAACTGATGAAATAATGTTGGTTCGGTACACGTTGACCAATGCATAATGCCATATATCATTTATTACAATGTCGTGTAGAATGGTTTCACTGCCCTTAAAATTCTTTGTGTCCCACATGTGCATCTCTCCATCCACTGGAACTCCTGGTAAGCCCTGATCTTTTTACTATTTCTATAGTTTCACCTTTTCAGAAATCATATAGTTGAAGTCATATGATATGTAGATTTGACTTTTTTTTGCAGATTGCAGATTGACTTTTTTTATCTTTGTAATATGCATTTAAGGCTATTCTATATCTTTTTGTAGCTTGGTAGTTTATTTCCTTAAATTTCTGAGTGATATCCCGTTATACAAATGCAGCAGAGTTTGTTTATCCATTAACCTATTGAAGGGCACTTTGTTGCTTCCAGTTTTTAGCAGATACGAATAAAACCACTATAAGCACTTGTGTTCAGGTTTTTATGTGGACATATGTTTTCAACTCACTTGAGTAACACCGAGTAGTGTGACTGCTGGGTCATATGGTAAGAATATGTTTAGCTTTCTAAGAAACTGTCGAACTGTCTTCCACATTGGCTGAACCATTTTGAACATTTCCATCAGCAATGAATGAGAATATATGATGCTCCATATCTTTGCCAGCATTTGATGTTGTCACTGTTCTGAGTTTAGCTGTGTCATTGCACTTTTCACTATGAGAAATTACCTTGTTGATCTATTTGTTTATGGATTTGATAGCTGTCTTAACAGCTGTCTTCAACCCACCATTAGGTCAAAAGCACAGATTTTATCTATCTTGTGAACTGATACATTTGTACAGAGAGCTAGAAAAAAAAAAAGAGCACTTGGCTCACAGTGGGCATGTAGTAAATGCATAACTAAAGAATGACTAAATGGATAAGTTTGCTTTATGAATTGTGAAGGAGTTGATTATTATCTTCATAGATACCCACAGATGCCATCCTCATTTAGTTCCAAGTTCCATCAATTCTTTCATGTCAGTCTCTCCCTATACATTTCTCTCTTTTCACTGTTAAAGCTAAATCCTGTTCTATATTTTTGACTTGCCATTTGAGTTGGGGTAGGGGTGGTTATTGCATTATTTTTATCCAACATAAATGCACCTCCAGAACTTTGAAACTGACTTAGTTCTATAGTGCTATATTTTTTAAACTAGGGTTTTTGTGTTTTCTCTGTGTTCTTTGTTGATAGCCGTATATAGCCTGTTTTTCCCTTATTCCTGCTGATGTTCCATTTTTGAGGGAGAAATCAAATTGACAACATGAAAAACATGTGGCCCCCAAAAGCTCACAACTCCCACAAATTCATGAGATGAGAGCTCTCTCTGTTCTTTACCCACCAGGGATAGTATATATATTTCCACCAATAGCTTCCTGGATAAGACTAAGGAAGCAGATATTTGGTCACTGGAGCTGTAGACAGTCGCATCAAGAAGCCTTCATTGTTATTTCTGGAAAACTTCTATAACTGAGTCTACATTGCGGCTAGGTTTGTTGAGACAAGAGAGGTCAAAAGTACAGAACAAAACTAAAAGAAGAAAGAGTTAAGAGCTGAGGAAACACAACCAAATCATTTGTTCATCTATCTACTTTTGTGCAAGCTTTGCCTCATCTAGTGTGGTTTCTGTGGGATCCAGTCAATCACCTTGACATCCCTGAGCAGGCCACCTTGTAGGTGAATGAGCAATGAAACAGGATTTCTGCTCTGGCCACAACCTGTTGTGTGACATTGGAACGATCATGAAAATCTCTATTATCAGAAATATTGACTTCAGGGATATGGATGAATTATTCTATATTATTTCCTCATAGACAAGCCAAATAGTTTTACCTCTGGGAATTTAATGGCAAGAATGAATCCAGTGCAATTTTGTTTGAGTCTGCTGACCACAAGATATGGGAATCAATGCAGAGGTGGGAGTCCAGTTCTTTCATCATGTGTCTGAGAAGACTAAGACCCAGTGAAGGAGAAAAATTGTCAAGAGCATGCCGTGAATGTGTGGTAGAATCAGGAACAGAACCCACAACTGGTGGTTGTAATTTGATGCCCACCCTTGTACGTTTCTCTCAAATAGTCTCTTGTTCCTTTCTGGTATGGTATTCAGCATGCAACCATTGCTTCATTCTTTTTAATTGACAGGACTCACCAATGGTTCCTGAGGCATGGTCATCACATGCACTGCTAATTCAGAGTGTTTAGAGTAGCTTGAATCCTAGCTCTGCTTTAGGATGGGGTCATGAGTTTTCAAGAATAGCTTCTTCACAAGATACTAAGTCTACCAGTTGCTCTGTACTTCTTGGATGAAATTTTCTAAAATTATCTACAACTATCCAAAAATAGCCTGTTAATTTAAAATCCATAATATTTAGGGAAAAACTTTTCTTTGGATCTTTTATAAAAATGGAGTTAGCTCAGTTGATGAATTTGTTGTGGTTGCTAGAGATTTAATTTACTTGAGGAATCTGACACATCCCAAGCAGATTCAGACAATTTTTCAGTGTATTAATATAAATAACTGAGCTTCAAAATCAGGCTTATTCTCTGGATGAAAGCACTTTCTTACATGGTTAGCCTTCTTGAAATTCCTTGGAGTACTTGAAAGCAATAAAACTTTATTATAAGTGTTTTCCCTATTGCTTTCACTAATTCAAAAATGTTCTGCCTTCAATGAGTCCAAATTCCTGAAGCTCCCTCATGCTTCTACACATTCTGTATGTATTCATATGGAATCTTAGACTTGTAAAGGACTTAGCAAGTCTTACTAAGTTTCTCCTGTGGTCCGGAAGAACAGAGAAGCTGAAGGACTAGTTCAAGGTCTCACAGTGTGTTTCTTGGTAGAATCACTGTTATTTGTCATGGATTTGATTTTCATATAATCACTTTTAGAAAGGTACATTTTAAAGAGCTCATGAGATGAAATCATCTCCACTTGTTCCAAAGAGCTTCTGAAGCCAAAGAGCTACATGAAGATCCAGAAAACTAAAAACATGCATAGTGTGTGAAACCTACTCTCAGTAGCACCTTTGTAAGGACTATAGAACTTTGTTTGGTCAATAACAGTTGGTCAGGTTAACATTACTCTAAAAACAAAACAAAACAAAACAAAACAACTCCCTCCTCCTACCTTTCCTCATTCCCTAAATCCTCTTAAATGAAAGGAACCTTTGCCCAAGTACACACTTGCCTCTCTCTGATAAGTTCCTCTCCATCCTGCCAGGCTTACCTCACAGGCAGTCTCCTCTGTGAGGCATCCTCTATGGATCCTCCTAGCCCCAGGCTGTTATAATTCTCTTCTCTCTGCTGCCCCTGAACTTTATATGTATCTCTGTCACAGCACATTGCACATTCTATTTGCATTTATTTTATATTTTTAACCATCTCCCTGCAAACTGTGAGATTCTACAGAGCAGGAGCCAAGCCTTATTTATCTTTTATTCCCCATGTCTAGAACAGAGAGAGCAACATGATAATATGTCCTCCACAAATATAGTTTGCATTTCTTTCAGCATCCCTTCATCTCTGAAACATGAAACATGTCCAGTACTGTTATGAGGTCTCTCTGACAAGTTCCTTTGGTGTCTTTGAAGCTGTGATGGTGAGAGAGGGAACAGAATTATCTCGAATCCTTTCCAAAGATCTCTTGTTTTAAAATAAAGAGAAGGGATGCACAGCCTCTTAAATGTTGCTTTCTAGCCAAAAGGGAACTAGCTTGTATCCAAAGTATGTGGATAGGAAAAAAGTAAAGACAGTTTTTAACAACTGAGATCTTGGAGTTTCTATTTTGTTTTTGTTATATTCCTACCTCCTGTCCCAATTCTGTTCTCGTAATTCAATAAATATTTTGCTGTTGATTCACTCAGTTGTGTCTGACTGTGTTCCATGTCCAGTTCTGTTTCTTCTTGACCTTCATACAGGTTTCTCAGGAGGCAGGTAAGGTGGTCTGGTATTCTCATCGCTTTAAGAATTTTCCAGTTTGTTGTGATCCACACTGCCAAAGGCTTTAGCATAGTCAATGAAGCAGAAGTAGTTGTTTTTCTGGAATTCTCTTTTTCTATGATCCAATGGATGTTGGCAATATGATCTCTGGTTCCTTTGACTTTTCTAAATTCAGCTTGTACATCTGTAAGTTCTCGGTTCACATACTGTTGAAGCCTAGCTTGGAGAATTTTGGCATTACTTTGCTAGCACGTGTAATGAGAGCAACTGTGCAGTAGTTTGAACATTCTTTGGCATTGCTTGCTTTTCTTGAGGACTGGAATGAAAACTGACCTTTTCCAGTCCTGTGGCCACTGCTGAGTTTCCCAAATTTGCTGGCATATTGAGTAGAGTCCTTCAACAGCATCATCTTTTAGGATGTGAAACAGCTTAGCTGGAATTTCAGCACCTCTACCAGCTTTGTTCACAGTGATGGTTCCTACTATATAAAAATAGTAACAAATATTTGCTATATACCGTTTTTCTTCCCAGAAAAGAAATCACCTGCCAATGCAGGAGACTCAAGAGATCTGGGTTCAGTCCCTGGATGATGAAGATCTCCTGGAGTAGGAAATGACAACCTACTCTGTGTTCTTATCTGGAAAATTTCACGAGTAGAGGAGCCTAGAAGCCTACAGTCCGTGGGGTCGCAGAGTTGGACACAACTGAGCATGCACACATGCACACATGTTTTCTACAAGATAACATGAGAATGATGAAAAGGAAGGGATTAAGAAGCTTCCAACCATTTTTCCATGCCGTGGTTTGGCTGATATGTACCAAACACTTAAAATAAATCATTTCATTTGTTAGATATAATTTTCCTACTTTACAGAATATAGTACTAGGATGTAGAGAAATAAATCAAATTGACTAGTATTGCACAGCTTTTGATTGCTGGAGTTGGGGGTTTGAACTGTTTGAGATCAAAGTCTGGGCTTGTTTTACTGTAACTTGATATTAAAGAGAAAGACATAGCCCATTCAGTGAAGGAGTTAGTAATCCAACAGTGGGCATCCTGCAAATAGCCATCAGGTACAAGCCTGCTTTGCATGGTTTGCCCTCAGTTACAGGACCATGTGGACCTCAGTTTGGTGATGCTAGAAGAGTCTTGGAAGGTGGCCAGGTAATTTTCCTGAGCGGGAGGCCAGCCAAGCCCTCATTCTGTAATTAGCAGACAGGACATTAATTATCACAGCTCGAGGGAGGAACAAGCTCTTTCTCTGCATCTGAGACTGTGTCCTAAGCAGCATGATGGAAATGAAAAAATAACCTTACAGGCTCAAACTGGTCTCTGTTTGCAAGTCCCTCTGCAAAGCCCTTACTTGATGGCTTCTGCATGTTTGCTGTCTTTTCAATCTTAACTGTTTCATGGACTTATCATCACTGTGCAGAATGAATTGTTGTGCTCTCAGGGGGATGGACTGGCTTGGGAAAGTCATGAACATAAAAAAAAAAAAATTTCAGAGGATGGTGGAGAAAGGTTGTCACTAGTCTGTATCCCTGGTGTTGTGAACAGAATGTTTCTGTCTCCCAAAGGGGGACCTTCTCCAAAGCCTTCTCCTCCAATTTGAGGGTGTTTGGAAATGGGACCTTTGCAAGGTAAATAAAGTTAAATGAGGTCATGAGGGTGGGACCTTCAAGAGCCACCGGTGCCACCCAGTTATGAGCATGCTGAGAGGACTGGGCATTGTTCATGAGAGGAGTTGCTGCATGTTAGCAGCAAACCACTTGCAAATAATAAAAAGTAAAACCTGAACTTGGTGGTTAGAATTCTGATCGTTGTTGTTCAGTTGCTCAGTCCTATCTGAGTCTTTGTGACCTCATGGACTGCAGCACACACACAGGCTTCCCTGTCCTTCACTATTTCCTGGAATTTGCTCAAACTCATGTCCACTGAGCCGGTGATGCCATCCAACCATCTCATTCTCTGTTTCTCCCTCCTCCTCCTTCCATCCATCTTTCCCAGCATCAGAGTCTTTTTCAATGAGTTGGCTCTTCACATCAGGTGGCCAAAGCATTGATTCCTCACCTCCACCATCAGTCCTTCTAGTGAATATTCAGGGTTGATTTCCTTCAGGATTGGCTGGTTTGATCTCCTTGCTGTACAAGAGACTCTCTAGAGTCTTCTTTAGCACCACAATTCGAAAGCATCAATTCTTCAGCACTCAGTCTCCTTTATGGTCCAACTCTCACATCCGGACTTGACTATTGGAAAACCCATTGCTTTGACGGACCTTAAAATCCTAATACTAAGGTGCAAAGACTCAGTTCAAAGCTGCAGTGGGCTCTCTGAGTTCTCTCCTTAGCTTTGCTATTTATGGGACATGCACTGCTAGGAGCTTTTGCCCAGAAGCTGCCTTTTCTTTAGGAAACAAGCTCCTTGTCAATAATGTTAGAACTTAAGTTAAAATTAAAATTAAATATGAACTTAAATAATGCTAGAACTTAAACAGGAAGGAAAAGAGATTCCATTTTCAATAAAAAATAACAAAGAAATAAAATATAAAATACTTAGGAATAAACTCAAAGAAAGAGACCTGTAAACTTTAGGAGGAAAGCTATAGTCTTGAGTTATACTATTTATAAGACCACCTGAACAAAAGGAGAGAGGATCCTGTTGCTGAATAGGGAAAATGATTACTATAGTATTTATTTACTGCATATTTCTTTAGTAGTATACCAGTTTTATGTTAATATCAGAGTAGAAATTTTTATACTTAATAAATAATTATAAAAGTACATTCAGAAAAAGAAATGTCAAAGAGCTAAATGGTATGATAAAGACCACAAATCAAGATGTGGTAAGGGCATAAAAATAGAAATATAGACGGGTGCAACAGAAGAGAAAATCCATAAATAGAATCTATCCAATAGAATAACTTTCTAAAAGCTAAATATCTTATTGAAACAAGATAAAAAAGGTGATCTACTAAGTGATATTTAAAGAACAAATTGAGAGAAAATTCTAATTCCCAGCTTGGCACAACCAAATAAATTTTAGCTAAAGTCTTAAATATACATATATATTTGTGTATATAAAATCACATTATAGAAAATGTAATATAGAAAATCACATTTCTATAATGGCAGTAATAAAATAGAATATGCATTAAATTGGAGAATAAATCACAACTTCATATCTCTTCAAAATCTTAAGAATAAGTCTTTTAAAAAATCATATTATTTAATCTCAAACCAACATTTAGAGGAACTGGTCCCTTTCTTGGCTCTCTGATGTCAAAGACTTTGGGGTGATAAAAGTTCTCTTAGGCTGAGAAAGAAGCAATGCTTTGTCCCAGCAGAGGCCAAGACCTGTCCAGCAGATAATCGAGTAGAAGAAATTTAGGGCCCCAAGGGAAAATGACCAGGCAAGACAGTGTGGAGGTGGGGCTTGGACCAAGTGTGGAGGCAACCATTGAGGCAGAAACCCAGTGAACTCAGAAGACTGATTACATTTAGAAAGAAAAAGCAAGTAAGTGAATAGATTGAGAATAATGACAGATGGAGCTTTCCTGATAGCTCAGTTGGTAAAGAATCCACCTGCAAAGCAGGAGACCCTGATTCGATCTCTGGGTCAGGAAGATCCCCTGGAGAAAGGAAAGTCTACCCACTCCAGTATTCTGGCCTGGGGAATTCCATGGACTGGGTAGTCTATGGGGTCACAAAGAGTTGGTCACTACTGAACGACTTTCACTTTCAGCGACAGATGGATGGAAAGGGTAAAAGTTAGAAGGAAGCTCATAGTGTTGGGTTTGTATTCAAAGCACAAGTGTGAACTCACAGTTCACATGGGGTCAGACTTTCTTGTTCTTTGGTGAATTTCTTCACTCCTTTCTCTGTGAGGTCTATTTTCTTAAGAGCTCTCTGTTTCATTTGACAGACTTGGACCTGGTTTGCAGGAGGAAGCTGAGGCGTGAAGACATAAAGCACTTTAGGATAAAAAGAGGAAAGAGGACTCATACTCACTCGCCAAGCAGACACCATATGTCCTGAGAGGTAAATGTACTTCAGACATGTTTGGATGCTTAAATACAGGTCCCTCACTTCTGAGCATGAAGGACCTCCCCAGGCCATTACTCTTCCTTCCTCCTTTTCTCAGGAAGTTGAGTGTGAGGAAAGTTAAGCAGTACTCCTGCCATTTTCCCTCGGAGGTATGTGAACGTGGTAACCCCAGTCTGGGGTTGCTGGAAATAGGAAACTGATCCTGAGAGTAGGGTGGGGCAGTCTCCGAATATCGTCACGCCCTACATGTTGCAATTCCCCGAAATAGTGATGGCTCCGAAGATTTCTTTTCTGAGTAGAAGGAGCTCTGATGATAGTCACCTTCGACTTATTTATTTCTTATGAGTGCGTGCATGCTAAGTCATTTCAGTCATATCCAATGTTCTGTGACCTTATGGAAAGTAGCCCACCAAGCTCCTCTGTCTGTAGGATTTTCCAGGCAAGCAAACTGGAGTGGGTTGCCATGTCCTTCTCCAGGGAGTCTTCCCAACCCAACAATCGAACTCACATCTCCAACTCCTGCACTGCTGGTGCATTCTTTACTGCTGAGCCACCAGGTAAGCCCATTTATTTCTTGCCACTGTTGAATTTATAATCTCCAGATATCAACATAATTTAAGGAGGATGGCAAATAGAAAAAGAACTCTATTTTATGGCATGATGATATGGGCAGGATCTCCACACTCCAGATAGCTGGCAAAAGACAGCAAATTATGATGGTAGGAAAGAAAATGGATTCCGGAAAACAGTGCCCCCAGCTTCTCCTTTCATGAAGACAGAAGATTTAGCCTGGATTGGAAAAATCCATCATGCATCTCAGAATCCACCAAGTCTCTGAAGATGGAATATTCTGCCTTCATTCACTCTTCACTCATGGAAACCTTGATCCCTTTTTCAGACAATATGACATTTTTCCTTGGTGAGAACCTGAATCTAAGAAAGACCAAAAAGCAAGGATATGCTGGCTATCATCATGGGTGAAAAGGAGAAGTATAAATGGGTTCCATTTATCTGATTTTGGATGATAACACCCAAATAAAGTCTTCTTGACTAAAGCGGGAAATCCTCTTATTAAGGGATAAAGTCTTCATGAGAATCTAAGCTTGAAGGCAAATTCCAAGGAAGAAACTATTATGCAAATATCATAGAGAAATAAAAATGGCTGATCAGAGTGCAGGTTAGAGAGGTATAATAAGAAATATTAATGGTGATGAAACTTGTAGTTTAGAAGAAGCAGGCATAATATGCCCTTTTACAAAGCATTCTACCATGTGCACATGTGTGTGGGGGTGTGAGTGTGGGCTCAGTTGTGTCTGATTCTTTGCAACCTCATGGACTGTAGCCCACTAGGCTCCTCTGTTCATGGGATTTCCCAGGCAAGACTACTGGAGTTGGTTGCCATTTCCTACTTCCAGGGATCTTCCCGGCCCAGGGATCAAACCGTCATCTCTTGGGTCTCTTACATTGTCAGGCAGATTCTTTACTACTGAACCACTTGAAAAGCCCCAAATATGACACAGAACAAACAAATTAAAAATGGAAAAATAAGTAAATAGAAATGAAATGAGAAAGGATATAAGAAACTCTACTAATAAGTCAACACAGAGAAGAATGATACAAGATAAAAAATAAAGATTCAGAAGAGTTAGCTCTGAATGTGAAGGGTGATTAGGATAAATTTTAGCAAATTATTTATATTCTTTTCACCTATGCATACAATTCACATATGATAAAATTTTCTCTGTATCACTAAAAATGTCAATAATTGTAAAATGAAAACAATATATGATTAAAAAAAACCTTAACATAATGGGATTCTTTTTTCCTTTCTTAGTAGTATATGAAATAATGGGGCTTCTTACAATCAATAACACCTTTATAAAAATTCTGTGGTATATCTTTGGACAGTAAACACAGAGATTACATAAAACAGTATATCGACTTTTCTTTAAATCATAAAGAATAAATAACTTCAATATTATTCTATTCCAGACCACAGAAAAACTGATGAACTCCAAAATTCATTTTGTGATGACAGTGTAACTTTATAATAAAAACATAATAAGTGCAAAGAAGAAAAACTACAGTTCAGTTTAACTTACTAGTATAGGGACAACAATTCTAAGCAAAATATTTTCAAATGAAATTCAACAGCATATTAAAGCATAACATATCAAACTAAGAGGGTTTATTCCAAGAATGCAATCATGGTTTACCATCAGAAAAAGCCATAAACATAATGCCTTACATAAAATTGAACAACCATAAAATTATTTCAATAGATACTGAAAAGTGACTTGAAATAATCCAGCAACCCTTTCTAATAAAAATGTTAAGTAAGTGAGCTCACAGGCTGACAATTTGCAAACATTAGCAATGAATATTGGCATAAATAGTGCAATAAGCTACTTCCATTAAAAGCAGAAATAAGATAGGGATCTCCTACATTACCACTTACAGTCCACAGCTTTGATATTTCTAGCTAATAGAGCCTTCGAGGAAAATTAAGCTAAATAATCAGTATAAAATAAAATGAAAACAGTAAGTGATTAAAGACTTGATTTGTAATTTTATTTTTGGCTTGTTGCTTTAGTGAACGATTTGGACACCCAATAGCTCTCAGCTCTCTTTCCAGCTCAGCTGACCCCTAGACAGAAACCAAATCTAAAACTTGCTTAGTAAAGTATGCTCAGTTCGAAGATGGAAAGTCTTTAGGACTTGACATGTAGAAGGGCATGGAGAACAGGTTCACTCTTGATATGGAAGCCACTGCGGACTTCTCACTTTTGGAAGATGAATGGGTGATGTAATCAAAGCTAGATGAGTTGTGGGAAGCTTTCCCCAGTTACTCTCACTTAGCAAGAGGAAAACTGGGACCCAGAGTGGTGAGGACTGGCTTTTGGCGTTTACATGCATGCCTCATATTATTGTGCTTTGCTTTATCATGTTTCAGAGATATTTCATTTTTTACAAATTAAAGATTTGTGGCAACCCAGCATTGGGCAAGTCTCTCAGCTATGTTTCTAGTGGCATTTGTTCATTTTGTGTCTCTGTCTCACATTTTGGTAACACAATATTTCAAGCTGTTCCATGATCCTTGAAAGTGAAAGTGAAGCTGCTCAGTCATGTCCGACTCTTTGTGACCCCGTGGACTGTAGCCTACCACGCTCCTCCATCCATGGGATTTTCCAGGCAAGAGTACTGGAGTGGGTTGCCATTTCCTCCTCCAGAGGATCTTCCCGACCCAGGGATCGAACCCAGGTCTCCTGCATTATGGGCAGACGCTTTACCCTCTGAGCCACCAGGGAAGTCTCATGATCCTTCTCTTATGGCAATCTATAGTCACTGATCTTTGATGTTACTATTGCAAAAAGATTTTGACTTGCTTAAGATTCAGATGATGGTTAGTATTTATTAGTAATTAAGTTTTTAAAATTAAGGTCTGTGTACATTCTTTTTTTTAGACATAATGCTGTTTCATACTTAATATTCTACAGTATAATGTAAGCATAGCTTTTATGTGCACTAAGAAATTTTTAAAAAAATTTGTTTACCCCACTTTATTGTGATATTCACTTTATTGAGATAGTCTGGAACCTGAACCTATATTTCTGAGGTCAGTCTGTCCTTGAGTTACTGGCAGAGACAGGACAGATTCTACATAGGGCATCACGCTCATGCTTCCTCTTGGGGGAAGAGCCTGACCCTTAGAGAAAAGTGAAATGAACAATTGTGACTTGACAAACATTCTTTTCAACCACCATCATAATCTATCTTTGGAGTCCTCCTAGTTGAAAGACTCTGAGAAGTTTAGACACATCCTGACCAGTACCAAGTACAGAAGCCCTGCATCAACTCTTTACTCAAGGACAGGTTCAGCATCAGTCTATTATAGACCAGTGGTTCTCAACTGGGGGTTTCCTCCAAAAAATTTCACAACACCTAGAGACATTTTGGGGGCTTCCTTGATGACTTAGCTGGTTAAGAATCCACTTGCAATGCAGGAGACCCAGGAGACACAGGTTCAATCTATGGGTCTGGAAGTTCTGCTAGAGTAGGACATGGCAATCCACTTCTGTATTCTTGCCTGGAGAATCCCATGGACAGAGGAGCCTATCGGGCTACAGTCCATAGTGTCACAAAGAGTCAAACTCAATGGAGTGACTCAGCACACAGTAGCAGACATTTTTGTTTAACATGATTTTGGAGGGCATGACTCTGGGCATTCGGAGGGTAGAAGACATGAATGCTGCGGATATCCTAGTCCACAAGACAGCCTTCCAAGACAAAGAATGATCAAGTGCTGAGGCTGAAAACCTCTGTGTTATACAATTTCAGGTTGAGGACCTCAGCCACAAAATGCATAGTGTTGGGAAAGCCCCTTCTTTTTCTTCCTCAGTACTTGTGCATTTTAAGTCGCTTCAGTCGTGTCCGACTCTTTGTGACTCTGTGGACCATACGTCGCATGCCAGGCTCCTCTGTCCCAGGGCTTCTCCCTGCAAGAATACTGGGGTGGGTTGCCATGCCCTCCTTCAGCATTCCTCAGTATATCCATCTGTAAAATAGCTGGAAAAGCTCATTTCTGAAATTGTTTCCTGTTCTATTGCACCATAATTATAGCCGTATTTTCTGAACTTGAGAATAGTTTAGTTTTCCAAAAATATCTTTAAACCATATTTCTTACTTTTCCCCCCACAGTCTCGGTTTTTTGCCAATTAACCAACCAGTCCAAAGGAGTTAATCAGTACTTCATCCACCACTTGTTCACAGGTTCCACTCTGACATAGAGCCATCCAAATTGTAGAGGCCCACCTTATTAACTAAGAATCCTACAAGGGACCTGCCCCACTGTCCAGCTCCCTCATTTCTATGTCCCGATTCAGCCAAGGAAGAGTTGCATTTCATGAGGATGTGTCTGACTGCCAATGTGCAAGGAAGCTGGCTGCTGACAGAAAGTGTTGACAGGCCCTTGGGAGCTGGTTTGCTCAGCGGGACTCTGCTAAGTGCTGGCAGTAACAAAAGGCATTTTTTAAGCCTCTTTAATGATAAGCATGAAAAACTGTGAAAAGGAAAATAATGAGTGAGGATGGGGCCAATACTGGAGACAGAGCTGAGAGCAGACATTGGGGAAGAGACAGGAGGGAAGAAAGGAAGGCAGAGGAAGTTAATTAAGAATTTATATCCTGGAATTTTTTCTTCCTATGCTTTCACCTTATTTTGTCAAACTCTGTGTGCTGGGTACAGCCAAGTGTGAAAGATGTATTCACGATTATACTCCTACCTTCCATGTAGCTCTACTCACTTCACTAAAAAAATCATTTAAACATCTGGACTTATTCCCTGGGTTGGGAAGATCCCCTTGGCATGGCATGGGGATGGCATGCCCTTTCCAGTATTCTTGCCTGGAGAATCCCGTGGACAGAGAAGCCTGGCAGGCTACAGTCCATGGGGTCAAAAGGAGTTGGACATGACTGAGCAACTAACACTTTCATTCTTTCCCCAAGATATTAAAGCATAGTGAGACACATTTAGACACATTTTTTTTTTAACTAGTCACAACTGAGTGTCCCCCATAGGTGACTTTGAGTATCTGTGAACTATATAATTTTGCTAATCAGAGATGACTCTTGCTGAAGCTGGGTACATTTAAATTGTGCTGCTTAGAATCATCATGTTATTGTCATTTCCAAATATCTGAACAACACAGTATGGAGAAGGAAAGGGAAGAATGAACAGTCGGTGGACAGGAAGGCAGGCAGGAAGGAACTTTCTGAATCACCATGCTGTGTGTTCAGGAAACCCTGAGTCCTCAAATAAGATGGTGATGTAGGATATTTTGAAAGAAGCAAAATTATTTTTTATAATGAATTCAATTTCCCAGGGCAGCAAAACATTCAGAAGCAACTGTGAGCTTTCCTGTCTATAATGGTGTCAGCCTGACATTTCACCCGTCTGCTGATGACGTCTCCAACTGGGCAGCCTCTGCACCAGAATGTCATCTGAAAATGAGGCTGAGGATAAGACAATATCAGGACACTGAGAGGCAAGCTCTGGCCTGACTAGTGAGAAGGTGGAAGGCAGAAACGAGAGAGTGCCATTTCAACAATTCAAGCGCGTGCATATTAATTCTACCGTTTCTCCAGGGGATATACAGGAGGGCAGGCATTCTCATATCAGCAGCTGCAGTAGTGCCGTGTGAGTAGGCAGGCAACAGATAACTGAACTAAAAGTAATTTTTATTAAAGACTGAGATTTGCTCAAGCTTTAACAACTAATTAGAAGCAGGAGTAGGAAATAGGATGAGAAAATGTATGGAATGGGCAAGTGTGGGTATATATTGGGAGCAACAATTCCCCAGGTTGCCTAGAATTCAGGCTGTGATAAAGGGAGCTATGAATCGGAAACAAAGGAGGAGGTGGTAGTCGAATGTATAGATTCCTTACAGAAGGTGAGAATTGAGACTGCAGGACTGGGGAGCCTGAAGACTTTGGACTTAGGGGAGAGAGAGACTAGTTATAAATGTTCCCACCAGCCTCCCCCTCTCTTCAGTCCTTACAATAACTTCCTGCCTTTTGCCATACATAACAGCAGAGTTGTTATCTCAGCCTGGTGTATCTGAATAAATAGATTAATCCACTAACTTCCTGTATACAATTCTGTATCTAGTAATATTCCATTGTATTTCTTGTGCTCAGTCACTCAGTCGTGTGCAACTGTTTGCAACCCCATGGACTGTAGCCCTCCAGGCTGCTCTGTCCATGGGATTTTCCAGGCAAGAATACTGGAGTGGGTTGCGGTTTCCTTCTCCAGGGGGTCTTCATGACCCAGGGATTAAACTCACAACTCTTGTGTCCCTCAGTTCAGTTCAGTCGCTTAGTCGTGTCCGACTCTGAAACCCCATGAATCGCAGCATGCCAGGCCTCCCTATCCATCACAAACTCCCAGAGTTTACTCAAACTCATGCCCATCGAGTCAGTGATGCCACCCAGCCATCTCATCCTCTGTCACCCCCTTCTCCTCCTGCCCCCAATCCCTACCAGCATCAGGGTCTTTTCCAATGAGTCAACTCTTCCCATGAGGTGGCCAAAGTACTGGAGTTTCAGCTTCAGCTTCAGTTTCAGTCCTTCCAATGAACCCCCAGGACTGGTCTCCTTTAGGATGGACTGGTTGGATCTCCTTGCAGTCCAAGGGACTCGCAAGAGTCCTCTCCAACACCACAGTTCAAAATTATCAATTTTTTGCTGCTCAGCTTTCTTCACAGTCCAACTCTCACATCCATACATGACCACTGGAAAAACTATAGCCTTGACTAGACGGACCTTTGTTGGCAAACTTATCCTGTTTCCTCTATTTTAAAAAATCCATGCTGAATATATAGGTTACATTTTTCACCAACTATGTAGGAATGTATTTTGTGGTGAATTCTCTTCATCTCCTAATTTTTTTCTCTCTTTCTCTTTTTACCTCTGATTAGGACTTACTTCTTTTCAACTAGCTTGTCCAAAACTTTTTCCTTTTTGTGGCCATGAACCATAACTTCTGCAAAGTGAAAGTGAAGTCATGTCTGACTCTTTGCAACCCCATGGACTGTGGTCTACCAGGCTCCTCCATCCATGGGATTTCCCAGGCAAGAATACTGGAGTGGGTTGCCATTTCCTTCTGCAGGAGATCTTCCTGACCCAGGGATTGAACCCAGGTGTCCCGCATTGTAGGCAGATGCTTTACCGTCTGAGTTACCAGGGAAGTCAACTGCTGCAAAAGACTTCTGCAAATCCTTGCTTAATTTCTCCTAAGAGAAGCTTTTGTCTTCTTTTGTTGTTGTTCAGTCACTAAGTCGTGTCCAACTCTTTGCAACCCCATGAGCTATAGCATGCCAGACTTCTCTGTATGTTGCTGTCTCCCAGGGTTTGCCCAAACTCCTATCTTTTGAGTTGGTGATGCCATACAACCATCTCATCCTCTGTATCCTCTCTTCTCCATCTACCCTCAATTTTCCCCAACATCAGGGTCTTTTCCTGTCTCTTTAACAGTCTTAATTCTTCTTACTGCATTCTATTGCTTTTTTATATTTATGAAAATTTTACTAGTATTCATTCTCCTTGAAGGCAAGGGCTATGTTGTAGATATCTGTGGATCTCCATAGCCCCTAATATGTTGCAATTAGTAAACATCAATCAGGGATTAGTAAATTATCAAAATAATAAACAAATAACTGAATTAATGATTGCAAAATTTCTGTCAAAGGTGGTATGCGTATCCATCAAAAATAAGTTCAGTTCAGTTCAGTTGCTCAGTTGTGTCTGACTCTTTGCAACCCCATGAACTGCAGCACGTCAGGCCTCCGTGTCCATCACCAACTCCCAGAGTCCACCCAAACCCATGTCCATTGAGTCGGTGATGCCATCCAACCATCTCATCCTCTGTCGTCCCCTTCTCCTCCTGCCCTCAATCTTTCCCAGCATCAGGGTTTTTTCAACTGAGTCAGCTCTTCACATCAGGTGGCCAAAGTACTGGAGTTTCAGCTTCAACATCAGTCCTATCAATAAACACCCAGGACTGATCTCCTTTAGGATGGACTTGTTGGATCTCTTTGCAGTCCAAGGGACTCTCAAGAGTCTTCTTCAACACCACAGTTCAAAAGCATCAATTCTTCGATGCTCAGCTTTCTTCACCATCCAACTCTCACATCCATACATGACCACTGGAAAAACCATAGCCTTGACTAGACGGACCTTTGTTGGCAAAGTAATGTCTCTGCTTTTTAATATGCTGTCTAGGTTGGTCATAACCTTCTTTCCGAGGAGTAAGTGTCCTTTAATTTCATGACTGCAATCACCATCTGTAATGATAGTGCATAGCTTATATACAGCATTATCCCAGGGAAAGCTGATATCTAACAAGAGCATCTTAAATTTGGTTAATCAAGAGATACTCCAGAAGGTGTGAAGTGGAAGCAGAAGCCTTCCAGCAGACTACCTCCACCCACCTCCTAACTCTGAGCAAGGCACCCTTTCATCTTCTGCAATTTATGAAGCCACAGGACTGTGTCCATCAGCCTGGCCCATGTGTGGATTTTTCTATACAGGGTTCTAAAGGTTTTTATTTTTAGACATGATGAAGTATAATCCTGGTACCTATTCTAAACTAAATTGACATGCTTATTACTTTAAGGTAATAGCATTATCTGCACCTTCCATTTATTGCAGCTGGAAAGCTAAGTATTATATTCATTTTAAGCCAAGACCAAAAATAACTCATGCTTTAGAGCATTTTGCTTCACAAGTGGTGCCTCAATTTAGGCTTTCAATGATCCTGTTAGAGTCTATTGCCCCTGGCTTGTAATAAACCAGCAATAATGGTAACTGGAGTGTTTCCTTGGCTTGAAACACAGTGTACTTTCTTGGATGAAAAAGATTCAAGCTGGGAATTCTAGAATTGCTGAACCATTTTATGTTTCATATATCTGACCATGAGTCCCTGCTGATTTTTCTTCTGTATTGCTAGGTACATGTACCAAATTTATATTTGAAAATGCAGTTGGTACATTGGAGAATCTATCAGCTCAAACCTCTCTTTTTAAAAGGAGTATGACCCTTATAACACATTCAATGAACTCAGAGAGTTAGTTCAACTTCAAGGAAACCTTAGAACTGGAAATCTAACTTATTACCTTCTCAAGTTTTTCCTCCAAGCTGCAACTATTTCTTCATTTAAAGTTTCAGTCTCTCTCTCTGTCTCTCTGCTTGTATGTATGTTTATACAGAGTTTGATCAATAGATTGACTGACTTCTAAAACATACAAAGACAGCACAGATGGATGAATGTTCTCAAAAGAAACTTGTGTAACCAGATCGAGATACATAGTTTTGCTGTGCTTAGTTGCTTTCCTGTCTGACTCTTTGCGACCCCATGGACTGTAGCCCATCAGGCTCCTCTGGCCATGGGGATTCTTCAGGCTAAAATACTGGAGTGGGTTGCCATGTCCTCCTTCAGAGGATCTTCCCAACCCCGGGATTGAACCCAGGTCTCCTGCATTGCAGGCCAATTCTTTACCATCTGAGTTACCAAGGAAACACACGAATACTGGAATGGGTAGCCTGTCCCTTCTCCAGGGGATCTTCCCGACCTAGGAATCGAACCCAGAATCCTGCATTGCAGGCAGATTCTTTACCAGCTGAGCTCCCAGAGAAGCCCCGAGATACATAGTTACCAACACTTAAAAGTTTCCCTGGGGACTTCCCTGGTGGTCCAGCAGTTGGCACTCAGCCTGCCAATGCAGGGAACACAGATTCAAATCTTTGGTCTGGAAAGATTCTACATGCTGAGGGCAGCTAAGCCCATGTGCCACAAATACTGAGTCTCCACACTGCAACAACAGCCTGAGTGCCCCAGAGTGTGTTCTGCAACACGAGACACCACCACAATGAGAAGCACCTGCATCGCAACTAGAGAGTAGCCTCCACTCATCGCAGCTAGAGAAAGCCTGTGCTCAGGAGCAAGACCCAGTGTGACCAAACTTTTGAAAAATATAAAAAATAAAAATTTTACAAAGTTTCCCTGGTACTCCTTTTATTTCATTATTTCTCCCCAAAGTAACCACTTTGGCCACCTGATGCGAAGAGCCGATTCATTTGAAAAGACCCTGATGCTGGGAAAGATTGAAGGAAAGAGGAGAAGGGGATGACAGAGGATGAGATGGTTGGATGGCATCACTGACTCAATGGACATAAGTTTGAGTAAACTCCAGGAGTTGGTGATGGACAGAGAGGCCTGGAGTGCTATGGTCCATGGGGTTACAAAGAGTTGGACACGTCTGAGCAACTAAACTGAACGAAATTAACCATTATTTGGGCTTTGAATAGCCTAGATTACTATTGTCTAGTTTGTTGAAATAAATAATTTCCTTGTTCGTGGGTTATGCATATGTTTAGACATACAGATGCAGCCAAACAGTTTTGCTAGCATCATCCTCTCACTGGCAATTAGATGCAAGTTCCAGGTTACCCAAGTGTTTGCCAACACTTGGCATTTTACACCTTTAATTTGCATTTTCATTCTGAATAATGAAGTTAAGAACTTTTTCATTAGTTTATTGGCCATTTAGGTATAATTGTTTACAGAAAATTCATTTTCATCATCTGTACATTTTCAGTTAGATTGCCAGTCACTTTCTTACTGATATCTAGGACTTTCAAAAAATGTATCCTGGAGATGAATTATTTGTTAAACATATGTCCTGTAAATGTTTTATCCTATTCTGAATGAGTTGTTTTTAATGGTGTGTTTTTAAGACCTAAAACTGTCTACATCAATTTTATTATAGATAACTTTAAGTTTTTCTTTTGTGATTAATACATTCTGAGTTCTGTTTAACAAATATTTGTTCACCTGAAGTTTATAAAGATGTTCACCTATGTTTTCATCTGTTGTAACTTTTACATTTATTATAGATCTATTTTTACATTTATTATAGATCTAGGACTAATTTTTGTGTGGTTTGAAGTAAGGGTCAAGGTGATTTTATTTTTTCCTTTGAAAGCAATTGATTCAGCACCATTTATTAAAAAGATTACTCTTTTCCCACTGTACCATAGTGTGTATGGAATCTGGAATCTGTTTCTGGAGTACTTATTCTGTTCCATTAATAGATTGTCTTTTTTTTTTGGTCTAAGTTATCACACTATATTAATTGCTATATTTTATACTAGATACTGATAACTGGTAGTTTATATCTTCCAGTTTTCTTTTTCTTCTTTTTATTGCATTCATTATTTTTAGCCCATATAAATTAAGATTAAGTTTTCATTTTCTCCCCCTCCCCACTTCCACACACACAAAAAATCTGCTAAGATTTTTTTTCCACTTGAAATTATTTAATTTTATATACTAATCTGAGAGAAATTAATATCGTCAAAATACTGAATCTTTCAATCCATGACCATAGTTTATCCCTGATCTTATTTATGTTTTCTTAATTTATTCAGTAAAGTTCTGTAGATTTTGTGTCTGTGATGCAGAACCAGTTTTTTTTGTAATGATATCAGGTTAAAATGTGCATAACTACTATTCATGACTAGGTCATAGTTTGCACCAGATGTGACTTACAAATTAAGTTCAACAATAAACAAACTGGTTTACATACTTGTAAACAAATGGAATCCATTGCTAAGGAGTAAAAGAGGAAATAATGAACTGGTTCTGCTCCATGAACCATACTTTGAATAGCAATGGTATAGAGGGTCTGTACATCTTTCATCATATTATTTTCAAATATGATTTTTGTAAGTTATTTCCCTATATGAGTTTTGAAAGCATTGCTTTTTTCAGTATTTTGCTTCGCTCAAGGAAACAAGTCTTCATCTATCATTATTTCTAAGCACATCTGCTTCTAACAGATTCTCCAGTCTTTTTGATCTACCATGCTTAGAAAAACAAGCTAGATCATTCTGGTATTAAACTTTTTTCAGAAGAAGGAAAAATTTTCTATTCTCTGTTTCCTATTCTATTTTGGTGGCATCTAGCTGATCTACACTGACATTAAATGCTTCACTTGAAACATATGGCTGCTGTTATCATTTGCTTTGTAAATGAACTTAATAAATTGACACTGTTCCACCTATGTAAATTGTAGATTAAAAATCCATGCATCCTGTGGGAACTCAATAAAGATCAACTGAAAAACAGCACCATTAGCTCATACATTGCCTCTCTATTTCAACTTGAGGGCTGATTATAATATTCCTTTTAAACCAAGGTTAGTCATAACTCATAGTTTTAAAGCATATTTGCTAAGACAAAACCTACTTCGCAGGAAATTTAAATTGTTTATCTGAAGCTCTTAAGATTGTCAAAAGCAGAATAAATCCAGAAATTTCTGACAATCACTTCCATAGTTTCTCTTCTCAGTCACGTATTTCACAGTATATGCCAAAGTCTCCTTCCTCACCACATTCTTATCCTCTATGTAGACTATCCATGGGTACGGATTGAAAGGATAGAGCAATAAAGTGAATTGCTTCCTGGTTTTAAAACACCCACTTCTCCCTACTGACACAAAATCCCACTTCTTTTCTCCATTAGCTCTTCTCCCTGGAATTATATATAAATATAAATACACACACACACACACATATATATACACACACGTATACATATATATGTATATATCAATCAAAAAGTCAGGTATGATCTGACTTTTATATATGATCTGCCTCTGACAAAAACTTATATCTTTGGCCTTTAACTGTAGTAGATAAAGCACCTTGAAATTTGCAGTTCAATTTTGACTTATCAAATGAACTATCATTCTCAAAAATCGATATCCAGAAAAGCCTATGGGCAAATGTTTCATTAATTATAAAATGTTATATGTGGAAGCATCCTAGAAGTCATTCATCAGGAAAAAAAAGAAGTCTAAGAAGTACATGGGAATGCCTGTGAAAATTCACTAGAAATCATCCAAATTAAAATAAGAATTCATTTTTATTAAGCTCTTTGAATGCAAGTGAATTGCATAGCCTCTTACTTCAGGGTCTTTCTACATTAAATTGAGTAAGATATTAATACCTACTTAACAAAGTTTTGTCAATAATAAATGAAAAAATGCCAGTGAACTGCCACACAATGGCTGGTGTGCAATGTGTACACAATAGATATAGCTCTCAATTTCAATATATTCAATTGCATAGATAAAAATAATGTGTGTTATTATTCTTTACCCCAGAGTCCCTCACCACCACTGTCTAGCATGGCTCCTCGATACATCACTGTGGTTCAGTCACTCTGTTCATTCTCAGGAAACTTGTTATTGTAGACTGTCTCTCCATAGGCAAAACTGAGCATCTGGAAGGGAAATTTATAGCCTCAAGGTCTCAAAGTCCAAGATGGAATACAGGCTACTCCTTTGCTTCATTTTCATAAAAACCAGGAACACTATCAGTACCCCCATAAAATGGATGCTTACTAACATTTTTGAACATCAACTATTTAGTAAGTTATTACTGAACTCCTTGTGTATATTCAGGCATAGTCTGCACATCTTTTGGACAATAAGGGGCAGGAGGAAGCGGGGAGGTCATACATATGAATGCAAGGAATATAATCCAGAAAAGAATCAGTCAGTCAACAGGATAAAGACATAAGCAATTTAGGTGAATAACTCAAAAGAGATTTGACTTAGTTCTGATCCTTTTGACTCTTCCTGTTTCATCTATAGCACAAAGGAAACATAGGATATTAAGGACAAATCAGTTGTTCTTAGAATTTCTTTCTTAGCAAAGTCAGCTCCAAGGGAAAAATTGTAAAGCCCTCACTTTGTCCTGAAAAATCCAGAAAAAATACCCTTAGCATATTTACAAACTCTTTGGCATGCTCTACTGACCAATGACCTGGAGAAGCTAGAAAATTTACCAAAGTAGCAAGCTGAAATAAATCTGAAGGAGAATCACCAGACAAGCCAGTAAGACCAGCTGACCACACACCATTTACATCAGCCCACACAGTTTTTGCACTATTCATCCAGTAGTTTCACAACATCTCAAATTCAGGGCCAAAGATGGTCCTTGGATTGCTCAGTCATACTTTACTGTAGCTTTGTACAGGAAATTACTATTAATATAAACTTTCAGGGCATTTACAAATCAGAAAACAATACCACCTGTGACAAGTAAAAACTTTAAAACTTAAAAACTTTGAAACAATTCATGAGTGAGCCCAGGGACTTGATAGCTGTTTGTTCCTCTTGAAGATTTGGCAAAAATTCAAATGACATCATATCAGCAGTGAAGTGACCCTCTGCTTTGCTAGTATACATGGTTCTGTCATTGCTGTCCTATCCCCCCACCATATGCATCCTCTTATAGAATGTTTATGTGAGTCTGGTGGGCATTAGTCCTGCTCTTGAGAGATACTTAACAAGCAGATGCAATTTGCACACTTTTTATTTCTCTTTCTAAAAAAGATGTGTTAAGCACATTACTTTCCAACTCAACAACTTTCTGAAGTTTTCTACTTTCAGTTTTTTAGCGAAGGTTCTTCTGTATGTGAATTCACAACTCACAAAGAACTTTCTATTCTAGAAATACATATTGGTTCTTGCTCCTGTGAACCTGTACTTGGAATCCATTTTTAAGTTTCGCTCACATCACTACCTGCATGTAGAATTTACATCACTTCTTCCTCTTAAACTGTTGAACATCTATGTTTTTCAAACATCTATGTTGTTCAAGAGCCTAAATCTCACCTTACTAAAGACTTTTCTTACAGCACGTTAGCATTCCATGAGTCTTTCTGGTAGGTATTCTTCGTATCATCCACTTGGAACTGTCTCAATGTATTGTTGTTGTTAGGTGTATGCATTTGCATATCATTTATCCAGCTCACATTTATTGAAGGTCTATTCTTGCATTGTCCTGGCCCCAGAGAATAGGGAGATAAAAGACACTCTTTTGTCCTTAAAGAGCCTGATAGAGAAGAGTCCAAAAAAAAAAATTATCAAAAGTAGTTACGAAGAATTTTGTGGAGCACAAACAAATGGAACAATTAAATAAGAAGAGGATAATGGAAACATTACAGAAAGTTTGAAAAGAAAGTTGTCATTTTATGGTGAAACAGATCACCAGCCCAGGTTGGGTGCATGAGACAAGTGCTCGGGCCTGGTGCACTGGGAGGACCCAGAGGGATCGGGTGGAGAGGGAGGTGGGAGGGGGGATCGGGATGGGGAATACGTGTAAATCCATGGCTGATTCATGTCAATGTATGACAAAAACCACTACAATATTGTAAAGTAGTTAGCCTCCAACTAATAAAAATAAATGGAAAAAAAAGTTGTTGTTTTAGACATATCTTGATGTAAAAGAAAGCAAATAATAGCTAATATTTACTCATCACTTAGTATTTATTTCAGGTCCAACTGCTTTACTTGTATCACTGGGATCACATTGATCCTCACAATGACCCCATCATGTAGGCATCATCAGCACATCTCAAACTTCAATGTGCATATGAATCTCCTGGGGATTTTGTTAAAGTCCAGATGGTACATTGAGAATGTGCTGGAAGAGTGGGCATGATGTCTAGGGTGACAGAGACATTCACTTGCTTATTCAATCAGTGACATATAGAGATAACAGCATTCATTTTAACACACCCATAATGGGTTAAGTTCTTTGCTGCCCACTTTTGCATATTATCTCTTTTTCTCCAATCAGTTTTACAGATCACAGCTACTGTCCCTATTTTGCTTATGATGAAACTTAAACTGTGAGTCAATTTATGGTCTAAGGTCACTGAACTAGTAAGGATGAGAACTGGAATGCAAATTACATCTCCCCAGCTCCAGAAACCCCAATATTATCATTGTATCTCATTACTTCTATTTCTCAATATGTCCATGATAATCTTAGATGACTTAAAAATAACCCTTTAATTTCAGTGCCCTCAGCATATGAGTATATAGGGAAAGATATAATCCTTCTCTATTACCTCCATCCCATTCTGATGGATTGGGAGTGCAGCCATACGGGAGAAGAGATAATCAATATTTTACCAAATGCAAGTAGTGTGCTTGAACTTGCTTCAGAGGAGTCAATTTCAGGTTTCATTATCTGGAAATAACATATAGGAATGGAAATATTAATAAGCTACAGGGCTGGCAATGCCTGATGGTAAAGATAATCTGTTTCAACAGGTATCCATCAGCATTGGAGCTCTGGACAACACTCCATTCCCTGCAATAAGTCCCTGCAGAGTTCCTGGGGAGAAGAAAAAAAGCATCATCTGAACTGTGAGTCAAGTTACCACTTTGAGGGTCATTGGAAGCCTCCCAGAGCAATGTGGTAAGGAACAGTCACTACATGAAAAAGATATTTTAAGAGAAGTCAAGAAACACCTGGAGTAACAGGCAAATTTGGCCTTGGAATACGGAATGAAGTATGGCAAAGGCTTATAGAATTTTGCCAAGAGAATGCACTGGTCATAGCAAACACCCCCTTCCAACAACACAAGAGAAGACTCTACACATGGACATCATCAGATGGTCAATACCAAAATCAGATTGATTATATTCTTTGCAGCCAAAAATGGAGAAGCTCTATACAGTCAGAAAAAAACAAGACTGGGAGCTGACTGTGGCTCAGCTCATGAACTCATTATTGCCAAATTCAGACTGAAATTGAAGAAAGTAGGGAAAACCACTAGACCATTCAGGTATGACCTAAATCAAATCTTTTATGATTATACAGTGGAGGTGAGAAATAGATTGAAGGGACTAGATCTGATAGACACAATGCCTGATGAACTATGGACAGAGGTTTATGACATTGTACAGGAGACAGGGATCAAGAACATTCCCAAGAAAAAGAAATGCAAAAAAGCAAAATGGCTGTCTGAGGAGGCCTTACAAATAGCTGTGAAATGAAGAGAAGTTTTTGAAAAGCAAAGGAGAAAAGGAAAGATATATAGCTTTTTTGCCTTCAGATAGCCATTTGAAGGCAGAGTCCCAAAGAATAGCAAGGAGAGATAATAAAGTGTTCCTCAGTGATCAGTGCAAAGAAATAGAAGAAAACAGTAGAATGGGAAAGACTAGAGATCTCTTCAAGAAAATTAGAGATATCAAGGGAACATTTCATGCAAAGATGGGCTCAATAAAGGACAGAAATGGTATGGACCTAATAGAAGCAGAAGATATCAAGAAGAAGTGGCAAGAATACACAGAAGAACTATGCAAAAAAGATCTTCATGACCCAGATAATCACGATGGTGTGATCACTCACCTGGAGCCACACATCCTGGAATGTGAAGTCAAGTGGGCCTTAGGAAGCATCACTACGAACAAAGCTAGAGGAGGTGATGGAATTCCAGTTATTTCAAATCCTGAAAGATGATGCTGTGAAAGTGCTTCACTCAACATGCCAGCTAATTTGGAAAACTCAGCAGTGGTCACAGGACTGGAAAAGGTCAGTTTTCATGCCAGTCCCAAAGAAAGGCAATCCCAAAGAATGCTCAAACTATCACACAATTGTACTCATCTCACACATTAGTAAAGTAATGCTCAAAATTCTCCAAGCCAGGCTTCAGCAATATGTGAACCGTGACCTTCCAGATGTTGAAGCTGGATTTAGAAAAGGCCGAGGAACTAGAGATTAAATTGCCAACATCTGTTGGATCATAGAAAAAGCAAGAGAGTTCCAGAAAAACATCTATTTCTGCTTCATAGACTATACCAAAGTCTTTGACTGTGTGGATCACCGCAAACTATGGAAAATTTTTAAACAGATGGGAATACCAGACCACCTGACCTGCCTCTTGAGAAATCTGTATGCAGGTCAGGAAGCAACAGTTAGAACTGGACATGAAAAAACAAACTGGTTCCAAATCGGGAAAGGAGTATGTCAAGGCTGCATATTGTCACCCTGCTTATTTAACTTATATGCAGAGTACATCATGAGAATGCTGGGCTGGATGAAGCACAAGCTGGAATCAAGATTGCTGGGAGAAATATCAATAACCTCAGATGTGCAGATGATACCACCCTTATGGCAGAAAGTGAAGAAGAACTAAAGAACCTCTGGATGAAAGTGAAAGAGGAGAGTGAAAAAGTTGGCTTAAAGCTCAACATTCAGAAAACTAAGATTATGGCATCTGGTCCCATCACTTCATGGCAAACAGATGGGGAAACAATGGAAACAGTGACAGACTTTACTTTTTTGGGCTCCAAAATCCCTGCAGATGGTGACTACAGCCATGAAATTAAAAGATGCTTGCTCCTTGGAGGAAAAGTTATGACCAAACTAGACAGTATATTAAAAAGCAGAGACATTACATTGCCAACAAAGTCCGTCTAGTCAAAACTATGGTTTTTCCAATAGTCACTAGGATGTGAGAGCTGGACTGTGAAGAAAGCTGAGCGCTGAAGAATTGATGCTTTTGAACTGTGGTGTTGGAGAAGACTCCTGAGAGTCCCTCAGACTGCAAGGAGATCCAACCGGTCCATCCTAAAGGAAATCAGTCCTGAATATTCACTGGAAGGACTGATGCTGAAGCTGAAACTCCAATACTTTGGCCACCTGATGCGAAGAAATTAGTCATTGGAAAAGACCCTGATGCTGGGAAAGATTTGAGGAAAAAGGAGAAGGGGATGACAGAGGACAAGTTGGCTGGATGGCATCACCGACTTGATGGATATGACTTTGAGTAAGCCCCCGGAGTTGGTGATGGACAGGGAGGCCTGTTGTGCTGCAGTCCATGGGGTCACAAAGAGTCAGACATGACTAAGTGACTGAACTGAACTGAACTAATTTTAAGAGAACTTATTGTTGTCATTTTCCCTTGTCCATGAAAGCTAGTAATAAAGAGTCATGTGAGAAAGGAAATACTTAAAGGAGGTTATGGGAGGTTGGACACAAGCCCCTTTGGTTTCTATTTAAGCTACAATTCAGCTGTGATTAACTAATGCTTCCTATCTTAACAGATGTTTCAAGAAGTATTTTAGGTACTTAGATTCATATTATCATCATAAGACCTTAAGTTAGTTAGTTCAGTCGCTCAGTCGTGTCTGACTCTGTGATCCCATGAATCGCGGCAGGCCAGGCCTCCCTGTCCATCACAAACTCCTTTACATAAGACCTTTACTGGGTATGAATTAACCTCCTCAATAAAAGGATGGGCTCAGTACCTTTCTTGAAATCACACCATGAGTCCAGAATTCAGTTGTTACTGAAGTCAGCCTGTCTCAAGGATCTAGGGCATGGTCCTCTGCTCTTAAACTGCCTCCTGTGTAATGTCTAGGAGAGATGAGGTTAAAAACTCACTCACTATCAATGCCATGCATCAAAATCATGTTCCTTTTCATATGATATTTTCAAAATCAAGGAAACATAAAAACAAACATCTTTAACATAATTAAGTCTGGCATAATCTTTACAGACAGAAGAATTTATGCGGACAAGACAATCCATTTCACATAGCTGAATAAATTATTTAACCAGTCCTATGGTAAGAGACTGACTTTTGTTTAGTTTTTGTTGGAGTATAGTTGCTTTACAATGTTGTGTTAGTTCTTTCCATACAGCAAAATGAATCAGCTAAATGTATACATATAGTGCCTCTTTTTTTGATTCCTTTCCCATTTAAGTCACCACAGAGCTCTGAGTAGAGTTCCCTATGCTATACAGTCAGTTCTCATTAGTTATGTATTTATACATAGTGTCAATAATATATACATGTCAATCCCAATCTCCCAATTTATCCTACTCCCCTCCCCTCCTTGGTGTGCATGTTTGTTCTTTATGTCTGTGCCTCTATTTGTGTTTTGCAAATAAGATTTTCCATACTATTTTTCTAGATTCTACATATATGCATTAATATACAATATTTGTTTTTCTCTTTAGGACTTACTTCACAGGCCTGGCGTGCTGCAGTTCATGGGCTCGCAAAGAGTTGGACACGACTGAGCGACTGAACTGAACTGAACTGAATTCACTCTGTATAGAAGCCACTAGGTCCATCCATGCAAGAGAATGACTTTTAAAAGCCAGTAGGGAACTGCTTAAAAATACCCTTTTCAATGAAACGACAATGAAAGTTCTCTTCATCGCATTGCCAAGCCTCTCTGTTCCCTTCAGGAAACCATCTGTGCTAGCTGCTAACTCGCCACAGCAGAGCCTGCTCAAGCAAAGATTTTAAGAGAGAAGATCAAGTGCCTTAGAAAGGGAGGCAGTCTTAATCAGAGAAAATCTCTTTGTTGAATAATCACAAATCATCTGATTAAGTGCTCTCTCCCCATGACACTAACATTTTCAAGTTGAGGTTCAGGGCTGAGTTGTCTCAACACTAATTTATTGGAAAACAGACTGTGATTAGAGCTAAAAAGTCATAGGAGGATAAGACAGAAGAGGCTAGTGGCTAAACTGGTTTCCTGCAGAAAGGAATCTTTCTCTAGGAGTTAGCTATGATGCCCGGAGAGTTAAATTTCTGAACTTTTCACATAGGAAATTTGAAAGAACAGCAGATGGGGGAATCAATTACATAGTTTCCAGTAGACTTGGCCATGGCTCTCAAGGCCGAGGTTGTCTAACCACATAGAGGACATTCCCTCCAAGCATGATTTTTTTCTTTCCCTCCCGTGTAAAGCTAAATACTGGAGTCACTAGATGAGAGCTTTGCTCAGTAACCATACTAGACATTCCCGTCATTCATCAAGTGTAAAAAAAATAAGACTTGACTGATTGATTGATTTTATTAAGGCTTTACATATTTAGACACAGTTTAGGTTCACAGCAAAACTGACAGGAAAGTACAGAGATGTCCCATATACCTCTTCCCTCACACATAAATAGCATTCCACACTATCAAACTAACCCACCAGAGTAGGGCATTTGTTAAAACTGATGAACCCACACTGACACATTGTAATCACCTAAAGTCCATGATTCACATTGCAATTCACTTTTGGTATTGTTTATTTGATGGGTTTAGACAAATGTGTAATAACATATATCATACTCATCATTATGGTACCATGCAGAGTACTTTCAATGCCATAAAAATCTTCTACGCTTTGTTTATTTATCCCTCCTTGCCCAACTCTCGACAACTTTTACTGTGTCCATAATCTTAACTTTTCCAGAATATCATGTGGTTGGAATCATTCTCTCACTTAGTACTATGCATTTGAAATTCCTTCATGACTCTCCATGACTTGATAAGTCATTCCTTTTAGCACTGAATAATATACCGTTGTTTGGATGCACCAGAGTTTATTTAACCAGTCACCTACAAAGTAAATCTTGGTTGCTTCCAAACTTTGGCAATTATGAATAAGGCTGCCATAAATATCCATGGGCAGGTTTTTTGTATGTATGTAAGTTTTAAATTCCTTCATGTAAATATTTAATACCAAGCAGTGCAATTACTGATAAAAGTATGCTTAATTTTTTAAGAAACTGCTAAACTTTCTTTCAAAGTAACTATACCATTTTGCATCCCAACCAGTAATGGATGAGAGTTCCTGTTGATCCACATTCTTGCCAGAATTTGATGTCAGTGTTCTGCATTTGGGTGACTCAGATGGTAAAGGTTCTGGCTGCAATGTAGGAGACACATGTTTGATCCTTGGGTCAGGAAGTTCCCCTGGAGAAGGGAACGGCAGCCCACTCCAGTGATCTTGCCTGGAGAATTCCATGAACAGAGAAGCCTGGCAGTTTACAGTCCATGGGATAGCCAAGAGTCAGACGCGACTGAGCAACTTTCACTTCAATCCACTTCAATAGTTGTGTAGTGATATTTCATTGCTATTTCAATTTGCATTTCCTCAGTGGCACTGATGTGAAGCATCTTTTCATATATTATTTGCCAGCTGTATATTTTTTGATGCTGTATCTGTTAAGGTCTTTGACTGTTCTTCTTAAATCAGGTTTCCATTTTATTATTGAGTTTTTAAAATTCTTTGCATATTTTGAGTGACAGTCCTTTTTGAGGTATATCTTTTGCATATTATTTCTCCCTATGTGTGGCTTGTCCTCATTCTCTTGACATTGTTTCTTGTTGAGTAGAAGTTTTTTTTTTTTTTAATTTTAATAAAGTCCAGATTATTTATCATTTCTTTCATGGTTCATACCTTTGTAGGTATATCTAAAATATTACTGCCAAACCCAAGCCCAAGGTCATCTAGGATCTTTTCTGTGCTATCTTTTGGGATTTTTATTGTTTTATATTTTACTTTTAGGTCTATGATATATTTTATGTTATTTTTGTGAAGGACATAGGCCTGTGTATAGATTTTATATATATATATATGTTTTGGCATGTGGAATTCAATTGTTCAAGCGCCATTTGTTGCGAACACTATATTTTTTCCACTGAATTGCATGTGTTCCTTTACCACAGATTTGTTGGCTATGTATTTATATGGATCTATATTTCTGGGCTCTCTATTCCTTTCCATTAATCTACCTATTTCTTTTGCTAACACCACACTATCTTGATTATTGTGGCTTTATAGGAAGACTTGAAGTCAGCTAGTGTCAATCCTTCAAATTTGTTCTTCTCTTTCAGCATTGTGTATGTTGTTCTGGGTCTTTTGCCTTTCTCTATAGATTTACAGTAATTTTTGTTGACACACAGAAAGTATCTTTCTGGAATTTTGATTGGAGCCATATTGCATCTATAGATTATGTTGGAAAGAACTGGCATATTGGTGATATTGAGCCTTCTCATTCGTTAACATGGAATGTTTCTCCATTTATTTAGTTCTTCTTAGATTTTATTCATTAGCATTTTGTAATTTCCCCCTCATGTAGCTCTTGTACATATTTTTGTTAGAATTATACTAAAGTAGTTCATACTTTTGTGTACTGTTTATGATATTGTGTTTTAAATGTCAAATTCCACTTGTTAATTACCAGTAAGTAGGAGAGTGATTGACTTTTTATATTAACTTTTTATTCTACAAACTTGATATAATCAATAGTTCCTATAGTTTTTTTGTCAGTTCTTTCAAATGTTCTACACAGATGATCATGCCATCTGTGGGAAAAAAAATTTATTTCGTCCTTCCCAAGCTGCATAGTTTTTATTGCTTTTCTTGTTTCATTGTATTACATAAACTTCCAGAATGAAGTTGAAAAGGGTTGGTAAGAAGGATTATCCTTTCCTTTAATATGAGCTCGGTAGGAAAGTTCAAGCTTGATTTTTGTTGTAGGGTTTTTGTAAATATTCTTTATCAAGTTGAGGAAGTTCCCCTCTATTCCTAGTTTACTGTGGGTTTTTGTTATTAATGAAGACTGGATTTTTACAATTGCTTTTCCTTCATTAATAATATGATTATAAGATTTTTCAGCCTATTGATGTTATAGATTATCAGCAGTCTTTAAAATTCATCTTCCAATTAGACCTTACATCACTGATACAGAAATAATTTGAATATGCCAATGTTATCATGTTATTTCTCTATGTATTATTCACCAATAACCTCCCATCTCCCACAAAATAAAAATCTAAAAATGACTGGCTTGGCAAAGAAGGTCCTTTAGAATCTGACTTTTGCCTGGGTGTTCAGACTCACATCCAGCTTTCCCCCCCCCCCCCCATGTTCAGACTCACATCCAGCTTTTTTTTCCCCCCCCTATATTTATAGTTTGTATTTCAAGTGATCTTAACTCTTTATAGTTCACTGAATTCCTGAGCTGGAAATGCTTCTCCAGGCTTGTTTACTGGAAAATGTCTATATAACCTTCAAATCTCAGCTTAAATATATCCCTTTCCTCATACTTTCTTTGACACCCCTAACAGATTTGAGTTCTCATTTCCAGTGTGCTGATAGAAATATTATTAAATTATCATACTCTATCATAAATACATGTTTTTGTTTTCAGTTTCTCCTAGTGCAGGGGTCCCCAGCCTGCAGGATCTAATGTCCAATGATCTGAAATAGAGTTGATATAGTACATCACAATAGATGTAACATTCTTGAATCATCTCTAAACCATCCCACCCAAGTCCATGGAAAAACTGTCTTCCGCAAAACTGGTTCTTGGTGCCAAAAAGATTGGGACTGCTGCCTTAGTGTACTGAAAAATTATTTGATAGCAGAGATCCTGTCTTTTGTATTTTGGTACAGATATATAAAGGATCTTAGTGCCTAGTGTAGAACCTAGATCAGAGGAGGTTTGTCATTTATACATAAATGAATGAAAGAAAAAATATCATATCTGTGGATTCCATCACCCATCTCCATTAAACCATGAGGTTTATTTTACATATGAAATTTCTCACTGGATTCTCTTATGTTTGAACAGCAGTAGCAAGGAAGATACAGACATTTCCAGAAGGATTCTGGTAAAAAATATTTGCCTTTACCTTACTCTTTTTAGCCATTGAGCAGACTATCAAATGGAGCTAGAGAGTAACAAGGTTCAGAGGTATAAAAAAAAGCTCATAATTAGAGCAATATGAGTAACTGATGCTATTTCTCCAGCTCATGTTGGAACAGAACAAAACTTCTCTGGATGTTAGGGCTACTTCATGTTTCCATCTTATTTCAGCCTTACTCGTTCCCTTTTCTGTTATCCTTTCACCAAATCCAATGTGCTAAATGGAACAAACTATGGGACAAAACCATTTTCTTCCTCTTGCTGAACCTCCTTACTCATCTGAGAGAAAGCTTAGCCTGGACCATGCAGTCAGGCAGCTGTTGGCCAGAGGCACACAGAGAAAAGGCCCTTGGACTATAGTTAATGTGGAAAAGTTTGATTAAGAAGAAAGGATGTTTTAAGTGGAAACAGTTAATGAGTTGGAGTCTGGGATTGGCTGTAAATGAACATTATCATCTATATTAATCACAAATACTATTAGGCTAGATATCATAGACTCTATCTATTTCATCAAGAGTTAAAGTGTCCCTTGTTAGTTTAGCAACTATTAAGAATCACATGCAAAGTATAGGCTGAAAGTAAAAACTGAGGCTGATTCATGTCAATGTATGGCAAAAACCACTACAATATTGTAAAGTAATTCAGTTCAGTTTAGTTCAGTCACTCAGCCGCGTCCGACTCTTTGTCGGATGGATCGTAGCGCACCAGGCCTCCCAGTCAATCACCAACCCCCAGAGTTTACTCAAACTCGTGTTCATTCAGTCGGTGATGCCATTCAACCATCTCATCCTCTGTCGTCCCCTTCTCCTCCTGCCCTCAATCTTTCCCAGCATCAGGGTCTTTTCAAATGAGTCAACTCTTCATATCAGGTGGTCAAAGTATTAGAGTTTCAGCTTCAATATCAGTCCTTCCAATGAAAATCCAGGGCTGATCTCCTTTAGGATGGACTGGTTGGATCTCCCTGCAGTCCAAGGGACTCTCAAGAGTATTCTCCAATACCACAATTCAAAAGCATCAATTCTTCGATGCTCAACTTTCTTTATAGTCCAACTCTCACATCCATACATGACCATTGGAAAAACCACAGCCTTGACTAGACAGACTTTTGTTGGCAAAGTAATGTCTCTGCTTTTTAATACGCTATCTAGGTTGGTCATAACTTGCCTTCTGAGGAATAAGCGTCTTTTAATTTCATGGTTGCAATCACCATCTGCAGTGATTTTGAGTCCCCAAAAATAAAGGCTGACACTGTTTCCACTGTTCCCCCATCTATTTCCCATAAAGTGATGGGACCAGATGCCATGATCTTAGTTTTCTGAATGTTGAGCTTTAAGCCAACTTTTTCATTCTCCTCTTTCACTTTCATCAACAGGCTTTTTAGTTCCTCTTCACTTTCTGCCCTAAGGGTGGTGTCATCTGCATATCTGAGGTTATTGATATTTCTCCCAGCAATCTTGATTCCAGCTTGTGCTTCTTCCAGCCCAGAGTTTCTCATGGTGTACTCTGCATGTAAGTTAAATAAGCAGGATGACAATATATAGCCTTGAGGTATTCCTTTTCCTATTTGGAACAAGTTTGTTGTTCCATGTCCAGTTCTAATTGCTCCCTGACCTGCATACAGGTTTCTCGAGAGGCAGGTCAGGTGGTCTAGTATTCCCATCTCTTTCAGAATTTTCCACAGTTTATTGTGATCCACACAGTCAAGGGTTTTAGCATAGTCATTAAAGCAGAAATAAATCTTTTTCTGGAAATCTCTTGCTTTTTTGATGATCCAACAGATGTTGGCCATTTGATCTCTGGTTCCTCTGCCTTTTCTAAAACCAGCTTGAACATCTGAAAGTTCACGGTTCACATATTGCTGAATCCTGGCTTGGAAAATTTTGAGCATTACTTTACTAGCATGTGAGATGAGTGCAATTATGTGATAGCTTGAGCATTCCTTGGGATTGCCTTTCATTGGGACTGGAATGAAAACTGACCATTTCCAGTCCTGTGGCCACTGCTGAGTTTTCCAAATTTGCTGGCATATTGAGTGCAGCACTTTCACAGCATCATCTTTTAGGATATGAAATAACTCAACTGGAATTCCATCACCCCCACTAGCTTTGTTCGTAGTGATATTTCCTAAGGCCTACTTGACTTCACATTCCAGGATGTCTGGCTCTAGGTGAGTGATCACACCATTATGATTACATGGGTTGTGAAGATCTTTTTTTGTACAGTTCTGTGTATTCTTGCCACATCTTTTTAATATCTTTTGCTTCTGTTAGGTCCATACCATTTCTGTCCTTTATCGAACCCATCTTTGCATGAAATGTTCCCTTGATATCTCTAATTTTCTTGAAGAGATCTCTAGTCTTTCCCATTGTGTTGTTTTCCTCTATGTCTTTGCATTGATCACTGAGGAAGGCTTTCTTATCTCTCTTTGCTATTCTTTGGAATTCTGCATTCAAAAGGAAATATCTTTCCTTAATTAGCCTTCAATTAAAATAAATAATTTAATTAAGAAAAAACAGTAAGTGCGAGGAGTTTGTAGCTCCTGGCAACTGCACAGCAGCTTGTGTGAGACAGATCAGAGGCTAGGAGCTGAAATGAAATGAATTGACAGATCAAAGTATCTCAGAGAAATATCAAGAAACTAATGACTATTATGAAGTTATATGTCTAAAAACTGTCACTAAGATCTTACAATGATTAGATAAATTATTTCAAAAGATGTTTGCTGTTTATTGGTGTATCTACATTTCCCTTTGTCCTCACTCCAGAAATTCCATCAGTCACTGATTTTTATCTACATAAAAGGATTTCCTTTCTGCAGACTGCCACTCTGTCAGTAGATGAATATTAAATGGAATAAAATTAAGTAAAATAAAAGAGGGAAAAGTGAAATGCAGGCCACATAGGTAATTCAATTACCTCAAATTCAAGTATCAGCTTTGTTTTCCTCAAAGAAAGAAGAAATATGAGGATCTTGGCAGGACCTGCCGACAAAGTGATATGATTGATTTTTTAATATGTGAGCATACAAATTTTAGAATTAAAAAAATAGCATTTATTACTGCAACAACTGAAATTTTCAAAGCACTCAACTATTTGTTTTATGCTCAGTTTCATAAAATCTCTCTCTATGTTTATTTGCCTCAGCCTCTCCCCACAGGAAGCTCACAGCTCCACAGAAGAATTATCTCAGGGTATAAATTCCTGTGTGGAGTCAGATAACATAGACTCCATGATAGTTCTAAAGTACAGAGTAAGTGCTCTAAAAACTTACAGGAACAGAAGATGATTAGCACATTGTGATAGGCTGAATCGTGTCTCCCTTAAATTTACATGTTGAAGTGCTAACCCCCAGTACCTCAAAATGTGACCTTATTTAGAAATAAGATGGCTGTATATGTAATTTATTAAGATGAGCTCATCAGTGTGGACCCTAGTCTGATATTGTGCTCAGTTCCTAGGTCGTGTCCAACTCTTTGTGACCCCATGGACTGTAGCCCATCAGGTTCCTCTGAGATATGGTGCCTTAGTGCTCAGGTCCCAGAATAAATGTTACTGGTATGTCTGAAGGTGACTTCAGAGTTTGAAGAAAGAAAAATCATCTTTTTCAGTGAGAGTGGGAGAACAGAGTCAAATAGAATAATCCAGACTTTCTCAGGGTTTCCCTGGCAGCTTAGCCAGTAAAGAATTTGCCTGCAATGCAAGAGACTGGGGTTCGATGCCTGGGCTGGGAAGATCCCCTGGAGGAAATTCCATGGACAGAGGAGCCTGGTGGCTACAGTCCATGTGGTCGCAAAGAGTTGGACACAACTAAGTGACTAACATATTTTCAGGTTTTCTCAACCTTGATAATAAAATTGACACTTGGACTGGATAATTCTTTGTATTTTTTGCAAAAAAAAAGTATTTTCAATTCTTTGCATTACAGTATGACCAAAACCCACCAGATGTCAGTAACTTTAGTGACAACAATCAAAAATACCCACTGATGGGAATGTGGACATTAGGGGTGAAACTGCCTCAAACTGAGAATAGCTCAAATAAGAATACTGAGACAAGCAGCAAAACAGAAGGCAGAGAACTGAAGAATATTTGAGCCAGACGATTAGGGAGAAGTGGGCAGATAGGAGAGAGGTGCGGCTGGGTGGGCAGAGACGCTGCCAGTGCCTCTGGGCCTTGCTCAGGTCTTTTACTTGAATCTACTTTCTTCTCAATCCACTCAAGCACTATCTGAGCTTCAAAGTCCAGATTATGGTCACCTCCTCTGAGAAACTGTCCCTAATCACAGCATATCTCAGAGCTTGTCCTCTCCCCTTTCTGAGTTCTACCAGCCTGGAGATTATCTGCCCCTCTCTTAGACACTCAGCAAAGCGGTCATCTCTGGTTATTTTTCAATTGTCTACACATGAAGCTTCCTCCTCAGACATGTGGTCACTCCGGGAAGTAGGGTGGGGTCAAGTTTTGGCATTGCCTACAGAGTCCTGCACATCAAGGAGGGCTTAGTTACTACCCTAAAGGAAGAAATGAATAAAGTGTTCAACCATGCTGACTGGTTAAACTTTCTGATCTACAGGGAGCTCTGTTCAGAGCCACCTCCTTCTGGATTTGTGTTATGCTGCCTTTCAGAGGAGATGACAACCATGGCCTGGGTGGAGTTGCTCAACAGATGTTCTCTGAAAATCCACAATGAGACAGTCAGATGCAAGTGACCTCGATGCCTCCTTTATCCCGTCAATAATGCAGATGGCAGTTTCTATGCTCCTAGCATAGCTGAGGACTAGAACATTCTTATGACATTCTGTGTCTGTGAGACCTAGCAAAGAAGATGCCTGGGATCCAGGAGTTTCCTCCATTGGTGCCTTGCCCACACAGCTCCTTGGTTATGGTTTTGGGCCATTTACAATGCTCTGTTCCAAGCAGATACACAAGTCTCCGCACATCTGGGAACTTTCAGGACTACAGAAGAAGCTTAGCAGCTGTTTGGTATCAAGATTTTCTCTGCATCTGTAGCATTTCCCTGAAGTCACTAACACCTCCACCCACAGGAAGACTCCTAGATGCCAAAATAGTTAGTGAGCCAGACACCAGCAGGTATTACCATTTAGCCCTAAGCAGTGAACATTCTTCACATTTTATATAAAAGGCTCATCACTGTTTGGTCCTGAGGCTATCCCATTACCCCACTGCTCCACACTTGCACCCCGCTTTGATCTTTACTGATTACAGTCTCCCCAGCAGTTACGCACTCTGTTCCTTTCCCTGATTGCTTCTCTGGAAAACATTGACTCACTCTTTGAGACACACCCTTGAAAGTTATTTCCCCACTGAAATTGTCTTTGAACTTCATAAACAGAGTAGACTCCCTTGTCCTGGGCCACCTCTGTCCCCCACCTGTCTTCACTCTGCGCTCATTTCATCCTATTTTAATTGCTTACTGTCCTGTGTGTCTTTCTTACTATTCCTGCATGCATGCATGCTAAGTCGCTTCAGCCCGTGTCCAGCTCTTTGTGAACCCACGGACTGTAGCCCACTAGCCTCCTCTGTCCGCGAGATTCTCCAGGTAAGAATACTGGTGGAGTGGGCTGCCATGCCCTCCTCCAGGGGACCTTTCTGACCCAGGGATCGAATCCGCGTCTCTTACATCTCTTACGTTGGCAGGTGGGTTCTTTACTAGTAGTTGCCACCTGCCAAGCCCTCCATTCCTGCACTCTGAACCAAAGAGCATCACCTTTCTTAACTCTGTAAACTTGCAGATGCACATCTGGTTGTACTAGGGTTGGTTCTATAATAGCTGTTGTTTTCTATCTTTAGTAGGGATCTATCACTTGAGAAAACATTACACATCTTCTCAGGCAAAGTACTGGGAAAAATTGACTGACATTAACTTAAGGATTTTATTGTTTCTCATTTCTCCAACTTTCATGGCATCAGTAAAACTACCCAATGCAGTTTTTAGATACATAATGTTTACCCTGAAATGATGGATTAACATTCATTTGACTAAAGTGTGTACTGTCTCAATTATATCAAAATTATTCATTAAAACTGGTACATGGCATATCAATCTTTTCTCAGAAATAGAATGCCTTACTACATAATGAGGGAACAAAAATTCTCATTTAAAAGGAATGCATTTAAGCTTCACAATCTACCTCTAAATGATCAACAATTTGGTCATCCAGACAGCAGTGTTTATACCCAACTGAAATTTAATCATTTCTTTCAAAAGTGCATTTTTTCTGATCATAAAAATTTCATTTGATTGATAGTTTGTCATAATAATAATTGCTAACTTCTATTGAGCAATCTTTAATATTCTCATAAATTGCTTTATTTAATCCTCATAGCAACATATTAAGGTAGGTTATCCTTGATATTTGGGCTTCCCAGTGGGGAAAGACTCTACCTGCCAATACAAAAGATTCAGGAGACTCGGATTCAATCCCTGAGTCAGGAAGATCTCTTGGAGGAGGAAATGGCAACCCACTCCAGTATTCTTATCTGGGAAATCCCATGGACAGAGGAGCCGGGTGGGCTACAAGCCATGGAAAGAGTCAGACGTGACTGAGCAATGCACATCCTTAATCTTACAAATAAAGAACTGGCAGCTCATTCACATAGCTAACTTATCCAAGGTCATGCAGCTGGGAGGTTGCAGCTGGGATTTGAATCCATCAGTCTTTCTCCAGGAGGCTGACTCCTACCCTCGCTCCTGCACTGAATTTGCGCTGTTTCATTTGCAGCCCAAGACTTCTGCAGTCCAGCTACTTCAATGTGCCTGACCCTGGTCTGTTTGCATTGCATTTTTGGCACGCATACTAGATGAGTCTAGCAACTCATGTGTTTGTTTCTCATATTACACATAGGTAATCTGTGTCTCAGCTGTGCAAAGTACCTTGCCTGAATTTAAAGCTAAAAAGTAGCAAAGCTGGGACATCAAAGCCAAGCACTGTTAGTATTAGTGCAGCGCCTAATCCACCCCACTATAAGACCCTCAGAAGAATTAGGAAATCGTGCATAAAGCATAGACACATATAGACACATACTAGTTTTACCCAATTTTGAGATTTTAAAAGTAATGTGAAAAAGAATGGTAAGAATTTGCCAATCTTCTTTAACCCCCTAGGCTGGATTTAAACACATGTTAAAAAATTAACATCAACTCTGAAAATTGTCCCCTCCCTCCCAAGGATAGGGGAATTTTTTATTTGCTGGATTAATTGATACTGTTAAAAAATTTTTTTAAATGTACTATTAACATATTTCTTATGTATGATGAAAGTGAATCAATTCTTTTTAACCTAAATATTAAAAAAATGCATTTTTCTCTGCAGGTTAGATGCTCATTCTCAAGGTCATTCAAAACTCAAGTTGCTCACAGAACAAGCAGAATGCTTGCTCAGATTTACTCTTAGACTTACAGAGTCTGTGTTTGCTGGGGAAGAACACAGGCTGCATACAAATGACTTCACCTCTGCAGTACAGAATTTAAATCAGCTGAGCAAGAAGCCAACCAGTCCCCCAAATACATGTTAATCTGCTTCCAGAACAAACCCACAGACTGACTAAATATTTTGCTTCTATCAGAATTTCACCATATCAAACATAAGTTCAAATGAAGGCACTGCTAAAAGTAATTGATTTTGTAGCTTTTATTATAAGGAGGTCTGTTCTGTTCATCTAATTTACTCCTTCATTGAAGAATAATTTACAAACAAAATGAATATACTTAAAGTGTTCATCTTAAATATTTTGACATAAACATACATCCACGAAACCATCATCACAATCAAAATAATAAATATCCATCATCTCTCAAAGTTTCCTCGAGATCTTTTATAATCACTCTCCTCTTTGCCCCTTTCTTCATGGTGAATCACTGACCCGATTTCTGTCAGATGGAGTAGTTTGAATTTTTCTAAAGTTTTCTATAAATGGAATCAAATAATATGTATTATTTTGTCTGAATTCTTTCACTCTGTATAATCGTGTCTCAGATGAATTGCAACATTAGTGTTGTCTCACGAATATCTGGTTTATTTGTTTGTATTTCTGAATAGTATTTCATTATATGGATATACCACAATTTGTTTAGACATTCATGTGCTGATGGACATTTGAGTTATTTTCAGTTTTTGCCTTGTTTCTTTAGCAGCAAAATTTATAACAACATCCTTAATATTAGAGACATTTACATAATATGAGATAGTTACAAAAATATAAATGGTAAAGTTCATGCACAATAGTTTTTAACTTTATATTTTATATTGGAGTATAGCCAATTGACAATGTTGTGATGGTTTCAGGTACAGCAGAGGAACTCAGCCATACACATGCATGTATCCAGTTTTTGCCTTTTACAAATAAAGCTGAAATGAATATCTGTGCATAAGTTTTTATATAGATATGCACTTACTTTTCTCTTGGGTAATTATGGAAAATAGGAGTGGCTGGATCATATGTTAGGAAAACGTGTAACTTTTCTTTAAATAAGCTGCCAGAATGTTTACTGAAGAAGCTGTACCATTTTAGATTTCCACCAGCAGGATATGAGAATTCCTGTTATTCCACATCCTGCTCACACTTGGTATGGTCTATCTTCACTTTGGACTCTTCTATTAGAAATGCAGTCGTATCCTGTGATTTTAATCTGCTGCTGCTACTTACTTGTTTCAGTCGTGTGTGACTCTGTGTGACTGCAGCCCTCCAGGCTCCTCTGTCCATGGGGATTCTCCAGGCAAGAATACTGGGGTGGGTGCCACGCCCTCCTCCAGGGGGTCTTCCTGACCCGGGGACTGAACCCAGGTCTCCCGCATTGCAGGCAGATACTTTACCATCTGAGTCACCACGAAGACCATGCTTTTCATCTACATTCCCTAATGACTAATGCTGTCAGACAGTTTTTTGTTGTTCAGTTGCTAAGTCGAGTCTTTTGGTTTGCGACCCCTTGGGCTACAGCATGCCAGGCTTCCCAGTCCTTCACTGTCTCCCAGAGTTTGCTCAAACTCATGTCTGTTTATCCTGTGCTTATTTTCTATTCTTATTGCTTCTTTAGTAAAGTGTCTGTCCTTTATCAGATGTACAATTTTCAAATAGGTTTGTTCACAAATTGTGTACTATCTTTTCATTCCTTTAATAATTTCCTTTGAGGAGAAGATATTTTAATGAAGTCCAATATGTCAACTTTCCATCTCATTGGATCATGCTTTTGGGGAAAATCTTAGCCTGACTCAAGTTTACAAATATATTTTTTTTTTCTCAGAAGTTTTATAGTTTTAGATTTTACACTTAGGTCCATGGGTCCATGATTCATTTTTGAGCTAACTTTAATATATAGTGAGAGGAATGGATTGGAGTTTTGTTTTCATTTTAACATCCAGTACCATTTATTGAAAAGATAGTCAGTTCTCCCTGAATTGTCTTTGCAGCTTTGTCAAAATCATTCATCCAGGTATGTATGAGACCACTGCCGAGCTCTTTATTCTGTTACATTGATTAGCTTCTCTATCTTGATGCCAGTATCACACTGTCTGGTGACTGCTTCTTTAATAGGACTTGAAGTCCAGTAGCATTAACTCTCTGATTTTATTTTAGATATCCAAAGATGTCTTGGCTAGTCTTTGTACTTCAATATGAATTTTACAGCCAACTTGTCAGATTCCACAAAAAGCATGCCAGAATTTTTATTGCAATTAACTTTCACTTGTCAATTTCCACAAAAAGCTTTCCAGAGTTGCAATTATTTTGAATCTATGGATAAATTTGGAAATAGTTGATAACTTAACAATACTGAATATTCTTGTCTTTATTTTCTCTTAATAGTTAATATTTTCAAATGCATAGATCTCATATCTTTTGTTAGATACACCTGCAATTATTTCACTCAGTTTGATGTTATGGTAAATTACATTTTGAAATTTCAGTTGAATAATTTTCCAGTCTTTTTAAAATTCAATCAGATTTCCCACATAGATGATGATGGAGTTTAAAAATGAAGACAGTTTGTTTTATTTCTTTCAATGTAGAGGGTCTGATTGTACTCTTAGAGTCTCTAGTGTAATGTTAAATAGGAATGATGAAAAGTTGACCAACTTATCTGATTCCTGAAATTGGGGGGAAAATACTTGAAGTATAATATCCACCATAGGTTTCTCATGAAGTGAAAGTGACTCAGTTGTGTCCGACTCTTTGCAACCCCATGGGACTCTACAGTTCATGGAATTCTCTAGGCTTCTCATAGATGCCCTTTATTAAGCTGAGGATATTTCCTGATATTCTTAGTTTACTGAGAGTAGCTAACCAGAATAGATGTTGGATTTTGTCAGGTATTTTCCTGCTTTTATTAATCTGATAAATTACATTTTTTGGTTAAGTCAGTCCTGCATTTTTGAGATAAATCTCACTTGATCATGATGTGTTATATGCTTTATACTTTTTTAGATTTAAATTGCTAAAATCTCATTTAGAGAATTTGCCTCTATGTTCACAACAGATATTGGTCTTAATTTGGACATTTCCTCAAGTATTTTTGCATGGTTTGCCTCATAGAATAAATTAGGAAGGATTTCTTCTTTTTCATCTTTCTGAAATGATTTGTGTAGAACTTATATAATACTTCTTTATGGGTGGCAGAATTCACTAGTGAAACCATCATAAAATTTCCTTGATGAAATTTTTAACTAAAAATTCAGTTTCTCAAATAAATTCAGTTTATCTATTTTTTCTTTGGTGAGTTTTGTAGTTTGTGTTCTACAAGGAATTTGTCCATTTCATGTTGGCTTTCAACATAAAAACATGTTGTCTTTAATAACATTCCTTTTAATATCTATACAGCTTCCCCTGGTGGCTCAGATGGTAAAGATTCTGCCTGCAATGTGGGAGACCCAGGTTTGATCCCTGGGTTGGGAAGATCTCCTGGAGAAGGGCATGACAACCCACTCCAGTATTCTTGCCTGGAGAATTCCATGGACAGAGGAGCCCGGTGGGCTACAGTCCATGGGGTCACAGAGTTGGACACGACTGAGTAACTAACTCGCTCACTCTCTTAATGTCTTAATAGGCAGAATATAAAGTCTATATGATTTCATCTCTCTGATTCATAATTTTAGTAAATTGTGTCTTCTATCTTCCTTTCCTTATCAAGCTCTACAGGCTTATTAGCTTCATCAATTTTCTCAAAGATCCAATTTAAAGTGTTGATGAATGGGAAGAAATACTGAAGTATGGGAGGGAGATAAAAGAATAAGTAGAATTTCCATAAACAGAGCCTCATAGACTTAATTTACCTAAAATTAAACTATTATTGGCAGCAAAAAATAAAAACACCTTTTCAAGGAGCCTTGATCTTACCAATAAGAAACAGCTGGGTCTAATGGCATAGGCAATGGATGCTGGCACCAGACTGCCTGTATTTGTGTCCTGCTCCCGCCTCTTATTAGCAGTTTGGTGGTGGTTTAGTCACCAAGTCTTGTCCAACTCTTGCAACCCCATGGACTGTAGCCAGCCAGAGTCTTCTTTCCATGAGATTCTCCAGGCAAGAATACTGGAGTGGGTTGTCATTTCCTTCTCCAGGGGATCTTCCCAACCCAGGAATTGAACCCGGGTCTCCTACATTGCTGGCAGATTCTTTACCAACTGAGCTATGAGGGAAGCCCTATTAGCAGTTTAAGCTTGGGCAAATTATGCCTCAGTTTTCTTATCCATCAGGCATCCAGGCAATAATAACACCTATCCCATAAGATTGTTGTGATGATCAAATATGTTAGTGTAGTTTGTATGTGTGAAATGATCTGAAAACTTGTGGCACATGACAAATAATTTGTGTTAGCCTTTATGATAAATCAAAGGATCCAGGAATGACCTATAGTATGCAAGCATTTCATATTGCAAAAAAATACAATTTTTTTCCTTTCTTTCTTTCTTCCTTCCTTCCTCTCTCTATCCCCCACCCCCACACCACTCCCCTCACCTCTTTCTCTTTCAGCCAAAAAAGTTCAAAGACATAGCTTGGCCACAAAGGAATGTCTACTGTTTGAACAAAACAAATTTAGATCCTACAATATACCCATGTCTCTGTTATGCACATCTCTAGGAGGTTTATGAGTGTTGTTTATAGTCAGAAATCCTTATATCTAGTGGGGTTTTCACATTGTTCTAACTATCTCTCCTAGGCTGAAATTAAATAGACTTAATTTCAAATACTATGTCACTTATGTTCTCTGTACTTATAAACCACCAACTTGTTCCTCACAGTCAATATTTCAAAATCCATAGTGTATTTCCAAAATTGTTTCTCCATCCAAGATAGGCATCATGCTTCAAAATCCATGCTTCATTTCTTGGCTCTGACAATGTGTTTCTCTGACTAAAATCTTTTTATACAGATGAGAAAAAAATGAGACTCCCAAATATGATATGCCCATAGGTGGATTCTTTTCCTTTCACAAAGCAAAACTTATTGGATTCAAATTTTTCATAGAGCAAATGTCCTTTTATAAATCATTAGTGGAAACAAAAAGAATATCAAATAAGATAGTGGTGAAATATAAGCAGTGTTTTGGTATTTTCAAAGCTGTCTGGATAATAGATGCCAGGCAAGATGAATAATAGATCTGCACTTCTGAATCCCAAGAAGCACAACACTCTAATCCTGCAAGGCCCCAGCTTATATTGTAGAATATCATATACCTTGGACTTGGGCCCTGTTCAGCAAAAGCAGAGTTATACAACACACCAACAAATTATTAAAGCTTTTCTTCATGAGTTATTCTTACTGATTTGTATTTAAAGATATTCAATAAGAGTGCAAATCAAATACTCAAATGTTAGAGACCTCTCTTGGCAATAACATTTGTGTTTATTGATCCTCAGGATTAAAGTGAACCATTCAATATGACCAGGAATTTGGAAATCTGAAGGGGAATATGGAAGTACTTTCACTTACTGAATAGAGGTATCCTTATTCTTGCTTGATTGTTGACACGTAAATCTATCCATACTGTAGGAGAGGAGGCCTACAGTGAATCTCCCTGAGGAAAAGAAAATAAAAACAGAAATAAGCTTATTCATACTAAAGTGTGAATGACTACACTGGTCATAACATTTCTTTGTGATCTAGGGAAAGGAAAGCAGCCTCTATGAGCTCCCATAATGCATTTACCACTGCCCTTCCCCAAATATAGCTATCATTCCCCCCTGCTTGTTCTTGAAGAAAAAGGCTATAATTTTGTTTTTACAGCTAGAAGAATATATCTTTTCCATGTACACAATGGCTGAATTCTGTTTCCTGAAACTCAAGTCTAACACTTAGGTGTCTTAAGGCAAATACTTTGAAGATATGGTTCTCTCCCTATTATGTGAGAACTTTTACTTCTAGATGTCACTATTTGAAGAAGTAAAGAGAGAGTAGAGATTTCTTACTGACAAGGTGAGTCTGCAGAAGTTTTTCCTCTGTAGCTGTCATACCTTCATGCTAAGGTACTAAAACCCAAGGTCTGGTGGTATACCTTCATCATTTGCAGGTCTCCAGACAGCTTTTCATTCATTTGTTAGTGAATATACATTGATCATTGTCCTTTGCTAGGTACTAGGGTAAGCACAGATAATCAAAAATGTTATAAGGTACCCTCTCTCTTTACCAGGGGCTCACAGTCAAATAACAGATCTAATGATAAAGAAGGTAAGCACATGTGAAGTTCTGCGCTAGGTGCTAGGGGGTTGATTGTGAACATAAGAGATGACATCCCTACTGTGCTGCCTGGAGTTTATATTCTAGTGAAAAGCTTTATAATATAAATTATACAGTCCATTTAAAAGTATTACATTCTATGGGGGAGAAATTAGGAAGAGGAATAGGAGAAATCAGAGGAGTACAAACTTAAGGACTGGGAAGAATCTCATTGAGCTGATGACATTAGAGCAAATATCTAAAGGGAGAGCAAGCTAAGGGGATCTGCGGGAGAAAAGGGCTCTGGGAAGAGGAAACAATGAGTGTAAAGGCTCCGAGGCAGAAGCAAGGTTAGTGCATTTAATGAGTAATAAGGAAGTTGCGGTTAGATCAGAGTGAGCAAAGGAAGAGAACAGATCATGTATAGCTTTCAGTCTTTATAAGTGACTTCAGACTTTATAAGTGACTTTAGACTTTATAAGTGACTTTATAAGTGACTCTAGACTGAACTCCAATGGGGCTTCATTGGGCTTGCCTGGTGGTTCAGATGATAAAGAATTTGCCTGCAATGCAGGAGACCTGGTTCGATCCCTGGTTTGATTCCTGGTTCGATCTCTGGTTCAATCCCCAGGAGGTCAAGAAGATTCCCCTGGAGAAGGGAATGGTTACCCATTCCACTATTCTTGCCTGGAGAATTCCATGGACAGAGGAACCTCAGAGTCCATGGGGTCGCAAAGAGTCAGACATGACTAAGCAACTAACAAACACTGTTTCAGAAGAGAAGAGTAGCAAGTTTTTTTCTTAGCTTTGAAAGGCTCATTCAGCAGAGGAACTGAGTAGAGATTATAGAGCAAGAGAAAAAGAAGAGATTGTTTAGGAGATTATTGCAGTAATCCAAGTAAGGATAGGTAATTGCTGGTGTTTGACTGATAGAAATGAAGGTAGTAAATATAATGGTTAAATTCTGGATGTATTTCACAGGTGGGATCAACATGATTTCAACATGATATAGGTGGGTGTGGAATGTGAGATAAAGAGAAGAGTGAAGGATGACTCTGTTTGGCCTGAGCTAGTAGAAGGATATCTCTGTTTACTGAGATGAGGAAATTTGCGAACACAGCATCTTGCATGGGGATGGGTAAAGTTCAGTAGCTCAGTTTTGGATTTGTCACTCATCTTAGTGGAAATGTCAGGTAGGCAACTGGACAAGTAAGCCTGAGTCCAGGGGAGAGGTCTGTGCTGAAGAGATATGTTTAGAAGAGGTTGGCATTTGAGTGGAATTTAAGGAATGAGTCTTGATGATATCAGCACAGGAGTGGGTATACACAGAACAGAGAAAGAGTAACTCTGGATATATACTGCACCTCATATGTCTTCAATCTCTTGCAAATGGATACTTTTGTGAAAGAAAATAAAGTAAATTATTGGAAGGAGAAAAGGTAATAAAAATAAAGACAGACAAAATCAAACCACATTTTTATTAGATTTAGCAAATATAAGACTCGATTTCAGTAATCTAATCAGAAAAAAATACAACAGAGAAAAGACAACCAAAATGATGCACCACATTGAAATTATGCATATTGGTGATTAATAAGAACACTGCACTTGTAACTTTTTATTGTTTTATAATTTTAATCAAAGCAAAACATTAATGAAATTATGATTCTCCATTTTCAAAATCTCTACACACATTTTAAACATACACCATGGATATCTATATATAATTTTTTAAAGTGATAAATGAGCTTTCTTCTTGCTGTTAATATATCTACTAGCTTGCTGTTAATATATCTACTCTAGGTTGGATTGATGACAGCAGTAGTCATTGAGGGCAATGTACATCTGAAATGTTGCTACGTTTTGTTTCAATATCACTCATGACTGAAGAGGCAGGCTAATGAGAACAGAAGAAATTTTAAAGCAATTTCTGCAGGCTCAGAATAGTCATTTTTTACTTTTATCCAAAATGAAACAAAGGAAGTCGTATTTCTTTCCAATATTCATCTTCAATCCTTCAAAAGTAGCTAGTTTCAACAATTTATCTGATAATGTTATAGTTGATTTAAACTATCTTTCAATGAAAAGAATGGATTAAAATGTTATGTACTTTTCAGTTGACTAATTACACTTAAAATACCACACTTGGTAACATGGTCTGGTTATATATGCCCGGTCACTAGGTCCTATAGGTGTGACTCATCACATGAGTTAAAGATGCCCAAACTGTACCTGCTTAGACTATGAACAATGAGACGAGTCCAACAACTGCAGATATAGATGCAGTAACACTGTCGCAATGCTCTACGGGTTTTTAGGTGTGATCTCCTAATCTCTGCTCTTATTTCTTTGTAGACTAGTAACTGTTGGTAGACCAGCACTGTCTACATTATGATCAGGATACAGAATAGCAGGGCACTGCACAATTCCAGGAATACCAAGTATGTATTAATAGATACCACTGTGAATGAACCCCCTGGTGTCAATTCTTTCTAAGAACTAAGAGTTCTGGACACTGAGAGATGACAACTTTTGGATTTCTGGTTGCTGAGAACTCTGAAATAGAAGGATAAATAGAATGAGTCAAACCAAGAGACTATGCTATCCTGGAAGGCAAATAGTCCCCTAGGTCAAATACTGCTAATAAATAAAGTAGGATGAGGCCCAAAAAATGATCTATAGAATTTGCAGCTTGGTCACTGATGACCTAATGGGGAGATGTACAGGATGATTAGGAAGCTCAGAGAAGGTTACCACCAAGCAGATCAGTTCCAAACTGCATTCTTCCAGAGGAGTAATTTATGAGTTCTAAGAGTTATATGAACCTTCATTATTTTGACAATAGAAGTATGAAAATCTCCCCAGGAGAAGGCAACATCATATACAAAGTTGTAAAGTCCCACAACATAGAAGACCTACTCAAGCCCAAGATTATGCTAATCACCAGGCTCAGACCTTACTCTCTCACTGTCTGAAGCAGTCTGGGTCCCTGATGTTAAGATGTTACTGACTCTGTGTACCCTATTTTGCTGATATTCTTAATCAGGGCTTGTGGGAGTTTAGTCCTTCCATTGAGCCCAGCATGGAGCTTGACACCTAGCATGTATCTCATATATATTGCCTTCCATGACAATAAAATCATATGAATGTTGCTTTGATTTTACTGCTGAAGAACAAAGTAACTGCTTATTTGAAAATAAATTAATTGGGAGAATCCCTCTGTGATGCAAAATGACCCCAGAGTATCAAGTTATCTTAATCCCAGTGCTCTGTCCCTTCCTGTTGGACTACTCCCCCAGCCACTGTGTAAATACCATGGTCTCATCTCACTGTTGCCTCACCCCTTAAAAATTTCTAGTTGCTGCTGCTGCTGCATGAAAAGACAAATCAGGAAAACGTCTCACTGTTTGAGACAGGTGCCCCAGCTCCTCAGAAACACAGTGAAGGTGTTTTCAGAGGAGACAGTGCCCAAGGCTGCTGGTCTCCAGGATATACCTCTAAGATGGGTTCTAAACAACTGTGTGTAACATAGAAACACATACATCACCATATATAAAATAGACAATCAATGGAAATTTGATGACTCGGGAAACTCAAATTGGGGCTCTGAAACAGCATGAGGGGATAAGAAGGGAGATGGGAGAGAGGTTCAAGAAGGAGGGGACATAGGTATACCTATGGCTGATTCATATTGTTGTTTGGCAGAAATCAAGACAATATTGTAAAATGATTATCCTTCAATCAAAAATAAGGAAATTTAATTATTAAAAAAAGTTTAAAAAAAACAAGCAAACACACAACTGCACGGTCTTTTGTTACTTCCCACTGGTGACACTATCGGGATGTCTACCTTGTCAGGACTCAAAGAGCATTACAATATTTCCTCAAGACTCACCATCCATTTCCTTTCTTCTTTTATCTCAGCATGAGGGAGATGTAAGATAATTTTGGAAATACAAAAAGTTGAAATTGAGGGTTTTAAGAGGGTGCCATGTCCAAGTGCTTACTGGCCTTGGATATGACTTCAGGAGAGGTCAGCAGGAGTTGCCATGTGGAGTCATGTGGTCCAGCTCTCATCCTCTCCTCTCCTCTCTCCACCTGGGAAAGGTGTGGGCTGGACCCGAAGGTCCCGTGCAGCATGGGCAGTGGTGATGCCTCATTTCTGTCCTTTATGTAATTATTTGTGGGATTGTGGGCTCGATTATCTTGACATTTAAGTGCTGAGTAATTTTCTCAAAATATGCACACTCTCTGCAGGATGAAAGCAGTTTTGTGTCATGTTCCAGACAGCAGTGCAAATGAGGTAACAAAGCGTGTTGGGGCCTGAACTAGATGAGGGCGGGGAGGCTTTTGAGGCCCCAGGATGGGGGACACATGTACACCCATTATTGATTCATGTCAATGTATGGCAAAAACCACAACAATATTGAAAAGTAATTAGCCTCCAATTAAAATAAATTAATTAATTTAAAGAAAAAGCCCCTTTGAAAAATTCCAACATTTTGTGGATCCCAAAGTGAAGCACAAAAATTTGAGATCATTCACTGGTTGAACCTGAAGAGGGAATTAGAAACAGGGTTATGAGAGGGAGGGAGGGAGGGAGGGGGCTGGCTGGGGAACTTTGTGGGAAGGTCTGCCACTGCCTTGAGTGAAGGGGAAGAAGGGAACGCAAGTCTCTGCTTTGGATACTGATGCTTAAACACAAACACACCTTGTTTGACTCTTGAATATAAAAATCTAGTGAAATGTTTATCAGTTCAGTTCAGTTCAGACACTCAGTCGTGTCTGACTCTTTTGGACCCAATGGACTGCAGCATACCAGGCCTCCCTGTCCATCACCAACTCCCGGAGTTTACTCAAACTCATGTCCATTGAGTCGGTGATGCCATCCGAACATCTCATCTTCAATAAAAAGTAGGAAATAGCTGTCCAAGTGGGAAAGAAGAGAGATAAGAATTCTCAGTAGCCCTAACTGAGTCCAGCCCCCAAACTACTGAAACTAGTAAAAGAGCCAACCCCAACGTTAACTGCTAGAAAGTAAATCCTGAAAGAGCAGGTGTGTTGGGGGGACTAAAGAGAGGGGCGTGTCCCGCAGTCGCATGGTGCTGGGGACTGCCCTGCTCAGAGTTGTCAGCCATCACCTCCTTGCCCTGGGGCATGGGAGCGGTTCAGGGAGACTTCTGCCACGTGGAGAGAGTGGGCAGTGCCTTGCCTAAGACCATCTTGCATCTGAATCTATGGGAGAGATTTTGACAGAACCATAGTGCCAGTAAATCAATCAACTTGGAGCATGAGGGGGAGGAGACAAACTGAATAAAGTCCCACATTGCCGTGGCCTGGGGAAATACTTGTCACTCAAGCCTAAGAGTTCTCCTTAAAGAGACCAAGGCAGCCTAGTACAAAGGGCTTAAAGAAAGAGCAAATCTGTTCAACTTAGGGCTCATTATCAAATCTACAATGGCATTACAGGGATCAGCCAACCCTGGGAAACCAAAATAGCTCCAGTGGAATCTTCCAGATATTCCTTTCATTCATCCACATACCTTTGTTTAAGGGTTTTCATTAAGAAACATTTAACACAGCTCTCGAGTGATTTCAAAGGTTCTGTTCCATTCCGATGCCTTGTATTCTATTTGAAATGTCTCTGTAAATGAAGTTAGACAATACATGACATTGACATTGAAGTCGCTCAGTCATGTCCAACTCTTTGTGACCCCATGGACTGTAGCCTACCAGGCTCCTCCGTTCATGGAATTTTCCAGGCAAGAGTACTGGAGTGGGTTGCCATTTCCTTCTCCAGGAGATCTTCCCAACCCAGGGATCAAACCCAGGTCTCCCACATTGTAGGCAGACACTTTACTGTCTGAGCCACCAGGGTCCCTTAATATAGGTCCCTTAATTTTTTCTGATGGACATTTACTGAGCAACAACTCCATGGCAGGCACCACACTAGACACTGAAAACAGTGATGATGGAAACTCAGAGACTGATGATAAAGAATTCATTCAAGTGCAGAGAGAGAAACAGAAACCCAGTGTGGTCTTCAGCACACCCTGTTTTAACCTGCAATGCAAGAGGGATGTGCATGGTACTGTGTGAGTTTTGAGCAAGTAATTAACTGTCATTGAGAAGAGGGAGTGTGAGGGAGGGGGAACCAAGGAGAAGGCATGTGAGCTGCGTCTGGAAGCAAGTGAGTTCACCAGGCGTTGAACCGGGGAAACAGAACATGGAATTGGGAGAAAATTCTATGCATGGGATTAGCAAAAGCAAAATAACATTGTTTTGAAACCTTAACACATACTTGTGCTAATCAATGAGTAACCACTGTGAGCTTGGACTGATTGATTACCAAGTAGCCAGGAAACCAATCTTCAGGTTCCACAGAACAACACAACAGGATCAGACAAAAGAATGCATGAGTGGGTCTGCTAGGTTCCAAGTCTAGAACCTACCTGTTTCATCACTGTCAGTGCTCCAATCTCTGAATGACTCTCTTCCGGGCGATGGGGGCAAGAATAGAGAAGCTGAAATAACCAGGGACATCAGAAACGGAGACATTCTCATACTGAGGCAAATGATTGGCTGATTATATTACTAGGGATCAGACTTGCTATTTTGCTTTTGGCAAATCTGTAAGAGGAAATGAAGCTCTTATGGATTGAAATGATGGAGATAAGTTTTAAAAAAATATTTGGCTTTTCTCAAGCCACAGAGCATGCAGCTGAGAAGCTAAGAGTCAGGAGCTGATAGGAAGTGAAGTGGGAGACATAAGCAAAAAGATTAAGTCCGTGCGAACCATGCTAAAGAGCACAGACTTCACTCTGCAGGATTGAGGGCTTTCAAAGAATTTTAAGCAGGGAACCGACATCACCACATTTGTGTTTCTGGAAGATTACCTGGGCTTCAGTGAAATTGGATGGATATGAGGGTAAAGACTGGAGTCAATGAAATGAGACTGCTTACTGTGACTTTTATAATCCAGCCAAGGTACAATTGAGAGCTATATAAGTCACAGGGTCTCTGAAGGGTAAATTCCATTGTCTGACCCAATGTTAAAAAGCAGAGACATTACTTTGCCAATAAAGGTCTGTCTAGTCAAAGATACGGTTTTTCCAGTAGTCATGTATGGATGTGAGATTTGGACTAAGCTGAGCGTCAAAGAATTGATGTTTTTTAACTGGTGTTGGAGAAGACTCTTGAGAGTCCCTTGGACCGCAAGGAGATCAAACCACTGTTTTCAGTGTCTAGTATGGTGCCTGCCATGGAGTCGTTGCTCAGTAAATGTCTAAAGGAAATCAGTCCTGAATATTCATTGGAAGGAATAATGCTGAAGCTGAAACTCCAATACTTTGGCCACCTGATGCAAAGAACTGACTCATTGGAAAAGACCCTGATGCTGGGAAAGATTGAAGGCAGGAGGAGAAGGGGACAACAGAGGATGAGATGGTTGGATGGCATCACTGACTCAATGGACATGAGTTTGAGTAAACTCCGGGAGTTGGTGATGGACAGGGAGGCCTGGTGTGTTGCGGTCCATGGGCTTGCAAAGAGTTGGACATGACTGTGTGACTGAACTGAACTGAACTGAACCAATGTTTGGGGTAAGCATGAAGAAAGAAGTGAGTGACTAAAGTTTCTGGACTGAAAAACTACATTTAAAGTAGTTTTGTTCACTCCAGTAGGGGTCATAGGTAGATGAGCACATGTGGGCAGATTGGTGTGTGAGTAGATAAGACCAAATGGACGTGTTGATTTGAGACTCATGGGGTATCCAGGTGAGGAAGTGCAGATATCCAGAGTTGTACACATGTGGCTGGTGCACCAGAAGAGAAATGTGACAGAAGACAGAGATTAGACTGAGATTACGCCAATGATGGCATAGTGAGAAAGCCGGGTGAGGAGGAAGTCACACGCAGGACATCACTGTTGGAAAAAAAAAAAAAACAGGGTGGAACCGAAAGTGGATGGTGCCCCCAAAGTCAGGAGGAGTTAGGTTTGGAATTGTGAGAGTGGTCAAAAGTATCAAGAACAGAAGCAAGGACAAGAAGGTTAGAGATGGAAGCATCTCTCATGGCAACTCTGAGGCTATAGGGCAGTTTCAGTCAGGTGATGAGGATGTGAGAAGTGCCTTAAAGTGGACCGAGGCTTGAACAGGAAGGGAGCAGACACCCAGGGGCAAGAGAAAAGACACTGCTGTGACTGGTGCAGATAGTGAACGGCAGAAGAGATGGGTGAACCTTTCTTTTCTTATAAGATGAAAGAGACTTGTGTCTGTTATCAGATGTGCATATTGTCCTATTTGTGTGTTTTATCAGGTGAGGTTTTAGACAGAGCCAAGTCCTACAGGAGCACACCCAGGACACGGGCAGGGGGCTTCTCATCACGGAGAAAAGCAAGAGCAGGATGACTGTATGTACTTGTAGATGAGTGTAACAGAGTGGGAGACATAAGGCGGAGGGATGTTCAGTCCAATTTCTTCTATTTTCTAAATTAGTCACAAACTGACCATCAAATAAAAGTCTTCCATTATATCCTGATCTTTTAAAGTGTGTGTGTGTGTGTGTGTGTGTGTGTGTGTGTGCATGCGTGCGTGTGTGCATGAGCGCTCAGTCACCCATTCATATCTGACTCTTCGCTGCCACATGGACAGTACCCCACTGGCTCCTCTGTCCATGGAATTTTATAGGCAAGAATACTGAAGTGGGTTGCCATTTCCTACTCCAGGGATTCATCCTGACCCAGGGATCGAACCCACATCTCTTAGGTCTCCTGCACTGGCAGACAGATTCTTTACCACTAGTGCCACCTGGAAAGACTGACCTTTTAAAGTGTCACAAAATATCACAAAGCTCTAGAAATTATTTTTATTTGATTGTACGTAAGGAGCCCTGATCAAGAAGAGCAGGTTAGTGAGAGTAAGTAAAACAAACATTTCAGATACTTGGGAGAAATAAAAACTTTATGCCCTAATGTCAACCCAAAGCAATCATGTGCATGCACATGCACACACACACACAACAAGAAACTGGCAGACACAAGACCCATATTTAAATGATAAGGACTACTGACCTTTAATAAAAATGATTCTGACTAATCAAAGCTATTGTAAGGCTGTGGTCCAAACCAGTCCTGAATATTCATTGGAAGGACTGATGCTGAAGCTGAAGCTTCAATACTTTGTCCACCTGATATGAACAACTGACTCATTGGAAAAGACCCTGATGCTGGGAAAGATCGAAGGCAGTAGGAGAAGGGGACGACAGAGGATGAGATGGTTGGATGGCATCTCCGACTCAAAGGACATGAGTTTGAATAAACTCCAGGAGTTGGTGATGGACAGGGAGGCCTGGCATGCTGCAATCCATGTGGTCACAAAGAGTTGGACACAACTGAGCGACTGAACTGAACCAAAGCAGCTTCCAGTCAGGTTGAGCCTTAGCCTGTAGCTCTCTTGAAAACTCTTTGCTTAGCAAGAAATCAGTGACAATAACAATGATAAGAATTGGTTCAAATTAAATCAGAAAATAGTCCAGTAGAGCCTCTCCTGAGCAGGAAGTATGTCTTCTCTATTTCCTCATTCCTGGGGTAACCAAAACTGAATGGACTTTATGAATGTTTGCTCATTAAAGAATGAATAATTTATAAAAACTAGTTTTTCAGTAAATCTGCCACGATATGACAAGGTCTATTTAGATGAAGAAGCAGCCAGGGATTTTAGAAATATTTGAAGCTTGCATGCTAAATCACTTCAGTTGTGCCCAACTCTTTGCATCCCTATGAACCATCACCCGCTAGGCTCTTCTGTCCATGGGATTCTCCAGGCAAGAATACTGGAGTGGGTTGCCATGCCCTCCTCCAGTGGAGATCTTCCCAACCCAGGGATCTAACCCAAGTCTCTTAGTATCCTGCATTGGCTGGTGAGTTCTTTATGACTAGTGCCACCTGGCCCCCTGGGAAGGCCCTACGGAGCAAATAAGGGAGGGGGGTGAGTTAACAAGTGGCTACAGGACTTAGCACACTGGGACAAGTTTACTGAGATTCTTTCCCCTCATCTAAACTCCAAAGACTAAGAAACAATTTCATCCAATATTAATTTGGTCAGCACTTTTGTGTTTGCACCCTTTCTCTTTGGGAGTTCTGAGTGTGTCCCATGTATCAGAGGTGATTGTTTAGGGCAGTCGTATAGCCACCTCTGTCTGAAAGTCTCTCCAGGGCATCATTCCAGCTTCACAGACTTATCTGTGGCAAAATATTAATAAGTCCACCCACATTGACTTCGTAGTTAATCATGAGAATGCTTGAAGGCATGCAAATGGTAGGCATTAGATAAAGACAGACTATGTTTATTATTTTGGGAAGTAGCTTAATTGTATTTTCTGTTGAGGCAAAATGCAGAGAGTTTTCATTATCTTTTGCTTTCATTACCTGTGTTTCTGCACAAGATTAATATATAATGAAATTTCTTTTTTAGAATGTAAATTTCCTATCTCAATTATTTTTATAGCAACTTAAAATGGATAGAGTAGTGGACATCTTTTAAGGAGTTGTCCTAGGCTGTAAGCCAAAGACACAGTATTTCCTTGGAACTGTCTACCCAAGTCATGTAAGTGGGCTGCTTGCAGTCAGGTTACATGGAAGATCCTTGTCCTGGGCTGAGGGTAGACAGCTAACACAACCTGGGTAGATCCCAGTCCATTTTTTAGGAATTTGAAGTTATGGCTAGAGATTTCAATCTCAGTGTGGTCTGGTATCTGGAATAGAGAAGCTGTAAACCTCAAAGTTGTGGGGCGGGCACCTCCTGCCAGCTCTTCTGAGTCACAGGGAAAGCCAATCAGCAGGGAGAGAAAAGAGGTGCAGGCATGAGAGAGAGGAAGAGTCCTCCCCAGCTTTCATTTACTCCATTCCCTACTTCCAGAGGACCACGTCTCATTTTGCACTTAGCAGGTTTTTGACCAACAATCCCTGGTGGTTCAGATGGTAAAGAATCTGCCTGGAGTACAGGAGACCTGGGTTCGATCCCTGAGCTGGGAAGATCTTTTGGAGAAGGGAGGTTACCCACTCCAGTATTCTTGCCTGGAGAATTCCACGGACAGAGAAGCCAGGCAGGCTACAGTCCATGGGGTCACAAAGAGTCAGACATGACTGAGTGACCAACACTTTACCAGCAATCACAGTGCCTCAGAAGATACAGGGCTAGTGCATCTAATTCTCCTCAGCCACCCACAGTGTGTTTCCCAATGACTGGCACATGTTTCCCTTAGAATCGCCAGAAATTTCTTTAAACTCATTCCCTCTCATTAAATATAATATTAAGCAAAAAGGACTTTATTAGCCCAACAGTTTCATTTTGGGGAGAAAATGAATCCTTAACAGTTTTGACAGAATGTATTTTGACCATGAAACTGCATCAGATTTTTGGGCAGAATTCAATTTGGGCCTCAATTGTGTGTGTTTGTATGTGTGTGTGTGTGTTTTCACACTCAAAACCACTTGCAATTCCTGCACAGACATTAGGGTCCTTGCTTAGCTGAAGTGGACCTTTGCAGTGTAAACCAGAAAGATCAACCGACTCAGTTGTCAAAATCGTGTCAAACTATCATCATAGCTCAACATATCAGCCAAATATATATATTTTCTTAGTTTGGAGAATGGGTATTTTGGGATATTTTCCAGGTCAGGATTGTTAAAGCTGGCAATGTACTGTGTGGTTCACTAAATCCAAGGAGGTAATAACATTCCATAAAGCCAGCACAAATCTTAGCAATGCCTAGCTTGTTACTTCATAAAGCAGTTCATTTCTTTAAGTGACACAATACACTGCCTTCCAACAACATGGAAGCCTGGCATGCTGCAGTTCATGGAGATGCAAAGATTCAGACTCAACTTAGTGACTGAACAACACCATTTAATAAATCTAGAAACTCTAAACAATAAAGCCATAGGCTTTTAAGAATTAAAGGTAAATGTCCTACCAAACTTATTTCTGAAGTAAAATCCAAAAACAGTAACTCTAAAAGCACTGATTTAATGAGTACTTGTGTAATTATTTATTCACTCTGCCTCCTTCATAACTGTAAAACTGTCTGTTTATATTGATAGATCTCATGTCTCTCTTTCTTTCAGAAGCTAATCAAAATGAAATGTTAGTCACAGCCAAACGTTCCGAGAGCAAATCATAAAAACTTCTAATATATCTTACAGTAAGAGTATTGTATTAAATGCAGGATCTTAATTCACTGTAACATGATTGATATGATGAGGGAGTAGAGTCTTGAAAAATAAGAATATCCAGCACTGAAGGGAAAATAAGATGCTCTGGAAAATGGGAGGTTCTATTCTTTGTTGATCAGCAATGTTCATACAAATGTGTGTGATGTTCAGAAACCAATGCAGAGTAAGGTGACAGAGAAATCAGAAGATTTTAACCTGAGCCTTTTATCCTGGCTAAGGAAAAATTCCACAACATCCAGAAGCAGGAAGCAAGGGGACCCCAGCTGTGTGTGAGCTGGCAAAGACCCTGCAAGGAAGAGAGGAACCCCGGCAAGGTACCTGTGAATTTGCCCCACTTCTGTGTGGCTGCCACACAAGTTAAGCCTTATTATTGTTAAGGGGGTTGGTATTTTCCTCAGTTATTTATCTTTTTATTGACACTTAAGAAAAGTCATTAATTGGATAAAAAAGTTGCAGTACATATATACAATGGAATATTACTCAGCCATAAAAAAGCATGTTTGAGTCAATCCTAATGAAGTGGATGAACCTAGAAGCTGATTATACAGAGTGAAGTAAGTCATAAAGAGAAAGAAAAACATATATTAATGCATATAATTGGATCTAGCATGATGGTACTGATGAGCCTATTTTCAGGGCAGCAATGGAGATGCAGTCATAGAGAACAGACGTGTGGACCCTGTTCCATTGGGGGGAAGGAGAGGGTGGGATGAGTTGAGAGGGCAGCGTGGGAATGTATAAATTACCATATGTAAATAGATGGCTGTATGAAGCAAGTAGCTTGAATCAGGTGCTCTGTGAAAACCTAGAATGGTGGGATGGGGTGGTAGGGGTGGTAGAAGGGAGATTCACCTGGGAGGAGACACATGTACACCTATGGCTGATTCATGTTGATATATGGCAGAAACCAACACAATATTGTAAAGCAATTATCTTCGAATCAAAAACTTGTTAAAAAGGCAAAAAATGAAAAAGTCACTCATGCAACTAATATTTACTTACTGTACCTACTGTTTGCCAGATAACATGCTAGATCCTGCACAATGTTTCTTCACTTAGAGCCCTTATATTCTGATAGGATATGGAGTATAAGGAAACAAACAATGCTACAATTACAGGTTGTAATGCATCTTCTGATGGTAATAAAACCAATTCAGTAATAGGAAATAGGCAGAGTGGCAGAGAAAACTTCTCCAAGGAAGAGCTATGTAAGTCTGAAAGCTGAGAAGCAGTCAGTCATTACAATGAGATGGGCTGTGGCCTGAGCTGAGGGTCCATCCAGCTTGAGATCTTCTGCTTTAAGGCAAAGATTGGTTTTTATAGACTTGGAACAAAGGTTTAAGCAGTTATGTATCTTGCCCCAGTCACTTTGTTAGCAAGTATAACTGTCAGGATTTGGAGCCAGGGTTGTCAGCTTCTAAACATCCAATCCTTCCATGGCACCAGAGAAAAATAAAGGATATGAAAGAAAGTAATCAAGAGAGGCCTGTGGCAAAGGATGACGGAACAACTTTGACAAGACTAGGTATTTAATAACAACTAACCCTGATCGAGTGTTTATTCTAAGTAAACAATTCTAAGCATTTCCTATGCAGTCACTAATTTACCTAATTTAACTCTCAGAACAGCCTGATAAAACCCTGTTCAATAAATGCTATCATCAACTCCCTGCTACAGGTGAGGCAGCAAAAATAACTTTTATAACTTTTTTTATGGTTATGTAGCTGGAACAATGGATCAGTAATTAAGCACAGACATCTAACGGTAAAGAACCCGTCTGCCAATGCAGGAGACATAAGAGATTCGAATTCAATCCCTGGGCTGGGAGGATCTTCTGGAGGAAGGCATAGCAACCCTCTTCTATATTCTTGCCTGGAGAATCCCATGGACAGAGGAGCTTGGGGGGCTATAGTCCACAGGGTCACAAAGAGTCAGACACGACTGAAGCGACTTAGCACGCACACACTCAATTTGGGCCAGAGCACACGCTCTCCACCTTGGTGAAACGTTGTTTTAGTTTGTACCTACTAATAGCCAGTCTGTAGACTCATCTGTTATACCAAGAGAGCTTGCGAACTTATATTTTAGTCAACTCCAACCTGTCATACCCAAGTGTGAACTTAAGAGGATATTCTCTGAGTCACAAAATATGTCAACGAGTTTGATAAAAGGATGCCGAGTAGCTTAATATTCCCTGTGTCTTTGCCTGATCCATCTGCCCTGAAGCTTCAGCCAAGAAATAAATCTTGGCCATGGCATTAATCAGCTCTAAGAAAAAAAAAAAAAAAACTGTTCCAAGTGTCATTTTATTTTTTAGTCAGAGACTCAAAAGAAAATAGCCTATTGCTCAGCAATGAGAATATTAACATCATCCAGTTTTTCTTTACAGTTGAGTTTGTCATTAAAATGAATCACAATTGCTCCATGGGAATTAATAATTCATCTACAACAATTAATAAATATTGATAGCTCAACTTTTCTTGGAAACATAAAAACCTATCCTAGTTAATAAAAAGAGATGGTCAAGGGTAGAGGCTGCAAAGGGCCCACATCAACCATCTAAGCAAAGGGGATTCTGAGGGAATTGTTTTTTAGTTGCTAAGTCATATCCAGCTCTTTGAGACCCTATGGACTGCAGCATGCCAGGATTCCCTGTTCTTCACTGCTTGAAGTTTGCTCAAACTCATGTCCATTGAATCGGTGATGTCATCCAACCATCTCATCCTCTGTTGTCCCCTTTTCCTTCTTCCCTCCATCTTTCCCAACATCGGGGTCTTTTCCAATGAGTCAACTCTTTGCATCAGGTGGCCAAAATACTGGAACTTCAGCATCTGTCCTTCCAATGACTATTCAGGGTTTATTTCCTTTAGGATTTACTGGTTTGACCTCCTTGCTGTCCAAGAGACTCTCAAGAGTCTTCTCCAGCACCACAGTTCAAAAGCATCAATTCTTCAGTGCACGCCCAGGGAAATGGACAAGCACCCATTTCTCCTATAAATCACTATATTCATAGTATCCTGGACCACAGATTTTTTAAGGACAGCAACCATAATCACTAACACTCCAGAACAAAGGGGATGAATAAAACTCAAGATGTGGAAAAACATGGGGGGAGAGGGCGGGGGAAGAGTATTGTGATGAAAGTCAATAAGAGCTATGGAATAAGCAGGCTACTGCTGCTGCAGCTGCTAAGTCGCTTCAGTCGTGTCCGACTCTGTGCGACCCCACAGACGGCAGCCCACCAGGCTCCCCCATCCCTGGGATTCTCCAGGCAAGAACACTGGAGTGGGTTGCCATTTCCTTCTCCAATGCATGAAACTGAAAATGAAAGTGAAGTCGCTCAGTCGTGTCCGACTTGGCGACCCCATGGACTGCAGTCAATTAGATGACTTATATCCCCCATTTTATTATAAAATTTGGAGCCAGTTCATCTTGGTTTGCCTGCTATCCAGTGCATTTATTACTAGTGTCCTAGTAATGAACATATGAACTCATATGTCCGTCTCATGCTCAAAAATGCCCTACTTTTGCCATTCTAATGACAAGCTACTAGTGAGACATGCCCTGTGTCTCTTTGGTATGTCAAAGTGCAAAATTTACTCTCCACTGATGCTGGCTGGCTAAAACAAAAACTATGCTTTGCTAAGCAATCTAATAAGAGTCACAGGTTCCTGACTCTTCGTGTGTATTTGCCCCCAGCTCTCCTCTGAGAGGAATACCTTCTCCAAAAGAGTTTATTTCTGACACATTAATAATGCTTCCCTTACTCTTAAATAATTGATGGGTTTAAAAATATCAGTCAGTAGAAACAGTGATACACTGATGGAGGAAAACAGTGAATATTTTGGCCAAAACATGAAAGCTGCATTAATGACTGTACAAACCTCACAAATGGGGCTTATCAGACTTTTTGCAGCAGGAGTTTTCATTTCCTTTGTCACCAGAACCAATAAATCCTTGTCATATAACTGTGTCCAGCTGCTTATTTAAAACTGACACTAAGTGTCTTAAGGAAATCGGTACTGTGGTCGACTTGTGCTGGGAGGCGCAAGTGCGATGGTGACTGTCTCAGAAGAGAATGAAGAGGGCAACAAGCTGCTGGGCAGGAAGGCTCTCTAAATTAATTGGTTTTGATCACAGTCATGTGGCAGAAAGTATGTTTCCTGAAGCCCATCGGCCTGTTTTGAGCACCTGTAAGGGGTTTAGAGGGATACCTTTCTCTGGCATAGATACTCTTCAATGAAGTGTCATGGAGAGATTTGATCAAGCCAAGAATCAACCGCGCGGAAAAAAAAAAAAATTAACCGCGTGTAATTTCTTTCTCATCATAAACATCAACCATGTTGACCAGAACTCTGATGTTCAAAGTATAAAAATATTGTCATTATCAACATTACAAAACATATTCTTACATAGTCTAGTATCAATTTTTCTGGGAATAATTTCTCCTTCAAGAGATATTTAACAATGTCCGGAGAATTATTTGATTGCCATGACTGAGACTATTGGCATCTAGTAGTCAGAGGTCAGATATGCTGCCAAATATCGTATAATGCAAAAGACAGCACTTACACCAAAGAATCATTCCAATCAAAATGTCAGTAACATCACCGTTAAGAAACCCTGTTCTTTAGTGATAAGAAATATACAGCTTAGAAATGGACAATTTATGTCTTCATTCAATAGCCATTTATTAAGAAACTAAGAAGCAGAAAGCTTGTCCTAAATTCTGAGATTAGAAATAGACACAGTCCTGAGAGATCCTATTCTGGCAATCTGATGGCTTAGAGATCCTGAAAGCCTCTTGTAATAGAACTGTAAAACTTCTAGTGTACTATTAAAAATATTCTTGTGAAAGTAAGAATGAGGCTATAAGAAAAGGAAAAAAAAATCGACTCTTGTCAAGAAGTTATAACATTGATAGCAAAAGAGTAAGCACACATTATATCAGCTTTCATTCTGGGAATTAATGGAATTCCATAGACTGGAATTTCTAGATACTAGGCAAAGTTTGCTTTTTCAACTATATCAATGTTTTATATATTACAGAAAATAAAATTTAGTCAAAAATAAGAAAATGCAAGCCATAAAAATGAAAATAAATGGAAAAGAATATGTAATTAAACATAAGTAGAATGTTTAGAATAGAATAGAATCATATATAAACTACTAACAAAACTCACAAATAAGCATTTTGGGAAATTTTGAGAAAAAAAATCTATACTCTATATTCTCAGTAGGATTATTTTCAGAGCAAGATAACTTAAAAATCTTAAATAATAATCAGCAATTATATTTCTGTTTCCATTGTTTCCCCATCTATTTGCCATGAAATGATGGGACCAGATGTCATGATCTTAGTTTTTTAAGCATTGAGTTTTAAGTCAGCTTTTTCATTCTCCTCTTTCACCTTCATCAAGAGGTTCTTTAGTTTCTTTTCACTTTTGAAACATGGCTTCACTGACTCATTGGACATGGTTTGAGCAAACTCGGAAAGATGGTGAAGGACAGAGAAGCCTGGCATTCTGCAGTCCCTGGGGTCGAAAAGAGTCAGACACAACTGAGCAACTGAACAACAATGTATTTCTGTTAGTAAAAAATCAGAATTTTTTAATATTAAAACTAGTTTATGTCATGTAGATAAAAGTTGCCCAGGAAATAGCAATATATATTGCAAGATACAGAAAATTACACAATGTTTTAATGCTATTAAGAATAAAATTTTCAGTATAAGAGATAGTTTTATAAAAAGAGACAAAATTAAGGTTCAGAAATATACTTAAAAAATGGGATACTCTAAACAATTTTGCAGTCAAAAATTTGAAAATGAAATTGAACTGCATAGATTCCCATGTGGAAAAATGTAATACCTCAAAATATTCACAAAAATAAATACAGAAAAATAGATGGATCTATAAATAATAAAGAAATTAATTTACTATGTAATTCCAAACAGTTCTCTAAAAATAAAGGCAAATTGGTATAGATACCTTTATGATAAATTCTATTAAATACTACAGAAGTAGACATTAACCATCTTATACAATTTCTGTCACAGAATAAAAATGCAAAAAGCATCAAGATACTCCACAATTAATTTAGGAGGCTAAGAAGTATATTGAAAATGCTCACCCACTCACCCATCCAAGGGATGTACATGTTAATCCTAATTTCCAGTTACAGACTGGGATTCCATGGTGATGGGATACAGCAAAGAGGAACTAAAGAGCCTCTTGATGAAAGTGAAAGAGAAAAGTGTAAAAGCTGACTTAAAACCCAACATTCAGAAAACTAAGATCATGGCATCTGGTCCTGTCACTTCATGGCAAATAGATGGAAAAACAAAAAAAAGGAAACAGTGACAGGCTTTATCTTCTTGGGTTCCAACATCACTGCAGAGTGACTATAGCCATGAAATTAAAAGACACTTGATCCTTGGAAGAAAAGCTATGACAAACCTAGACAGCATATTGAAAAGTAGAGACATCACTTTGTCAACAAAGGTACATATAGTCAAAACTATGGTTTTTTTCAGTAGTCATGTACAGATGTGAGAGTTGGACATAAAGGAGGACATAAAGGAGGCTGAGCACCGAAGAAATTATTCTTTTGAACCACCGTGCTGAAGAAAACTCTTGAGAGTCCCTTGGACAGCAAAGAGATCAAATCAGTCAATCCTAAAGGAAATCAATCCTGAATATTCATTGCTGAAGCTGAAGCTCCAATACTTTGGGCACCTGATGCGAAGAGCCAACCCGTTGGGAAAGATCCTGATTCTGGGAAAGACTGAGGGCAGGAGGAGAAGGGGGCAACAGAGGATTAGATGGCTGGATGGTATCATCAACTCAATGGACATGAGTTTGCTCAAACTCCAGGAGATGTTGAAGGACAGGGAAGTCAGATGTCCTGCAGTCCATGGGGTCACAAATAGTTGAACATGACTGAGCGACTGAACAACAACAAGGAAGTCCTGACAGCACGAGAACTCTTCCTTTCACCCTTTGTATCTCATCATTCCTCCCATATAAATAACTGCTATATGCAGCCCCTAGCTGTGTGCTACTCATTGTCTACCACTGTATTTTTCTCATCAGATCACTGATTTCCCATTTGGTTTCAAAGCACAGTGATAAATATTATGGGGCAATCTGTTCAAAAAACTAATCATGGTATGTGAAGTTTCTGGTCCAGTTTGAAACACTTGTTTAAAGGATAAGTTAAGAATCTTTAGAGAAGATACTGAAATGATTGTATGCTGCAGAAACAGCTAAGAATCACGTGACATAAACAATTAGGAACAGACTATACACTATTTGGAAACTTTTTTCACTGAAAGTATTATTCAGAGAAATGTTCATGTTACTAACCTAAGTCTATCTTATTATATATGAGCATAATGTTGACAAACATCTCACAGTTGAAATTGTTTGCATTTTCTCTGTGTATGTGCTGTGTTAGTGCATGTATATGTATGTGTATGTGTGATTCCTTTATTATTATGCTCTTTCATGGGATTCTATCATGGTTTGTAATTATATACTCTGGCTCTCTGGCTTCTTATTCAATTATCAGTCTGCCCAACGAAAGCAGTGTTGATTAGACAAGGAATTATATTTGCTTTGTTCACTATTTTACAATCAACTCTTAGAACAGAGCCTAATGCAAGGGGCTTATTTGAGCATTTTTAAAGTAAATTTCTAAAAATAAAAATGACAGGGTAAAATATAAGCATTTAAATCATTAGTTAGCATTAAATTATCTTCTAATAGGTTTATGTCAATAGGTTTATGTTAAGTTAAAGTTTAATAATGGAGGATGAATAAACCAACTAGAAAATTATAAAATAATATACACTATCTCTAAAACCAAAACTTTTTGGTTTTGACATTTAATTTTGAGCAGTATTTATGCAATATATAACAATTCTTCTACTAATTTTAAATGTGAATTTTTCCTATAAAATACTACCATGACATATTTACATGTTTCTGTCTCTGAATCATTTATTATGTTCTAATGATTCAAATATTATTGTTAGCATAAATTTATATAGGACTGTACTATCTAGTAAGGTAGATGATTATTCACAGCTCTGATATGTAAGACAGCTGTTGATATTTTTAAGTTGATCATGCATTAAATTGCTTCATTCTATAAAAGTTTTAATGGCTTAAGTCAGTTCAGTTCAGATCAGTCCTCAGTCGTGTCCAACTCTTTGTGACCTCATGGATTACAGCATGCCAGGCCTCCCTGACCATCACCAACTTCTGGAGTTTACTCAAACTCACGTCCATTGAGTTGGTGATGCCCTTCAACCATATCAACCTCTGTCGTCCCCTTCTTGTCTCACCTTCTACCTTTCCCAGCATCAGGGTCTTTTCAAATGAGTCAGTTCTTTCCATCAGGTGGCCAAAGTATTGGAGTTTTAGCTTCAACATCAGTCCTTCCAATGAATATTCAGGACTGATTTCCTTTAGGATTGACTGGTTTGATCTCCTTGCAGTCCAAGGGACTCTCAAGACTCTTCTCCAACACCACAGTTCAAAAACATCAATTCTTCAGCGCTCAGCTTTCTTTATAGTCTAACTCTCACATCTGTACATGACTACTAGAAAAACCATAGCTTTCACTATTTGGAACTTTGTTGGCAAAGTATTGTCTCTGCTTCTTGTTATGCCCGATGTCCGAGAAGGCTTCCAAGACAATGCAACTGGCAAAAAGGGGAAGTTTATTACTGACTCAAGCCAGGGCCCTCTGCCTCATCCAATGCAGTGGTACAGGTCAGAGAGCCCCAAGCCCAAGCAGTTACACAAATTTATAGGGTGAGCACACCCCGTTTGAAGTTGGTTTAAGCGGATTGATTACAAGTTTGCAAAGCAATTTCATTGGTCAAAACTTTCACGTGGGCGGGACATTCCTGGGGGTTTCCGCCCCATTACTAATTTCCTAATTGGCAAACAGCGGTCAGTGTTAAGCGAAAGAAAGCTAATTGGTTGTATCCAGGTGGCCTGATAATCTTACCAAGTAGGAAGGCCTACTTTTAATCTAAACTGCGTTACTTCTGCTCGCCTCACACTTCTCAATATGCTGTCTAGGTTGGTCATAACTTTTCTTTCACGGAGCAAGCATCTTTTAATTTCATGGCTGCAGTCACCATCTGCAGTGATTTTGGAGCCCAAAAATAAAGTCTGTCACTGTTTCCCCATCTATTTGTCATGAGGTGATGGGACCAGATGCCATGATCTTAGTTTTCTGAATGTTGAATTTTAAGCCAACATTTTCACTCTCCTCTTTCACTTTCATCAAGAGTCTCTTTAGTTCCTCACTTTCTGCCATAAGGGTGGTGTCATTTGCATATCTGAGGTTATTGATATTTCTTCCGGCAATCTTGATTCCAGCTTGTGCTTCATCCAGTCCAGAGATTCTCAGGATGTACTCTGCATATAACTTAAATAAGCAGGGTGACAGTATACAGCCTCAACATAATCCTTTTCCTATTTGGAACCAGTCTATTTTTCTATGTCCAGTTCTAACTGTTGCTTCCTGATTACTTAAGTGGCAGGTGAGGTGGTCTGGTATTCCCATGTCTTTCAGAATTTTCCACAGTTTATTGTGATCCACACAGTCAAATGCTTTGACACAGTCAATAAAGCAAAAGTAGATGTTTTTCTGGAACTCTCTTGCTTTTTTGATGATCCAATGGATGTTGGCAATTTGATCTCTGGTTCCTCTGCCATTTCTAAAACCAATTTGAACATCTGGAAGCTCATGGTTCACATACTGTTGAAGCCTAGCTTGGAGAATTTTGAGCATTCTCCAGTTTTGAGCTAGAGTGCAAGTGTTTGGTAGTTTGAGCATTTTTGGCATTGCCTTTCTTTGGGATTAGAATGAAAACTGACCTTTTTCACTACTGTGGCCACTGCTAAGTTTTCCAAATTTGCTAACATATTGAGTGCAGCACTTTCACAGCGTCACATTTTAGCATTTGAAATAGCTCAACTGGAATTCCATCACATCTTCTAGCTTTGTTCATAGTGATGCTTCCCAAGGCCCACTTGACTTCACATTCCAGGATATCTGGATCTTGGTGAGTGATCACACCATCGTGATTATCTGGGTCTTGAAGATCCTTTTTGTACAGTTCTTCTGTGTATTCTTGCCGCCACTTCTTAATATCTTCTGCTTCTGTTAGGTCCCTATCATTTCTGTCCTTTATTGAGCCCATTTTTGCATGAAATGTTCCCTTGGTATCTCTAATTTTCTTGAAGTGATCTCTAGTCTTTCCCATTCTATTATTTTCCTCTAGTTCTTTTCACTGATCACTGAGGAATGCTTTCTTATCTCTCCTTGCTATTCTTTGGAAGTCTACATTCAAATAGCTATATCTTTCCTTTCCTCCTTTGCTTTTTACTTCTTTTCGCAGTTATTTATAAGGCCTCCTCAAACAACCATTTTGTCTTTTCACATTTCTTTTTCTTGGGAATGTTCTTGATCCCTGTCTCCTGGACAATGTCCCTATGAACCTCGATCCATAGTTCATCAGGCACTCTGTCTATCAAATCTAATCCCTTGAATCTATTTGTCACTTCCACTGTATAATCATAAGGGATTTGATTTAGGTCATACCTGAATGGTCTAGTGGTTTTCCCTACTTTCTTCAATTTCAATCTGAATTTGGCAATAAGGAGTTCATGATCTGAGCCACAGTCAGCCACAGTCTTGTTTTAGCTGACTGTATAGAGCTTCTCTATCTTTGGCTGCAAAGGATGTAATCAATCTGATTTTGGTGTTGACCATCTGGTGATGTCCATGTGTAGAGTCTTCTCTTGTGTTGTTGAAAGAGGGTGTTTGCTATGACCAGTGCATTCTCTTGACAAAACTCTATGAGCCTTTACCCTGCTTCATTCTGTACTCTTGAGGCCAAATTTGTCTGTTACTCCAGGTGTTTTTTGACTTCATACTTTTGCATTCCATTCCGCTATGATGAAAAGGACATCTTTTGGGGGTATTGGTCTAAAAGGTCTTGTAAGTCTTCATAGATCCGTTCAACTTCAGCTTCTTCGGCATTACTAGTCAGGACATAGACTTGGATTACCATGATAGTGAATGGTTTGCCTTGGAAATGACAGAGATCATTCTGTCATTTTTGAGACTGCATCCAAGTACTGCATTTTGGACTCTTTTGTTGACTATGATGGCTACTCCATTTCTTCTAAGGTATTTTTGCCCACTGTAGTAGATAAAATGGTCATCTGAGTTAAATTCACCCATTCCAGTCATTTTAGTTCATTGATTCCTAAAATATCAACATTCACTCTTGCCATCTCCTGTTTGACCACTTCCAATTTGCCTTGATTCATGGACCTAACATTCCAGATTCTTATGCAATATTGTTCTTTACAGCATTGGACTTTACTTCCATACCAGTCACATCCACAACTGAGTGTTGTTTTTGCTTTGGCTCCATCCCTTCATTCTTTCTGGAGTTATTTCTCCACTGACCTCCAGTAGCATACTGGGCACCTACTGACCTGGGGAGTTCATCTTTCAGTGTCCTGTCTTTTTGAATGGCTTAAGTAGATGAATTCATAATTCAACTCGGTTCTAAATAGTTCATAATTTTTATACTATTGTTAATGGTACTTTTCTCTTATTCCTATTAATTTCTTCCTTATACTGTGAAGGTTTGTTGCTATTTTCCTTTCCCTTCTCTGTTTGAATGTTTTGAATATTTCTGTGAACTGGATGAATGCATTTTAGTGCATTCCTCTGAGTATTGCCTTTATCACAGCTTGAATTCCTTAAATGAATTCTGCTTGTTAAGAAACCTTAATAAAAACATTTAACAAAGCATTAGGCTGATAATTTAAATGACAACATAAACAAATCTGTTCATTTTCTGAATGCTCAATTCAGGAGTTATTTCCAGTCATCTGCATTTCTACTGTACATCAGGTGTAGGCAACAACATTTAAAAAAAAATAAGGACTACTATAATAATAGGTCACTACCCATAGGGACCTCATATTAGTGGTTATCCTAGACCTTACATTTGACCCCATACTTCAGTGTTGCAGGCTTACATCTCAGACTGACACCAAACTAACTTTCCCCACATTTCCTACTCAGACTTACAGCTTCTATTTGAGCAGTGTATAGCCTGGGTGGAGTCCTTGAACTGAGGCTTCTTCCTCAGCTACCTGCCCATGATATCTTGACATTAGATCCTTGACCAGGTTCTAAAATTTCCTACACTATTCCTGTCTTCACTCTAATTGTACTTAGCTATAGCTTTGCAATTTAAGCACAGAAAACATGAGTGTTTAAAATGCAAAAACACACAAAACACTGATTTCAAAGTTATCACAATGTTTAACTAAAGAGAGAAACCTCAAGGTCTGCCAGAGGTTGTTTCCATACATAACATCTCAAGCCCAAAGTTACAGAACTGAGCTCATTAAATTTTTCATTCACATCATAATTCCTTCCTGTATAACAAAGAGGCATACAGTCCTGAAGTTCTACTGTATTTTGATTCAGTCTCTTTAATCTCTCTCCCAATTTTGTACTATAAAAATATAATTTCTATTCTGCAATCTAATTTACTTCTACTTACTGTACATTCTACTTTTGTACTACATTACATTGTACTTACTTACTCTTCAGTTTTTAAAAATTATTAAAATATTCCTTTAGTGGTAAACATTATTTGAAAACATATTTGTAACATTTGCATAATATTCCATTATATTATTGCACAGTTATTGAAGAATTGCTGTGTTGTTTAGAATATCTTTTTAAATTTCCACATAGGTTAATTTTTCTATGGATCTCTGATTAATACTCTGAATATGATACCTAAGATGAAGATTATAGATAAAACAAATATGGATATTTCTTTTGAATATGAATGTTTTAGGAAAATTCACATTACTATATACTATCATTAAAAGTTTATACTATTTATAGCTACAACAATTAAATACATTATTTCCCCTGTTATACTTTTTAAATCATTGACCTCTTTTTCTTTCTTTTATTAAATAATTTAAAATAGTATTTCATTTAAATTTGATGTAAATAAATAAACTGTAATGACTAATAATTTTGTTTTATTTGTGCTTACTATCAACTTGTATTTCACCTTTTAGAAATTTTTTTCTACATACTTTTTTAGTTTTAGTGTTTTTCTTATTGGTTAATGTTTCACAGAGAAAAAACACCAACTCATATGTGATACAAATATTATTGATGTATGAAAGTTTTAAATTTAATATAATCAAATAAATCAGCCTTTGGTCTTATTATTTATATCCTTAAAATTTCATGCTCTGCAAGATTAATTAGCTATATATACAGTATATGATTTATAGCTTATAATTTCACTTTTCTTAAATACCTTACACATCTAAAATTTATTTTTGGTGAATTATTAAGTTTGACAGGTTATATAGAATTTTCCTCTAAATCCAATTATTTTAACATAATTTATTGAATAATCTTCACAATACCCAAAAGTTTGTGATTTCATAAATAATTTAATGAATCAAAATAGGTCACCAACAAAAAGCTTTTAGAGTAGATTCAGTCATTTTCCCAAACATATACCCAAAGAATGGATAATCAAATATTTTTATAGATTCCCACCAATACAGTTGCTATTGTTTCCTGAAGTTCAGTAGTCCACAAAATGAGAAATACATACTTCCAAGTGTCTTTTAGCCTGCATTTAGCATTCAAAAAATAAAAAAAATTTATTGGATGTGTCTTCTGCTTTCTAATTCTCTAAAAATACCTCCAGAAATGAGAATTTACATGAGTAGTGAGTCTCAGGTCTCTTTTCCCAACTTAAGAATATTATACTTAATACATTTTGAATACACATGCCAAAAACAGAATCATTCTTGTCAAGATAGGCTTATAAATTCAGCTTCTCTATTACTTGAACCATATCATGGAGATAAATAGTTGCAGATTTTTATCTCTAAATAGTAGAGACTGGCAACAATGAGCCAATCATATTTCTCATGTGAACTCCCCCAAACCCTTCCTCATGCCACCTTCAGCACAGCAACACACTCTCTTAGAAAGTGAAAATACTGATACAACCTGAAGGAGATGATTAAACTTCCACTTAAGCCTCACTAGCATCAGTAGACAATAACGTAAAATCCCATTCATTGATCTGAATAACTGGAGTTGTTTTAAAGTACATATTTTAAGTAAAATTTCCCAAATGTGAAATACCAAGGTGCTTATATGGTGGAAGTGACAAATATATTCAAGGGATTAGATCTGATAGAATGTCTGAAGAATTATGGACAGAGGTTCATGATATTGTACAAGAGGCAGTGATCAAGATCATCCCCAAGAAAAAGAAATGCAAAAAGACAAAATAGCTGTCTGAGGAGGCCTTACAAATAGCTGAAAAAAGAAGAGAAGCTAAAGACAAAGGAGAAAAGGAAAGATATACCTACTTGAATGCAGAATTCCAAAGAATAGCAAAGAGAGATAAGAAAGTTTTCCTCAGTGATCAATGCAAAGAAATAGAGGAAAACAATAGAATGGGGAAGACTAGAGATCTCTTCAAGATAATTAGAGATACCAAGGGAACATTTCATGCAAACATGGGTACAATAAAGCACTGAAATGGTATGGATCTAGCAGAAGATATTAAGAAGAGGTGGCAAGACTACACAGAACTATACAAAAAAGATCTTCATGATCCAGATAACCACAATGGTATGATCACTCATCTGGAGTCAGACATCCTGGAATATGAAGTCAAGTGTGCCTTAGGATGCACCACTGCAAACAAAGCTAATGGAGATGATGAAATTCCAGTTCAGCTATTTCAAATACTAAAAGATGATGCTGTGAAAGTGCTGCACCTAATACGCCAGCAAATTTGGAAAACTCAGCAGTGGCCACAGGACTGTAAAAGGTCAGTTTTCATTTCAGTCCCTAAAAACGGCAATGCCAAAGAATGTTTAGACTATCACACAATTGCACTCATCTCACACGCTAGTAAGGTAATGCTCAATATTCTCCAAGCCAGGCTTCAACAGTACGTAAATCAAGGACTTCCAGATGTTCAAGCTGGATTTAGAGAAGGCAGAGGAACCAGAGATTAAATTGCCAACATCCGATGAATCATCTAAAAAGCAAGAGAGTTCCAGAAAAACATCTATTTCTGCTTTATTGACTATTCCAAGGCCTTTGACTATGTGGATCACAACAAACTGTGGAAAATTCTGAAAGAGATGGGAACACCAGGCCACCTGACCTGCCACCTGAGAAACCTGTATACAGATCAGAAAGCAACAGTTAGAACTGGACATGGAACAACAGACTGGTTCCAAAGTGGAAAAGGAGTACGTCAAGGCTGCATATCGTCACCCTGCTTATTTAACTTCTATGCAGAGTATATCTTGCAAAATGCTGGGATGGAGGAAGCAAAAGCTAGAATCAAGATTGCCAGGAGAAATATCAATAACCTCAGATACGCAGATGACACCGCCCTTATGGCAGAAAGTGAAGAACTAAGGAGCCTCTTGATGAAAGTGAAAGAAGAGAAGGAAAAAGTTGGCTTAAAACTCAACATTCAGAAAACTAAGATCATGGCATCTGGTCCCATCACTTCATGGCAAATAGATGGGGAAACAATGGAAACAGTGACAGACTTTATTTTGGGGGGCTCCAAAATCACTGCAGATGGTGACTGCAGCCATGAAATTAAAAGACGCTTGCTCTTTGGAAGAAAAGCTATAACCAGCCTAGACAGAATATTAAAAAGCAGAGACATTACCAGCAAAGTTCCAAATAGTGAAAACTATGGATTTTCCAGTGGTCATGTATGGATGTGAGATTTGGACTATAAAGAAAGCTGAGCGTCATAGAATTGATGCTTTTGAACTGTGGTGTTGGAGAAGACTTTTGAGAGTCCCTTGGACTGCAAGAAGATCAAACCAGTCAATCCTAATGGAAATCAGTCCTGAATATTCATTGGAAGGACTGATGCTGAAGGTGAGACTCCAATACTTTGACCACCTGGTGCAAAGAACTGACTCATTGGACAAGACCCTAATGCTGGGAAAGACTGAAGGCAGAAGGAGAAGGGGACGACAGAGGATGAGATGGTTGGATGGCATCACTGACTCAACGGACATGAGTTTGAGTAAGCTCTGGGAGTTGGTGATGGACAGGGAAGCCTAGGGTGCTGCAGTCCATGGGGTCGCAAAGAGTTGAACATGACTGAGTGACTGAACTGAACTGAAGGTACATGCAGTGAATTGTAACAGATCCTGTGAATATGAACAATGGGAAAAACTAATTACTCTTTTGGCTTAAATTCCTTGCTTTTCCTCTAATCTAAGTTGCCTTAAGAAGAAATATTTGGATGCATTCTGTGTAAGAAATCTGAATAAATGTGGGTTATTTAAATATGTCCTTTGCCTTCTAAATGATTATTTTATAGTCTGTAGACAAATTGTCCTTAAATCCAATTGCATTCTACCATTGGGTTTGCAGGTCTATCTTGCACTCCCATAACATGTTAAGGCATGTGCACATGTATGTCTCTGAGATTCAAAATCATTTAAATAAAGGATCTTATGAACTAAGTTTATGTTATGTGACTCTTAAGGAAAATCTAAACCCATTTGAATGTTAATTGCATAGTCTGATATTGGCATCCTGGAGATTTCTGAATACTGGAGGAAGTTTGATCTTTTTTAGCAGTTCATATTCAGCTCTTTGTCCTGCCATCATTGTCAAAGTCTTATGATATCTGAAGGCTCAAAGCCATGCTTTTTTGGTAGACTGCTGTGCAGTTTAATTGGTTGCCATGCCTCATGGGTTGACATCATACCAAAGAGCAACAGAAGCACACTAGATGTTTATAATTGCGGGATGCTCAAGGGAGAAAATGATGGCCATTGGCTAGTCCCCATCCTGTGCATGCTAGATATGAATGCTGATGTGCATGCTCAGTCATTAAGCCATGTCCGACTCTTTGCAACCTCGTAGACTGTAGCCTGCCAGGCCCCTCTGTCCATGAGCTGTTCCAGGCAAGAATGGATTGCCATTTCCTTCTCCAAGTCCTGATCCTAGCACATATTAAAATCAGGAGAAGGCAGAGTGGTGAAGTTGGCCAGAATCAAGTCTCCACATATGAAATGAGGTTATGTTTCTGATCTGTCATCCTTATACTCTATCTCCTCTTTTATACTGAACTGTAAAGCTGGTAACTTGGCCTCAACTCTAGATTATGCTTTTTGCTGCTAGTAGGATTCAACTGTGTCTGGACTGACCCTACATCCTGATAGACTGAACTCCTTACCCTACAAATAATATATTATGTCCATAATAATCAATAAAGTTAATCAGAATGCTATTTACATCCAAAAGAATCTCTTATGAACAACAAAATAGCACAAAATGATTTGATCAATACTTTAAGTTAGGATGAACTTCCAGAAAGTTAAATATTGCCTTTGGTCTTCTCATTCTTCTTATCTTAAGAAATATAAATCACATTAATTATGTTTGCTCTTCTAAATTGGATAGCATTATAAACTAGGGAGAAATGACTGAAAGAGGGAAATTGGAAATGGCTGAGGAGCGGTAGTAAACAAAACACACAGGATGCATCTCAGAGGAGGAAAATCAACCTCCTAGAAGAAAGCTTTTCTGTTTATTTGGTAACACTTCAAAAAGAAGTAATGCAAGTAGAAAAAACACAGAAGCTGTTACTGATTAAGCTGCAATTTACAGAGACAGACTACAAACCTGTGAAGCTGCAACCTGTAAGGAAAGGCTAAACTGACTCCATTAATGTCCATACTACTGTGCTTGATCCTTTGCTTTCCACATCTTTAATACCTAGAAACTATGGACGTTTATACGTGAACAATTCAAGTAGCTATCCTAGATCACATTTTCTTTGCTCAGGGTCACTAATTTGGGCCCTAGGAAACAGTCTGTCCATTGCAGATTACTATCTATGTGATTTTGGATAAAATGCTTATTCTCTGAGCTGCAAATACCTTATCTAAATAAGGATGACAACCATTTCTACTTTGTAGGATTATTTAAGAATCAAATAAGATAATGCATGTCAAAAGCCTGAGAAGGTCTTGTGTACTAAGAGTTCAGTGCATGTTAACACTTTTTAAAAGTAATTTTTTAAATGTTGAGGTAGACGTGTAAGCAAAAAAGATTGAAACCTGTCAAACCAAGTCTAAAAGTCTAAATTTAGCAACTAGAAAGGAGTAATGAGGCTACTAGAAAGGAGTTATAGGCAGGGAGGACTAGAGAAATAAGTCAGAATATCTGTCCTCTAAAATTTCACTGTTTAGAGAAAATATTCACTGTCTAGAGTGTGAGGGAATGTGTTGATTTCAGCAACAAAAGCAAACATCATTGCTGTGAAATTTCAAGGGGAAAATCACTAAATCTGTATTGGGAAGTTTAAAAAGACTTCAGAGAGGAAATGATATTTGAGTTGATGCTTTAAAGATAAGTGAGAATTTTGCAAGTAGAGAATGGCAGAGGAGCAGCCTAAAGAGGGAAAACAACGTTTCTGAGATAAGAAAGTTGTTTTTTAAAGCATGAGATGAGTATTTTGATATATTTGAAGTCTAGAGAGATAAACCAAAGAGCAGAAGAGAATAACAGTGTTAAAAGATTCAGTTTGGAAAAAGATGAATTCAGTTTGCAAATAACATTAAATGGCACATTGAGAGCTTAGACACTATATTGAAGTTTATTCATCTGGAGAGAGATAAGTCTTTAGAATACAAACTTGAAATAGGACAGCAGGAAACCCACAAGGCACAGGTGAGATTTTCTACTCAAGAAAACCCCCAAAGGAAGGAAATCTCCAAAAGAGGTATCAAAAGTTCAATACAGGAGCATGCAAGGTTCACAAGAGCTCTGAGGAAAGAGAGCCCAGGATTGAAGGCAGGAGAAGGGAATGACAGAGGATGAGATGGTTGGATGGCATCACTGACTCAATGGACATGAGTTTGAACAAGCTCCGGGAGTTGGTGATGGACAGGGAAGCCTGATGTGCTGCAGTCCAATGGGACCGCAAAGAGTCAGACATGACTGAGTGACTGAACCGAACTGAGGAAAGAGAAGGTGGAGTACAACTTATAGAGCCTAGAGTCAATTGTGCTGGATGGACACCTGAGGCACAGTCTAAATAAGAATTTTTCTGATGTAGCAGAATGCTGACTCCTTGATCCATTGGCCAAGGAGGCTTTGTATAGAATTTTCCAAAGGGCTCACAAAGCCAGGTTCATTATAGACTGGGAAAGACAGGAGGTTTATCTGAAGTACCCTTAAGGGGTAAAAGAAGCTGCTGAAAAGTGACTTTGAAAGGAAACACCAGAGCCCATGAGAAGTACTGCCTTCATTACCCACAGAAAGAATTCTCTTTCTTGGAAAAAAAAAAAAAAAAAGGAATCTGAGAGGGGTTAAGGGGTAAAGGAGAGGCACATATATCAAAAACCAAGTTTGGAAAATAATATTCTCAGGAAAGAAGGCAAGGAAACAAAACTGGGCTTTGCAGACCTAATACCAGAGATTGAATTCCAATCTATCATTCAGTAACTATATAATCCTGAATATACTATTTAAATAGTCTTAGCTTCACCCTCTTCGTCTGTAATGTGGGGGTTCTGGGACTTATGTCACAAGGCTGTTGTGAAGATGAAGCAAGATAGACTACATCGATCATGTAACACAATAATAGATGCACCGTAGCCAGTCCACACACATTAATTCTGTTCATTCATTCTCAGTTCCACCCCCAACCAGCTCTCAGACCAGATGTATGTACCTTGCTTGATAAGTTTATCCCAGCTCTCAGCAGTATTCAAAAGTGCAGAAGGGACTGAGCCATCCAATCCCTGAACACAAAGGAGACCAACAAAACTTGTCCTGGCTCCCACAATTGCCCTTTGAGAGGCCTTTTTGCATCACTATTCTCTGTATCTTTAGGAGAGAAATATGAGGTTGTGGTTTCTTTCAGCGTAAGTGCTTTTCTAATAAGCATAGGGTTCATTTTAATATGGCTTCAAAAGACCAACAATACAGTATAGACTTGAAAATAACTCTGTTTTTTTTTATTAAAACAACATTGGTAATCTATGACTGTAGCTATGCCTGATAATTTTTGGCTGTCAAATTCTCAACAGGAAGTTCAAGCAAATGTATGAATCAATTTTAGTCAACAAGTATTGGGAATTTGTAGCATCACTCAAAAGCCACTAGAAAAATAAAATTCACTGATATTATTTACTAAGTCCGAGACTATATTATCAATAGGAGATGACTAATTCTCACCTCTAATTCACCCCACTGCACCCTGATTTCTCATCAGTTTATTAGCACAGAACTCTATCACCTAAACTTGCAGAGTTTATCTATAAATAATATTCTCTAGAGCACAGGCTTGCAACTTTATGAAGAATCATAAATTATTAAAATTAAACTATAGTCATGTCTTGATTTACTCATTGAATACGATAATAAGAGTTTTCTCATCATTATTAAGGGGACTGAAAATGATGAAATGAAAATTGCTGATAAGAGTCAAGTGAGCTGGCCTCTTTGTTCGTTTCTCTGGAGCCTGAAGCAAGTTAGTTTCACTCTCTGGCGTCTCAGCTTACTCATCTACAAAACCAGGATGATGGTTGCCCTGGTAACCCTCAGGATTCTTGATACTTTTTAAATGTTATTGAAAATTATAATGCACAATGTAAAAAAGTCTTCTGGAATTATTGGTATTGGAAATGGTGCAATTTATGTTGAATTTTAAACTGTCAGTTTATCAAAGACTTGTTTTCAGCACTGGGTTTGCTAATGCCTGACTCCCTCTAAAAATAACCAGCAATTTCAGTAAATTGTAAAAGGGGAACATTTGCATGGTTTCCTGTCAGTAAAGACCATTTATGTGCTTGAAAGAAATGCCATTTTGATATGACAAATATAAACCCTAAAATTCTTTATAACTAACCTTGCTAGGCAGAGAAAATTTCCTTAGAAACTTATCATGTCAACAAGATCTGGCAAAAAAAAAAGACCCTTATTACAACAGGTGAAGAAGAAACGAGCTCATAAGACTCACAGCAATTTTTAAACTTCCTTTCAAAAGCAAGTTATTACCACCTTCTAATATAACAGACGCTATCCATATGGAGATGACTCCCCAAAACTGTATCTCCAACTCAGGTTGCTCTGCTGAGATCAAGCTTCATTCATTCAATAACTGATTGGACATTCTGTGTTTATTATATCCATGACTAAACTTACCAGCTTCCACATCAAACCTAGTCTTTCTCCTTTCTTCAGATGACTATGACTGGTTTGCACAAGCCAAAACTTATCCAACCAATTGAGCCAAGGCTAAAGTCCTGCTACCTAGGGTTCTGACTTCCATTTAAACGCAAATCGTCTATCTTCTTATCATTTACATGGAGCATCTAAAATATGACATGAATAAACTTATCTGCAAAGCAGAAACAGACTCACACATGGAGAACGGACCTGTGGTTGCAACGGGTGGGGGGAAGGAGGGAGGCATGGATTGGGAGTTTGGGACTAGCAGATGCAAACTATCATATACAGAATGGCCCTACTGAATAGCACAGGCAGCTAAGTTCAATATCCTGTGATAAACCATAATGGAAAAAAACACACCCATCTTCCATATTTTTTATATATCTAACTCTACGTCTAATTACAGCTATACCTAAAGCTACTTTAGTCCACCAGTTCCACATTCCAGTAAGTAGTATGTAGAGAAAGTATACAGGGAAATGGGATTGAAGCCAGTAATATTTTTGCTTTATCCTGGTATTTAATATTTCTTTTCATTTTGATCATTTCTGGAGACTTATGTTTCTTTTTCTACATCCAGGTTCCTGTGTATTATCACGTTCTTCTGCTTGAAGAATTTCTGTTAATATTTTTTCTAGTGTAGGTCTATTAATGCAGAATTATATCTTTTTTTGAAAGTCTTTGTTTCTGCTTCACTGCTGAAATTTATTTTCAGGGAATGTAAAATTGCATGTCAATCTTTTTCTTCTCTCAGTGCTCTGAAGATATCCACTGTCTTCTGACTTGCATAGTTTCTGATGAGGTTATATTTTCATCTTGGTTCTTCTGTGTATTATGTGCTCCTTCTTCTCTTTTTTTTTAAAATAAGCTTCCCTAAATATTGCTTCTTGGTTTTGGTTTTCAGCAGTTGAATACAATGAGTGTATAGGTATGTGTGTATTGATTTTATCACACTTGGTGTTGTCTGAGCTCCCTAGAAATGTGGGTCTTTAGGTCTTCTGTATTTTGGAAAATTATCAGTCATTATTTATTTAAGCAATCCATTTTCTTTATTATCTTTCTTTTCTCCTTCTGAGACTCAAATTACATATATCTTTTGATGTTATACCACAGTGCTTAGATGTTTTATTTGTTTTTATTTTTCCACTATCATTGTGTTGAATTTTGGATAATTTATAATGATCTATTCACTGATATTTATATTCCCTAAGTTTGTTGAGTCTCTTGATGATTTAGTCAATAGTATGCTTCACTTCTGTTACTATAATTTAATTCTAGTTTCCAATTTGATGGTTCCTAATAGTTTTTATCTCCCTGCTGAGATTTCCAATATGCTCATGAGATTATTTAACATAATAATTGCAATAATTTATAATCCCCTGTCTCAGAGTTTTAATGCCTGATTCTTATGTTAGTCTGGTTCTGCTAACTCTTTTGCCTCTTGACAGTGAGTTTGTTTGTTTGCTTCCTTATTTTTGTCTGTGTGATAAATATATGTTGTTGGAAAGTCAGATATAATATAAAGGATAGTAGAGATATTTTTTTTCCATTTATTTTTATTAGCTGATGGCTAATTACTTTACAATATTGTAGAGGTTTTTGTCATACATTGACATGAATCAGCCACGGATTTACATGTATTCCCCATCCCGATCCCCCCTCCCACCTCCCTCTCCACCTCATCCCTCTGGGTCTTCCCAGTGCACCAGGCCCAAGCACTTGTCTCATGCATCCAACCTGGGCTGGTGATCTGTTTCACCCTTGTATAATATACATGTTTCAATGCTGTTCTCTCGAAACATCCCACCCTCACCTTCTCCCACAGAGTCCAAAAGTTTGTTCTGTACATCTGTGTCTCTTTTTCTGTTTTGCATATAGGGTTATCGTTACCATCTTTCTAAATTCCACATATATGTGTTAGTATACTGTATTGGTCTTCATCTTTCTGGCTTACTTCACTGTGTATAATGGGCTCCAGTTTCATCCATCTCATTAGAACTGATTCAAAGTAAATAGCATTTATGCCTGAACATATGAACATTTCTTATTCTGCTTAACTATTTAGTAGAGAGTTTATATCTCCTAAGCCTGAACTGCAAGGTATGTTTCAGTGGTCTCCTGCCATGCCATCAATATTTTCTGATTGCCTATTAGAGATTCATGGAGAAGAACCCATGATTAGTTGCAAACTCTTTTTGTGTCTGAGGTTTCAGAAGCCTCACACTATCCCACAATCAAACTTTAACAATTCATTATAACGTCTTAGCTGAAATTTTTTCCCACTGAAATGGGGGACCTGGTTTCCGCTCCTAATTTGCACTGGGTAGTCGTTTCTTGTGCTCCATCTCTCTTTGGATATGCCTGTCTTTCCTTAGATTTCAGCTTAGTTGCTTGCTCTGCACCCTCACCTTTTTGAATTGATAGCAACTATGATCTTTTATATGACCTAACTATTTCTTATTGTTATGGTGGGGGCAATAATCTTTCTAACATTTCATATCCTAATTGGAATTCAGAAGTTCACTAATTTCTTAACACAATGAAAACAATGTATATTTATATATGCACTAATCAAACCAATCTAGAGAAATCAACAATAACTTTAGTTGTAACAAACTGTTTCTTAAATAGAAATTGCAATATGTTTATGGCAGTTTTAAAAATGCATGGAAGAATAAAAAATCCATTTTGCTATTGAAAAGCTTATAATCTACTGGGAGAAATTAGAATGATAAGGAGAAAAGTACAAAATCTAGTGTCGAATTCCTCCTGTTAGTCCCTTCTATCACCTTTAAACAATAATAAGAAAGTAAGTTGTCTGCTATAAAAGACTGTGGCTTGGATCCTGACTTCATGGAAACTCAGTCAGCCATCTCTGAGGGGCATTAAGGAGTTCTTAAAGAACATGGCTTTAAAGAATAATCTGCCTTGATGGCTCAGCAGGTAAAGAATCCGCCTGCAATGCAGGCGACATAGGAGACAGGGGTTTGATTCCTGGCTTGGAAGATATCCTGGAGAAGGAAATGGCAACCCACTGCAGTATTCTTGCCTGGAAAACCCCATGGACAGAGGAGCCTGGCGGGCTACAGTCCAAAGGGTTACAAAGAGTCAGACGTGACTAAGTACGTAGGCATGGCAAAAAACATGATGCCACTGGTAAAGAATCCACCTGCCTAGAGATGCCTGAGACAAGGGTTCAGTCCCTGGGTCAGGAAGGTCCCCTGGAGGAGGGCATGGAAACCCACTCCAGTATTCTTGCCTAGAGACTCCCATGGACCAGAGGAGGCTGGTGGGCTACAGTCCATGCGGTCGCAGAGAATCAGACATGGCTGAAGTGACTGAGCATACACACGGGGAACACAGAGCCAGCTGACTACAGGTGCCCTGTCTTAATTAATCACGATAAAAACTGACCATACAAAATGTTGCAAAGCAAATTAAGAAATGTATAACTAAGTCTGGTTCCAAAAAGGTTTCAAAAAATGATACTGCTTGATTCTCTTTGGTCTTCTTTGATGGCATTTAAGCATATTTTCAGCAACTAATTGCTACTTTTCTTTGACCATGCAATGGTGAGGAAAATGTATTAAACATGAGGTGTGAGTAGATATAAATGAGGAAATTGTGTGAGGTCGAAAGAGTCCAAGGGATAGTTCACATTCAAGTACAGATGGAAATAAAGAGTTTTAAAATTCTCTGCAAAACCAATCTCAATCCTGGGTTACAAAAAATGATATAAGGACAAACTTGGCTTTTGAAGTAGAGAACAGAAGCAAATAGAATCAACCACATGTTCAGATAAACTGCTGAGACCCTACAGCAGTTTTACTTAACGCCATCCTATCATCCATTTTAGTACAATTTAAGACTGAGAGTACAAGCAGATTGACAAATACATTTGCTCAAGACCTTCTCCATTATAATTCCATTAATATCTCTGGGCCCAGAGCCAGACAGAAACATCTGGCAGGGGCTTTGTGTTTGCAGAGATAAACTTGCAGATGTTCAAAATTATTTTTAAGAAAAATGTATTATAACCAAAATGAAAAGAAACTGACAAAACTGAGATAAAAAATGATATGATAAAGATGTATCTTGGAAAATGTTTTTATATATTTTAGCATAATAAAATCAATATATTCGCATGGTTAAAATGTCTATATTGAAGGGTTAAAGAGCATTTTAAATATTTCACCTCCTTCCTTACTCTCCCAGTTTCACTCTTCACTTAAACTCTCTTTTAACTGTTGGTATGTTTTAATAAAGTTGGTAGTTCTTGCAATTCTAAAGTATATACTCAGAGCTCCATTTCTGCAGTTATACATTTTGTTTAAATATCAACTCCCTATGTAAAAAATGAAAACCTTATTATTTATGGAATTAATTTAAATAATTATTATTATGATTTAACTTAATTATTATTTCAAAGTTTAAAATAACATGTTTAAGGCTACTTTTTTTCAACCATTGGGTCTTTAGCTATTAAGACTGTCTTCATCCATTAGGTCATTATCTAATGATTAAGATTAAGACACTGATGTCTTACTGGTTAAACTCTATCAAGTACTTAAAGAAGACATAATCCCAAATACTTAAGGAAGACAATACTCAAAGAAATATACAAAAAAACTTTCAATCTGATAAGTAAATTTAGCAAGGTCAAAGGAAAGAAAACAATTAAATAGTGCATTTTTATATTCAAGAATCAATGGAAGAATGAATATTTTAAAATTTATAAGAGCATCAAAAAGACATAAATTCTTTAGAATAAATTTAAGACAAGACATGCAAAACCTCTAATGAAAACTACAAAATATTGCTAAAAGAAACCAGAGGCGATCTGAGTATGTTGAGGAATAGGCTGTTTTTATGCATTAGAAGATTGCTTACTGTTAATGTGTCTGTAGATTCAACAAATACTAATCAAGATCTCAAATGGCTTTTTGGCACAAATTGACTATTCTAAAAATTCTATGAAAATGCAAAGCATTGATACCAGATGAAGCAATATTTAAAAAGAACGAATTTAAAGGACTCCCTGATTTAAAATGTTATAATAAGGTTATATTATCAAGACAAAGTGAGATAGGTAAAAAAAAGTAGAGAAATAGATCAATGAACAAAACAGAGTCCACAAAAAGACCCATACCTAGATGATTAAATGATTTTAGATGAGAGTGCTTGGGTAATTCCACTGGAAAATGAACACTTTCTCAACAGCTTCTACTGGAACAACTTGATAAATGCATGGGAAAAAATATTTCAAATTCTCCCTAACATTGTGCATAGCAATTACTTTGAGGTGTATATATCTAAATGTAAAAAGTACAAATTAATACTGTAATACTGCTAGAAGAAAATGTAGGAGATTTTAATTGGGTTATGTAGAGATTTATTAAACAGTACACAAAAGGCTCTAAGGGGAAAATTAAGTAATAGTAAATTTGATATCATTAAAAATTGAAATCTCTCCATACAATACAAGATTGTTATGACAATCAAATACTATAATAGATATGGAAATAGTTTAAGGGATATAAACACTAAAACTTATTTGCCTTTACTGAACAGTCTATTTACATACTTGAGTTTATACTTATTTAATCAATAAACATTTATCCGTACCTACTATATCACTAAGCTAGGGCCTTGGAATAAAGAATTAAGCAGATCTCTGACCACAAAATATTTTCTATCTAGTAATTTATATTGACAGTTGAATGTAAGAAAGATTGTCCTTGGCAGGGGGTAAATAGAGGATATTATGGTCACCAACTGGAGGTTATACAAGTCTGTCTTAACTCAGGGATTGATAGCCAAACAGAGCCCTAGAACTAAGGAGAAATTAACCAGGTGAAGAAATAGAAATGGTGTTTGAGAAATGGAGGCAGGGGGAGATTGAAGTGCAGAAGAGATATTTCAGGCAGAAAAAAACAGCACAGGCAAAACTCCAGGGAGAGAAAAACATGGAATATATTGTAGAGATGACATGACCTTCAGGATGACTGTGGGCAGAGTATAAGAATGATGTGGTGGTAGGTGAAAAGAGAGATGAGAGGTAAAACTGGATACAAGAACAGGGCTTTGATTTTTAAAAATTATGTTTGGGGAGTTAGCTTTTATTCTGAGGACAACAGGAAGATGGTGAAGGACTTTGTTTGCTTTTATTAGGAAGTGACTAGATACACCAGAGGCTTCCCATGTAGCTCAGTGGTAAAGAACTTGCCTGCCAATGCAGGAGATGTGAAAACCATGGATTCAGTACCTGGGTCAGGAAGACTCCCTAGTGCAGGGCATGGCAATCCACTCCAGTGTTTTTGCCTGGAGATTCCCATGGGCAGAAGAGCTGGGGGCTACAGTCCATGGGGTCACAGAGTTGGACACAACTGGAGTGACTTAGCACACATGCACACGTGGATGCACTAGAAATTCTCTAGCACGTGTGCTGAACAGATTGTGTGTTGGCGTGGTTGTGGTGAATCCAAACTGGACTTGAAGAAACCTGTAAGCAAACCCAACAGCGAAGATGGCAGATAATCAATCATAGCCTGAATAAACAGCAGCAGGTGGTCTAGAGAGAAATGAGTAGAAAAGATTTGAGAGGGATTTGATAGAGCTTGATTTCTGGATGTGGAGGGTGGGAGGGGTGAGGAGTTGACAGTATTCTATCAATCTGTGTATTTCAAATTGAAGAAACCACCCCACCCTGTCCTATGCTACAAGATGGTCGAAAAAAAAGTAATAAAAAGTGTACATGAGTTTGAGCAAGAAGGCAGTCTATGGTGAAATAATGAGACGACACTTGTTCCAGCGTTGGGAGCAAGTGATGGGGCAGAAGATGAATTTCAACAGTTAGAAGAGTAAATAGGAGGAGAACAAGTCATATAAAATTTGAACACATTTTTTAACGTAACTGTGAATAGAAGGAAAAGGACTGTAATTAGGGAAAGCAAAAGGTCAAGGACAGAGGTTTTTTGGTTTTCGTTTCTTTAAAATGAAAGAGATTCTAGTGTGCTTAAATATTTTATAAGAAAGCCAGAAGAAAGGAAGAGATTACTGTTACAGAGAGGAAAGGAAGAATCAACAGAGTGATTTCCTATTGAGTGTATATGTGCATGTGTGTGCAGGGGAGAGGGGAGAGGGAAACACAAGCAGTGGATGAAATCCATATTACAGGTAAAGTGGTTGCTAGCCTTTGTTGCTGTTGTTGTTCCGTCACTAAATTGTGTCCAACTCTTCATGAACCTATGGACTGTAGCACACCATGCCTCCCTGACCTTCACCAGTTCCCAGAGTTTGCTCAAACTCACGTGCATTGAGTTGATGCTGCATCCAATCATCTCTTCCTCTTCTCCAGCACCACAGTTCGAAAGCATCAATTTTTGGGCACTCAGGCTTCTTTGTGGCCCAACTCTCACATCCATATATGACTACTGGAAAAAAGAAAACAAAACATAGTTTTGACTATACAGATCTTGAAGAAGGGACATTTTTCACTTTTGTATTAATAGGTATGGAGGCCAACAATTGAAGGAGTTTCTGCCACGTTCCATGTGTTGTGTATGTGTGTGTATGATAAGAAATGAAGCTGCCTAATAATAATCTTGAAAGAGAAATGTGCATCAAAAGTTGGAAATTTTAAACTTAATTGTACAAAATAAAAATGGAATGGCTAACTAAAACCGTATGTTTGCTGACAATCTTTGAAGTCCTAGTTCATATCTGTGACCTTGCATATATGTTGCATTAAACTACATGGCTATGTATTGATATACTGGTTCCACAGCATTCATGAACATAGCTAAAAAGCAAAAGAAGTTGGACCTTTGATTCATGTAAATGGTTTTTCAAGTGAATGTGGCAAGAATAAGGAGAAAAGCTGCAGCAAAAACCTTGCGGCTATCATCAAGGCTAACTGAAGTAAAAGGCCATGACACATAAGCTAGGTACAGACAGAATAAAAAACTGGAGAAGGCTGAGAGATAGGGAACAAAGGTGGGAATCTGCAGACTACAGATCTGCAAAGGTCATAGACTCAGCTACTCAGTAAGAATCTTTGATGAGGCACTGGGAAAGAGAAGAGATTCGAGTTAGAGAGTAGCAGGTTTAAACATAGGATCTTAGAAGCTGAGTAGTTCCCATGAGCTGCGAGTTCCAGGAAGGCATGACTGAAGTGGGGTACAGATAAAGAACAAATGGAACCAATAAGGTCAAGGCTTGGAACAGCCATTAGAGTGAGCACGGAAATAACTCATAACGGTGGCTTGGGTGGGAATGGGAAGAATCGAGTACGGCAGGATGACTAGGAGCAAACAAAGGAAGAGGAATGATGCGCTGAGGTTGTCACAGGTAAAGAGAACATTTATATGAATACATGGGCACACAGGAAGGCACGGCCAGTTTCAGAGCTGAGTTACTGACTAGAGCACAGAATCAGAAAGGAGAGGGGGAGTAGAGGGAAAACTGGAGAAATTTATATTCCCATTTTCTTACAAGGAACTTGGGAAGACGCATTTATTTCCCAAGAGATAAGCAGAAAAGCAAATACATATTTACAAACATCCTGTGTTTGTGGATTTAAGCAGCAAGTTATATGACAACAGGGGGGTGCCATGGCGTTGTCACTAATCTGAATGGAAAAAGTTACAGGAAACTTTAAAAAGTAGTCATTACAGTTCCCCAAATTTGCTCTCGGTCTACAGAAACCTCCTAGGACTAGAAACTGGATGAAGAGCTGAGTTTAAATGAATAAAGATGTTTGCAACAGTAAACAGAGTGAAGTAAGCCAGAAAGAAAAACACCAATACAGTCTACTGACGCATATACATGGGATTTAGAAAGATGGTAACAATAACCCTGTATGCGAGACAGCAAAAGAGACACAGATGTATTGAATAGTATTTTGGACTCTGTGGGAGAGGGCGAGGGCGGGATGATATGGGAGAATGGCACTGAAACATGTAAATTATCATATGCGAAATGAATCGCCAGTCCAGGTTCGATGCAAGATACAAGGTGCTCGGGGCTGGTGCACTGGGATGACCCAGAGGGATGGGATGGGGAGGGAGGTGGGAGGAGGGTTCAGGATGGGAAACACATGTACACCCATGGTGGATCCAAGTCAATGTATGGCAAAACCAATACAATATTGTAAAATAAATTAATTAATTAATTTAAAATAAAATAAAAGAGCTGCTGGTGGAGAGAGAAGCAGTTGGTCCATAATTAACATGAGCATCCATCTTTTTGAAATTTCAGAATAAAAGCCTATTCTTGCTGAAATAATTATATTCACTTGTTTTAAAATAGCCTGAGAGGCAAGAGAAAGGGGCATCATCAAGGAAGAGTCTGTGGAAACAATAGGGCGTGGTTTCTTTTTCATCTCTCCTTGGTATGCAAGGTCTTAGATTGGAGCTAGTTGATGTTAGATTCTGAGTCAGGCTGCTCTCAGTTCCCACCCACTGGGAGAAACAGTTGCTGGTTTGAACAATAAAGATATCCCTGAGACTGGGAAGTTACTTGGTATATTAATATGACATATAAATATATTAGTATATATTAATTAATTGATGACATATGGCACCACAGTGACCAGAGGTCAGACCCAAGAATTCAGGTGAGTACAACAGATCCATGTCCGTCCTTATGTCTATTTCTGGGAGTTCATCCCTGTCCCAAAGTATGCCAGAACAAAGCGGAGATTTCTGAACTTTCCCAGTGCTGGCAAGGGCTCAGTCCTTCAGAAAGAGGATTAATGTGTCCTGATTATGGTCTTCATTCATACATTTATTCACTCAATGTGCATTTACTGAGTACCATCTATGAACTATATCCTATGATGAACATTTAGAATATATAAACATCGACTTCTGATTTATTGACTAAGCCAAAGCTTTTGACTGTGTGGATCACAACAAACTGGGGAAAATTATTCAAGAGATGGTGATAACAGACTACCTGACCTGCCTCTTGAGAAATCTGTATGCAGGTCAAAAAGCAACAGTTAGAACTGGACATGGAACAACAGACTGGTTCCAAATTGGGAAAGGAGTACGTCAAGGTTGCATATTGTCAACCTGCTTATTTAACTTATATGCAGAGTACATCATGTGAAATGCCAGGCTGGATGAAACACAAACCGGAATCAAGATTGCCAGGAGAAATGTCAGTAACCTCAGATATATGAATGACACCATGCTTACGGCAGAAAGTGAAGAAGAATTAAAGAGCCTCCTGATGAAATTGAAAGAAGAGAGTGAAAAAGTTGGCTTAAAGTTCAATACTCAGAAAACTAAGATCATGGCATCTGATCCCATCACTACATGGCAAATAGATGGGGAAACAGTGGAAACAGTGACAGACTTTGTTTTCTTGGGCTCCAAAATCACTGCAGATGATGACTGCAGCCATGAAATTAAAATACACCTGCTCCTTGGAAGGAAAGCTGTGATCAACCTAGATATAATATTAAAAAACAGAGACATTCCTTTGCCAACAAAGATTCGACTAGTCAAGGCTATGATTTTTCCAGTAGTCATATATGGATGTGAGAGTTGGATTATAAAGAAAGCTGAGTGCTGAAGAATTGATGCTTTTGAACTGTGGTGTTGGACAAGACTCTTGAGAGTCCCTTAGATGGCAAGGAGATCCAACCAATCCATCCTAAAGGAAACCAGTCCTGAATATTCATTGGAAGGACTGATGTTGAAGCTGAAACTCCAGTACTTTAGCACCTGATGCGAAGAACTGACTCATTATTGAAAAGACCCTGATGCTGGGAAAGATTGAAGGTAGGAGGAGAAGGGGCAACAGAAGATGAGAAGGCTGGATAGCATCACCGGCTCAATGGACATGAGTTTGAGCAAGTTCTGGGAGTTGGTGATGGACAGGGAAGCCTGGTGTGCTGCAGTTCATGGGGTCGCAAAGTGTTGGACACGACTGAACGACTGAACTGACTAAAATGATAAAACAATTTTCCTGCCTTCAATGAGTTCACAGACCAATGAGGGTGAAACCATAAGGATAAATCACAAAGCAGCATACCGAGGGCAAAGATAGCTTTATGCAAACTCCAAGGAAGGGGGCAAAAGGAGAGATGCAAAGATGAGCAGGTCCACACACCATGCTGGATGGATATTATGGACCACTCTCTGTCTTACATTCACTACCTCAAGGACATTTTGTTTTGGCAGAAGTGTTACCACTTTAGCATATCCCAAATAGACAGACTCGGGATCTTGAAGCTAATTAGGTTTTTCAGCCATGAATCAATCCAGGACCAAAAGAAAAAATAAATAAAAATTGAAGACTTTCTTTCCAAAATGTGTAATAAAAATGTGTAACTACTAACAACTGTGACTATAAGACCAAAATAGTTTGCTATTTGTTTGCTCATTGTTGGTTTCTAGACATCAGTCTTTCCAGATTTCTGAAAGCATTTTTTTCTGAAGATACATTTTGTCAATTGGGAGTTGTGCTTAGAGGGCAACAGAAATCATGACAATAGAAGTAAAGTAGTTTTTTCTCATTTTTTCCTCACAAAACAAAGTCTGCTAGAAATCTATGGTTCAGAGCCTCAACAAGGTCTCTGTGACTCTGTTTATCTTTTTGTGTATGTGTGTGTTCAAATGCTCAGCTCAGTCACACCTGACTCTTTGCTTCTGCTTGGATTATAACACTCCAGGCTCCTCTGTCCATGGAATTCCTCTGGCAAGAATACTGGTTTAGTTGTTAAGCTGTGTCTGACTCTTGTGAGCCCATGGATTGTAGCCCACCAGATTCCTCTGTCCACGGCTTTTCCCAGGCAAGAATACTGGAGTGGGTTGCCATTTCCTTCTTCAGGGGAGCTTCCTAAGCCAGGAGTCGAACCTGGGTCTCCTGAATTGTGGGTAGATTCTTTACTGAAATGGAGCCTCCAGGGAAGCCCAAGAATACTGGAGTGGGTTGCCATTTCCTCCTCCAGGGGATCTTCCAGACCCAGGGATCGAACCAGTGTCTCTTATGGCTCCTGCACTGACAGGAAGATTCTTTACCACTAGTACCATTTATTTTTTTAGTCTGTGTTGAGAGCTGCTGTTGTTCCATAGCTGCTACTGTATTAGGAGAGCTGAACTGAGATTTCTGCTAGGTAAAAGAAGAGAAAAAGGGACATGCACCATCTCAGGCTTCCTTTCTTTCAAGGAGCCTTTCTGAACGGCCAACCCTATAACTTCTGCTTGTATACAAGGGAAGTATATGGGATATATATATATACACATATATACATATATATTTAAAATATTATGTGTGTGTCTGTGTATTTTACTAACTGTATTGTTGCTCCTCCTTCATTAGGGCTCTGTAGATAAGAAAAACAGGGAGAATGACTATTGAGAATGCAACTATTAGTCTCAGCCACAATCTTTAACATCATTTGTTTTCAGAAAATAGCATAGCTTTGGTGTTCTAGGAAATCAGTCTATGTTAATAGATTCAAATGCAGCAGGAAGAAAAACAAGTTAGTGTGTCCACAGCTAGTGACACAGAAATATTTATAACTCTAAAAACAAAGGCCAGCAGACAGGAAGTTAAGAGGTTGCTGATTCATTTGTACCAACTGATTCAATTTATACATTTGCTTTCATTTTTTATTCTATTATAGTCATTGGTTAGTAACCTTATGTGAATAACTTTAAGCATTGGTTTATAAAATATGTGTCTTTATTGTAAGAGAAATGCAAAGTGTCAAAAGGAAAGATCTTATGTTTTTCTGCTTTGACATTTTGAGTCTTAGAGAAAGAAAATACAGCATGAGGCAAAGTGCAATCTGATTTGAAGTTGATATCCTTAGCCTAGCAATTCCAGCTAGCAAAGTAATCTACTGATTTGAAATAGTACCCATCTTAAAAGATGAAGTTTGTGTCTGTGTATGTGTATGTAATATGTCTATATATGCATAGTTCATATATGCATACTTACACACATGTGTATTTAATATCTCAAATATATATTTTCCTCTAAAAAGGGAAATATATTTAAGTTGTTTTATTTGTTTGCTTTACTCTTGCCAAAGAACAAAATCATTTCTTGTTTTTAATACACTCATTCATTTGTTTTCTTTCTGTATTCCACATATAAGTGAAAATACATGAAGGAAAGGGCAAACTAGGCAAAGGGGATTAAGAGGTACAAACAACTAGGCATAAAACACGTAAGATACAAGAATGTAATGCACAACACAGAGAATACAGCTGTTATTTTATAATAACTTTAAATGCACTACCAGTCAGTTCAGTTCTCACTCAGTCATGTCCATGAGACCCCATGGACTGCAGCACACCCAGCTTCCCTTCCGTCACCAAGTCCCAGAGCTTACTCAAACTCATGTCCATTGAGTTGGTGAGGCCATCCAACCATCTCATCCTCTGTTGTCCCCTTCTCCTCCTGCCTTCAATCTTTCTCAGTATCAGGGTTTTTTCAAATGAGTCAGTTCTTTGCATCAGGTGGCCACAAGTACTGGAGTTTCAGCTTCAGCATCAGCCCTTCCAATGAATAGTCAGGACCAGTTTACTTTAGCATGAACTGGTTAGATCTCCTTGCAGTCCAAGGGACTCTGAAGAGTCTTCTCCAACACCACAGCTAAAAAGCATTAACTTTTTGGCACTCAACTTTCTTTATAGTCCAACTCTCACATCCGTGAACTAATATAATGTTGGAAATCAATTACAAATAAAAAAAAGCAAACAAATAAAGCATTTCTTATAGCAGATCCTCCTTTCCTTCAAAAGGAGACCTCTCTATTGTACATCATAAACAAACACAATATTGTAAAACAATTGTCCTCCAGTTAAAAAGTAAATAAAATGATAAACACTACAGACAGAAGAGTAACTGCTATTGAATTCATATTTAAAACATAGCTATTTAAATATTCCAAGGCAATTTTCTATATTATCATTTTAATTGTACTTCATTAAAAAAGTATAAATCAAAAAAAGGAGACCTCTCAATGTTTCATATAGGGAAAAACTCAAATCAGTTCAGTGCATGGGATACATTTGTTGACCAACTTATTTGAGCTCGGGCCTGGTGCACTGGGAGGACCCAGAGGAGTCGGGTGGGGAGGGAGGTGGGAGGGGGGATCGGGATGGGGAATACGTGTAACTCTATGGCTGATTCATGTCAATGTATGACAAAACCCACTGAAATGTTGTAAAGTGATTGGCCTCCAACTAATAAAATAATATTTAAAAAAAAAAAAAAAAAAGAAAGAAAATGATTGACTAATTTATTCAACTCCCTATAATGTTTTTAAAATCCTGGCAGTTTTAGTACTTGAATTTACTCATTTCTGAGTTAATACTATATTCCAGACAAATATCACTAAACATAGATTAAGTGATCTTTTTAACTGAGTGACAATTTCATCACATGAAAAACATTTATCTGTGTTAGGAACGAGAACCTCTTCTGGACCCAAGTGATAGAGACAGGGCCTCATACCCTTGTGTCTTCAATATTGTGAACAGTGGACAGGTAATTATAATACTATGCAATAAGTTTAATGATAGAAATATGTGATATCAAAAATGTCTTTCTGAAATATAAATTGAGTAGAGAATGCTGGAAGGAAATATTTAGCTATTACCAGATCCAATATCTTTATTTTACCATGGCAAAAAAATACACAAATGCACTTCCTTTTTTTTTTTTTTTTTTGTAAGAATATAACACTCACATTGACTCAAGTGGATAACAATAATTATTTTTCTCAACAAAGCACCCTTTGGTGTGCCTTACTAGAGTACTTATATGTGAGTTACATTCATACTCTCCTTAAAGGGCTTTGAATTCTTATTACTTCTTGGAAATTTTTTTAACAAAAGAAAAAAATGCTTTTTGAAGAGAATTCTTTAATAAATCAACACAATCTGTTGATTTCAGAAAGCCGAATGCTAAAAACTCATTTTAATTTTAAATAAAATAATACAAATAAAAAGATTTTATTCTTCTCACTTTGGAAGGGTATAACATCCTTTTTAAAAGCTGATGTGCAATGTGATGTGTGTGTGTGTGTGTATGTGTGTATGTGTGATATGTGTGTGTGTGACGTGTGTAGGTGTGTGTGTGGATCTGTGATGAGAGATATGGGAAGGAGGAGATTTTCATTTTTGATAATTTTTAAATTATTTTGAAAATATGGCATAAATTAGATGGTGAAGCTCTTGATTGTCATGATACCTCTTGTCTAGAAAGAGCTGGGAGCTCCTTCCTTGTGCTGACATCAAATTCTAGCAACATCTTCTAATGTCTTGTAGCTGCTTCAGACTTTTCTAGTTAGGCTACTTATTAATAGCATTCTACTTAAAAGGAGGCAGTATTTACAGTGGATACAAGCATGGGCTTTGGAGATGGACAAGACAGGTTTGGGGCTAGATGATTTGGATATGATGCTCATCTGTAAAATGAGGCCTTAACATTTATTTTATTAAGGTATTGTGAGAATTAAAATACTTAATGCATATGAAATGCCCATCCCAGGATGTACGAAATGTCTTGTGACTAGAAAATATCATTATTATATAGCCATCTAAAACACCTTTGCATTTGTTCTCCTCACATTGAGGCTATTTCATTAATATCAGCTGAGGCACAGTAGAAGCAATTGCTTTCCAGTATGAGAAGGCAGGGGGTTTCCCAGATGGCACCAGTGGTAAAGAACCCACTTGCCAATGCAGGAGATGTAAAGAGATGAGAGTTCACTCCCTGGGTCAGGAAGAAATCCTGGAGGAGGGCATGGCAACCCACTTCAGTATTCTTGCCTGGAAAATTCCATGGGAAGAGGAGACTGGCAGGTTACAGTCCACGGTGTTGCAGAGAGTTGGACGTGACTGAAGCACCTTGGCCTGCACACGCACACATGAGAAGGCAAAGACCATCAGAACAGGTCCCACTTCTACAATATTATTTACTAATAAATCTTGAAATGTCAAGCAATTTATTTTCTTGCCATATATATATATATATATATATATATATATAACAAATTTAAAAGGTAGACTGCCAAGATGTTAAATGGATGATTTAGGACTAAACAAATCAGGCAAATATGATCAAAACATTCAATTTGTTCCCTGAGAAAAGAATTGGAACATTTATGAAACTGTGTTCCTTGTCAAACTGATTTTGCTTTCTACTACCCTTTTGCAGAAAAAAAGAGATCATTCATGACAAAACCTAATGGGATAAAGTATGACCTAAATAAGGAAAAGTATAAAGTATAACTGGAAGTTATAAAATTCATTTAAAATATGTATTTTGAAGAAAATGGAAAAGGAGTCATCTTAAAATATATTAAAATATAGTATAAAGTTGAAATGATTGCATTATAGACTAATCAGTAGATCTTGATGGAGAAGGATAAATATATTAGCAGTAGATTATTTGTTCCACTAAAATTTCCTACAGAATTAAGGCACAATTCATTAAGAAATGGAAGTTTTTCTAAATTACTGTAGCTGGATGAATAACAATTGGGATTTAAATTTATTTAGCTTCATGTGATATTATTTACTGACATCTAGGTTGCTTCCATGTTCTAGCTATTGTAAATAGTGCTGCAGTGAACAATGGGATACACGTGTCTCTTTCAATTTTGGTTTCCTCAGGGTATATGCCTAGGAGTGGGATTGTTGGGTCATATGGTGGTTTTATTCCTAGTTTTTTAAGGATTCTCCATACTGTATTCCATAGTGGCTGTAACAATTTATATTCCCACAAACAGTGCAAGAGCGTTCCCTTTTCCTCACACCCTGTTCTTGTAAATAAATAATTTATACATTTGACTTACAACTTGAACTCTCTGCTGACCTCTGCTTTTCAACCTATCCTTTGCAGGATTATGATCACTGACTAAAATATTTCTATTTGTCCCTTGTGCTTTTTATTTATATTCATCTGTATATCTTTTAATGAATACTGGAGGTTCTCAGGGGAAAATAGGAAAAGGGAGAACAAAATTAAATGATAACCTTTATGGGTAGGAATCACATCCTGGAAAGTGAAGTCAAATGGGCCTTAGGAAACAACACTATGAACAAAGCCAGTGGAGGTGATGGAATTCCAGTTGAGCTATTTCAAATCCTGAAAGATGATGCTGTGAAAGTGCTGCACTCAATATGTCAGCAAATTTGGAAAACTCGGCAGTGGCCACAGGACTGGAAAAGGTCAGTTTTCATTCCAATCCCAAAGAAAGGCCATGCCATGGAATGCTCAAACTACTGCACAATTGCACTCATCTCACAAGCTAGTAAGGTAATGCTTAAAATTCTCTAAGCCAGCAATATGTGAACTGTGAACTTCCAGATGTTCAAGCTGGTTTTAGAAAAGGCAGAGGAACCAGAGATCAAATGGCCAACATTTGCTGGATCATCAAAAAAGCAAGAGAGTTCCAGAAAAGCATCTATTTCTGCTTTATTGACTATGCCAGAAACTTTGACTGTGTGGATCACAATAAACTGTGGAAAATTCTGAAAGAGATGGGAATACCAGACCACCTGACCTGCCTCTTGAGAAACCTGTATGCCTGTTAGGAAGCATCAGTTAGAACTGGACATGGAACAACAGACTGGTTCCAAATAGGAAAAGGAGTACATCAAGGCTGTATATTGTCACCCTGCTTATTTAACTTATATGCAGAGTACATCATGAGAATGCTGGGCTGGAGGAAGCACAAGCTGGAATCAAGATTGCTGGGAGAAATATCAATAACCTCAGATATGCAGATGACACCACCCTTATGGTAGAAAGTGAAGAAGAACTAAAGAACTTCTTGATAAAGTGAAAGAGGAGAGTGAAAAAGCTGGCTTAAAACTCAACATTCAGAAAACTAAGATCATGGCATCCAGTCCCATCACTTCATGGCAAACAGATGGAGAAACAGTGGAAACAGTGGCTGACTTTATTTTTCTGGTCTCCAAAATCACTGCAGATAGTGGTTGCAGCCATGAAATTAAAAGACGCTCACTCCTTGAAAGGAAAGTTATGACCAACCTAGACAGCATATTAAAAAGCAGAGATATTGCTTTGCCAACAAAGCTCTGTCTAGTCAAGGCTGTGGTTTTTCCAGTGGTCATGTACGGATGTGAGAGTTGGACGGTGAAGAAAGCTGAGCACTGAAAAATTGATGCTTTTGAACTGTGGTGTTGGAGAAGACTCTTGAGAGTCCCTTGGACTGCAAGGAGATCCACCCAGTCCATCCTAAAAGAGATCAGTACTGGGTGTTCATTGGAAGGACTGATTTTGAAGCTGAAACTCCAATACTGTGGCCACCTGATGCGACTCACTTGAAAAGACCTTGATGCTGGGAAAGATTGAAGACAAGAGGAGAAGGGGATGACAGAGGATGAGATGGTGGGATGGCATCACTGACTCAATGGACATGGGTTTGGGTGGACTCCAGGAGTTGGTGATGGACAGGGAGGCCTGGCGTGCTGCGGGTCACAAAGAGTCAGACATGACTGAGCAACTGAACTGAACTGATGGGTAGGAAGCATGTCGCTTGTTCACAGCTATTTCCTAGAATCTAGTGCAGCTCTTGTACATCACAGGCGTTCAGTTGTATTTGCTGAATAAACAGACAATTGGGATGAGAACAAGAATACCAGTGGAGAGTCACAGGAGCTTTGAAAGAATCAAGAATCACAGGATAATACAGCTGGGCAAAATGAAATTGAGAATTCGGTAAGTTATGTCTTCCAATTTGCAGGTAAAGAAACTGAAGCCCAAAAGAGTGAAATGATTTGCAGATCACATAACTCATAGGAAAGTGTTAGTCGCTTGGATGTGTCTGACTCTTTCCACCCCACGGACTGTAGTGAGCCAGCCTCCTCTGCCCATGGGACTCCCCAGGAAAAAATGCTAGAGTGTGTAGCCACTCCCTTCCCCAGGAGATCTTCTCAACCCAGGGATTGAACCTGGGTTTCCTGCATTGCACGAGGATTCTTCACCACATGAACCACCAGGGAAGCTCACTGAGGGTAAATAAATGAAAATTAATACTTTCCTTTGACACTTTTTTACATCTATCAGAACAGACAAAATATAACTAAACTCATGATTATTTACATGATCATTCAAGAAAAATGCTCTCTCTTCACATTGAAAGAATTTACATAGACATTCCAAATACTTAAGAAAGAGGAAAGCTGAGATAAATATGTTCTACCTGCAGACATGAAATAATTTGATCAGTTTTCTGAACTTTCTACCATTGTTAGTTTTCAACATGAGATCTGGAGGTGAAACCTTTACCTAGTGGAATATTAGTTGCTGACAGAGTGGAAGACAGAAGCTCAGTTATTCTGGGTTCAAGTCCAGTACTCTTTCTGCCACACCCTTATAGTACCAGAACATTTTATATTAAAACACATAAGCACTGGAGAGGGGAAACAAGATCCAACAGCATGACATTTCAAGAATGTCAGTTTAAGGATGAAGGTTCAACAGTGAGATTGAGAAAGTAAAATCTGCCACTCTAGAGTAAAAATGTGACCACCTACTTGGAATACTATAGTTAGCTACAATTAACTGAGGAATTGGGATTTTCCAGAAATCAGTCCAGTTCAGTCACTCAGTCATGTCTGACTCTTTGCGACCCAATGGGGGCTTCCCTGTCCATCACCAACTCCCAGAGTTTTTTCAAACTCATGGCCATCGAGTCGGTGATGACATCCAACCATCTCATTCTCTGTCATCCCCTTCTCCTCCTGCCTTCAATCTTTCCCAGCATCAAGGTCTTTTCAAATGAGTCAGTTCTTTGCATCAGGTGGCCTAAGTATTGGAGCTTCAGCATCAGTCCTAATGAATATTCAGGGCTAATCTCCTTTAGGATAGATTGATTCGATCTCCTTGCAGTCCAAGGGACTCTCAAGAGTCTTCTCCAACACCACAGTTCAAAAGCATCAATTCTTCAACACTTAACTTTCCTTATAGTCTAACTCTCACATCCATACATGACCCTTGGAAAAACCGCAGCCTTGACTAGACAGATCTTTGTTGGCAAAGGAATGTCTCTTCTTTTTAATATAAGTCCAAAAACTCTCTAAGAGAAACTATTTTCATGTGACTGAACTCTAGAATTTTTTTCTCATTTTTACTTAGAAAACTCTGCACCTAAACAACCACAAATCCATACTAGTCTTCAATTCCTAGATTAATACTGGCCTCATTAAAATGGACATAAAGCTAGCTATCTCCAATAAGTTTAACTAAATGGAATCAATCTGCTAAAAGAAAAATGAGATCTTCAGAGAAGATAAAGTAGACAGTTTTAGGATTCTTTTAGGAATAGCAAGAACTTCAAAGCTTGCCAGATAGAGAGCCAGGTATGTATACATACCTGCTCTCTTCAAAGAGTGTTCAGATCAACTCTCTTATTCAGATTTTAGGATCTGAAGTGTAACATGTTTGATCTCACCCCAGGGTGGCTATGAAGGCTGGGACTTTTTTAAACTGACCGATTGAAGAGGAGATTCTTTTGTACAAGAGACCTCATAGTAAAGTGAGTTAATCCAACCATCTAGCAGTCCTAATTTCCCAGGAAATATAAATAGCTCAGGGAAGCAAGCCAAACGTGGACATCATTTCCTGGTGGGACTTCATTAGATAAGCCTTGGGCATGCCTGGAAATTCCCAGACTGGCAACATTCTTTTCCTTGAACTATATTTTCATAAATGGAAGGGAGGAATGCAAGACCATGGGGAACTGAGTTGCAAGGGCAAGAGGGGTGCTGGATCAGCCTGAGATACAGGGTATCCCTACAGGAGTAAAAGGCCAGAAGGCAAGGGTGACAGGTATAAAGCTATTGACAGAAAGCCAGGAGAACTCAGGAAGAAGGATCATTCCACGATCCAGAACCCTGCTACACTGTCTCGGAGACTACTAATGGCTTTGAAGTTTGACTGTATGCTGGGCACTATGCCTATTGTTTGTATTTCTGTCTCTTGAGGCCCTCACAGCTCAATGAGTTGCCATCTATTCTATCCCTGACAATTTAACCCAGACTGATATGTTCAACCAGGTGGCGCTAGTGGTAAAGAACCCACTTGCTGATCCAGGAAACATAAGAGACACATGCAGGTTCACTCCCTGGGTCAGGAAGATCCCCTGAAGAAGGAAATGGCAACCCACTCCAGTATTCTTGCCTGGAAAACTCGATGGACAGAGGAGTCTGGTGGACCACAGTCCATGGGGTCACAAAGAGTTGGACATGACTGAAGTGACTTAGCGTGCATGCACAATGTGTCCAAATGACTGTACCATTCTGGGCCCCTAGATTTGTCTCTACACCATGGACTTCCTTTTCCATCGTCTACCTAAATCTTACTGGACTTGTTAATTTTTTCTTCATATTTGAATAAAATTGTTTCTTCCTTTGTAAGTCTGTCTTTCCTATTTATGAGTTTTCTGAAAGTACAACTGAAATCTAAAGGTCTTTCTTTTAAACAAGAGGAGAAATATAATATTTACCCAAAAGGCACAAAAGGTCTACTGTGCACATAAAACTGGAAACGTTAGAAAGTCAGGGTTTGGGCTGATACTCCTCTCTTCTTCTTTTCTTTTTTTTTTTTACTCCTCTCTTCTTGACTTGCCTGGTAATCATCGAAGATCTAGTTCCAGGCCTCCATCGGGCAGCCAGGAAAGAAAACTCAGAGGAAAGAACTATGGTGTCAGATGACAGAGAAATCTACGCTTCCAGACTTGGCCATTCTATTTTTACAGGTTCCGTAGACTCGTAAGGCTGCCTCACTTGACAACTGGCCCAGGAATGTGACAGCAGTTGCTCATCCAGTCACTAAAATCAAGGAAGATCTAGAGAAGCCAGCTATTAATGCAAACAAAGGTTGCTACTGACCTTTAACCTCCCAACATAGTTTGGCATCACAGCAGACATGAGAGAGAAAAGGGAGTTAAAAACAAAGAATCACCAAGTAATATAAATAATCAACGAATAATATATATCACAAAGGATCATACCTCTCTAGCTCTCTTACCTACTTGGTTCTTTGAAATGATTATTTGGACCATTTTCCTGACTAAAAAGGCCATCTCTTACTAAAAATAATAAAAAAAGAGGATATATGCCTGTTATTTATGACAGCTTCACATCTGTATGTGTGTGTGTGTGCGCGTGCGTGTGCTAGGTGCACAACTGTGTATGTAATTGTGTCTCTGTGTGTCTGTGCATGTAAGCCTGAAATAAGCATTGTGGGCTGCCACTAGAGCAGTTAGCTGCAATAACAAGAACACCTCAGACACACACCTATTTGCCTCCTATTTAAGCTTGCGATTCCTTGCTTTATACCCTGTTTAATGCCTTCCTCTGCCTCCTGTGCTTGAAGGATCCAGGACATTCATCTCCTAGAATGGGGCTTTGGTTGTTCCCTTTGCCCTCTTTCTCTTCCTCCTTCCAGTCCTCCCATCACCTAGAAGAGTTGCAGAATCCTCCTGTTGGAAGTAGATTCCGCCCCCCCTCAACCCCCACCTCTCACATCCCCCCCCACCCCCCCCCTCCCGCAAACTCTGAAGAAGTTTGAGGCAAGCAGGCTAGAATACCTGGATTTACTGACCATAACACAGACTTCCTCTTGACCCTGCCTGTGGGGATCAAAACAAATTCCCTGCTTCTCTAGAAGTCAAACCTTGCCTTATCCATTTTGAACAATGCATATTCACTATCTACACAAATGCTGCCCTGAAGATATTATGGTTCCTGGTACTTTTAATTAAGAATCTCAATCTCTTAACAAGTCTAGCCAGACTCAGCAGAATCTGCAAAGAGAGACTGAGAAAGAGTGGCCACAAATTGCTCCAAGCTGATGGCAGAGAGTAAAATTATTATTAATGGGAAATTGAATTTTGGCTCCAGTTAAGCCTGAAACATTAAGCATTTCTCTAATGTTTTTCTCTGTGGTGGTAAATTGACTGCAAATTGTGATTTTTTTTTTTTTGAAATGGTAGATGTAATGAACCATTCATCTATGGCCCCAGAACCTTCTCAGCTCAAATTTCCTCTTCTGTTGTTTATTTGCTATTTTATACTCCAGGTGTTAGAAACAAGACAACTCCTCTTAACCAAACTTGTCCCCTATAAAATTTGCTGAGAATCCAAGCTAAATGAATCATCTTTCAGTGTTACTTTTCTCAAAGTTTCAATTTAACTTTCATGCTACTTTTGAAAAGTAACGTTGATATTGACTGATGTGTCTCATTGGTTATGCCCGTGTGCTAAGTCACTTTGGTCGTGTCTGACTCTTCGACCCCGTGGACTGTAGCCCGCCAGGCTCCACCGTCCATGGGATTCTCCAGGAAAGAATACTGGAGTGGATTGGTTGCCATGCCTTCCTCTAGGGGATCTTCCCAACCCAGGAACTGAACCCTTGTCTCGGGCCTCTCTGCATTGGCAGGCAGGTTCTTTACCACTAGCACCACCTAGAGGCCCCATTGATTATAAACATCATTTTTTTCCCCAAAAATTACTTTCTAGCTGTGCTGTCTCTCCTCATTCCTGATGGCGAATGTTCCCCTTAATGAGATCTTGGTCTGATTTCTTGACTTCTAAGTCTTTTGGCATTATTAGAGGAGTCTTATTCTGGTACAAAATTCCTTTTAAATGATAATCCCAATCCGGACCAAAGCTCTCCCTTTCTCCTTCCTCAGCACAGGTAGAACAAGGGCTCAAAGCATGGCAGATGGAGCGGGTGGGGTAGTAGGCGGTCAGCCTAGCTTACCAACTTCCTTTCACTCGCCCTCCTTCTAGATGATGGTTTCTCAGATGCTGCACGAGGTGAGGAAGGACAGGGTGGGGGCAGGCATGTTTCTCTCACTTGACCGGACAGATTAAAGTCCCTTCTTGTTTGTTCGTCACTGCTTCTTTGGCTATCTCTATGGCCATCCATGAGCTTCGGTTCCTTTCTTTCGCAGTATATGAGTGAGCTTTTCAGAGGGCTCTTCCCACTGCACTGATGTAGAAGGTCCCATCCTGGTCTGTCCTCCTCCATCCTTTCCTCATCCCCCCCTAAGACAGCCCATATCCTCTAAGCCTGGGTTTGAGGAAAGGGTCAGATATCAGCACTGCAGGGCTTCAGGGCAGAGTGAAGGAAATGTGGGCTGCAGTGAGGGACATCAGCAGGAAAGACGTCCTGGAGGCAGAAGACGTAGAGGTGTGGTCGGAGCCTCTGATCTTTCTAGCGTGCCATTGCCAAGAGCACCGGGTACCATAGAAGTTGGATAAAAGTGGTGTGATGCTTCAGAGGATGAAGCACCTTAGGAATTTCCATCTTAGGAATCAAGGAAGGCTTCATGAACTGAGTACAATTGCATTTACATACCCGTCTTATGCATTGCTAGCTTCTTCCTGCGCACAGAACACAGTGTCCAGCACAAAGTAAGTACTCAATAACTATACAAATGACAGCATGAATAAATAAATGAATTAATGATGAACTTAAGAGAAAGAGTTAGATTTATAGGTGTTAATATAGAAATATATTTCCCCTGTGTGCACTTCTCCATTCTCCCTGGGCATAATTACTCCCTATCTGAGCTCTTTATAAGTGATTCTTTGGCAGAACTTATTTTATTAAACCTTCCCTGACTGGAAGTCTGTTTTCTTGTCTCTAAGCCTTATTTCTGTCTGTAAGGCAGTAAGAGGAGGAATACAATGGACCTTGGAATCAAACAGACCTGGGCTTGACTCCTGCTACATGATCTCAGGCAGTATACTTAGCTGTTTCTCCATCTGTAAAAAAGAGCAAAGATGGGTCTTTAAGTAAATATCCTTAATATAGATGTATATTTACTCCATTTTTATCTAACAAAAGACAAGGATTAGGCAAATATAGGGTCTCCCAGGTCGTGCTAGCAGTAAAGAACCCACCTGTCAATGCAGGAGACTTAAGAGATGTTGGTTTGATCCCTGAATCAAGAAGATCCCCCAGAGAAGGAAATGTCAACCCACTCCATTATTCCTGCCTGAAGAATCCCATGAATATTGAGGCCTGGTGAGCTACAGTCCATTGGGTTTCAAAGAGTCAGACATGACTGAGGCAACTAAGCAGGCAGGCACATATAACATAACTGCTGAGTGTATGCTCCTAAATTTAGGAAGAAAGGCAATACTCACAGGTAAAAAGCTCACCACTGCCATGCGAGGAAACTACCACTTGCTTGGCATAAAGGAAAAACTGATTTAAGGACAGAATTTTATTATTAAATGTTCATTCTCAAAGCACATGGATAAATAGAATGATGTTTGGGACTCATCCGATAATCCTGTTAAAGCCATTACTTTAGATGGCAGAGCCAGCTGGAAACTTGATAATTCAAGGGAATTTCACAATTGGGTGTGGGATGACCTTTGTGTAACGAATGACTCTGACAATTGTAATTTGGGTCCTTTCCAGTCAGGAAATCATGTCTCTCCTAGGATGTGCTTGTGAAAAAGAAATTCTGATTAAATTAGTCATTGATCTTGCATTTTCTTGGAACCTTCCTGATAATGCCACAGTGACAATAACAAAAACACCGCCAACATCTACCATCTATTAAACATCATCTTGGTGCCAAATTCTATAAAAGACATTTTTATATGATCCCATTTCATCATCGCAATAACCCTGTAAGATAAGAATTACCCTCTGCCTTTTAGAACTAAAAATATTGTCTTAGAAAAATTAAACAATCTGCCTGAGGTCATCTCCTACTACTTGCCTGGGCTAAGATTTGTATCCATTGCTGTGTGATTTTAAGTCATTTTTTCATCATACCTGTGGTCGCTCAGGACCTAGTCTCACCACTCTGCAGTCCTACAGATTTATCAGCAAATAGGGCAGAACCAGGATAATTTGGAATGAATTTGGGGGCTATATCCTTTTGCTCCAGGTCACTTCTTTTTAAAAGTCCTAAGATGCTGACAGGTAAAGTATTTCAGGGATAAAATAAGGTCAATTTCTTTGTATTCAGAAGTTATCTTGGACTCAGTGTTGGGAGACTGGAGTTCCGGTTTCAGAACCATCACTTAGTACTCTGTTCATAGCACGTCACCTCCTGTCTTAATTTTCTTGTACATGAAAGAGAATAATACAACCTTCACAGCATATATAAGCAGAGGAAATGAAAAATTGGACTTTGTAAGTAAAGGTCTATACAGATGTAAATTGTTATTTTATAACTCAGCAGGGACAGCCTATTCTTTGCCCAGATCTTCAAGTCCAAGAAAACCTTCTGTGTCCTGACATGAGTGAAGTGAAAGTTGCTCAGTCATGTCCAACTCTTTGTGATCCCATGAACTATACAGTTCATGGATTTCTCTAGGCCAGAATACTAGAGTGGGTAGCCTTTCCCTTCTCCAGGGGATCTTCCCAACCCAGGGATTGAACCCAGGTCTCCAGCACTGCAGGTGGATTCTTTACCAGCTGAGCCACAGAGGAAACCCACCCTGACCATATAGACATCAAATAACAGGTGATTTTTCACAGGACCCTCAGAGGATAGATTCAATATTCCTAAGACTACATTTCTTTACAAATATTAACTAACCTCTGCCATACCCTTGAGCTACCATCGTTTCCAGGATCTGATCCACCAAGCCTATATTCCTTGGAGAACCTCATTGTTATATGAAGAGTCCTTCTCACCCCTGCCGCGCCTGACATAAGCTACTCTAAGGATGGCAACACATGACTGCCTGGCTCAGAACTGATCAGGAAATAATCCTGGGCTCCATGGCTGCAAGGCTCATACTGCAGTCTTGGCTGTGCCTCCTGTGGCAAAGGAGAAGAGCTGTCCAACGTTTTCTACTTCATTACCTTGCTGGGAAATGAAACTCTATAACCGATCTCCAATCTTCACTTTTCTGATCTTTCTCAGATTTCATCTTTCCTCATCAGCCTACTTTTCAATGTTGGAATCTCTCTGCTGGATAAACTCCTCATTATTTAGGTGTAAAACTGCCCTTGCTGGGCAGTATTCTCTAAATGCTCAATAGAAAGAGTTAGTCACTCAGTTGTGTCTGCCTCTTGTAACCACATAAACTGTAGCCCGCAAGGCTCTTTTGTCCATGGGATTTCCCAGGCAAGGATACTGGAGTGGGTTGCCATTTCCTTCTCCAGGGGAATTTCCCCACCCAGAGATCAAACCCAGGTCTGCAGCAATGTAGGCAGATTCTTAACCATCTGAGCCACCAGGGAAACCCAACTTGCTCAAGGCCACTACTTAAATTACTGTCACAGTAAGATCTAAAGCAATGATTCTCACTGGACTGAACATTTAAATAATCTCGAGGGTTTTCTTAAATCCTAATACTCAGGCACCTACTCCAGAGCAATTACCTCCAGATCTCTCAGTAAAGAACTGGGAAGCAGTATTTTTTAAATTCCCAATATGATTCCAAAGCACACCCAAGTTTTAGACCCATTGACTTAAACAAATGCTTCCAAACTTTAGTGCACAAAGACATCACTTGAGGATGATGCTAAAATGAAAATTTTGATTCGGTAAGATGGAGATGGGTGAGGACTAAGATCCTACATTTTGAACAAGTCCCAGGAGATGCCAGTGCTATTGGTCTAAGGACCTCACTTAGAACAACAAAGCTCAAAATAGGATCAGTCCTCAAATTATACTGCACATTTGAATCAACTGGGGAGCTTCTGAAACTCTGGGTATCTGGATTGGACCCATCCCAACTAAATCAGACTCTCCAGGGGTGGCACTTTTAAAATTTATTAAAATTTATTCAGTGATTCCAATGTGCAGCACATTCATAAAACAGCGACTAAGGACTCCAGACCTCACTAATCCCACATCTAGTTTCATCCAGACAGTGGGAAGGATGAACCACAGAGAAATTCCAATTCACATCGCAAGTTTGTTTTAGAAGCAAAGTCAAGCCATGCCAAGTACAAAGTGATCACATGAACACAGAGCATGTTTCTCTTGGAGGAGAGTACTCCCCCGGTTAGTGTGCAGGGAAGGGGGGTTATAATATCTGCCTTTAAATACTTGGGGTTGTTGGAAGGAAAAGGCAGTAGACTTGGACTTTATGCCAAAAGCTAGGTCTCTGATCAGTGGAGAAGTTCCAAGGAAACAGGTTTAAGCTAAATATATGGAGATTATGCCTACAAATTAGCTGTCCAAAAATAGAAAATCTGACTTATAAAGTTGCACATATTCCTATATCACATAAAAGTTTGGGCAGGGAGGAATCCTTCAGTTTTCCTTTTATTCCTCTCCAGCCCCTCACACCCGCCCCCCTCCCCTGGCCCTGGTCCCACATCTAATTCATTAGTCAATCTTACCAGGCCTACTCTGGATCTATATACCTGATGCATTTACTTCTGTCAAGACTCTTCTCATATAACCACCAGCATTTCTCACCTTGAATACTGGGGTAGCCCCTCAACTGGAATAGCCTCCCAAATGGAATATCCTCCCAACTGGAAGAGTCTCCCGAGTAGGCTCTTAACTGGAATAACCCCTTCACTGGACTGGTCTCCTAACTGGACTAGCCTCCCAATAATAGGAATTTTTTCTGGGCTTCCCTGGTGGCTCAGGTGGTAAAGAATCATCTGCAATGAAGGAGGCTGTCTGCAGTTCAGGAGACATGGGTTTGATCCCTGGGTCAGGAAGACTCCCTGAAGAAGGAAATGGCAACCCATTCCAGTATTCTTGCCTGGGAAATCCTATAGACAGAGAAACCTGGCAGGCTACAGTCCATGGGGTCACAACGACTTCACAACTAAACCAAATAGGAATAGACTGTAAACTCTAAATCTGCAACCTGAGAAATAACCCTGACAGTGAGTAGTTCCAGAAGCCTGGCCCTCAGCATGCCCAAATCTCACTGCACATGTGCCCACCTCCCTTGCATCTTATTCTATCCAGCACCCATTGCTGAGTGACTTCTAGGTCTATTTTCTCAAGAAGGTCAACCTTCTGTGTACATTCAGGTCCTGGCTTCCTCAATAAAGGAAATTATGCTTGTCAGGTTGTTTTCCACTATCAGGAAGCTTTCATCTCAACCCTTTTCTGACGAGGGTTGTTTTCTGCTCATCTTTTAAGAAAAATGCAAATGTTCTCTCCACATTATTTCTGTGCTTACACCATCTCTGTGTCTCTGAACCTGCAGCTGCACTTCAGCGCTCTGCAAGCAGAGCCCTGGCTCACTCTCTGCCTGCTGTTTTCCACTCGCTGGTTCCTTGGGCTCTGCAATGCAGTAGAAATGGTTCCTGTGACTGAGCAGCTTCTGGCCTCCAATCCTCCCTGGACTCTGAATCGATCCTCTGCAGAGAAGCTGCTGGTGATGAGGTTCCATCTCTAAGGCCTCTAGAAATAAGTGCAGCAAACAGTACTTCTTCGGTTTAACAATTAACAGAGAGACAAGGGCTTCAGAAGGTTGAATGTCATCTCTTGTAATCAAACATCTGCATCTGGAGACCTTAGTCAAGGCTATGCCTGAGGATGTTTATGTCCCCTCGCACAGCACAGCCCACCCTTGATTCATCCCATCTCACATCAAATCTCTGCACTGAAAGGACAAGAAGAATCTAAGATAATCAATTTGAAAATTTAGTCTAAATTCTTCACTTAGTAAAGTGATTTGTCTCTCATCCAGAGATTTAAAACGGTACAATTAATACTGATCTGGTACAAGTAATGAAAATACTTGATTTCCTTCCTTTAATTTTAGAGGAAATAGCAGTGGGGTTGGAATCAGACATGTTTGAACTTAGATCACAGCTCTCCTGCTTGCCAACACTGTGACCTTGAGCCTAATACTTAATCGCTCTGAGCCAAGAATTCTGCATCCCAGTAAGGGACTAATACACTTCCAAGGGATGCTTTAAAAGCTTCCAAAAGGCTCTGGGGACCTGGCAGACATCAGCAGACAAGAGCAGCTTCTGCAGCTGTAATTATTAGTGGTGGCAGCCTTTAGTGGTACAGGTAATAGTAGGGGTATTAGTAGCACAGAAGTATTTCTTGTGCAGCCACTCGGACAAACGGCTGTGGACCTGGAATTTAAATTGACTTAAAAACTATGTGTCCAAGTATATATATACACAGTGTGAGAAAATGAAAGTGTTAGTTGCTCAGTCATGTCTGACTCTTTGCCATGCCATGGCCTGTAACCCACCAGGCTCCTCTGTCCATGGAATTCTCCAGGCAAGAATACTGGAGTGGGTTTGCCATTCCCTTCTCCAGGGGATCATCCTGACCCAGGGATCGAATCCACATCTCCTGCATTGCAGGCAGATTCTTTACTGACTGAGCTACTAGGCAAGCCCACATATACTATAGATGTGGATAATTAGTCACCAGGGAACAGTAATCAGCAAATTTCTGAACCATGGCTCTGTTTGCAGCGCTGATGAAAGGACCATCATCTGTTACCTCAGAAGGCCGCATCATTAGGTGACAATATTAGCTGAAATGACCCTTATCTGAGCACTGGTACTTCCATGTCTCAGCCTTGGGCAGGTCAGAGCCCAGGATGGGGTGGTGGCCTCGGTAGGACCACAGTATCTGGATTCACTCCTCAACAAAACAGAATTGGAGTTCTGAATCAGGATCTCTGAAGTTGGAACTCTGCAGTCTGCTAGGTTCTCCACATGATCCCTATTCACTCACTTTTGAGAATCTTTCCGAGTGTCTACTATCCAGACAACATTAATGCAAACCTGTATTAATGAGAAGGAGGTCTTTGTCAAGACAAATAATTATATGCAGGAGACACTAAACAGAATAACCCAGAGGATTTCCCCACATCCTATTCCTCCATATACATGTAACTCACTCTCCATTTTCTGGCAATATTTATAGGATTTCTGAAACATCCAGGGGTTACCTGTCCCTTTTATTACTGAACTCTATCTTTCCTTTTTGTGAAGTTACAGTAAGCTCTATACAGCACATAAACATTAGATAAAATTAGCACTAGTACATGAATAGGAATTTAGTCTCCCAATGCCACAATTTTAATTATCACAGAGTTTTCTATCAGTCAGTTACCAAGCATTTTTTAAGTACCAAGATCACGTAGGTGCCTAGGGAAGAATGAGGTCCAACACATTTCTCCACAGATTTTACAATCTAGTATAGAAACATAAAAGTGAAATAATATGAAAAACATTGCTATTGAAAATAAAAGTGAGAAATAATAATAAAAACAACAATTCACTGAGCACTGCCTATAAATCCAAGACCATGCCAGATATTTATATGAAAATATACCTGATCCTCAGAGAAGGCAATGGCACCCCACTCCAATACTCTTGCCTGGAAACTCCCATGGACGGAGGAACCTGGTAGGCTGCAGTCCATGGGGTTGCTAAGAGTCAGACACGACTGAGCGACTTCACTTTCACTTTTCACTTTCATGCATCAGAGATGGAAATGGCAACCCACTCCAGTGTTCTTGCCTGGAGAATCCCAGGGATGGGGGAGCCTGGTGGACTGCCATCTATGGGGTCACACAGAGTCGGACACGACTGAAGCGACTTAGCAGCAGCATACCTGATCCTTCAACAATACAAGAGAGGCACCAGGTCTCTATGTTACATAAGAAGCTGAGACAATGAGGTTAAGAAACTTGTTCAAGGTCATACAGAAAACAAATGGAAGGACTGGGGTTAAAAATCTTAGGTTATCAAATTCTAAAGTCATTTCTTTTTAAAATTAAGAGGGCAGGGAAAGAATCCTAAGCAATACAAACATGCTGCCAGGCCAGCTCACCCATGGTGACAAGAGAAATGAGGTTGACAATTGGGTCAAGTGCATGAAGCTAACAAGAATTCAAGTATCTTTTGCTCTATCCTGTGAACTCATGAGTCAAAGGTACTAATACAGAGTGTCGCCCTCATCTACTTAATACCAGAGAGAATGATTATGACTCAGCAACTTTCTGCCCTCTTCCTCACCTTCCTGCCTTCCTTTCTGCTTATTTTCCTCCTGGCCTCCGTCTTCTGCCTCCCTCCCTCCCCCCATCATCTGCATCGCTCAAAAAGTCTCAAAATAGAACCTGTCTTTTTAAACCACTGATTCTTAAATATATTCGGACCACATCATCTGGTAAGCATGCTATGCTTTTTCATTCTGCTCTGTGTATTCACAGGCAGTTCACTGCCTAGAATGCCCATCACGCCCATCTCCAGTGGGCAGATGTCATTTCATCCCGTTTCCAAATATGTCCCCAGATCTGAGGCCTTTCATTCCTTAACACCATGCCAATCATTCCCTTATCTGTGCTCCCACAGCTCCTGTTACTTTGTTTCATCAAAAATGCTCCTTGAGGATAGAAACTATTTTCGATTTATTCTCTGTTCACAACTTCTAACTCTGGGCCAAGAATTAACAGGTGCTCAAAAAAAAGTCTATGTAGATAAGAGATGTAAAGATGGGTATTAATACTTTTGCCTCCGTCTCTTGAAGGCCCTGGAAGTCCCCAGCGGTCCAGAAACAACCCTGCTTACTGGCGCAGTCAGCAGAGTCAGCCCTCCCCAGGCCTGGGGAGATGATCAAAGAAGATCGGGATGGTGGAAGAGCATGGTCAGTCAGAAACCCCCAGGAAACGTGAAGACTCACCATCATTATAACTAATTTAAAGGTTTCACAGGCTGTGAATGTGACAGGAAACGCGTCTGCTTTTGGGAAACAGACATTCTGCAGGCTTCCGGGATAGAGTTCCTCAGAAAGCCAGCCTGTCTTCAAACCTCCTGACCTTTCTCTATTAACTTGAGTATAAGAGCCCCCAGCCTCTCCATTTGACATTCTCTCTCCCACACACTCACACTCCAAGGACTCTCCTCCATTCTCAGAGAGCATTTTTAAGTTTTCTCTACTTAATAAAAACTGCTTTGGGGATGGGATGGTATATCAGTTATTAGTAACCTAGCATGGACCGTAAGAGCTCATGCCTCTGAGTAACTCTCAGGACTGATTTTACATCAATTAGTAACATAAAATAACAGGGTAACTTAGAGTAAATCTCTGAGGAGTTGCCACTGAATCCTGGGAAACAGGGCTGTGTTTCCAGAAAAGAGAGCAGGGGAAGGAAAAAGAATGATGGTGGGGAACCTCTCCTTGATGTCTCAAAATACCAGAAGTGAGCAGTCAATCAGGCCAATATTATCATTCTCATTATGACAACTGATAACTGTCATGTCCCAGGTGCTGTGCTGGACACTTCAATAAACATAATCCATGGTTCACACAACAATTCTATAAGGCAATTCATCCTAGTCATCATTTTAGTCTCAACTTTAGGGCTTTTGAATCCCCCAAACAGTACTAGAATACTCTCAAAATATCTTGCACCATTTCTCCATAAACTTTATCACAATTTTAATTACATGATTGCACAATTATCTGTGCAATTTCTGTCTTCTCCAGTGGACTCTAATCCATAAAAATAGTGATCGTTTCTTGTTTTATTTTTGTCCATGGATCTATCCCCAGCAGCTAGCACAATGCCCGTCTCTTAATAAGTAATCAATAAATATCTATGGATTCGTGAATGAGTTAAAATAAGTGAATATCATATGCATGCTAGGTCACTTCAGTCATATCCAACTCTGCAACCCGTTGGACTATAGCCCACCAGGCTCCTCTATCCATGGGATTCTCCAGGCAAGGATACTGGAATGGGTGGCCATGACCTCCTCCAGGGGATCTTCCTGACTTAAGGATCAAACTCATGTGTCTCTTAAGTCTCCTGCATTGGCAGGAGGGTTCTTTACCACTAGAACCACCTGGGAAACCCATATAACTATTATTAAACCCATTTTACAAATGAGAAAACCAAGTTTCAGCATCTGAGTTCAAGGTCAAGATCCAGTTTTGAGAGCTTGAGACTGCCTGAACCAGTGCCTCCAAGTACATTTGACTCCCAAGCGTGTGTATTTTCTACCTTACAACACAGTCCCTCTTTCAGCTTCAAGTGGGAACACACTTGTTAATGAGGTATTGGGCATGCATTTACTTTCTTCCTCCTAAACTTTCCACAAATCTAGATAAGTATCTTTTGAGGTCTCTATTAGAATCTTGTAAATTTTAGCTGTGCCTGCCACTATTATCAAATCAAAAGGCATTATAAATGGGAACCAAATTTATTACTGAACTATTTTCTCTGGTACTTTTCTGATTAAGTTAAGAAATAAAAGCTAAATTTCAAAATATAAAGTGATTAAAGTAAGACTAGTCGTATAAAGCCTCTGTCAAGGAGATGCCATAAAAGCAGAAAACCAGTTTTGTAGCTTAAAGATGAAGCATCACACACATAAGCAGTACCTGCCAGAAGAATTCTGGAGAGTTTAGGCGAAAACACTGACAGTCCACAGAAGCAATATGGCTGAGAAACAAGAGCCTGAGACTAGGGGGTCAGATGACCTGGGTGAGCTCTGAATGAATCCTTCTCTGTCATGATGATAAAACCCCCAGAACAATTTTGTCCTGAGAACTAAATGATATGCTGTACTTGGAAAATGCTTGTAAAAGCCTTCATTAATATGAAAAGTTGAAGGCTGACAAAACAAAGGCTGGGAAATGACCATAATATTTCCTACCACTGACCTACCTCACAAGAGGCCCATAACATGTTTGAACTGAAAGAACTAGGGGTTATAAAGAATCCTGACACTTGAGTCCCTGGAACCATTGAAGCCCTGCAGTGTTTTTATCTAACAACCATTTCAGGTTTGGTTACGGCAGACTCTGCTTGCTCTAGAAAATAGCCCTCACAGAATCTATCAACCAAGCTGTTAGCTTTAAGTGCAACTTCAAAAGCTATCGGTGTCCTTTGCAGCACAAACTTAGATTAAGCAATTTATAGGCAGTAGGGAATGTCTAATTTGCACATAACTGATGGGAGGAAAATGAATGATGAGTCCATAACATTTTAGCTGACTCTGCAGTACAGCTCAGTTTTAAATTTTCTTCCAAATGTAAAGGAAAAGAAATGCAAGCACAATGATTTCACTGCCTATAGACGGGACTCTTTCCCCTGTACTCAAAGCTCTTCATGGTCTGGCTCCAACTTGATATCCAGCCTTACCTGCTAGGAGTTCACTGGGAGAATTACTTATACACGGTACCCTAGCCTTCCTAGCTCACTTGCCTTCCTAGCTCATGGTGTCCCTTTTATTTACCCATTCATGAATTCATTCATTCTTCATTCATAAATGAGTCCCTTTCCAGGAGCTGGGACCTGGGGATATGCTGATGAAAGTGACAGGCATGAACGCTCCCCTCAGACACTATATAGCCTAACAGGCAAATACTATGAAAGCGAAAATGCTAGTCCCTCAGTTATGTCTGCCTCTTCGCGACCCCATGGACTGTAACCTGGCAGGCTCCTCTGCCCATGGAATTCTCCATGGAAGAATACTGGAGTAGGCAGACATTCCCTTCTCCAGGGAAATCTTCCCAATTGAACCCAGGTCTCCTGCATTGCAGGCAGATTCTTTAACACTTGAGCCACCAGGGAAGCCTATATGATAAATGCCTTGCTCCCCAATTTCCATCAGTTGATACCTTGTCTCACTGAAGTCTTTTCTCACCTCTCCCGTGGGTCAAATCTTCCCTACTTGCTTTGTGATTCCTTTTTGACATTCCATACCTGCTGTCTATCAGGTGCTATGTGATTACTGATGAAATAAGTGCTGTAGACAGGTTATGGGATTTCATTTTCAAAATAACACTCTGACATAGAGCAAGAAACTCAGGTTTACCAGTGATGACACTGAAGCTTGGATACTCACTCTACCCAATGTCACTCAGCTCTAAGTGATGAAACCAGGATTCAAACCCAGGCAGTCTGACCCCAGCACCTGGGCTTTCACCATGATAGTTTTCTGTCCCCGTATTTTATCATATTCTACCTTCCCCACACTCTAGACCTTAGACTGTGAGTTTCCTGAGGGCAGAGTCTATATCTCACTCACCTTCTCATTTATACCCCACCTCCCTGCTAACATGTTCCAACAGGACTGAACACTGAGTCGATATTTGTTGGGTTTGATTTCTGTGGATACTGAAATTAAATTCTGTGATCCATCCTTGAACCATCCTAGATGACCTTTTAAGTTCTTATAACACAGTAGCTCATTTTGTACTTCAGTATTTTGGGGGTTTCATTTGCATAAACTCCTTGGTGCTTGTGTCTCCAGATATTTTATCATGCTGGAAAACTAGCTAAGCTTGCTTTTATTCATGCATCTGCCATTATAGAAAGTGAGGAGAGAATCTGATTTGTCCAGGAGGGTGACAAGCATTTTGGAGAATAGTTGGGTATACCAAAAAGGCTGCTGGCTTTGGCTCAGAGGACACAACACAGGAAATGCTTTGATCAGAGGTCTCTGCAGACTCATCTTTCTCAGTGACAGGCCCTGGGATAGCTTCTTCTGTCACCACCATCAGGGGTTTAAGCTGCAGGACCCAATCCAAAAATACAGCCACATTTTCTCTCTTAACCAATCTCAGCACAAATGCTCTGCAGGAGGTATTTGGGAGAATATGTAAGTCTAAAAACAGGAGAGTAATCTGAACATGGATCTCATTCAGTAATACACAACCTCCAACCAAGGCTTTCACTGAGCCTGAAGAGGTATAGCTCCCAATAGCCAGATGGTCCACAAAGACATCAGGAAACTTCTTCCCATGGAAGAAGATGGTGCAGGTGCTGAGGTCCTATGCACTACCACTGCTCTTCAATTTAAGGAGAACTATGTAAAACGCAGCCTTTTATCCATGAATTTGATGGAAGTATCAGTTTCTGGGATCATTGGAATAAGATTCTTACAGGTACTGAAATTATCTAGTTATTGGCAATACAAATAGGCAGGCTGCCCTCTAACTAGAGAGAGGAAGGAAAAGATGTGCTCAGAGCAAGGGATAGTGAAGCATTAAATTGACTACTGAATAACTATATTACTTCATTTTTAATGTTGTACTGCCTGGAATGCTACCTCCCTCTCTTGTTTGTTTAATGGGGACCTGCTCATTTCTCAGGACTGTGAAGACAATCATAAAAACCTGCCTTATTCCCACAAAGCATCTCTGGTAACTGGTTATCCAAAACTTCTAGCATGTTTTCTTTGGTGAGAGGGATTGGATGTCTGAACAAAATAAATAGATATTGATTTCTCACTGGATATTCTTTCCCTGTATGGATTAGCTATGTAAAATAGAACTTGGGGGGAAAACAGAAATAAAACTCAACAGACAGGTGTCTGAGCTACTAGTTTACTATAAATAAGGAATGAAGGGGCAGGCACACCATAAACAACCTAGAAGCTTCCTTCTACTCACCTATCCCAACTCAGAGGTCACATTTTCTTCAGAAAGCATTGAGCAAAGCTACATTAAGCAAGGGAACAGCAAATATGGGGAATTCTTCTTAAAAAATATGTAGGATGGTCATATATAAAGTTGTATGTAAAGTTCTTATTTGAGAGCAGAGTTGATGAAATATAAAATTCACAAAGAACAGAGTTCAGCTTTGACCCAGGTTAAGAGAGGGGGTCGGATTTCCCACACTGAGCTCTCTGCTTGCACTTGGTGGTCCCTTGTGTCTCCACTGTGACAGGCATCTCTCTATGAGGAGATGCAGGAAATTGCTACAAAACGACATAATTTTCACCTTGAGATCAAAGGATCTGACTTTGGAGAGCTGGGGATATTTTTCTGAAATAGGATCCACAATTGATTATGGGTAGCACAAATTTAATGTCACCATAAATTGCAAACCGCAGCTAAGATGCCTTCTGAAATCCTGAAATCATCCATTCTTATCTTAAACGGCTCTGATAATAAAACACGTGAACTTGTTCATTCAAACATGCAATAGATTTTTATCTCACAGGATATAAAATTAATACATAGTCTCAGCTTCATTAAATTTATGCTCTAATAAATTATAAGCAGGAGAAAAATGGAGCAAAGGGATGATTATGGCACTTTGCATGAAAAAGTTATGGTTTAAGCCACATCTCTACCATTTTATGACATTGAACAAGTCACTGTATTTCTCTAAATCTTAATTTTTTCATCATAAGATTGGATTAACACTCTGAAGAACAGAATTTTTAGAAACACCCAAAGAAACTACAGGTTAAAAGCATCTATTATATAGGTGCTTGATAAAGGATTGATTCTCTTTTGTGTATTTTCTTCTTAGGATATCTTGCCAGGACTTATACTATTCACAAAACTACTACCTTCCCCTTAACAAACCAACCTGCAGAGCATAAATATTTTAAGAGTAAGTGATGAAATTGTTATGGTTTGGAATAGAAAAACAATACAATTAAAATCTTAGTTACTTACTGCTTGCTTTGGGGAACTTATATGATCTCTATTAGTTTTAATTTTCTTGCTTGTAAAAAGGAGAATAAAATCACCTTCTCTGAAGAAATGCTGTGAGGAAAAGCCTAGGATACACCTCACTTAGAGGAATCACTTAGTAAGCATTTGCTTTGCTTCCTCTTTCCCTTAAAAATAAGTGCATTCTGCACTTTTAAAAACAATTTTCTGAAATGAATTGCAATAATTGAGGACACCTCAGAACATAAAGCCATTAAGAAATCAACTAGAAGGAGGTAAAAGGGAAGCAGAAGCATGCAGCCAGAGCATTTGTTCCTTGGTTCTGTTTTCTGAAACAGCACCATCCTAAGCCAACACTTGCTGAAGACCCATCCACCCTTTGGAGACTGATCAGTTACCAACTACCTTATAAGTTATCCAGCTTTCAATACTATATGGGATTCATCTTCGGATGTGGGCTTCTCACTCTTTTCTCCAGTGGAAGTAGCTGCTTGGTATCAGGAGATGAACCCACAGACCTCTCACCATCACTGCAACTGGGTTTCCCAAGTTCTTTGGAATTAAATGACTGATTCATTAATTCACACTTAGGTATCTACTAGAGAGAATATCTTGAGCATATACACCAGGAATTAACCTAAGAAAGTTCATAGCTACTGCTGAATTGTCCCCCCTCACAATTAATATGTTGAAATTCTAGCCCCCCGGTACCAAAGAATGTGACCTTATTTTGAAATAAGGTAGTTGCATATGTTACTAGTTAAGATGAGGTCATATTGAACTAGAGTAGACCCCTAGACCAACATGCCTGGTATCCTTACAAAAGAACGCCATGTGAAGAGACAGATATGCACACAGCGATAATACTATGCAAAGACTGACATTATGATGCCACAAGTCAAGCAGTTACCAGAAGTTCAGAGAGAGCCCTGGCACAGATCCTTCCTTAGTGCCTCAGAGGGAGCATGGCCCTGCTGACACTGTGATTCGCACTTCTGGCATTTAGCACAGTGATATGACCAAGTCCTGCTGTTCTCAGCCACCCCGTTGCCCTGCCTTGTTACAGCCGCCCTAGCAGACCAATACGGGCTGAAAGTCAATATGCACTGGTATAGCTAACTGGTTGTCAAAATACTGAGGTAATTTTCTTCCAGTTTGGTGCATAAACATCACATCACTGCTCTGAGTCTTAGGCACTCCTGGCCTCCCTATCTACCCTATCCCATTTCATGAAACCTAAAGACTTCCTCCATTATGGAAAAACTGAGGGTTTAAGTCCTCATGGACTCAACAAGCTACATCTTTTGAGCCACAACAACCTATTCAGGCCAAATGACTCTTTCCACAAGAAAGGCTAAAGAACATTTACAATGGCCAGGACATGGAAACAGTCTAAATGTCCAATGACAGATGAACGGATAAATAAGATGTGGTAACTATATATAATGGAATATTAGCCATAAAAGGAGCAACCCTGGGTCATTTGCAGAGATGTGGAAGTCTGTCATAGAGAGTGAAGTATGTCAGAAAGAGAAAAACAAATATTGTATATTAAGGCATATATGTGGAATCTAGAAAAATGGTACAGATGAACCTATTTCTAGGGCAGGAAGAGAGACAGACACAGAAGACAGACATGTGGACACAGGGGGAGGGGAGAATGAGACGAATTGGGCGATTAAGATCGACATACATATTTCACACATGAATAGCTGTGGGAACCAGCCGTATTGCGCAGGAAGCTCGGCTCAGTGCTCTGTGATGACCTAGATGGGTAGGATGGTGCGCATTTAGCTGATTCACTTCATTGCAGAGCAGAAGCACAGCCCTGTAAGCACTTACACTCCTGTATGCTTCCGTAAAGAATTTAAACGATAAGTAGAAGACCAAACCTGCTCTCCTCTGTTCGCCACTTCCTCACTGTACCTTAAGACAAGGCCAAATCCTCTTCACATTATAAGGATATTACCAATAAGCTCTCTGGAGAGAAAGAAAAATGCTTACATCCTAACCATCATGGAGATATAAGAAATATTCCAAAATCTACACAAATCTCTACAGCTCCTGGTTTCTATCTAAAAGGAGATCCTCTGGGTGAGGGTGGGTTGAGCTTAGTTGCTCAGTTATGTCTGACTCTTTGTGACACCATGGACTGTGCTCCTCTGTCCATGGGATTTTCCAGGCAAGAATACTGGAGTGAGTTGCCATGCCCTCCTCCAGAGGGTGGGTTAAACTCATCTAAAGAGCTAACAATGTAATCCTAACTTCTCTGCATTCAGTGCGTTCTCTTGTCAAGTGGTTTTTTCTGTCTCTGTTTCTGCAGGCCTGCACAGGGACCATTCTCACACAGAACCTTTGAAGGGAGGGGTTAGATGTGTACCTATGGCTGATTCATGTTAAGGTTTGACAGAAAACAACAAAATTCTGTACAGCAATTATCCTTCAATTAAAAAAAAAAGAAAAAAGAAAAAGACATGGAACATTCAATGCTCCCTCTGCCTCTAGACATCTACGCAAATCAACGGATGGGGCTGTTAAGCTGAGGCAAGGAGATGGTGATGTCACCTAACACATAAATAAAATACTGTCGACTACACCTTCCCTGCAGACAGTGCTCTCAGGAACTGATGATTCTGTGATCTCATCACACTAGATCTATCAACAGCTCACTGTGCTGCAAGGGAAAAAAACTTGGTAGACACAATGTTATACAAAGTCATCACTGCTTAGCTGAAATAGTCACCTGTGCAACCTGAAATAATACCTGCATAGGAAGGATACAGATGTAAACTACAGTTTTAATTGAGGCCCTGACTTTCTAGAAAGACTATGTTTCAGAACCTGTATCCATGCATCTCTGTTGCCATGGACACAGGCAGCTGCGTGGATATGAAGCTAGTTTTTAAGGTAAGCAGCTAAAGAAGACCTGTGATGAAATCAGAGCTCAGCCTGACTAATAAGTAATAATAGACCCTGAATCCAATACTTATTGTTTGACGAGATTGCCAATGTAGTTTATTTGCTTCAGATAACAATCTCTTAAGTTGTATTTATTGCATGAACAAATCAATGAATGACTAGCTCATTTAATGGGTATTAACTGAGGGCTTTTGTGTGACAGGCATTAAACCAAGAAGCAGAGATACAAAAAATGAATAAAATAAAGTTTCTGCCCTCAAATATCTCACTCTTTAGTGAAGAAGGAAGGTATACATTGTGGTAAGCTTTAAACTGAACAAGCTCAACATACTACAAGAAAAAACATTCCTGGGAAATTTGGACAGTGCCAGGGAAGGCTACATAGATGGAGGAGACATTAAAGCTAAGTCCTAATGGATAAGTCGGCTTGGCTCCAATACACTTGAAAATAAAGAGCATTCACAGCGAAAGGAGGATTGTGTGGAAAATGCAGTCATGAAAGAGCAAGTTCAGATCAGTTCAGTTCAGTTCAGTTGATCAGTCGTGTCCGACTCTTTGCGACCCCATGAATCGCAGCACGCCAGGCCTCCCTGTCCATCACCAACTCCCGGAGTTTACTCAAACTCATGTCCTTCGAATCAGTGATGCCATCCAATCATCTCATCCACTGTGGTCCCCTTTTCCTCCTGCCCCCAATCCATCCCAGCATCAGGGTCTTTTCCAATGAGTCAACTCTTCGCATGAAGTGGCCAAAGTATTGGAGTTTCAGCTTCAGCATCAGTCCTTCCAATGAACACCCAGGACTGATCTCCTTCAGGATGGACTTGTTTGATCTCCTTGCAGTCCAAGGGACTCTCAAGAGTCTTCTCCAACACCACAGTTCAAAAGCATCAATCCTTCGGCACTCAACTTTCTTCACACTATAACTCTCACATCCATACATGACCCTTGGAAAAACCGTAGCCTTACCAGATGGACCTTTGTTGGCAAAATATTGTCTCTGCTTTTTAATATGCTGTCTAGGTTGGTCATAACTTTCCTTCCAAGGAGTAAGCGTCTTTTAATTTCATGGCTGTAGTCGCCATCTGCAATGATTTTGGAGCACAAAAAAATAAAGTGTGACACTGCTTCCACTGTTTCCCCATCTATTTCCCATGAGGTGATGGGACCAGATGCCATTTTCTTAGTTTTCTGTATGTTGAACTTTAAGCCAATTTTTTCACTCTCCTCTTTCACTTTCATCAAGAGGCTTTCTAGTTCCTCTTCACTTTCTGCCATAAGGGTGGTATCATCTGCAGATCTGAGGTTATTGATATTTCTCCCGGCAATCTTGATTCCAGCTTGTGCTTCTTCAAATCCAGCTTTTCTCATGAGGTACTCTGCATATAAGTTAAATAAGCAGGGTGACAATATACAGCCTTGACGTACTCCTTTTCCTATTTGGAACCAGTCTGTTGTTCCATGTCCAGTTCTAACTGTTGCTTCCTGACCTGCATACAGGTTTCTCAAGAGGCAGGTCAGGTGGTCTGGTATTCCCATGTCTTTCAGAATTTCCACAGTTTATTGTGATCCACACAGTCAAAGACTTTGGCGTAGTCAATAAAGCAGAAATAGATGTTTTTCTGGAACTCTCTTGCTTTTTCAATAATCCAGCAGATGTTGGCAATTTGATCTCTGTTTCCTCTGCCTTTTCTAAAACCAGATTGAACATCTGGAAGTTCACGGTTCACGTATTGCTGAAGCCTGGCTTGGAGAATTTTGAGCATTACTTCACTAGCATGTGAGATGAGTGTAATTATGTGGTATTGTGAGCATTCTTTGGCATTGCCTTTCTTTGGGATTGGAATGAAAACTGACCTTTTCCAGTCCTGTGGCCACAGCAGAGTTTTCCAAATTTGCTGGCATATTGAGGGCAGCACTTTCACAGCATCATCTTTTAGGATTTGAAATAGCTCAACTGGAACTCCATCACCTCCACTAACTTTGTTCATAGTGATATTTCCTAAGGCCCACTGGACTTCACATTCCAGGATGTCTGGCTCTAGGTGAGTGATCACACCATCATGATTATCTGGGTCGCGAAGATCTTTTCTGTACAGTTCTGTGTATTCTTGCCACCTCTTCTTAATATCTTCTGCTTCTGTTAGGTCCATACCATTTCTGTCCTTTATCGAACCCATCTTTGCATAAAATGATCCCTTGGTATCTCTAATTTTCTTGAAGAGACCTCTAGTCTTTCCCATTCTGTTGTTTTCCTCTATTTCTTTGCATTGATTGCTGAGGACAGCTTTCTTATCTCTCCTTGCTATTCTTTGGAACTCTGCATTCAGATGGGAATATCTTTCATTTTCTCCTTTACTTTTTGCTTCTCTTCTTTCACAGCTATTTGTAAGGCCTCCTCAGACAGCCATTTTGCTTTTTTGTCTTTTTTTCCATGGGGAAGGTCTTGATCCCTGTCTCCTGGACAATGTCACGAACCTCGGTCCATAGTTCGTCAGGCACTGTCTATCAGATCTAGTCCCTTAAATCTATTTCTCACTTCCACTGTATAATCATAAGGGGTTTGTTTTAGGTCGTACCTGAATGGTCTAGTGGTTTTCCCTACTTTCTTCAATTTCAGTCTGAATTTGGCAATAAGGAGTTCATGATCTGAGCCACAGTTAGCTCCCGGTCTTGTTTTTGCTGACTATATAGAGCTTCTCCATCTTTGACTGCAAAGAATATAATCAATCTGATTTCGGTGTTCACCATCTGGTGATGTCCATGTGTACTCCTCTGTACCAGAGTGAATTATGACAAAGCCCATATTCTTAGTTTCTTTGTGAAATACTGACGCCATCTTCACATCTGGTAGGGTAAATCTTCTGTGATATCAAGTTTATTAACAAACTCAGTTTTCAATTGTCTTTTGAGAACATAACCAAGGAATAATATTAACTGAGAATAAGAAAAATAATCAGAAAAATACATAAATCTAGTAATCACTGTTCTAGCTCTCTGTTCCCCAAATAAAAACATGTCTAGCTACCAGAGTACGTTTCCATGTCCTGGCTATTTAATCAATAAAGCAGAAATAGATGTTTCTCTGGAATTCTCTTGCGTTTTCTATGATCCAACGGATGTTCGCAATTTGATCTGTGCTTCCTCTGCCTTTTCTAAACCTAGCTTGAACATCTGGAAGTTCACAGTTCACATACTGTTGAAGCCTGGCTTGGAGAATTTTGAGCATTGCTTTGCTAGCCGGTGAAATGAGTGCAATTGTATGGTAATTTTTTTAGCGTTGCCCTTCTTTGGGATTTGAATGAAAACTGACCTTTTCCAGTCCTGTGGCCACTGCTGAGTTTTCCAAATTTGCTGGCATATTGAGTGCAGCACTTTCACAGCATCATTTTTTTAGAATTTGAAATAGCTCAACTGGAATTCCATCGCCTCCACTAGCTTTGTTCGTAGTGATGCTTCCTAAGGCCCACTTTTCATTCCAGGATGTCTGGTTCTAGGTGAGTGATCACACCATCATGGTTATCTGGGTCATGAAGATCTTTTTGTATAGTTCTTCTGTGTATTCTTGCCACTTCTTCTTAATATCTTCTGCTTCTGTTAGGTTCATACTGTTTCTGTTCTTGATTGTGCCCATCTTTGCATGAAATGTTCCCTTGGTATCTCTAATTTTCTTGAAGAGATCTCTAGTCTTTCCCATTCTATTGTTTTCCTCTATTTCTTTGCATTGATCGCAGAGTAAGGCTTTCTTATCTCTCTTTGCTGTTCTTTGGAACTCTGCGTTCAAATGGGTATATCTTACGTTTTCTCCTTTGCCTTTAGCTTCTGTAAAGAAAGTTAAAGGCAAAAATCACTTAAACATTAAAAAACCTTACTTCCTCAAAGTGTTAGTTTCTACTCATTTTTTAAGGTAATGTATTCTATTTAGCCCACTATATTTAAAATGTTACTGCTTTAACATGCAATCAATATTAAACGTTGTGGGGGTTTGTAATTTTTGTCATTTTTTTATTGAGGAATAGCTGATTTACAATGTTGTGACATTCTCTGCTGTACAACAAAGGGACTTGGTTTTATGTATATATATACATTTTCACATTATGGTTTATCCCAGGTGATCAGATATAGTTTCCTCTGCTATATAGTAGGACCTTGTTGCTTATCCATTCTAAATGTCATAGTCTGCATCTATTAATACAAACTCCAAATTCCTAGTCCATTTCTTTCCTTCCCCTTGGCAACCACAAATCTAATCTCTATGTCTGTGAGTTTATTTATATATTTTAAAAGAAAAGGTTAATTTGTACCACATTTTAGATTCCACATATAAGTGATATCAAATGGTATTTCTCTTTCTTAGTTCATTTTGCATGATAATCTATAGCTGCAAATGGCATATTTTTTATGGATATCTACTCATTTTTTAATTTATATGGAATAATCTATTTCTGAGAGGCCTGAGACGGGAAAACTGAGATATCAGTACACTTTAGCTTATTTGATGATTAGTGATGCAGATTTTCACTTTCTTATCCTATGATTCTTTTGTGTGATGAACAAGGTCATTATGTTAATTTAGAAGACAGCGCAAATAGTTGAAATACATATTTGTTTAGATATAAAAGAACAGAAACATTTTTCTAGCAGGCTTCAAATTGAAAATCAAGTGAAAGCCTTAAGTAGGATTATAAAATAGATGAAACTGTATCTGAAATATTGGAAGAAGCCCGTTCTTGTAAGGAGTTAGGCTAGTAGGTTTTGATTGTCCTTAAACATTTCTATAAAGATGCAGAAAAGCACAACATATGCAATATGAACCACACACAACAAATCCAGCACAGTTGATATCTGGCTAACTCTCAAAGAAAAGTAGAATTGCATCTCAACTCTGGGCTTCACTGGTGACTCCGGTGGTAAAGAATCTGCCTGCGACACAGGAGACCTGGGTTCAGTCCCTGGGGTGGGAAGATCCCCTGGAGAAAGGAATGGCTATCTACTCCAATATCTCAACTCTACAACCTGCTAAATTTTGGCACATTTGAGAGCTTTCCCTATTCTGAATCACAGTTTTATGTCTAGAAATTGATTTGTCTACCTAGTTTTCAAAACCCAACTTACCTTTGAAATTCAAATGAAACAAGTCTGTATAAATGCATGAGCTTCATTCTATGAGTCTTTACTTTCTCTCAGGAGTCTAGAAAGCAAAGATAACACTGGTGAGACCTGTTACTGTTTTTGCTTTCCCAATTTTATAGGGTTTTGTGAGATCAGAAATCGCATATGATAAGTGTCTGCACACATAATGTGCGAAAGCCGCTCAGTCATGTCCAACTCTTTGCCACCACATGGACTATACAATCCATGGAATTTTCCAGGCCAGAATACTGGAGTGGGTTGCCTTTCCCTTCTCCAGAGGATCTTCCCAATTCAGGGGTTGAACCCAGTTCTCCTGTAATGCAGGCAGATTCTCTACCAGATGAGTCACAAGGGAAGCCCTCCATACATATAAGTAGTCAGTAAGTAGTGATTATTGTTATTCTAAGCACTTAAAGCTCCAGGAAAAAATTCCCATCTTAAATTGACTTTCTATGGGGGGAGATCATTAGAGAGCATTTCCGATTTAAAAATAGACACATATCTCTTCTTCAGTTAGAAACCTGACTCATTGCTCTAGTTACAGATCATGCCCTCAAAGGTTTTTGTTTTCTACAATGACAAGACTTTCTCCTCAGAAGCAGATTTGTCATGAAGTTTAATCTTCCAAGGCTCTCATTTGTACAGATCCCTTCAAGGCTCTGAAAGAGGCCAACAGTGTGTTCAATCAGTTATGTGGTTTTATGAAAATTGCCGAATAAATGTGCTTTACCAGCAGAGAGTTAAGACCATTGACTTTGCACTTTACTTCTGTCATACTTTCCCTTCTCTCGGGTATCTGCAGGTATTTTTGGTGTCTAGTCAAAGGGCAGTTGAGTTTGGAATACATTTAGTTTGGTTTTAAAGAAAGTTACTTATGCGGTATGCAATCACCTCCAGGCATAAGTAAGTCACTGATGTGTGCTCAGTCATTCAGTCATGTCCAACTCTCTGTGGCCCCATGGATAATAGCCCACTAGGCTCCTCTGCCTATGAAATTTTCCAGACAAGAATACTGGAGTAGGTACCATTTATTACCCCAGGAGATCTTCCCAAACCAGGGATCAAACCCACATCTCTTGTGTCTCCAGTGTAGGCAGGAAGATTCTTTACCACTGGTGCCATCTGGTAAGCCCTAAGTCACTGACAGATGTTATACATGGAAATGTCCCCCACAGATACCACTATCACCAGCTATGCCAACTGACTCCATGAAAGTATAGAACAGAGGCTGTATGCTGGTATAAATGTGTTCTGTAGCACCTGGTATTGGAATTAGGTGGATAATGGAGGAGGGATGAGGTTTGGAAGGCGTAGAGCTGAAAGCCAGTCTGCAGAATTCTTCCAAATCCTGTAATTTATACATGAAAGATATATGATAGAGGCCTTCCTGTATTTGACAACAATCTCCAAAATATAGATACCATTAATTAATTATTATTGAGGGAAAATTTAAATATCAATTAGCCACAATACAAAACAATTGTTCTGTAATAAATACATAATCTAAGGTTACAACCAAGGCTTGCAGTTGGTCCTCTTTATCTGTGGGTTCCACACCCACAAAATGAACCAAATGCTGATCAAAAATATCTAGAAGAAAAAATCCAAAAAGTTCCAATAAAACAAAACTCAAATTTGCCATGCAATGGCAACTATTCCTATAGAATTTCACTTAATTACACTTTATAATTAACCTAAAGATTGTCTATAGTATACAGGAAGGTGTGTAGGTTATATGTAAATACTATACTGTTTTCAATAAAAAACTTGAGTATCTGCAGTGGATTTGGGTATTTGCAGTGTGTCCTAAAACCAGTCCCTCCTGGATACCAAGGGATCACTATAGTTTGCTTCTGGGAATGATACTATTCTGGAAACTTCATTTGTATGGATACATTTTTGCACTATGGAAAGGAGTATATTTCCTTATATTTGAAACTGTTGTCAAGGAGAAACAATCTATAGTTCTCAAGCAAGAGAATCATAAAAAATTCATATAAGTTTACCTTGAGTAAGGAGAGAACTTCACAACTAAATCTGCCTCAGGGAAGCAGAAGAACTAGGTAGCGACTCAGGAAGAGGAGACCTATTAAGGGTGAGGTACCATAGTGATATGAGCAACAAAATAAGCAGGTGTTCTAATCAAAATTATGCTGATAGCCCGTCATATGATCCTTAAAAAGCATATTTTCTCTGGACCTCCATACCTTCCTCTACAATATAAACCAGTTGTTAAGATTTTTGGTGTGGTACTTTTGAATACTTATTGCCGTGTTTCCCAAAGTGTTTTTCTCAACTCTAATCCATGAGGGAAATTCTGAAAAATAGCATTCCATGGTCAAATAATTTTAGAAAATGTTGCATGCTTTTTTTTTTCTCCCCCATTGGTATATTCAGTGTGTATTAGCATAATGCAGACTCTAAAATGTGCTACAGTGAAGTAATATTTTTATCTTTGTTTAGGATAGGTCTTGCAAAATGTATTTGACTGTGAAAACCTTTTAGCATAATATCTATGACATGTAATTTGGGGATGCTCCTCTAAAGCAGTATTTGAGAGTTTCTTTAGAGAGACTTAAACAGAATTTTCAGTTAGATAGCATAGTCAGAACCCGACTTTGAGCTGTCCTCTTGCAAAGGTGCTGAATTTACTGTTAGGAAGTCACCAGAAGATATAGCAAAATCCTTTGACAAAAAACATAAAATAGAGGGGGGGATATTGTGGGGGGGAGGATAGCTCAGAGTATGTAGATCTAAAATAAAATTCTTCCCAATGGAGAGGAAAACTATTTTTAATATCAAGAAATCATGTGAGGTTGGAGAGTCATTGACTGTAAATATAAACTCATTTCCATGCTAGAACCTCATCTGAGGAAATGGGATACAACAGCAAAAGAGGGTCACAACTTGTATGTGAACTGTGCTCTATGAGAGATACAAAAGATATCCTTAATTTTGATAGGATTTAGATTCTAGATAGAGAAAATTAATGCAAATATATGTAATAAAAAGAAACACAAAAATTTTAAAAGATTTAAAAGAGAAGCAGAGACTATGGCACTATAGGTATTTTCAAAAGGGTGTGGTTAGGGAAAATCATTTAAAGAAAATGGATGGTGTCGGTCTTCTAAGAATAAGTAAATTGGCGATGGAAAGATGGGTGAATACTTGGATGAATGAATAAAACAGTAAAAACCATTAATGATAATAAAACAGGCTTAGATAAAGAAATGATCATGTATCAGAATATCTGGGGTAGGAATACCACTAATGACACCAGATAACGAGGAATCTGAAGCAAGAGTTGCCAGACCACAGACAAAAGGTTAAAAGGCAAGGAAAGAAAGAACATTGCCTGTCTCTATAAGCCCAAATGCTTACAGAAAATGGATCAAACTATTATAATCAAGTAAACAACTAGTCCAAGGTTTGGAGGTTAGGTAGGTGTTGATGGTATAACACTTTAAAAAGACACAGTCCTTGAACCAAGGAGCTCAGGACATACTGATATGGAGAAGAGAAAAGAAGGGGAGGTATATATATATATATATATATATATATATATATATATATATATATATAAAATATATACATATAATACACACACACACACACACACACACACACACACACGTGAGTTCTCAGTCGGCTCCAGCTCTTTGCAATGCCATGGACTATAGTTCACCAGGCTCCTCTCTCCATAGGGTTTTTCAGGCAAGAATACTGGATTGGGTTGCTGTTTCCTTTTCCGAGGGATCTTCCCAATCCAGGGATCTTCCCAATCCAGGGATCAAACATGTGTCTTTTGCATCTCCTGCATTGGCAGGCAGATTCTTTACCACTGAGCCATCTTTGAAGTCCATATACATATACAAGTAACTCTGGGGGCTTCCCATATGGCACAGTGGTAAAGAATCCACTTGCCAAATAAATAATCCACTTGCCAATGCAGGAGATGCAAGAGACACAGTTTCAATCCTTGGGTCAGGAAGATCACCCGGAATAGGAAATAGCAACCTACTCTAGCATTCTTGCCTGAAAAATCCTACCGACTGAGGAGCCTGGCGGACTACAGCCCATGGGGTTTCGGAGAGTCGGACACAACTGAGAGACTAGTAACTCTAATAAAACAAGGGGATGATTCAATCTTGAATATAAGTCAGACTCAAAATCTATCGAGTACGAAGGCATGAGTTAAATTTTGACCATGGACTTTCCTGGTGGCTCAGACGGTAAAGCGTCTACCTGAAATGCAGGAGACCTGGGTTCAATCCCTGGGTCAGGAAGGTCTCCTGGAGAAAGAAATGGCAGCCCACTCCAGTATTCTTGCTTGGAAAATCCCATGAACAGAGTAGCCTGATAGGCTACAGTCCACGGGGTCGCAAAGAGTCGGACACGACCGAGCAACTTCACTTTCTATAAAGGTTATATAAAGGAGATGACATTTAAACCAAGTCTTTAAAAATAAATTACACTAAATGAGAAAGAGAATGAAGAGAGACTTTTAGGAAGTCCAAATCAATAATCAAAGGAAGTGATATGTGAGGATGAACGGGATGAGCAAAGAATATTGAATAGCAAATGTGACTATGAGGGGCAAGTAGCAGTGGATGAGACTGAAAATGTACTTCGGGCAAAAGTATGAAGGATCTTGAATGTTGTTATTAACAAAAAAACTCATGCAAATAATACTATGATCAAGTCCGTTTAAAAACAAAATTTTCAAACCATTCCCTTGGGTAGTACAGAGATCTCTCATAGGACAATATAGAGTAAATACAGACAGAAGAAAATACAGGAGCACTGGCTTTCAAATTTCATATCCCCAATTCAATCTGAGTGGCTCTTCTTTGTATCTCATTTCATAAAAGGCTTCCATTCAGGGTTTGATTTGAACAAAGAGATTCACCATTTTCAAAAATATCTACTACCCAAAGATTTGGAAAGATAACTGGAAAGGCAATGATATCTTAGGAAGATATTGTAACAATTTAGCTACAATTTGGTGAACAATTAATTGGAGAAATCAACACCGTAGAAAATGTGAAAATTAAAAAATATTCTGAACTATAAGAAGCAGGAACAGTCTGTGTTGAATATAGATAATGAGGTACAAAGTAGACATACAATGTTGAGCCCAAGGTTTAAGCTCAAGGACCTAGAAATATGGTGATATTATTCACTGAAATAAGGTTCATGGGTTGAAGGGAAGATAAGCAATGGGACCTATCCAACTTCCTATACAATGATTTTAGATTCATAACTTGTAACTGGACAAAGATATACAGTTAGGTGTTTTAGGAGACAGCATGGGTTAGAGAGAACTGTTTAGGTGTTCAACTGAAAAGAGTGAACACAAGGCCCAAATAAGATCCCCCGAGGAAAAATTAATAACAATAAGAGGAATATTAACAGTTAAAATTGTGTGTGAGTGTTTAGTGGCTCAATCGTGTCTGACTCTTTTTGTTTGTTTGTTTGTTTGTTTGTTTGTTTTACTTTTTTTTTTTTATTAGTTGGAGGCTAATTACTTCACTACATTTCAGTGGGTTTTGTCATACACTGACATGAATCAGCCATAGAGTTACACGTATTCCCCGTCCCAATCCCCCCCTCCCACCTCCCTCTCCACCCGACTCCTCTGGGTCCTCCCAGTGCACCAGCCCCGAGCACTTGTCTCATGCATCCCACCTGGGCTGGTGATCTGTTTCACCATAGATAATATACATGCTGTTCTCTCGAAACATCCCACCCTCACCTTCTCCCACAGAGTTCAAAAGTCTGTTCTGTACTTCTGTGTCTCTTTTCTGTTTTGCATATAGGGTTATCGTTACCATCTTTCTAAATTCCATATATATGTGTTAGTATGCTGTAATGTTCTTTATCTTTCTGGCTTACTTCACTCTGTATAATGGGCTCCAGTTTCATCCATCTCATTAGAACTGATTCAAATGAATTCTTTTTAACAGCTGAGTAATATTCCATGGTGTATATGTACCACAGCTTCCTTATCCATTCATCTGCTGATGGGCATCTAGGTTGCTTCCATGTCCTGGCTATTATAAACAGTGCTGCAATGAACAGTGAGGTGCACGTGTCTCTTTCAGATCTGGTTTCCTCAGTGTGTATGCCCAGAAGTGGGATTGCTGGGTCATATGGCAGTTCTATTTCCAGTTTTTTAAGAAATCTCCACACTGTTTTCCATAGTGGCTGTACTAGTTTGCATTCCCACCAACAGTGTACGAGGGTTCCCTTTTCTCCACACCCTCTCCAGCATTTATTGCTTGTAGACTTTTGGATAGCAGCCATCCTGACTGGCGTGTAATGGTACCTCATTGTGGTTTTGATTTGCATTTCTCTGATAATGAGTGATGTGGAGCATCTTTTCATGTGTTTGTTAGCCATCTGTATGTCTTCTTTGGAGAAATGTCTGTTTAGTTCTTTGGCCCATTTTTTGATTGGGTCATTTATTTTTCTGGAATTGAGCTTCAGGAGTTGCTTGTATATTTTTGAGATTAATCCTTTATCTGTTTCTTCATTTGCTATTATTTTCTCCCAATCTGAGGGCTGCCTTTTCACCTTACTTATAGTTTCCTTTGTAGTGCAGAAGCTTTTAAGTTTCATTAGGTCCCATTTGTTTAGTTTGGCTTTTATTTCCAATATTCTGGGAAGTGGGTCATAGAGGATCCTGCTGTGATTTATATCAGAGAGTGTTTTGCCTATGTTCTCCTCTAGGAGTTTTATAGTTTCTGGTCTTACATTTAGATCTTTAATCCATTTTGAGTTTATTTTTGTGTATGGTGTTAGAAAGTGTTCTAGTTTCATTCTTTTACAAGTGGTTGACCAGTTTTCCCAGCACCACTTGTTAAAGAGGTTGTCTTTTTTCCATTGTATATCCTTGCCTCCTTTGTCAAAGATAAGGTGTCCATAGGTTCGTGGATTTATCTCTGGGCTTTCTATTCTGTTCCATTGATCTATATTTCTGTCTTTGTGCCAGTACCATACTGTCTTGATGACTGTGGCTTTGTAGTAGAGTCTGAAGTCAGGCAGGGTGATTCCTCCAGTTCCATTCTTCTTTCTCAAGATTACTTTGGCTATTCGAGGTTTTTTGTATTTCCATACAAATTGTGAAATTATTTGTTCTAGTTCTGTGAAAAATACCGTTGGGAGCTTGATAGGGATTGCATTGAATCTATAGATTGATTTGGGTAGAATAGCCATTTTGACAATATTGATTCTTCCAATCCATGAACACGGTATGTTTCTCCATCTGTTTGTGTCCTCTTTGATTTCTTTCATCAGTGTTTTATAGTTTTCTATGTACAGGTCTTTTGTTTCTTTAGGTAGATATACTCCTAAGTATTTTATTCTTTTTGTTGCAATGGTGAATGGTATTGTTTCCTTAATTTCTCTTTCTGTTTTTTCATTGTTAGTATATAGGAATGCAAGGGATTTCTGTGTGTTAATTTTATATCCTGCAACTTTACTATATTCATTGATTAGCTCTAGTAATTTTCTGGAAGAGTCTTTAGGGTTTTCTATGTAGAGGATCATGTCATCTGCAAACAGTGAGAGTTTCACTTCTTCTTTTCCTATCTGGATTCCTTTTACTTCTTTTTCTGCTCTGATTGCTGTGGCCAAAACTTCCAACACTATGTTGAATAGTAGTGGTGAGAGTGGGCACCCTTGTCTTGTTCCTGATTTCAGGGGAAATGCTTTCAATTTTTCACCATTGAGGGTGATGCTTGCTGTGGGTTTGTCATATATAGCTTTTATTATGTTGAGGTATGTTCCTTCTATTCCTGCTTTCTGAAGAGTTTTAATCATAAATGAGTGCTGAATTTTGTCAAAGGCTTTCTCTGCATCTATTGAGATAATCATATGGTTTTTATCTTTCAATTTGTTAATGTGGTGTATTACATTGATTGATTTGTGGATATTAAAGAATCCTTGCATTCCTGGGATAAAGCCCACTTGGTCATGGTGTATGATTTTTTTAATATGTTGTTGAATTCTGTTTGCTAGAATTTTGTTAAGGATTTTTGCATCTATGTTCATCAGTGATATTGGCCTGTAGTTTTCTTTTTTTGTGGCATCTTTGTCTGGTTTTGGAATTAGGGTGATGGTGGCCTCATAGAATGAGTTTGGAAGTTTACCTTCATCTCCAATTTTCTGGAAGAGTTTGAGTAAGATAGGTGTTAGCTCTTCTCTAAATTTTTGGTAGAATTCAGCTGTGAAGCCATCTGGTCCTGGGCTTTTGTTTGCTGGAAGATTTTTTATTACAGTTTCGATTTCCTTGCTTGTGATGGTTCTGTTAAGATCTTCTATTTCTTCCTGGTTCAGTTTTGGAAAGTTATACTTTTCTAAGAATTTGTCCATTTCATCCAAGTTGTCCATTTTATTGGCATAGAGCTGCTGGTAGTAGTCTCTTATGATCCTTTGTATTTCAGTGTTGTCTGTTGTGATCTCACCCTTTTCATTTCTAATTTTGTTAATTTGGTTCTTTTCTCTTTGTTTCTTAATGAGTCTTGCTAGTGGTTTGTCAATTTTGTTTATTTTTTCAAAAAACCAGCTTTTAGCTTTGTTGATTTTTGCTATGGTCTCTTTAGTTTCTTTCGCATTTATTTCTGCCCTAATTTTTAAGATTTCTTTCCTTCTGCTAACTGGGGTTCTTCATTTCTTCCTTCTCTAATTGCTTTAGGTGTAGAGTTAGGTTATTTATTTGGCTTTTTTCTTGTTTCTTGATGTAAGCCTGTAATGCTATGAACCTTCCCCTTAGCACTGCTTTTACAGTGTCCCATAGGTTTGGGTGTTGTGTTTTCATTTTCTTTCATTTCTATACATATTTTGATTTCTTTTTTTATTTCTTCTATGATTTGTTGGTTATTCAGAAGCGTGTTATTTAGCCTCCATATGTTTGAATTTTTAACAATTTTTTTCCTGTAATTGAGATCTAATCTTACTGCACTGTGGTCAGAAAAGATGACTGGAATGATTTCAATTTTTTTGAATTTTTCCAAGACCAGATTTATGGCCCAGGATGTGATCTATTCTGGAGAAGGTTCCGTGTGCACTTGAGAAAAAGGTGAAGTTGATTGTTTTGGGGTGAAATGTCCTATAGATATCAACTAGGTCTAGCTGGTCCATTGTGTTGTTTAAGGTTTGTGTTTCCTTGTTAATTTTCTGTTTAGTTGATCTATCCATAGTTGTGAGTGGGGTATTAAAGTCTCCCACTATTATTGTGTTACTATTAATTTCCTCTTTCATACTCATTAGTGTTTGCCGTACATATTGCGGTGCTCCTATGTTGGGTGCATATATATTTATAATTGTTATATCTTCTTCTTGGATTGATCCTTTGATCATTATGTAGTGTCCTTCTTTGTCTCTTTCACATCCTTTATTTGAAAGTCTATTTTATCTGATATGAGTATTGCGACTCCTGCTTTCTTTTGGTCTCCGTTTGCATGAAATATTTTTTTCCAGCCCTTCACTTTTAGTCTGTATGTGTCTCTTGTTTTGAGGTAGGTCTCTTGTAGACAGCATATATAGGGGTCTTGTTTTTGTATCCATTCAGCCAATCTTTGTCTTTTGGTTGGAGCATTCAACCCATTTACATTTAAGGTAATTATTGATAGATGTGGTCCCATTGCCATTTACTTTGTTGTTTTGGGTTCACGTTTAAACAACCTTTCTGCATTTCCTGTGATGCTGAATTCTCTCAGCTTTTGCTTGTCTGTAAAGTTTTTGAATTCTCCTTCGTATCTGAATGAGATCCTTGCTGGGTACAGTAATCTAGGTTGTAGGTTATTCTCTTTCATTACTTTAAGTATGTCCTGCCATTCCCTTCTGGCCTGGAGGGTTTCTATTGATAGATCAGCTGTTATCCTTATGGGAATCCCTTTGTGTGTTATCTGTTGTTTCTCCCTTGCTGCTTTTAGTATTTGTTCTTTGTGTTTGATCTTTGTTAATTTGATTAATATGTGTCTTGGGGTGTTTCGCCTTGGGTTTATCCTGTTTGGGACTCTCTGGGTTTCTTGGACTTGGGTGGCTATTTCCTTCCCCATTTTAGGGAAGTTTTCAGCTATTATCTCCTCAAGTATTTTCTCATGGCCTTTCTTTTTGTCTTCTTCTTCTGGGACTCCTATGATCGTGTCTGACTCTTTATGAGCTTTTGAACTGTAGCCCACCAGGCTCCTCTGTCCATGGAATTTTTCAGGCAAGAATACTGGAGTATCTTCCTGACACAGGGATCAAACCCACATCTCCTGTGTCTCCTGCATTGCAAGCAAATTCTTTACCCACTGAGCTAGGCATTTAATTTATGCTAGCAGCTGTGATAAGAGTTTTACATGCATAATATTATTTAACTGTATATGAATCCTATGAATAAAAAATATCACTAATACAGACCAGAATAATGTAGCAATTAACATCCAGAAATGAACTATCTATATTCAAATCCTGGCTCTGCTGCTAACTATCTCTGTCATTTGGGACAAACTATTTACTTCTCTATGCATCAGTGTTCTTATCTATGAAATGGGGATAATAATCCCTAAATCTATGATACAAAGGGACTTAATGCATATGAAGGATTTATAACAACTCTGGATACATAGCAAGTGTTCAGTAAACAGGAGCAATTATTTTTACTTCATTTTACAGATAATGGAAGTTAAGTCATAGAGAGCACACTGTTAAATAAATGGTAAGTGTAGTACTCCCAAGTCTGCTCAACTTTTATACTAGCCTCACTCAGATAGTGAAGAAGAAAAGGACAAGATTGTAACCTTGGGGGAATGCCTACATTTAATCAGAGTAGAAACCAGAGCACTAGTTAAGTGCTCTTGGAAGGCATCATCAGATTAACAACAGGTCAGAGTGCTAGGGAAAGAGGGGTGCTAAGCTATTGGAGGAAAGAGGTGATCAAATTTGCAAAAGGAAAAAAAGAAATGTAATATAAGAAAAGACTGCTGGATTCTGCAATCAGAAAATCCTGGAAACATCAAAAGACAATTGAGCAGATTAGGACAGAACATCAAACAGGGGCAGACATCAAACAGAACATTTAAGAAATGAATGCAAGGGGAAGAAATAAGAGGAGCCAGTGTAGAAGTTTAAATGGAGAAAGAATGCCAGTTTAACCCTACAACTTAATGGGAAAAAGTTTAAGGCAAGTTTTCACCAAATGGCGAAGTCTTAGCTACTTTTCTATGTGGAGCCTGGTACCATTAATTGGAGAAAGGGGGACAATATTTTGAAGAGGGCAGTCAATGCATTTTGACCAAGGAGAATGCAGGAGCATATGGTGAAAAAACCACAGTGGTCCAGTTTAGCCTTGGAAAAGAGAGACTCAGGTGCTCTGTGACAACCTAGAGGGATAGGGTGGGGAGAGAGGTGGATGGGGGTTCAGGATTGGGAGGATGCTTGCATACTTATGGCTGATTCATGTGGATCTATGGCAAAAACCATCATAATATTGCAAAGTAATTATCCTCCAACTAAAATAAATAAATATTTTTTAAAAAGAGAAAATGGAAGACATGTTTACTACTTAATGTGTGGGGGGAGGTAGATGGAATTCATCCCTTATCTGTTTCATACTGTTTATGCTAGGGAAAAAAAAAAAGAGGTTTGTTTGTAAACATTGAGAAACAGGTGTGTAGGGACCTTGAGGAAGAATAAAAATTTTCCACAGAGATAAGAGAAAGATTACTGAGCAACTGTGAAGGCCCCGCTGAGCTCAGAGCAAAACAACTGATTAAGCAGCTTGTAGAAGGAAGTGAAAAAGATAATGAATCTTTCATCCACAGAATAAGTTGAAGGGAGACAAAGTGATATAAACAACTCATGCAAATGGAAATAGTGCTTTTAGTTAATAGATGTTTCACCAAGAAAAGAGAGAGAACGCTAACATGTTTTTGCACAAAGCATAGTACATAAATGTATGTAATGGGATATACATTACTTACTTACCATGAAACTGCTTGAAGAGGGGCAGGCATTGAAGTATCATTTTCAGATTATTTTATTCATATGATACATATGTGGGAATTTGTAGAACTAAGATTCTAATTCTGTCTCTGTCACTAACAACTTGCTAATGGCCTAAGTAAGTAAGTAAATTCGCTCGGTCATGTCCGACTCTGCCTACCAGGCTCCTCTATCCACGGGATTTTCCAGGCAAGGTACTGGAGTGGGTTGCCAAGCTTAGTCAAAATATGTTTCTTCTCCCTGGGCTTCAGTGTCAGCTACAAAATAGGGCTGAATTAGAAGCTCTCTGAAGATCAGTCCAGTTTTAAGACTGCATGAGTTTATATTACAAATAGCAACAAATACTAGCTTCCCACACCATCTCCCAGGCCTACAGAGATCTGCTTTTTGTAAGGATCTAGCTCCTAAGCTGACATTAAAGGAATGTATTACTCAGAGCTCTCAGGATACTGGCATGCCTCACTGACCCCAGGGCAGGTGTGCCGGTAAGGCTCAAAAAGGAACTACTTCTTGCTATCTCTTTCTGTAGCTTTCCATGCTACTTAATCTGCAGGGAGGAAGGTGAATGCCTTGCAGCTACAGAAGTTTAAAGGCTCATTCCAGATGACCAGCTAGGATCTTTGAGTCCCTATTCCAGCTGGCTTAGGTGCATTTGGGTAGTCTCTTCTAATTCAATATATTCCAGACAAAGGGACAATTTCATAAACCAGTAAAATCTTCTGAAGGCCCTCATTATGGATAATGAAGAATAGTTCTAAGCTATAAAGCTATGCTAAAAAGCACTAGAGGACCTTAGATCTAATGGTGGCAATGGATGAATGATCAAAGAGCTTCCCAGGTTACTCAGAAGTAAAGAATCTGCCTGCCAATGCAGGAGATGCAAGAGACCTGGGTTTGATTCCCTGTGTCAGAAAGATACCCCGGAGAAGGAAATGGCAACCCACTCCAGTATTCTTGCCTAGGAAATCCCAGGGACAGAGAAGCCTGGCAGGCTACAGTCCATGAGGTCGCAAAGAGTCAAATTTGACTGGGTGACTGAGCACACACATGCATGATCAAAGGGTGAAAAGACCCTGGGATATTTTTATCTCAAACTCTTTTCAATGTCTTTGAAAACACAGGAGTTTATGCTGTATTATGAGAAGAAATAAAATGTGTAGAGATCTTAGATAAATTATTTTTAATACTCTGAACATATAGGCAAAAAATAAGGTTATTTAAGATGTCTTCTGCAGTGGGAACTTCTCACTTTCTGTGACTAATTTTTAGTTTAAGAATCCAGAGTGTAAGGCTCAGATCAGGTTAATTTACTCTTAAGTGTCTGTTAATTTACCTACATCTAAGTCTACTTAGCTAGCAACTTAGCTATAATGATAACTGGAAGAAATCCCTTAACCTGGAAAAGTATGTAATAAATAAAAATAGTGAAAATGAAACTATATATACACCCTCTGGAATGAGACTGTATCAGTTTACTACACAGTGCAACAAAAGTGCATATTTTATAGGTTTATTCTCAAATTCATCATCACTAAGAACCTAATAAGCATGCTTAAAGTTAAGCACAGGGACATAAGCCTTTTAGGGGATCATATAAAAATACCTGGGCAACACCAGGGGTGTTTTACAAAAATTTATTCAATATTTTGATGTTATGCTTTGAAACAAATTCCTAAACTTTTGTATACAATCTGTGAAAAATAAAGCTAAGCAAAATTACTCAGCGTGTTGAAGTTTTACTATGAAAGGTGATATTTTTCTCCATATATGTCATCCATAAAACTGCCTGGCTGCTTTTCAGTGTGAAGTGCAGCGATGGCTGAGTGATACTGCATTTTCCATCCCCTTCCCCAAGTGCTATGCCCCCTCTTGTCAGCTGCATTCTCTATATTGTGATCAGACTGTGCTCTTTTGAGATTCAGGGTTAAAAAGGCCTAACTTGCCTTTTTGTTACGAGAGTCAATCTCTGTCAGGATCCAGAGGAAAGTAAATCTTGCTGTGGACAGTGACATGACAATTACGAGAAATATGACTGCCTGGGGCATTGCTGTTTAATCATGCCTGTCCAAGCCCATGTGGGCCATGTATTAACCAGGGAGAAATAACAGCACTTTCACAAACAAGAGAAAACTGAACTTCAGGCAACTAGACTTGAATGTTTCCTCCTCAGCTGCTCAACTTGGTCACCCGTATTCAAAGAGCAGCAAGGAATATTACAGATAGCCTTCTCTAGTTTCATTCTGCTCAGCTGGTTTGGGGTAAAACTTATATACTCCAACACAGGAAGAAGGGATCTGCTTAAGCAGAAACATCTTTATTCAATTAGAGTGACTGTTTAGGGTAAGGGGTAGAAAGAGCAAGAGATTTAGTTACCTCCTATGTTCATAGTAGTTAAAACCCTCCATGACCTATTTTCTCAGATACTGATAATTCCAAGCACTAAGCATTAAAGTCTGACCTTAGCTTTTAAATAAATCTTTGTTAGCGAACACTTTCTTATGGTAAGAACTGTTTCCTCTGTCAAGCATGGTAGATTACATGAGTGCCAGACATCATCAACACCCAACATGGGCCTGGCTGCCTGACCTCTTTGAGCTGATTAGGGTGATTGTGAATTCACACCTTATTATAGCATGATATGTGTGCACTTTTCCCCAGCTCTCCAAACATCACTTCTGCTTCTGAGCAAAGGAAGCTACCAGGTTTGCTACACTGATGAGTTATTATGAAAATTATGAAATAGGCAACAACTTCTGATATAACACCAAGAGGATAAAACCCTCAACATTACAGATTCGTACCTATTGCATCTTATGTGATTCTGATCACCAGTGCTTCATATTTAATAAGTCCTCAGTGAATGAATCTGTGTTAGATAAATTAATTAATGTATTGCAACCAAGTCAAGATGGGTACGGAAATGAGAAAGACTAGAAAAGAACTTGGAAAAGTGAAGCAGTTATGATGTTGTAAAAGTGAAATTACAAGTTATTTTTTTCTGATTAAGAATATCTTTTGCTATCATAGCAATAATGCTTTAATAATGACCACAGCATAAGTTGGCATTTAATTCAGTTTATCAAGGGTTGTTCAACTAAAGATCTGATTAATCCTGTACACCACACCAGCATATCTAAGCCATGGCCTCTGTCCTTGAAAACCACATTGTGTCCTGGAAGATAAGACAAAACCATGAAACAGAGACATTTCAAACAGGTCATGACTTAATGAAATTCCCTAATGAGCAATACACAGAAGCACTGGGAGCAAAAAGAGCTCTAGCTCATGCTCCAGGAAAATCTATAGCCCTAAACACTCAAGAGGGAAGCATTCGTTTTGCCTGCTATGGCAATTAAGCTGGAGCTGAAATCAATGCATCAGCTACTAGAGTGATCTGCAGCTCGGGGCTGTAGTCACTTACAGTCATTGATCATCCCTGGCTTTGGGGTTTGGTTCACCTCACTCTTATCATCCCTGTGGCTTCAAGGTGTCAGGCACAGAGTCATCGCTTCTCTGAAATTTACCCAAGGATCATTATTGTGCTCTAAACCTGCAAGGGCTGCGAGAAGGGAAAAAATCAAACAAAGGCTTTCTGACAACTGCCAACCGTTGCTAAGGTGTCACTGCTGTCCCTGGCACATAACTCAATCTTATTTAGAGCAGCTGAACGGGCTTTTACTCCAAATCCTGAAATTCAAAGCTCTCCACATTTAGCGTGGCCCCAAATGAACTTCTAGCTTCGTCTTTATCACACTCTCTTCTCCTTCACTTGCCATCTATCAGTTCATCTCTCAGTCTACCTGACATTCTCCAAAGATGCTCTTGACTCTTCAGCCCTTAGGGTTCTGCTCAAGCCTTTCCTTCTCCCAGCACTTCCTTTAAGACCTCACTCAAGCACTACCGACCCCATATCACCCATCCAAATTAATCCCCCTTCTCCCTCCTCTAACATGTGTGTGTGTGTTCTCCATTGCTCAGTCATGTCTGACTCTTTGCGGTGCTATGGAATGTAGCCTGCCAGTCTCCTCTGTCCATGGAATTTTCCAGGCAAAACTACTGGAGTAGGTTGACATACCCTCCTCCAGGGGATCTTCTTGACACAAGGGTTGAACCCATGTCTCTTATGTCTCCTACATTGGCAGATGGATTCTTTACCACTAGCACCACCTGGGAAGCCCCTCCTCTAATGTATGAACCCTTAATTAAAGAATATTAGGTGTTTTCCTATGTATGTCCCACTTACTTATCAGTTTACAGAAAGTCACCCACACTTTACCTATTAACAGCATTATGCCTTGTATTGTGTACTACACACACAGACAGAAGGAAATCAGGCTACTGTAGCATTATACAAAAGAAGGTATTTGAGCATGAGAATTAAGGCACCAGTAGCTAGGTATGTCTCATAACATCAAGATATTTATTTATAACCATACCTGGAAGGAGGTCATTAACTTAACTTTGAAAAGATGTCAGAAAGATTGAGAATGACAGAAGCTACATTCCAAAATCACTGGGATGAGACCTGTAAATAATGTCTTACATGGGTACTAACAACGGATGATAAAGGAGAAAAATGTGGTCTGGAGTCAAGTGTCAATGTACCGAGAGGAGACCTGGTCTGGACTAGAACACCTGCATTTCTGCTTCAGCGCATTTGCATTCCTGACCACATCAGTAACACTTTGTGTTTGCATATTGACTCAGCAACTGGCTAGAGAAAGCTGCAGGGGTGCAAATGATTCTTTGTGTCGTTTCTCTTCCATTATCTGAGAGCTTTAAATAAAATCTCATTAAAGGATACAGCCAGGTCTTTGCTGACCAACAGGGAGAAAAAGTGATAGAATACCAGATGGGAGAGCAAGGTTTCCTCTCGCAGGGCTGCAGTTAACACAGCAGTTTGCAAAGGCAACTACGTGGCAGCTTACAGAGGGAGCTGAAGGAGGAAAAAAAAATCCCCAGTTGTTCAGAACACACCATGGAGAACTCTCAGGAATCACTGGGAGACGGTTTAAGGAATCTGAGGTTTGGCAAGCTAATTTTGACTTTATGATATAATTTGGGTTATATGAAAATGAGAAAAAAACTCAGAGTAGGCAAATGATTTGCCAAATATGATACTTCTATTCTCCTCAATAAAACAAGTATTCAAAAAAGTACTTTCTGTGGGCCAGACACTGTACCTGATAAACCCTGGGAATTATAGATCTTGAACCCCAAAACTCTCTCACAAATTCAGGATCCTATACACTGTGTCAAGATGGCTTTAAAATCCAAATAATGGAAGGTATTGAACTTGCATCCTGAGGTTTCTTTCTACTCTGGAGTTCAAAGGCTACAAGGCATTTTTCCTTGGGTGAGAGTGAACTGATACCTGAGCAGAGAGTAGTGAAGTCTGGGCATAGGTACAGTTATTTGGAAAAAAAGTGGAAGACTTTTTTTTTTTCCCCCTCTGAGCAAGAAAGGAAACAGTCTTATGAAGTTTAGGTAAGTCAAAACTTTTAATAGTTTGTGATCTGTTTCCATATTGTGTTTTGCATGCTAAGTCACCAGTCGTTTCCAACTCCTCGCGACCCTATGCATCCACCAGGCTCCTCTGTCCATGGGATTCTCCAGGCATGAATACTGGAGTGGATTGCCATTTTCTCCTCCAGGGTATCATCCTGACCCAGGGAATGAACCTGTGTCTCTTATGTCTCCTGCATTGGCAAGCAGGTTCTTTATCACTAGCGCCACCTCGGAAGCCCAATTCCATATTGTGTTAGTCATTCCAAATTCAAAATAAATCAAGTTCTTTATGTTCTGGGGGTTTCCCAGGTGGCACAGTGGTGAAAAATCCAACTGCCAATGCAAGAGGATGCAAGAGATACACGTTCTATCCCTGAGTCAGGAAGATCCCCCAGAGTAGGAAATGGTAATCCATTCCACTATCCTTGCCTAGAAAACTCCATGGACAGAAGAGCCTATTGGGCTACAGTCCATGGGGTCACAATGAGTCAGACATGACAGAACACACACACACTTATGTTCCCAGAACCTAAGCCCAAAGGGGGAAGTACAAGCAATAATTTCATTATAAAGTAAGTGTTATGATAGTGTCAAGCACAAGAGCAGAACCACAATCTATATAATCAGGACACATATTAGGGAAAATTCAATCTCAGTTTACACTGATATTAACTAGCAGTTGGTCAGGCAAGAAGACAGACAAGGACAATCTGAGTAGCTATTGTTGAACAAGCAAAGGTGTGGAAGAGAACATGGTGATTCTAAGAAAATATAAACACTTCTCTGATTTTAAACAGTATAAAGGAAAAAGACTGGCAAAAAATTGGAGAGATAAGTATGATTTTCCTCTAAACATAAAGAGGAAGGGAGTCATTTGTAAAAGTATGTGATGCCACTGTTTGTAGATGATATAATACTATGCATAGAAAATCCTAAAGATATCACAAAAAAACTACTAGAGTTCATCAACAAATTCAGTAAAGTTGCAGGGTACAAAATTAATATACATAAATATGCTGCATTTCTATACACTAACAACAAACTATCAGAAAGAGAAATTCAGAAAACAATCACATTAAAAAGTAAAATACCTAGAAATAAATCTAAGGAGGTTAAAGGCCTATACTCAAAAAATTTTAAGGCCCTGATGAAAGAAGTTGAAGATGATACATATAGAAATAGATACCATGTTTATAGATTGGAAGAACCGTACTGTTAAAATGACCATATTTCCTAAAATAATCTACAGATGCAATGCAATCCTATCAAAATAATATGATTTTTTATATAACTAGAACAAATAATCACAAAATTTGCATGGAAACATAAAAGACCCTGAATAGACAAAGCAATCTTGAGAAAGAACAGAGCTGGAAGTATAAAGCTCACTGATGTCAGACTATATTACAAAGCTATCGTGTTCAAATGAGTAAGATACTGGCACAAAAAGACACAGATTAATGAAACAAAATAGGGAGAAAATATTTGCAAATGACACAGCCAATAAGCAGTTAACATTCAAAATATATGAACACCTCATACAATTCTATATCAAAAGATCAACTTGATTATAAAAATGGACGGAAAACCTGACACATAGAGATGACTAATAGGTGCATGAAAAGACACTTAACCTTGGTAATCATCAGAAAAATTCAAATCAAAACCATGATATTATCTCACGCCTGTCAGAATTGCTATCATCAAAAAGACCACAAATAACATATATTGGTGAAGATGTGGAGAAAAGGAAATACTGTTGGTGGGAATGTAAAATTGGTGCAGCCACTACAAAAAAAAAAAAAAAAAAAAAAACAGTATGGAATTTCCTTTAAAAATTAAAATAGAACAATAGAACCAATCCAGCAATTCCACTTATATCTGAGAAAAACAAAAGCATTAATTTAAAAAATATAAATGTACACTAATGTTCATAGCAGCTGAAGATAGGGGTAGGGGATGAAGAGACACAAACTATTATATGTAAAATAAATAAGCTACAAGGATATATTATATAGCCTAGGGAATATAGCAAATAATTTATAACTTTAAATTGAGTATAATCTACAAAAATGTTGACTCATTATGTTATACTCTTGAAACTAATGTAATTTTCTAAATCAAATACACATCAATAAAAATAAATAAAAACTCTTTGAAGGTGCCACCTATTAATTTAAGGCACAAAAAAATGATGTGACAAATTCACATGTGACTGATTCAAAATTTAGCCATAGTGATTGTATTCTGGTGTTTAGAAGACCTGTAGCCCTATGGATACTCAGTAAATGTTTTTACATATAAATGAATAAACTCAATGATTTAATTGATTCCAGTAATAGGAAGGATTATCTACTAATGTTTTTGCATTATGGTTAGAAAGTTGAGTAGAAGGCAGATGTCAACTTGATTCTTTGGAAAGTCCATTTTGTGTATCTCCATTCTCAGTCCAAATAACACTGGACACAACTATGTCTCTTAGCCAATCCACCATTATGATGATGAAAGAATCTGGGGAGAAATACTGTGATTTCCTCAATAATGCATTCCCACCACCATCCTAAGGGAGAGCTCAAACTAACCTTGGTAAACAAGCTACCAAGTAAAAATAAAGAAACAAACAACTAATAAATAAATTAACCAATAAGACAGTGACATCACTAGAACGTTACTAAATTTTTTTCAGCAAAGGTAGGTCTAACCTTAGACAAAGATATCCAAAAGTCATAGAAGATAGGCATGGTATCAGGGTGTCTTTGAGTCAATGACCAAACTCTGAGATATGCCACACCTTTATCTCCAGGGAGTCCTGGATATTTCCAAGACAGGACCACAGTGAGCAAGCGGGACATCCTAAAGCTGAACCAAGTGAGATTTACTTTGTAATGTGACTGTTTGATATAAAATATTTTACACCATTTCCCAATTGTTTTCCCCATTAAAACAAGTGGTTCTCTTCACAGACTAGGAAACTGAAATTCACATTCTACCATTATAGAGTCTCCACAGGATATTTCCAGATTTCATGGAACTCAAAGCTTGCACAGTATAAAGTATGTTTTGAGGTGAAGACAGATGGGGAGGCAGGTAGCCACATTTTGTTTTGGACTAAAAGAGAAAAGAATAGTGATAAAAGGACTTAGAAAAGTGGGAAAAGGTCAATACAGTCATTCATTTGAATGCCAGATTAAGGAGTTGGAACATTTCAAGCAAGCTCATGAAGTAATTGCTATTTAATAGTGATTTATGGTTATCTTTCTAAACTTATTCTAGTGTAATTTAGTTGAAATGTGATCCCTCTATTAGATGATGGAGCAATAAGCTATTGGCTTACACCATGAAGCCTTGATTCCAACTTCAGTTCAGTTCAGTTCAGTCGCTCAGTTGTGTCCGACTCTTTGCAACCCCATGAATTGCAGCTCGCCAGGCCTCCCTGTCCATCACCAACTCCCGGAGTTTACTCAAATTCCTGTCTATCAAATCGGTGAAGTCATCCAGCCATCTCATCCTCTGTCGTCCCCTCTCATCCTGCCCCCAATCCCTCCTAGCATCAGGGTCTTTTCCAATGAGTCAACTCTTCACATGAGGTGGCCAAAATATTGGAGTTTCAGCTTCAACATCAGTCCTTCCAATGAACACCCAGGACTGATCTCCTTCAGGATGGACTGGTTGGATCTCCTTGCAGTCCAAGGGACTCTCAAGAGTCTTCTCCAACACCACAATTCAAAAGCATCAATTCTTCGGCACTCAGCTTTCTTCACAGCCCAGCTCTCACATCCATACATGACCACTGGAAAAACCATAGCCTTTACCAGACGAATCTTTGTTGGCAACGTAATCTCTCTGCTTTTTAATATGCTGTCTAGGTTGGTCATCACTTTCCTTCCAAGCAGTAAGCGTCTTTTAATTTCATGACTGCAATCACCATCTGCAGTGATTTTGGAGCCCCCAAAAATAAAGTCTGACACTGCTTCCACTGTTTCCCCATCTATTTCCCATGAGGTGATGGGATCAAATGTCATGCCCTTAATTTTCTGAATGTTGAGCTTTAAGGCAGCTTTTTCACTCTCCTCTTTTACTTTCATCAAGAGGCTTTCTAGTTCCTCTTCTCTTTGTGCCATAAGGGTGGTGTCATCTGCATATCTGAGGTTAGTGATATTTCTCCTGGCAATCTTGATTCCAGCTTGTGCTTCTTCCAGCCCAGCATTTCTCATGATGTACTCTGCATGTTAGTTAAATAAGCATGGTGACAATATACAGCCTTGATATACTCCTTCTCCTATTTGGAACCAGTCTGTTGTTCCATGTCCAGTTCTAACTGTCGCTTCCTGACTTGCATACAGGTTTCTCAAGAGGTGGGTCAGGTGGTCTGGTATTCCCACGTCTTTCAGAAATTTCCACAGTTTATTGTGATCCACACAGTTGAAGGCTTTGGCGTAGTCAATAAAGCAGAAATAGATGTTTTTCTGGAACTCTCTTGCTTTTTCGATGATCCAGTGGATGTTGGCAATTTGATCTCTGGTTTCTCTGCCTTTTCTAAAACCAGGTTGAACATCTGGAAGTTCTCGGTTCACGTATTGCTGAAGCCTGGCTTAGAGAATTTTGAGCATTACCTTACTAGCGTGTGACATGAGTGCAATTGTGTGGTAGTTTCAGCATTCTTTGGCATTGCCTTTCTTTGGGATTGGAATGAAAACTGAACTTTTCCAGTCCTGTGGCCACTGCTGAGTTTTCCAAATTTGCTGGCATATTGAGTGCAGCACTTTCACAGCATCCTCTTTCAGGGTTTGAAATAGCTCAACTGGAATTCCATCACATCCACTAGCTTTGTTCGTAGTGATGCTTTCTAAGGCCCACCTGACTTCACATTCCAGGATGTCTGGCTCTAGGTGAGTGATCACACCATTGTGATTATCTGGGTCATGAAGATCTTTTTTGTACAATCCTTCTGTGTATTCTTGCCACCTCTTCTTAATATCTACTGCTTCTGTTAGGTCCATGCCATTTCTGTACTTTATCCATCCCATCTTTGCATAAAATGTTCCTTTGGTATCTCTAATTTTCTTGAAGAGATCTCTAGTCTTTCCCATTCTGTTGTTTTCCTCTATTTCTCTGCACTGATCGCTGAGGAAGGCTTCCTTATCTCTCCTGGCTATTCTTTGGAACTCTGCATACAAATGGGAATATCTTTCCTTTTCTCCTTTGCTTTTCGCTTCTCTTCTTTTCACAGATACTTGTAATTCCAACTTAGATTTTCTTAATGATATGAATCTTTCTGAACTTCAGGATTTGGAAGCCATTGTGAACATATATATATATGTTTGCCTTTTCATTTATAAAATAAAACTGGATATACAATGGGAAGTAGTTATCAAATACTAATATTTCAATATAAGCCTAAGGTCCTTTATTCAAATGCAAAATAAAGAACCTTCACCTCTAAAAATAACCATGCTGTGGTCTCTAAAGTAACTGAACAGACAAAGATATGCTACCAGGCATTCACTGACTTTCTCTCACCTCTATTTCTCTCTCTGTGTGTCTATCTGTTTCTGTGTGTGTGTCTCTTTCTCTCCTATATATGTATATTCAGGAGTTAAAAGCCACATCTCCAAATTTAACAGAGAAATGTAACATAACTAACCAAGTATAAAAAATTTGACTACTAGAATATTCCTGCACTTTGAAGATTTTTCTTCCATAAATTACTTTTTTCTACACATTTGGTTCCACAATTAGCATCAAAATTCTGATTTCTATTTCAGAAAGGTGTGCTGGTATTTGTACTGTCTTATACTCACTTTGCCCATTCAAAGTCAGGTAGAATGAGGCCTCACTAAATTTATAATTTCAGTTCAGTTCAGTTCAGTCACTCAAGTCATGTCCGACTCTTTGTGACCCCATGAACCACAGCATGCCAGGCCTACCTGTCCATCACCAACTCCCGAAGTTCACCCAAACCCATGTTCATTGAGTCGGTGATGCCATCCAACCGTCTCATCCTCTGTCGTCCCCTTCTCCTCCTGCCCTCAATCTTTCCCAGCATCAGGGTTTTTCCAATGAGTCAACTTTTAGCAACAGGTGACCAAAGTACTGGAGTTTCAGCTTCAACATCAGTCCTTCCAATGAACACCCAGGACTGATCTCCTTTAGGATGGACATGTTGGATCTCCTTGCAGTCCAAGGGACTCTCAAGTGTCTTCTCCAACACCACAATTCAAAAGTATCAATTCTTCGACACTCAACTTTCTTTATAGTACAACTCTCACATCCATACATGACCACTGGAAAAACCATGGCGTTGACTAGATGAAATTTTGTTGGCAAAGTAATGTCTCTACTTTTAAATATGCTGTCTAGGTTAGTCATAACTTTCCTTCCAGGGAGTAAGCATCTTTTAATTTCATGGCTGCAATCACCATCTGCAGTGATTTTGGAGCCCCAAAAAATAGTCAGCCACTGTTTTCCCATCTATTTGCATGAAGTGATGGGATCAGATGCCATGATCTTAGTTTTCTGAATGTTGAGCTTTAAGCAAACTTTTTCACTTTCCTCTTTCACTTTCATCAAGAGGCTCTTTAGTTCTTATTCACTTTCTGCCATGAGGGTGGTGTCAACTGCATATCTGAGGTTATTGATATTTCTCCCGGCAATCTTGATTCCAGCTTGTGCTTCTTCCAGCCCAGCATTTCTCCTGATATACCCTGTATATAAGTTAAATAAGTAGGGTGACAATATACAGCCTTGACGTACTCCTTTTCCTATTTAGAACCAGTCTGTTTTTCCATGTCCAGTTCTAACTGTTGCTTCCTGATCTGCATACAGGTTTCTCAAGAGGCAGGTCAGGTAGTCTGATATTCCCATGTCTTTCAGAATTTTCCACAGTTTATTGTGATCCACACAGTCAAAAAAGCAGAAATAGATGTTTTTTTGGAACTCTCTTGCTTTGTTGATAATCCAGTGGATGTTGGCAATTTGATCTCTGGTTCCTCTGCCTTTTCTAAAACCAGCTTGAACATCTGGAAGTTCATGGTCCACGTATTGCTGAAACCTGGCTTGGAGAATTTTGAGCATTACTTTACTAGCGTGAGATGAGTGCAATTGTGTGGTAGTTTGAGCATTCCTGGACATTGCCTTTCTTTGGGATTGGAATGAAAATTGACCTTTTCCACTCCTGTGGCCACTGCTGAGTTTTCCAAATTTGCTGGCATGTTGAGTGCAGCACTTTCACATGTTACAGTTTAATTGATTATCTTACTTTGGAATTCTTCATGACTTAATGCAATTTAATTGAGTGGTTATTATGCATGAGACCAGCAAGTCACTTCTGAGGAAGGGTGAAATCAAATTGGGAAAAAAAATCCGCCTCCAGGTAAAATCCTAAGAAGCTTTCTTCTTATTTTTATCATGTGAGGACACAATGGGAAAACAGCTATATATGATTCAGTTTACATACAAGCTGATTCACCAGCCACTAATCTGCCAGAGACTTAATTCTGGACTTCCCAGCTTCCATTACAGTGAGAGATTAATTTCTGCTGATATAAGCCACGCATCTATGGTATGGTATCTAGGAAGTTTATCTTCTCCTTATTTGTATGTTTACTACATACTTTGATATTTGAAATGTTATGTGCTGGAAAGGCCACTTATGTTTCTAGAACAGACTGAATTTTATGCAACTGCTTTTTTCTTGAATTAACAGCAATGTAGAAAATAAAAATCAAGAACAGCAATAACAGCAAAATATACAATGTTATGCTCTCTGAATTCCCTAGGATGAACTAGAATCTGTGTTACAGTTATAATTATTATAAAAATAAGTTGTCTCATTTATTGCAGGTTGGAACTGAATCAACTACACATGGGTTGGAAAAATTATATCCAGTGTTTCTGTTTTCAGGTAAAATCTGTGTGTATCTTTATAAGGAAAAGCCTCAACGGAGGCAGTGAGACCTCCTTAGTGTAAAAGATCAAGCGTGAGTTAAATGACTGCTCTCAAAAATGCTGTAAAGAGGACCCTTACTCAAAGTGAGAGCAGACAGAGAAAGACAAATATTGCATGATTTCACTTATATGTGAAATCTTAAAAAAAATAAAATAAACATGTTGTACTCATAGAGACAGAGAACAGACTGGTGGTTCTCTGTATCCATAGATACAGCAAACAGAATGGTGGGGAGAATGGGGTGGGTAAGACGGGTGAAGATGTTCAAAAGGCACAAACTTCTGGTTATAAGAAAAAATAAGCTCTGGAGATGCAATGTACAGCCTGGTGATTAAAGATGACAATGTTGTATTGTATACTAGAAAGCTGCTAAGAGTATAGATCTTAGAATTTTTCAACACAAGAAAAAGAAATTTGTAACTGTGTGAGGTGTATGAAATTAAAAGATGCCTGATCCTTAGAAGAAAAGTTATGACAAACCAATATAGCATATTAAAAAGCAGAGATATCACTGTGCTGACAAAGGTCCATCTAACCAAAGTTATGCTTTTTCCAGGAGTCATATATCGATGTGAGAGTTGGACCATAAAGAAAGCTGAGCATCAAAGTATAGATGCTTTTGAACTGTGGTGCTGGAGAAGACTCTTAAGAGTCTCTTCGACAGCAAGGAGATCAAACCAGTCAATCCTAAAGGAAATCAGTCCTGATTATGCTTTGGAAGGACTAATGCTGAAGCTGGAACTCCAATACTTTGGCCACCTGATGCAAAGAACTGACTCATTTGAAAAGACCCTGATGCTGGGAAAGATTGAAGGCAGGAGGAGAAGGGGATGACAGAAGATGAGATGGTTGGTTGGCATCACTGACTTGATGGACATGAGTTTGAGTAAACTCCATGAGTTGGCGATGGACAGGGAAGCCTGCAGTCCACGGGGTCGCAAAGAATCGAATACAACTGAGTGACTGAATTGAACTATAATGAAGGTGATCTATAACGACTAAACTTACTGCAGTAGTCATTCCACAACAGATACATAATCAAATCATTATGCTGTGAAACTAAAACTAATGCAATATTATATGGTAATTATATTTCAATAAAACAGAAAAAAATTATTTTCAGTGAAGTTGATTTTATAAAAGTGAAACCAATAGAGACCTTCAAATTCCTCTCTAACACAGGCAGCTGTTAGTCCTGACCCTCTTTAGGGATTATTTGCCTCATAGGCCAGTTCTCTCAGAAGATCTAAGATAGCCCCAACCAGCTCCCTCCTGAGGAAACACACAGTTCACTCCCTGTTGGATTTATTTGGAAAAGCAATACATTTTGTCTTGACAGTGGGATAAATTGCCATTGACCTTGGGCTATATAAGGTCCACACAGGTAGACAAAATTATTCATTGCTTTCATCACTAGGAGAAGTCCCTGTGCCCTGGTACCTCTTTTCGGAAATAAAAATAAGAAAACCATATAAATGGTTTTAGTCATCTCAGGAAAAAACAATGGAGTGAGGATCACCTTATATTTTCTCATACACGGGGCTTGCAGTGCAAATATTTTCATAGTTTGGTAAATTATTCTAATCTACAGAGAAAGGAATAGAAAGAAAAGAATGACAGGAACCAATGATATAAAATTCAACTGATCTTTTTTGGAAAAAAAAAAAAAAAAAACCCTGAAGAAAATAAGTGCCTTTTCTCCCTGTTTGCTTATTACAACCCAGCCTGTGCATATATTCTGATACTTTCTCTGACTCCTGACATTTTGAGGAAGTCTCATATTTTTTGTCTGATCACTCTCAGATAATTAACAGTCTTCCAAATATTTTCTACATAAGAGCCTTGATTGAAAACTGAAACACCCATCCCAGTGTCAGAATTATATGACGTTCTCTTTTTATCCACTTTAAAGCTTTACCCTACCCTACAGGGAGCTTCCCTGGTAGCTCGGACAGTAAAGCATCTGCCTACAATGAGGGAGACCTGGGTTCGATCCCTGGGTCGGGAATATCCCCTGGAGAAGGAAAGGTAACCCACTCCAGTATTCATGCCTGGAAAATCCCATGGGCCGAGGAGTCTGGTGGGCTACAGTCCATGGGGTCGCAAAGACTGAGCGACTTCTCTTCACTTCTTCACTTCACCCTACAGTAGAGAGAAAAGGGTTTGGACGAGCTTGCTTGCCAACTCCCCAGTGCCTCCCCATTCTGACTGGCAGTAGTTTCAGACCCTCCAGGGTAAGGAACAGGGAAATGATATTAGCAGGAAGGGTATAGCCTCCATGGGCAGCAGTGTATTTAAAGCTAGTTCTTTCTCTTGAGGATGTGTGTAGAACTCTTGCAAGATTCTCATAGTTGCATCTACAGGAGACCTCCAACTGCAACACCCCCCATGCATTCATTATCTCCAGTCTGGCTAGTTACTTCCAATTCCTTTCTCAGTGCCCTGGACAGCTGTTAGCCTTGTCCTTCTTTGGGGATTATTTGCTTCATTGGACAGTTATCTCAGAAGGATCTAAGATGGCCCCAACTGGCTCCCTTCTGAGAAAACACACGGTTCACTCCCTGTTTAGCTTTCAGCATTGCAACTGCTGACATGGGTTGGTTGTTTCTACCAGGCTGTCCTCTAGGGACAAAGTTTGGAACATCAACTTTCCTTGGTACCTTTACCTCAAAACCCTAACAGGTCAGCGAGGCTGAGTGTTTCTCTGAAGTTCCTTACAAGGTCTTCCCACCTGTGTGGGTAAGAGAGTGGAGTGAATGGCAGGCATATACAGTACATCAACAACTTTCTCAAAATAACTTTTTAAAAAGGCTTTCTTATCCAAAGAAAGCTTATTCAACCCCTCCAGTCTCAAGAGAGAGAATTTAATATTTGAATTTGCCTTTACATAGATATTAAGACCACAAAATTGAAGAGTCAAATGTGAGGAATTTCATTAGCCAAGGGATCTATATCATCTTTGCTTTGATTACTCTCAGTCTTTGTAATCCTTAGCCCAAAATGGAATAGAAAGAATTCCCTTATTGCCATCCTAATTTATATTCATGTAGCACTTTGTTCTCCCTCTTGTTGCCAGCTGGAGAACACCACAAATCTCTGAGTTGCAAGAGTTTTGGGGATGAAAATATGCTTTTCAAAGTTGCTGCCACTCACATTCCAATCTGTTCTTATGTAAGGTCAATCTACCTTCCAATGACACAGGACCAAATTAAGTCTCCATAAAAGGTGTCTTAGACACCTCTGGGGATGATAGAAACATGAGGAGAAAGCCACCCCAGAGTAGAAGTCAACCCAACCAAGAGTAAATGTAAATGAAATCAGTTTGTGACTATTCAGTCTACGTATTAAGCACCTAGCATAATGGCTGGCATAGAGTACATACCCTATCCATTGCAGTTTTCACGTCATCCCTATTGAATCTCACTTTTCAAATGAAGAAAATTATATCAAGACTTTGCTTATTTTCCTCCAGTCATTCTGAGGAGAAAAATTACATAGTAGAATATATATGCAAGAATATTATAAAACCTCTTTGTGTGCTATGCACGTATGCCATCCAGAAATTTCCTGAAACTAATTATCTAATGCAACAGATTATGTGTTAATTTTGAAAATAGGGTAAAAACTGCATCTATAGCAATCACGTGAAGAATTCATAGAAGATAACAGTTTCATTTAATGCAAGAAAAATAATATTAAATTGGTGGTTACTGGTCTTACTGAAAGTCATACAAATTGAGGCAGATTTTTCTTATTCCAGCTCTAGACAGAATAATGAGGGAGGCATGGAGAGAAGTTCTATTTCCCAACTTTAGGATAAAGAAAGGCTAGGAGTTGATTCCCTGGTGATGCTCTGCCATTCTCATAGACATTGTTATTCATTAAGGCATTCATTAGCATAACTCACGACTGAGAGACAACGATGCAATCTGTTATCATCAGAGAAAGAAAGAGAAGATTGCCAGGGATTTGTACATAATTTAGGATATAGAGCGACATTTGTCTGGCTTTTGCAGCAATGCCATTTTACTTATAAACAGTTTAGAGGAGGAATATTTATAGCCCTTAGACCTCTCCCACCGGCCCTGAAAGAAATTGGATTTCCAACCAAATCCATTTACAAGGAGAGAGCTATTCATTCTAATAAAACCACATGGTAAGTACATTAAATAGGAAAAAAAAATTGTCTTTTGATGAACAGAGAGACATTATACCCACAGGAGTGGCAGCAGACTCAGGGAAAGTGAAGCTTAGCTGCTCCTGATCTCATCTGAAAATTTCCCAGCCCTGAAAGCATGGAAGCACCACAAGAGACTGGTTTAGGATTACACGAGTTCAATTAGCCAAGGGGCTCGAGTTCAGCTTTGACAGTTGGGGCATGAGGTCTTGTATGAAGAAGAAAAATGCCACGAACTCCTTACAAGGAATTTCAATTTCTAATCTATTTATATGTAGCCCTAGTATCAGCAGTAAAATGAAGGGAATACCAGAGGATATGGAATGTAATATTCACCTTTGGAAAATGTTTTATCTATTTGGAGAGAAAGGATCTGTGTATGCAATGTAGATCATTACAAAGTGGAACATGATTGAAAGTTAAAAATAGACTGTCAACTATTAGAGTAATTTGGGCAAATTCAGATGAACTTCCTTGAATGCACCTTTAGGTGAAAAGAACATGAATTCAAAAGTTTGAAGAAAATATGGAGTAAGCTTGGAAATTGAGAAGTGAGAAAGAAGAAGGTATTAATGATTACACCCATGTTCCTGACTTCACAGACTTAGACATGCAACACAGAATGAAAATTGGGAGAAAATATGATGGGTTAATTTAGATGTCACGAGTCAGAATGCTCTACGGAGCAGTCAAAGAAAAGGTCCAGCAGTGATCTGATATTATATATAGAGTCCAGTAGACTATAAATGCTGGAGACGAAGAACTCACAGTTATTAGGAATTGAGGTTAATTCTAAAGTATTAGTATTTGCTTTCCTTTCAGATTCTATGAGTTAACAATCCTTTGTGACCTCTCCAAATTCTAACCTTAAAGAAAGATGTGTTATTTTTAACAGCATATAGACTGTTAAACATATAACAATATATATATACACACACATAGTATTTGACACATACTACAATATTGAAATATTGCTTTAGAAAAGACATCCCCAAATGATCTCTAATTATTAGATCAGCTGTAAATGACTCCTTAGATTCATTTTTAGTTACATCTGGCAACACTTCTGGAATAAAGTCCCTGAAAAGAATCAACGCTGACTCTCTGTAAGCCAGGTGACATATAATTCTGTTTTCCAACTAGAAATAGTCAAGGAAGTATTCTACAAGACTCAGTTAATTGTATCTGCTGAACTGGGGGGCTGTTGTTCTACGGAACTGGGATCACTCATGCAGATACTAGTCAGTGGAGTTTAGGCAGTGCTAGTTCTGCTAAGCGACCCACAAGCAGCACCAGAAATCAAAGAATATAAGTAAAACAACACACACAATATCAGCCCCCAGTGACTATGTCATAAATGAGCATGAAAACTTCCAACTAAACTTGGAAACTACAGGGAGAAGAAATTTTACATCAAGCAGAAAATTCATGATGAGAAGCAGTTGTTTCTTTATCTTACATAAAAGTCTTTCAATTTCCCTATATGCTAGAAACTAAAACTAGTTTCTTTGCTCATCAACGAAATGAAAGAGCCAGTCTACATGTGTTCTGATGAGAATCAGAAAGATAAGTCCTGTTTTTCTCAACATATATAAAGAGTTGATGAACTTAGATCAAATAGAAGGAACTAGGGAAAGTAAGTGTTCTGAGAAATGTCAACATGTAAGAGATGGACAGGTAACAAGATACCTGCATAGATATTCCAGAGGGAGATGATGAGATTCAACTTAAGTTAGAATAAAAAGCTACTGGGTAATAAGAACACTTAGGGGGTCTTATTTAACTGGTGGATAAAAGTGCTATGTGATTAAAATGTTATTTGCATGTGATTCATGCAACAAGACTAATTCAGTGTGTAATATAGTAAAAGATGAGGTTAGAGGACTGTGTGTGCAGAGAAGAACTTGATAAGGACAAGATGAATCTAATCTCAATGGGAAGGAAGTTTCTTTCACTCTGGGAAATTACAGAGAAATATATTTTTTTAACTCAGGTTCTTGCATATAAACAAAGTTTATAAGCAGTCTTTATGATGTTGTGTAAAATCCATGGATTCTTGGCAAATGGAAGGTCAGATCTTAGCCCAATGAATGTGGAAGAAAGTTGAAAGTGAAAGTGTTAGTTGCTCAGTCATATCTGACTCTTTGCGACCCCACGGACTGTAACCCACTAGGCTTCTCTGTCCATGGGATTCTCCAGGCAAGAATACTGGAGTGGGCTGCCATTCCCTTCTCCAGGGTATCTTCCCAACCCAGGGATCAACTCGTGTCTCCCTGATTGCAGGCAAATTTACCATCTGAGCCACCAGGGAAGTGACTTGGTACCAAGGAAAAAGAGAGATATTTGTGCTAGAGCAGGAAGAGAAAGAACACTTGACCAGAACCACTCTGTGTTTGGGGAAGAGTTTTTCCTTTGCCTGTGAAGTTAATTTGCTCTTCAAGGTCTCCACTACTGAATGAGATTGTAATATGCTTTTAAGAGGGCTTCTGCTTCTAAGAAAGCTAAGTAAGCCCTGCTAGCATATTATTTACTGTATTAATATCCTTTGAAAATTTTATCTTATTAGGATTTTGCAACAGTAAAAATTTTTCCCAGTTCAACGACAACAAATCTGCAGCCATGTCCTACCAAATACATCTCTGAAACTTTTGATTATTCCTTATTCTTTCATTTGCATTGAATTGCCACTGTCATTACTCTCCTGGACTTTTTTACTCATATCCCACCAATTTTTTTATCTACATTTCTCATCTCTGCAATTCAGTCTTCACACTGCCACCAGAAAAGTGTTAAAATTATTAGTGATCCATATAAATATAAATAGCTACTCACCTTCTAAAAATAAAATGTATACTTCTCCCCATGGTACTCAAAACATAAAGAATCTGTCCAATCTTTTTTTTTTTTTACATGCTTCTTTTATTGTTACTCCATCGCCCTTCCACTCCTTCATCTTTCCCACTTTAAGGGCCGGATAAATCATAGCTTACTGTGGACTGCCCTGTTTGTGCATTCATGTGATCTTGGTATTGGTTGGTATCTCCCTGCTCTTAGATATTTTGGAAGGTTAGTTGTAGTTCTAAATTATTCATTTCTCCTTTCTGTAAAAAAGATCAAATGTTTTGGCTACACTGGGATCAGGCCTGGCTGTGTGACTTGTTTGACCAACGAAACATGAGCAAATATAACATTTCTTTGCAGAAGCCTTAAGAGCCATGATATAATTCTTTTTCTTTTGCCATGAGAACAGCATGTCCCACTTAAGGGCTGCTTCCTCAGCTTAGATGACAGAATGAAATCCTGTTGTCCACTTTAGTGGACCCACAACCAGTATGAAACACAGGCTAGATTGCCTTTGCAAACTATTCAGCAAAATTGGATTGATATGGGGAGTGTGTGTGTGTGTGTTAGTCACTCGGTCGTGTCCGATTCTTTGTGACCCCACAGACTGTAACCCACCAGGCTCCTCTGTCTGTGGGATTCTCCAGGCAAGAATGCTGGAGTGGATAGCCATTGCCTTCTCCAGGGGACCTTCCCGACCCAGGGATCAAACCTAGGTCTCCTGCGTTGCAGTCTGCTTCTTCACCGTTTGAGCCACCAGGGAAGCCCCAGAATCTGGTTAAATAAGGTCCCAATGCTAGTCCCAGGGCTGGGGCAATTCAAAATCCTCCCCAAGTTTTCATGTCTTACTTCCTCTTTCATATTCTTTCCTGATTCACTTCAATGAGCATTGCCTGAATTCTGCCCCACATAAAACCAACACTCAAAGCATAGCCCTCTATAGTTCTCTGTAAGAAATCTCATCATTCTTAGGAATTTATGAAGTTGGTAACATCAGGAAAATTTGGATGGTTCAGAGACTGGATGTCGTCTCCCAGTGTATAGTCGTCTGCTTATGCTGTCGTGGTTTTTCATATTTCACAACCTTCTAAGCTCAGGACTACAGTCCAGGACTCTCTCCGCCCGGCACATTGCTCCCCTGGGATGACAGGTCAGTGACACGCTCCTATCGTGCCTCTGTCTTTGCACCCACCCCCCCACAGGGCAGTCTGATTTCCCCAGACCTATTCCCATCATTTATTTAAACCAAAATTTCATTTGCTATGAAATCAGATTTTAATGCTATCACAACTAATGTTCTACCTTGACAAATAATACCTAAAATCCTATCAGACTTTTCCATTGCAAAAGCACTTTTAAATCCATTATCTTCTCATATCATCTCTATTTTCCCTCATTCTCTGTGAAGGCAAGTGCAATGATTCATCTAACAGGGAGTCTGCAGTCCTTAGGACAAGGCCTGATATAGAGTGGGTGCTCAATCAGTTATCTGTGGGTAAATGAATGAATGAATAAGTGAAAGCATGAACATAGCTATTGAGTGATGAGTCAAGTATCTAAAGGGGCTTTTGCTTCTAAGGAAGTTAAGTAAACCCTGAAGTCATATTATTTACCCTATTAATTAATATTCTTTATGTGCAAAGTCTCTTCAGTTGTGTCTGACTCGTTGTGACCCCATGGACTGTAACCTACCCTGTTCCTCTGTCCATGGGATTCTCCAGGCAAGAATACTGGAGTGGGTTGCCCTGTCCTCCTCCAGGGGATCTTCTCAACCCAGGGATCAAATTTGTGTCGTTTATATCTGTTAATAGGATTATGCATCAATAAAAAAAATTTTCCCTGTTTAATTACAATGTAAGGGACAGAAGTGGAATTTCAGCTCATGTCTCTGATTCCAATCCCCATGGTCTTATTTTATTGCACTGTGCCTCTGGCCCAGACTCACAGCTCTTTTACTATGGAGGGGTGTAAACAGAGATTGAGTAAACACAGTCCAATGATTTCAAAGAGAGGGTTTAAGTGTCAGACAGATATTGAACTAAAAGGTTTTCAAGATTTCTTCCAAAGTAAAATTTTAATGAGAAGTATAAGAATACTCTGAGATTTACTATAAGTAGCTGTAAAAATGGAATTTTTCCTCTAGAACAGATTTTATTTACATTCATGGAACTGTGTGGATGCAGATCTTATAAAGTCAGCACACCTGGATCTGTCAAAGGGACAGTCTAGAATAAGATGTCAAAGTCATAAATTCTACCAGCAAATGCTGTCTTCCTCAGTTTGCAATGATAGATGACAAATTGTTAAATAATTCATCCTCCTCCCTTGGTGTTTACAAGTTTACAAACGCAAGAGGATTTACACTTTCATAATCACACTAACCTCCCCATTTTGAAAGCCTAGAGTCAGCTTTTGTAAATGCATGGTTTATTATTCCCTGGCTGTTGTTGTCACACAATGAATAAAGTCATCGTGCTCTCCTAGAAACACGTAATTTGAAATCAGATGACCTGTGTAGAGGTTTCAGCTGACCTACTTATTGATTGTGTGACCCGGGGCAAGGCATACAAGTCTCAGGTTTGTGATTTCTAAAGCAGAATTAATAATAAACAGAAGTGAGTAGCGAGACTCGAATAAGATAAGACGGTGACTTACAAACTCTATTATTCTATGGAGATTTGGGTGGAGAGAGGTCAAACGAGAGGAGCCACAGCCCCCTTCCCATGCTCCACAGCTTGGCTCCAGAGAAAGTCAACTTTTAACTTTTCAGATCTCAGCTTCAGGACTTTAACTCTGCAATTCAGTCATTAGTCAACCACATCAGTGGTTGTCTCCAATATGAACAAGTCCTCAGCGTTATCCAGTGCTGTCTAGTTCACAGAGAACATCAGCATGTGTCATCTCTTGTATAATCCTTACTTTGACACAAGAAAATTCTCTCTCACTTGGATGCTGAAAGATTGAGGCCCTAAAAGATTAAGTGACTTGTCCTAGTTCCCAAGACAGCAAGGCAGCAATAGCTCCCAACCAGAGAGAGGCGTGTTCTTCCTGCAGCTCTGGGCAGCCTCCGCATTCCTGTTTTCTCCAATACACAAGATACCATCTTTAATTTGAAAACTATTTGCCTTTTTGGATGACCTATGTCCTTACAACAAACAAGGCACATTCTCATTTTTCTACAAAGAATGAACTTCTGGTTTATCTTAAGGAGAGGCTAAAAGCATTGATTCAAAATCTGATAGGACTTAGAACAGCCCATGTTGCTGTTTGTAAAACTGTAAAGAACACACTGTCCCCAGAGCTTGGAGACAGCCATTCCAGCCCCAGCAAAGCACATTGGGAGAGAGTTGTCACTAGATGGAAAACAGCAAATGTATCAGCAACCAACACACAGAATTTCTTTGTGAACGATCCTAATTTTCTTCTCATTTTCCTAAATGAGAGCAACTACCTGGATTTTTTTTCCTAGTTAGCTTTCTCTATCCATCACCTTCATAATCCCAAATGTATATGTATATACATATATATTATATATTACACATATATATTATATATATATATAAAGACAACTGTTCTAGTCACTGAATTCATTAGTTCATTCATTTATTAAACAGGCAGTGAGTAGTTATCCTCTGCAGTGTGAATACTGAATATATAATAATCAGTCCCTGTCATACTGATGTTCACAGTCTTGCTACAAAGAGTTCTGAGAATGCAATGAGGAAAGACCACTATTGACTCAGGTTATCTGTAGCAGTTTCTGAGGCAAGACAGTCCAGGTGCTGTAAGTTCATAAGTAAACAGACTCTCACTGGATGAAGATGGAGGAGAGTCTATTCATTTTGGAAGGAATGCCAAGGCCAAGGCAACAGTCTGAAAGGCTTGGAAGAAGCAAAATGTGACATTAAAATGCATCAGATTGCAGAGATAAGGAGTCTAGAGTTCCATTTTAGCTCCCACTTATTTATTAGGTATGCAATCTTAGACAAGTTATTTGATTTTATTTTACCTTAATTGGATCATTTTTGAAACAGAAATTAGAATAGATGTCTTATTGAAAAAAAACTTGAACCTTCAAGCATTGTTTTGGTTGAATTTTGGAGTTGAGTTTTAAAGGTCCCTGATAAGGTGCGTTACTAATTTAGATACATTAACTAGCATAATTGATAGGCTTCAAAGAGTTGGACTGACATGAGTGAACTGATAAATAATAACCTAAGGACTTCCACATTAAAGTCAACTGTTAAGAAAGGCAACATAAAATATTATACTAATGCCATGAAAATAATGAATTAAATGTGGTTTCAAAACCTCAAAGATTTGTATTTACCTAATATTATTCCTTTCCTTGTTCTAACAGTCTGCTGGGGAGAATAAAATGTTCTTTTCTCCTTTAAGAAGTGTTATCTATGTTTTTTATTAGGACGAAATAGTACTTGCACCTCCATAAGGAAAATTAAATTACAAGAATTAGGATTGAAATCAAAGAAAAGTTTCTTTGTAGAAATTGATGGGTTGATTTTGAGATTTACACAAAACTTTTAACAGTTGAGAATAGCTAAGACAACTTGAAGAACAATGCATGAGATTTTACTCTAGTGGATATTGAGATTTAAAACTACAATAATTGATGTATGTGTTGATGTAAAGATGAACATGTAGTCCATGGATGCTCTTAGAGCATGAGCTCTGAAAGTCATGCCTCCCCAATCCCCCTCTCTGTCTACATACTCTTATCCACCACCAGGGATAGAGCTGTATGTCACGATAGTCAGAACACAGCTCTGAAGTCATATCTCCAGATTTAGATGACCAGAGAGAACAGAATATCATTAGCAGCCTTAACTAAGGCTTGTCCTGTGACCCAGCAATGATCCCAGAATATGATAGATTCCACTTCACAGTCTCAAAAGACAGCCTTCAAATGAAAATAGAATTGTTCTAATAGAATATAAAATAATACAATATAGATCCTCCTACTTTGAAGGAAAAGATGCACCCACACTGTAATGGTATGTTTTTCAGGAGGGGAATTGCCACATCTTGTGTTCATGGCAAGTCATTTCAGTTGGGTCCAACTCTTTGCCTATGGATTGTAGGCTCCTCTGTTCATGGGATTCTCCAGGCAAGAATACTGGAGTGGGTTGCCCTTCCCTCCTCCAGGGGATCTTCCCAACCCAGAGATCGAATCCACGTCTCCTACGTCTCCTGCACTGGCAGGGGGGTTCTTTACCACTAGCGCCACCTGGGAAAGTCCCGTCATGTCATTACACAGCTAATCAAAGACTCAGCCAGTTTCAGCATACAGATTTTGATTCTTAAAGAGAGTAGGGTTTTGTTTGTTTTTCTTTTTCCTTTCTCTCTGGTTTCTTGCTGCCTCTCCACAATACACTAAAATTGCCAGAATGCTACTTTTTATCCTAGGGAATGATCTTTTTGGGTCCTCAAGGTTATTCCAAGTTCTCAAGTATTCCCTAAGGTCATCACTGGCTCTGCTCCCCATGTAAACTTAAATAGCAAACATACTTCACTTTGAAACAAACTATTTCCAAGTTCCTCATCCAGGACAGGAGGCTTAATGAGCAAAACGAACTTCTGGAAGTATCTTGGGAACCAATTAAGAGTGAGAATTTTCAAAAGAAAACATAAATAATCCACTAAGAATTTGGAAGAGAAAAGAATAATACCTCATTATTCTTTAAAGGCACAAGTAATAGAAGGGAAATATTTTTCGCCAGAATGATTTTATTTAGTTGGAGCATCTGTTTTCTTATAAAATGTGTAAATAAACTTCAGAGAAAGGGAGTGGGAGGATATAAAATTGGGAAAAAGAATAAATCAGAGTCTGTGAAAGCCTGTTATCACAACAGTATTGGGACCATATGATAAATCTGTTATGTATGCATAATGAGCAGTGGTGTTCTAAATTCAAGCATCGATTGATCCATACTGTGTCCTCACTGGGCTTCCCTGGTGGCTCAGTAGTAAAGAATCTGCCTGTCAAGCTGGAGACCCAGGTTCAATTCCTGTGTCGGGAATATCCCCTAAAGGAGAAAATGGCAATCCACTCCAGTATTCTTGCCTGGGAAATTCCATGGACAGAGGAGCCTGGTGGGTTATAGTCCATGGGGTCACAAGAGTAGGACATGATTTAGCAACTAAGCAACAACAGCTATGTCCTCATTATTCCATTTCGTATATTCCACATTCGGACCAGCCACAGGCATCACTGTTCTTCATATGGACCCTGGATCATTTGCCTCCATCAACTTCCTCTTCCAGAAAAGGAACCTGTAGACTATTATATCAATGAGTCAAAGATGGCTTCTGTGTGTTGGCCCTTATTTTGTTTATTTCTTCACTACAGACTGGGACCCTTAGCTCAAAAAGCTGACTGCTCCAAACTTTTTACAGATCCAATTATTGATATTTTAAAAATAGCTCGAACATGCAGATTTTAGCCATTTAGAACCTGCCTGCTTTGTATATCCCATAAAACCCCCCTGGACAGTTACTAGCTATAAGGCCCCAAACCGCTGTTCTCCTTTGGGGCACAATGACCTTGACACTCCCCACCCTGCTCCTAAGCCTCCTCTCTGATTCTTCTGTCTCCTAGGTGTTCCTGTAACCACCTCCCCTTCTGAATAGTGCCCTCCATGACATAAGTGTCTAGAAGGTCTCATCCAGTGAGGAGCTCCTCATTTCATGCCATCCTGTCCAAGGATGCCATTGGATCCATGGATGCCATTCATCCATGCCACTGAATCAAAGATATTGTGGTCATACTTTTAATTTGATTCTCCCCAAATCCCTCAAGCTCCCTACATAGATTATTCTATGCTCTCAGTTAAAAACTCTGAAAGGTCAGGAATGATTTAATGGTCTGCCCAGCCTTTCTAGGACTCACACTGGGACAGCCTCTGATTGAATGAAAATAATAATCTATCACTAACTAAAAAAAAGAATGAGCTCATTTAGAGGAAAAATAACCTCTAAATAGTTTCCTTATACAACCTTTGTCATTCAGTCAAGAATTAATAGATATGCCAAGAGGAAAAAAGTATATGACTGGAATCCATGAGGGGAAAAATATCATTAGAAATAGGTACATGGGTAATGAAGATATTATAGCTATTTCAAAATAGGAGAAAATAGATATGATTGTTGCAAATTTACTAGAGTATTACAATATATAGGGAAAAAATGGAAGTTTTGCACTAACAATTTCCAAATCTGAAATTAAGTTAAATGAATATTGTAAACTAGAGGCTCAGAAGGATAGGCTTAGATGGTAAAGAATCTACACGCAATGCAGGAGACCCAGGTTCAGTCCCTGGGTCAGGAAGATACATCCCTTGGGAATAGGAAATGGCAAGCCACTCCAGTATGTTTGCCTGGAGATTCTGTGGACAGAGGAGCCTGGTGGGCTGCAGTCCATGGGGTCGCAAAGAGTCAGACATGACTGAGTGACTGACACATTCATTCATTCATTCAGAGACCCAGAAGGATAGGATAAAAAGGATGGAGAAGAAGACAGAGTGACTGAAATTTTTTTTTCTGTATTGATGAAAGATGCTATCTCACAGATTCAAGTATCTCTGAAGATTTTAGAAAAGAATATATGCAAAGAAAACAAGCAGAGTACATGATAGACACACTGGTGGGAAACATAGGAAAAGAGAAACATTTAAAACTAGCTGGAGAAATACAGATGTGTTATCTACGAAGGAGGATATGAAACTGCTGACTTCTTGATAGAAATAATGGAAACAAAAATGAAAAGACATATTTAAAATTATGAAAGAGAAAAAAATGCCAAATGAAATTCTATACTCAGTGAAAATGCCATTAAAAAATGAAGATGAAGTAATCACGCTTCTAGAAAAAGAGAGAATCTTCCACCAACAAACCTGAACTAAAATAAATCTTCTAAAGAGAAATGTTCAAACAGAAGGAAAATAATCTTGGAACTTAACATGTAATTGCAGATTGAAATAAAGAGAAATTCACACACATTTAGTGATGCTGATAACCAAAGGGTGAGAAACTAGGTAAACAGCCCTTGCGGCCCACCTTACAGAATACTGTTTAAAGGGCCACAATTCCCCTTCCACACAGCCCACAGCATACCCCCCACTGCCTCCAAGTTCTGGGGGTTTTATGAATCCCCAGTGGATGACCAGGTTTGCCCTTGTGCCTTGCCCTGCACAGGGATTTTTCTGGTTGTAACATCTGAAAATCCTATTTCCCTGAAATCCCCTCGGTATTGGCCAAGCCAGAGTAGTTTGTCATCCTGCAACTTAAAACCATTTGCTCACTCTTGCATCAGTTTACAAAGCTGTCTCCAATGAAACTGTTGCCTTGAAAAGCTGAGCTTATGGTTAACAGCATCTGCCTCTAGATTTTGTATCTAAAGTTAGGATAATTCCTTCACATGTCATGGAGAAGAATTGAGATGTCTTCAAGGAACAAATTAAAACAGTACAGAGATATACACAGATTGTCAACATTCAGTAATTAGAGTAACCCCACATATCTCTCGAATTATCATCAGTTTTTCTTCCTTAAGGTTGGATAAAAATATACCCCACTTCTTGTCAGTGTTATCTGTCCTGAGAATTGTCCAGGATCATCCCTTTCTAAGCATGTTTTGTAATGATGGCAATATTTTCTGAGCACAGATAACAGATGACCAGGGATCTAGGTATTTCACACACATGAAAGAAGGTGAAAGTGTTATTTGTTCAGTCGTGTCTGACTCTTTGTGACCCCATGGACTGTAGCCCACCAGACTCCTCTGTCCATAGGATTCTCCAGGCAAGAATACTGGAGTGGGTTGCCATTTCCTTCTCCAGCGGATCTTCCTGACCCAGGGATTGAACCCGGGTCTCCAGCATTGCTGGCAGACTTTTTATTGTCTTAGCCACCAGGGAAGTCATAATCTTATTTAATTCCAAAAACAATCCTTCCAGATATATAATGCAGCTATTTCATAGATGTGTTACTGACATTCAGTGTGGTTCAGTATATAGGGCCAAACAGCTAGTAAGGTACAAGACAGGGAGGAAAACCATGGTCTGTCTAACTGCGAAGTTCAATTTCTTATAATTTATCCTAAAATTTACTTTAAAAAGCTTTATGAGTCATCAAAAACAAAATTTTGAAGTTTTAAAAGTGATTAACTCTTTTAACCTTCAGTTTTGCTTTTTTATTATTATTATTATACAACCCTTTCTGTTCTGAGCTAAATAGACTTAAATGATATGATCTAAAGTGATTTAAGTTAGAGGAACTATGCATCCATTTCACTCAGACACACAAATGTCTCTGCTATACATTGCTCTGTAAATAGAAATTGCCTTAGATTAAAATTTTAATAGCTGAAATAATTATATACTTTCTAGGTGAATCATTCTGCAACTTTTAGACTTTGGGAAGATTCCATATTTCTGGTAATCTGCTATGAAATGGCTTCCAGCTACCCACTTACATCCTTGGTAAAATCATAGCCCATTATTAAACTTTTTTTTTTACTAAATACAGTTGATTTATTTATGAATCAAGCTACAGTTAAAGTTCACACCAAAACTGAAGATGTATTTTAAAAGTTTTATTGGGGCTTTTCAATAAATTCATGAGGCATCTAACCACATTTAACCCAACAGTACCCTGGGAAAGGACTAAATTTAGACAAAAGATCTCTTGATTAAATTTAACTGACTTTCAAAAAGATTTACTGCTTTCCTATAGAGTAGGCACTCACCCTGTTTCCAGAAACACAGAGATAAGATATTGCTCCTGTCTCAATGAACTTTCTGCCTACTTGAGAGAATGTCAGCAAATATATGCTCAAATGCATTAATATATAATATCTGTTTTTCTTTTTCTGACTTACTTCACTGTATAACAGACTCTAGGTTCATCCACCTCACTAGAACTAACTTAAATATGTTCCTTTATACGGCTGAGTAATATTCTGTTGTATATATGTACCGCAACTTCTTTATCCATTCATCTGTCTTTGGACATCTTAGGATGCTTCCATGTCCTAGCTATTATAAATAGAGCTACAATGAACACTGGGGTACATGTGTCTTTTTCAATTATGGTTTTCTCAGGGTATGCCCAGTAGTGGGATTGCTGGGTAGTTGAATCTAGAAAAATGGCACTGATAAACCTATTTGCAGGGCAAGAATAGAGACACAGACATAGAGAACAGACACTGGACACAGTGTGAGAAGGAAAGGGTGGGACGAATTGAGAGAGTACCACTGAAACATACATTACCATATGTAAAATAGATAGCTAAAAGGAAGTTGCTATATAACACAGGAAGCTCAACACTGTAGTCTGTGACAGCCTAGAGGGGTGGGGTAAGAAGTGGGGAGAAGGTTCAAGAGGGTGGGGACATATGTATATTTATGGCTGATTCATGTTGTTATACGGCAGAAGTCAACACACTATTGTAAAGCAGTTATTCTCAAATTAAAAATATAGCTTAAAAAAAGAATATAAAAAGAATAAATGCTTTTTAAATACCCCCAAAAAATAAATGCCCAAATGGAGTGGCAAATGTACCAACAGAAGTGATACAGCATAACACGCGATACTGAAGATGGGAAAAGAATAACAAGGAGGGCGCCTGAGAAGTAACGATGCCTAAACGGATTTTGAAAGCTTTGCAAAGTGGAAATCCCTAGGACCTATTTTAATTAATTAGATCCCTCTCCCTCACTTTAACTCTAATTATGGTCAGTCAGAATAATCACAGATGTCCCTGGGTTGTTTTTTCTCATCTAATTTCAAATCAGAATCAAATGTAATCCTCTTGCTTTGCTTTTAATGCCTGCATCCTACAAGGCTACTCTCAGACGCTACTACTTACTGAAAACTTCTATCTCAATTGGGTATACACTTTTTCTCCCTTTAGAAATAACAGCTTAGATACTCTGTTATGTCACTTATCAAAATCCTGCTCTGTGTCTGGGTAATTGTAATTATCGTTCTATCTTTAACAGATAGTATGCTTTCTGAAAACTCAGAGAACTTCATTAGCATTACTACCTCTGTCTCCTGACATTCATCTGTCCATCACTGACTGCAACACTGACCCCAGGGCTCGCAGCAAAGGAGGGGTTCCATAAACAATACCTCGTTAAGAAAAGCATTTTTGCCTGAGAGATGTCTTTTCACTCCTGTAGCAGACATGTGCAGTATAAATGGAATTTTAAATAAATTCCAAAGTGAATAAAACCAATATGAAAATGTACTAAGATGCCCCCTATAAATGGATTCTTTCACGAGAAACTAATCATTCAATAATGCTTAGTTTCTGATTTTTAGTCAGCGATGGAGGGACTAGAGGAAATTTCCTTTCTTGATTTGTCCCCAGAGCTCACACTCACTCAGCTCTTGGCTTATTTTAAGCTCTAGAATACAGAAGGGCTTCTGAATACCTGGGGTCTAAGTGAAAAAACAAGATTTAAATAGTGTCAGAAAATTCAAGGAAAGAAAAAGACAAACAGAAAGTGTTGAATGCTTTTTAAGTGGCCAAAAAGAAAAAGTCATCAGGTTTCTCAGGAGGGGTCATTTGGCAAAAGCAACCAAACATGACAACTTTATTCCAGCAAGGAAAGGGGGGAAAGAGACATTTTTTGAAAGATAAATACATTTGGAAGATGTCAAAAAGCTGAAATGTTATAATGGTTCAAGTTAGAATAGAGTATTAAGCCCAGGAAATAGCTTGGCAAATAACCCAGTATCTCCAAGGACCCCATAAATGATTCATGTCTCATCTTCAAAGGATCACAATGCTCATTTCTTTTCAGTGAAAAAGGTGAGGTATTCTCATTTCCTTACTTTATTTTTAAAAATTGAAATTTAAAATGTAGGAATATAGCACATTCCTAAATTTCCCCCTTAATACTGTTCAGAATCTATAATTCTTATTTCAAGTTTTGGCTGTCTGCCAAGAACTAAAACAAAACAAAACAAAAAGGCTGAAAGAATTTCTTAGGGAACTTAAATTATGCATTCCACTTTAGTGCACAGAACAGTTCCTTGTAAAATTAAATATCTCACTAAAGCTCATGGAGAAGGTTGATGAAAGACATAAACTTTGTATTCAAGGTCATTTCTTACTTTATCCTTTTGATTATGTGCTCTCTTTCCCACATCCTGATATTATTTTTTTAATGAGAGAGATGGAAAATTACTTAGAAAAGATTTATATTTGTATCTATCATGAAAGCACTTTAAATATATATTTAAGAACTTTGATCAGAAGATCTTATAAAATGAAAACAAGTCGAGAAAATTGCTTTAGTACTCAACCTCTGTGGTAGCAGCCAGTAAGAGTCAGAGATAACCAAATATAGCTAGAAAATTGTCTCAGTAATACTCAGTATGAGATTGGATTTTTTTTTTCTTTCTTTCATAGCAGGAAATAAAATATAACATTGTGCTCAGGGCTTGGAAAATATCAAAAAGGTAAACTATCAAATTCCAGTGTATTAGTTATGGTAGGCAGACTGCTATAACAGCTAAGCCCCAAAGTAAATACCATGTCAAGCACAATAGACCCTTTTCCGGTCTTAGACTAGTATAAAGGTCAGTGGAGTGGCTCCTCTCCAGGCACTCCTTCAAAGACCTAGGCTATCAGAAACTTTATTATCTTGGACATGTGATTTTCAGAATCACCTCATCCACTGTGGACAGCCAGAAGAGGGAAAAACCCACAAAGGAGCATGAGTATTTAGAGGTCAAGTCTGGAAATGGCATATTATTTTTGCTCATATTTGCCAGGTACTTGTCTGTACAAGGAGGCGGGAGTAGGTTTGCGGAGCTGTGAAACTGGTAGGTACCTAGTTCTACAATGTCCAGGAAGGGGAACAAGAATTTGGTGGACAACTTTTTGTCTTAACCACAGTCCTGTACATTGCAAGAAACAGTACTGAGTGTAAACACCTGTCAGTGAATCTAGAGTCATATAAGTTCAGAATATGTCTTCAAGTTCCCCTGTCTCTTATTTATGGGTGGAGAGTTGATGCTTCTTGAAAAATCAAAATAAATGAAGGTTTCTACAGACCCAGTCACACAAGCACAAATGATGAGTTTGGGGTTAATGTCATCACTTCTTTTTTCACTGATAGCTTTTTATGTCATTATTCTATAGTATTATTTAAATGCTGCATGGCATGCTACTATATAAATTTACCATGAAAATGAAAGTGAAAGTCACTCAGTCATGTCTGACTCTTTGCAACCCCACAGATCCCAGTTCGTGGAATTCTCTAGGTCAGAATACTGGAGTGGGTAGCATTTCTCTTCTCCAGGGGATCTTCCCAACCCAGGGATCAAACTCAGGTCTCCTGCATTGCAGGCGGATTCTTTACCAACTGAGCTATCAGGGAAGCCCTGCTGTTGCTAAGTCATTTCAGTCGTGTCCAACTCTGTGTGACCCATAGACAGCAGCCCACCAGGCTCCCCCGTCCCTGGGGTTCTCCAGGCAAGAACACTGGAGTGGGTTGCCATTTCCTTCTCCAATGCATGAAAGTGAAAAGTGAAAGTGAAGTCGCTCAGTCGTGTCTGACTCTTCGCGACCCCATGGACTGCAGCCTACCAGGCTCCTCCATACAAGGGATTTTCCAGGCAAGAGTACTAGAGTAGGGTGTCATTGCCTTCTCCATAATTTGCTTAATAATGCAGTTAAAATATACCTAACTTTTATACCATATCTCATTTAGCCCTCACAACAATGCTATGGAGTGGGTATTTTTATTAACATCCCCATCTAAAAAACGTGAAAACTGAGACTTCATAAGATAGCAAGTCTTTTATAAGATCACATGTTGATAATAGTTTTATTTACCTGTTTCTAGAATCCTTGTCAGGTTCAACTCTATTTCCCAAATAACAAACTGCATTTCAAGCATTCCTTTGTGCTCCAATTCTTCACTCTGCCACAGAAATGGGAAGACAAAAGCAATTCAGATCAGCATAGGAGAAAAAAAAAATCATAGTTATAAGCCTGCATGATAAGGTGTAGTTTATTGCTGCCCCCAAGCTGGTTTTCAAAAAATACTTCCACATGATCTACAGCTTAATCCAGAAATGGACCAAGGAACTGCACAGCTGCCATGAAACGAGTCTAAGAGGAAGGCTATTTTAAAGTTCTCTTGTTGAGCAAAATCAGTAAAAGAGTACAGGCTTCAAATGGTTGATTTTTTTAAAATAAAGACAGAATTTTGCTCCAGAAAGCAAGTACTGAGTTCACCTAATAGACTTTAGTGGTGTATTATTATATTAATAATGTCCATATCTCTTATGTTACTCATCCACAAACATTTTGCTATGTACTGTTCACACCATCTGCAGCTAAAGCAGATATTCTTTCTTCAGAAGCGATAGTCACCCAACATTAATATTACGACCTTACCCTTCAAGTTCTAGGCTGAAAGTCCTCACTTTTTTTTTTTATTACTCCAAGCTTTCTTGCAATGTCTTTTTTGTCTTTCACATACCACGGAATCTTATTAGTTTCATAGATGCTTTTTTTTCTATTGGATTACAACAGTAAATGAGGAATTTGAGTTTCCTATCTGGATACAAAAGTCCTGGCAATCTTAAGCCTTAAAACTGTCCCTCAAATAGAAGTCAACATAAAGAGTTCAGAAAAGAAAATTGAGAGCATCTCATCAGAAATCTGGTGACAACTCATTTGTGATAAGTACTATGGGAAAAAGTAGAAAGGAACAAGAGGTCAGGAGTGCAGTACCTAGACGATGAGATCATTACAAATTACTCTAACACAAGGGAAATTAAAAAGTGGCAAACAGCAAAACATGAAATGTGGCATGCATGCTTAAAGGAGGGAAAGATCATGCTAATTTGGAAGGATGATAAAAATCTTCTGAAGAAAGTTACAGTTTTAAATGGGCCTAGATGAAGTAATATAATTTCAGGGACTAGAAATGGAATGAAACACATGGGATCCATTTTCAGACGGGGAAAAAGTTCAATAGAGCTGAAGGAGACTTCTTATGTAGGAGATCATAAAACACAAGGTCTTATGAGCCATAGAGTTTGGTCTAAATTCTTTGAAATATTTTATATGAAGGATGACATATTTGATATACATGAGGACTCAGAAGGTGAATTTTGATCTATACATTTAGGTTGGCTTAGAATACACTTCTGTTAAGAATTAAGAGAAAATAGCATAGCTGTACTTCAGTTTTTTAACATAAGGTACCAATAGGAAAGGAAGAATGGGTCAGCGGAGTAGATACATTTTGGAGGTCGAATTTTTAAAATTCACAAATTGAGCTCAGAAATTGAATAGGCTTTTAAATCTATTCATACACCAGATTCAAAGAAGGCAAACTATTGAAAGTATGGGTATTGGTAACATATTTTATATATCTCTAAGATTTTCTATTAGAGAATATTAATGCTTCTTCCTGTATAGATCCAATTGCTTTCTCTGTATCTCAGTATTTTACCAAGAAGGAACTCAAGTCAGAGTGAAGCCATACACTCAGACAACTGAATGTGCTTCAAACTCAACTGAAGTTGCCTGGACTCCTGGTTCTTCCCATGACAGACCTCTGAATCGCTACATATTTTCTCAGAAAGCCAGGTGGGAAGTTTGAAGTATTATGTGGAATTCTCAAATAGCTCTCATTTGGGAATAGATTAATGAAGAGATAATAAGTTGAAATCCTGTATATCATGTCAACCTTTGTAGGTGGGAAGGATTATTATTTTTTTTAGCTTTCCACCTTCTGAACTCATCTAAATCAGATTTTCAACACCATTAATTAGACTGTAATTATTATGCTCTTACTTTGGAATGCAGGGTGGCCTTGCTTAAGGAGAGGCAGCAGAGCCATGGACAGGGTTAAGAGTGTGGGCTCTGAGATCAATCTTCTCGGATTTAAATTCTGCTTTATTATTCTACTACCCACGTGATCTTGGATAAGTTACTTAATATCTCTGTACCTCAGATTCCTAATCTATAAAACTAAGATGGTAAGAACACTAGCTATTAGGTCCTTCTGAAATTAGAGGCACTCACCTTGACTGGTTAGAAGAGCGCCTGTCACATAACATGTTGAGCATAACATGTATGCATCTGGTTCCTATAACTAAACAGGCTCCTCGAGGAAAGGGAAATGACTTAAGTAATTTTGAACCTCCTAGGATTTGCAGGATAATACATTTTGGGTTGAGGAGAGTCCCTGGTGACTCAAATAGTAAAGAATCCCCCTGCCAACCTAGGAGATGCAGGTTTGATCCTTGGGTTGGGAAGATCCATCCCTGGGAGAAGGAAATGACAACCCACTCTAGTATTCTTATATGGGGGAATCCCATGGACAGAGGAGCCCGACAGGTTGGACATGACTTAGCAACTAAACCACCACCACTACAATTTTAGGTTAAATAAAACAAGATCATTCTAGAGAAGTGTCCTGGTCTGCAGAGATTCTGGCAGCACACACACTCAGGAAGACAAGGGAAGATAGAGGGGCAATACATTTCCCTTACTGAACAGAAGAAAATCCGGAATTCAAGATCCCAGAGAAACTGAGAATGTTCACAGGCAGTTACTTTTGGTTATAATTACTTACTTTCAGATGCTTTAAGTGAACTGCTAGATGCTACACTGAGGCAACAAGCCAGTTAAGTATTGCTTTGCCCAAGAAGCTGGCCCCTGAAAAGAAATGTTTCTGTTAAAAGCCAGCCTTGAACCTCAGGAGCAAATCTATGAAGGGGCTGAAGAAGAGAAGAAACTTCAATACTTGAAAGACCATGGAATTCAATCAATGAGACCTGCATTAATAGCCAAGCTCCACCACTTCTGAGTCACGTGACAAACATATCTTACATACAGATCATGAGTGAGAGTTGTCGTGTCCCACTCTTTGTGACCCCATGGACTGTAGCCCCACCAGGCTCCTCTGTCCATGGGATTTTCCAGGCAAAAATGCTGGAGTGGATTGCCATTTCCTTCTCCAGGGAATCTTCCTGACCCAGGGATCAAACCCATGTCTCCTGAATTGGTACATGGATTCTTTACCGCTGAACCACCTGGGAAGCCCCATCCAGGTCATACTTCCCCGTGCAAGACCAGTTCAAATGCTGCCTCTTCATCAAGCATGTTCTGATTACTCCTCCCCCCTCTCTCAGAGGCTAGGGCACTCAATGCACCTGACTGAAACTAAAGCCTGAAATCATAAAGAGAGCTCACAGTATCCACTGAACTACCAGGAAGGAAAAACATTAACAGTTACACCTGTCATGAAATATCATGGACAGAGGAGCCTGGCAGGTTCCAGTCCATGGGGTCCCCAGAGTCAGACACGACTTAGCGACAGAACCACTATTAACCATGCCTATATGTATGACTATTTGGAGTGAAACAAAGAATGCAGAAAGGTGAGTTAAGGAAACAGAATGAGTTCACAAATGATTAAGTGGTTTTTGTCACTGAGGGTTATCTTTTATGTGCCAGGCACTGAGCTCATGTGAGGTTAAACTATAAAACCAGACCTGCATATCAAATGTGCAGAAGTCAGACAAGATAAGAAAACAAGGACTAGAAAGAGTAAGCAGAATGCTATGAATATAAAAAGTAGACACTACACCAAAGGAAGGGAAACCATTCAGGTGGGAAGGGTGGATGGAAGAGCCCTCCTAAGATGCATGTGCTTTATTACCCAGTTTACTTATCCACAGGCAGAGGAGCCTGGCGGGCTACAGTCTATGGAGTCACAAAGAGTGGGACACGACTGAGCAACTGGGCACACTCACACACATTACTTAGCCAGGAACTCTGTGTGGACCAAAGCAAGGTCACCATAGCACTATACGGAGCAGACGTTTGCTTGTCTGCAACCTTTCTTTGACCTGTTTCCCTGATAGCTCAGTTGGTAAAGAGTCTGCTTGCAATGCAGGAGACCCTGGTTTGATTCCTGGGTCAGGAAGATCCACTGGAGAAGGGATAGGCTACCCACTCTAGTATTCTTAGGTCTCCTTGGTGGCTCAGCTGGTAAAGAATCTGCCTGCAATGTGGGAGACCTGGGTTCAATCACTGGGTTGGGAAGATTCCCTGGAGAAGGCAAAGGCTACCCACTCCAGTATTCTGGCCTGGAGAATTCCATGAACTGTATGGTCCATGATGTCACAAAGAGTAGGACATGACTTCGTGACTTTCACTTTCACTTTCCTTGACCTGGTGTCTGCAACAGATCTCCTGCCTCTCGTGGCAGGTGAGGTGCCCTCAGGACTGAGAAAGAAGCCAAAGTCTTGCTGCATCTTTGCCCTTTCATTTTATTTATTGATTAAGTTGAGGTATAAAACCTGAAAGCCTTTCCTCCCAGATCAGGAACAAGACAAGCGTGCCACTTCCTGCCCTTTTACACACGAGCAAACATCTCTGTCCCTGAGCAGCTTACAACAGTATTCAGTGCTCTTTCACATTACATTTATATTTACAAATAGCACCAGTAAGACCACATCCTCAGCTAGTGAAAAGCAAGCAGAATCAGTGTCCAGGGAGCTCAGTCATTTCTTTACCTCTGTCAAGCTCTCCAGCAACCCATAAAACCTCTGTCCCCCCAAGCAGCTCTCAGAAACAACGCAAAAATCCTCCATATGCGCCTCAACTATTAAGATGTCCTCACAGACCTCCAGTTAAAGCGATTATAAATGGTTCCCCAGCTGCTATGCCCTGAAGCCTTTGCCTGACTTCCCACAAGGCTATGCAGACAGCAAGACAGGCCTGTCCCAAGGAGACTTAGAACTCCTTGGGTGGCTAGGATTGGCTTGAGGACTCTCCCATGTCCTTACACCCCACTTTCCTTAGACTGCTCCACACACTAGGATGCTTCTACCAAGCCCACCCCATTTCTTTCTTCTCCTTCTCTCCAGGTCAGATGTCGAAAAGTGTGATGCACTTCCAACTTTTCCCAGCTCCCTCTCTACTTCCTCTCACTGGTGTTTTCCATAATTAAGCATTTTCATCCTTTATCCTATCTTGACAGCTGCTTCTCAAAAGGCCCAGGAGAACATTGGATTGTCCAGAAAGTTCATTTGGGTTTTCCCATAAGATCATCTGAAAAAACCCAAACAGACTTATTGGCTAGCCCACTATTTTCTATATACAACTGCATATTTGCTCATTTATTCACTTATTGAAATACTTATTTCAATATGTATGATGTCTCAAGCACTCTGCTAAATACTGTATGGGCACAAAAAGGAGACTTAGTCCCTGACTTCAAAAAGCTGGGTGGTAGGAAGCAAATAAATAGACATTTGTAGCACATGATAAGTGCTTTAATGGAGGGAACCACAGAAAGATGTGGAGTCTCATGATCTAGAAATGTGGAAGAGAAGGGAGGAGGGTTCTTATGGCCTTCTGAACTGAATTCTTTAAAAAGGAAAAGGAGTTCTGCTTAAGTTGGTCTCCTTTATGGTTTGTCCTCTTGAAATAGATCCTAATCCTCCATGGTTACGTGGGCACCTATAGAGAAGGAACTATGGGCACAGAGTTTTGAGGATGAAGCAGGTCTACACCCCCACCATTTCTGACTAGATTTCACTTACCTTTAGAAAATAACCTAACTTACATAATCTGTGGACTTCCCTGATAGCTCAGTTGGTAAAGAATTAGCCTGCAATGCAAGATACCCTGGTTCAATTCCTGGGTTGGGAAGATCCTCTGGAGAAGGGATAGATTACCCACTCCAGTATTCTTGGACTTCCCTTGTGGCTTAGCTAGTAAAGAATCTGCCTGCAGTGCAAGAGACCTGGGTTCAATCCCTGGGTTGGGAAGATCCCCTGCAGAAGGGAAAGGCTGCCCACTCCAGTATTCTGACCTAGAAAATTCCACGGGCTGTGTAGCCCATGAGGTTGCAGAGTCAGAGACTACTGAGCGACTTTCACTTTCACTCTTTCACTTTCATATAATCTATAGAAGTTGCCTGGTCCTTATCCCTCCAAAAAATTAAAGGAGCACAAAAAAATCTCTACTTCCACACAAAACCCTTCATCCCCAAATTCATAATGTTCCAGTCCCATTAAAGTAGCAATTAGTTCTCAAAATTTATAGATGTACATCAAAAGTCCAGATTTTTTTAATTGTTTAAATTATTTCTAATCAGAGGATAATTGCTTTACAATGTTGTGGTGATTTATCCCATACAACAACATGAATCAGCCATAAGTATACACTTTGGCCACCTGACGTGAAGAGTCGACTCATTGGAAAAGAGCCTGATGCTGGCAATGATTGAGGGCAGGAGAAGAGGTGGCAGAGAATGAGATGGTTGGATGGCATCATCAACTCAATGGACATGAGTTTGAGCAAACTCAGGGAGATGGTGAAGGACAGGGAAGCCTGGTGTGCTGCAGTTCGTGGGATCACAAAGAGTCGGACATGACTTAGCAACTGAACAACAACAATGCATATATCCCCTTCCTCCTGAACCTCCCTCCCACCACTCCCCATCCCATCCCTCTAGGTAAATGGAACTTTGTATTTCATCAAAAATAAAGAGTCTCATTTAGGGGAAAAAAACCTGGACTCCCTGGGAGGCAATGCAGGGTGTGTGGATATAGCCCAGGCTGCACCTCGTCCTCATGCCTAGGGCTCCATGAGAATTGCAAATGTGTTCTAGTCCTGGCACTCCTCATCTCAGTGTGACCTCGAACAACTTGCTTTACCACTAACCATGTTTTCTCATGAGTCTAATTATCTTCAAGTTTACGTCTAGTTTTAGCCTTTTAAGATTTTTAATTTAATTAATTCAAGAGCAAATGACAAGTTAGAGTCTCATGAGAAGAGAGTCTGCCAATGAAGACTCTGGGTGAAGAAAATGGAATTCAGTATTTGGAGAAAGAGGCAACCTCTGTGTTTTTTCTGTGGGTAATTTCTGTGCCATTGAAGGGACATAATCCTATGTTTCCTTTGTGGATAATTCAGAACAATATCGGACAGGAAATGTGCCCCGTATTGTGGGTGGGTAGCCAAAACTCAAGGAGAACTTTAAGGTGAGATTCCTGGGCCTTATAGTTACATAGTGGGCAAGTATACACCAAAGGCAGCCTCTTATGCACACAATCACACTTTAGAGTGTTGATCTGAGAGCACAGTGACAAGAAGTCCCCTTCACTGGACCCAAATAAGACAAAAACAGCCCTAAGTAACAATCTGTAAGTGCGATCAAAAGATAACATTTTAAAATACATTTCTCAGGAAAGTTGAACACTTTGAAGTCTAACACTCACAAATATCACTAAACACATTTTAATGGAACATGAGTCACAGACAAAAGGTGGGTGTAGGAGAGCAAAAGCAAAAAAGTTACACCGGAGGCAAGGTTTGGGGTGTTGGGGACTTGCTTTTGAAACATTCTTGCTATTTCGTTAACAGGAACATTCTTATTCTTCCAATCCAGAATGTCATACCAGGGCTGATGTCAAGTCACAAAACTAGGCCAAGTGTGTCTGTCTATGCCCCTTGGAAACAGTGATAGCATTTAAAAATTAAAGATTATTTCAAGTCATAAGACTATAGAACATTATATCTAGGAAAAATCTCAAAAGTCACCGAGTCCACACCCGCTCTGTTGGGTTAAGTCTAGGAACAAGTGACTAGTCCCTGGACAAGCGCTAGATTGGAGTCAGAGCTGGGAAGAGAATTCACACCTCTGTATCATGGTTTTCCTTCTGTAATTTGCTGTCTGTGTGGAGAATCATCCCAGAAAGCAACATCATCACATTCTCCCCCTTAGGCCAGAGTGGTGTCCTACCCAGAGTCACGATTTGCTAAGAGTACTCAGCAAATGTTCAACAACCAGATTAATGAAGACCCCCTTTCCAGAGACATGGCCAAACCATGATGTGTAGTCACTCTGAAAGCTCAAAATAAGCAAAATGATCTGTTGTAAATCACTAACTAACAAAAGACTGAAAGAAAATGCCTGTGGTTGTTAGCTCATGTCCCGGACATTGTGGGAGCTACTCCCCTGAAATAGGTCTCCTATTTCCATTTTTATCAAACTGACATTCAGTCAAGACAGAGCTCCTTAATATAAAGTTCCTCAAGGACAATGCTAAATACTTTCCAGAAGTGAACATTTTAAAGAAAATAACAGCTACTGGCACCAGAGTCCATCAGAACTTTCACCCTCTCTATACAAAGTTTCTGCTTTGATCTTAACTATCCTACAATGTGCCCTTCTTCTCTGAAAGCAAGGCCCATTGAATTGAACCCTGAATGTCCCAGAAAGTCACAAACTCAGAATTTAGGCAGAATTATAATTTTGAGAATGTATGTAACTGAAGACTCAGAATGAGTCTGAGTGATGATCAGGTCAGTTCAGTTCAGTTCAATTGTTCAGTCATGTCCGATTCTTTGCAACCCCGTGGACTGCAGCATGCCAGGCTTCCCTGTCTATCACCAACTCCCAGAGTTTGTTCAAACTCATGTCCATTGAGTCAGTGATGCCATCTAACCATCTCATCCTGTGTCATCCCCTTCTCCTCCTGCCCTCAATCTTTCCCAGTACCAGTGTCTTTTCCAACAAGTCAGTTCTTTGCACTAGGTGGCCAAAGTATTGGAGTTTCAGCTTCAGCATCAATCCTTCCAATGAATATTCAGGACTGATTTCTTTTAGGATGAACTGGTTGGATCTCCTTGCAGTCCAAGGGCCTCAAGTCTTCTCCAACACCACAGTTCAAAAGCATCAATTCTCTGGTGCTCAGTTGTCTTTATAGTACAACTCTCACATCCATACATGACCACTGGAAAAACCATAACTTTGACTAGACAGACCTTTGTTGGCAAAGTAATGCCTCTGCCTTTTAATATGTTGTCTAGGTTGGTCATAACTTTTCTTCCAAGAAGCAAGTGTTTTTAATTTCATGGCTGCACTCACCATCTGCAGTGATTTTGGAGCCCAAAAAAGTGAGGTCTGTCACTGTTTCCATTGTTTCCCCATCTATTTGCCATGAAGTGATGGGACCAGATGCCATGATCTTAGTTTTCTGAATGTTGAATTTTAGCCAACTTTTTCACTCTCCTCTTGCCTTTCATCAAGAGGCTCTTTAATTCTTCTTAAGTTTCTGCCATGAGGGTGGTGTCATCTGCAAATCTGAGGTTATTGATCTTTCTCCCGGCAATCTTGATTCCAGCTTCTGCTGCATCCAGTCCAGCATTTCTCATGATGTGCTGTGTATGTAAGTTAAATAAGCAAGGTGACAATATACAGCCTTGACATATTCCTTTCCTGATTTGGAAGCACTTCCAGCTCTAACTGTTGCTTCTTAGCCTGCATACAGATTTCTCAGGAGGCAGGTCAGGTGGCCTGGTATTCCCATCTCTAAGAATTTTCCAGAGTTTGTTGTGATCCACACAGTCAAAGGCTTTGGCATAGTCAATAAAGCAGAAGTAGACATTTTTCTGGAACTCACCTCTAATAGTTAAAGCGTCTGAAAACATCTCTGTCTCCATTTATGACAGTGTCCTCATGCAGTTCCATGGCTTTGTATATTATTAATGTGCATTATGTGGCATCACCGATTCAATGGACATTAACGTGGCAAACTCCACGAGATGGCGAGAGACTGGCAGGCCTGGTGTGCTGCAGTTCACGGGGTCACAAAGAGTCAGACACAACTTGGCAACCGAATAAAAACAAATGTGCATTAAACAGCAAGCACACCTTTCATCTCCAAGCTTTTCCCTGGGCTTGATATCTGTTATAGCTATATCAAGCTATGCATCCATCCCAACATCCATGTCTCTAAGTCTTTCACCCCTATTACCTCAGAATGTGACCTTGTTTGGAGATTAAGGTCTTCCTAGAGGTCATCACGTTAAAAAGAAGTTAGTAGGGAGGCTCCTAATCCAGTGTGATTATAAGAAAAGGAAGTTTGAATGCAGATGTGTGTTGAGGAAGAAAATATAAAAGAGACATGCAGAGAAGACAGCCATCTGTAAGTCAAGGAGAAAGACCTGGAACAGATCCTTCCCTCACAGCCAGTAAACCAGCTGACCCTGAAGTTGTGGGCATCTGGCCTTTGCAACTGTGAGACATTAAATTTCTGTCAATTAAACCACACATTTTAGGGTACTTTGCTACAGCATCCCTATCAAATTAATACAGTCTCTCTATTTGAACACCTAATATATATCTCAAAATATCCAAGACCATAGCTTGCATGTCACCTGCTCCAACCTGGGAGTCTCCAGGAGTCCCTATTTTTTAAAATGGCAATTATACTCTGTAGGTCTCTATGACCAAAACCAGTGAAATCACCCTTGAGATCATAGCTTCCTTTCATATTCCTTAAATAGTTCAATATTTGATTACTGTACCTTTAGATAATATCCACAAGTGGACCACTTTTGTCACCCAAATCAAACTAACATCACCAGTTGCCTGGATTGGTATAATAGTTTACCTGTCTCTGTCCTTCCCCATTTGTTCTCTGACAGTCTAAACTCCACACACAGCAGCAAGGGTGATACTTTTAGGTGAGATCATCTGAATTCTCTCCTCAATACTTTAAAAAAAAATCTTTATTTATTTATTTAAAATCCTCCCAAGGTGGTTAAGTCCCCAGTTAAGGAGGCATCCTAGGTAACACTGAGACTGCTTCTCTTATCTCTTTCTTCATTTCATCTGCTTTGTCCCAATCAATCTAGCCTTCTCGTTGTTCCCCAAGGGTCCTTGAACTGACTACCCCCTCTGAGATAGAATCATCTTCCCTTATATATCCGCTGTTCCATCTCCTTTCCTTATTCATGATTTAGTTTTTTCCTACCAACTAAGGATTTTTATTAGGAATAAAATATGGTTCTTTCTATCTGCCCTGAAATCTCGAAAGCATGTGAAAAGATCAGCCCTGAACTAACCGGTCCTACGCATACTTGTGTTTACTCTGTTAATTTGTGTCAGAAGACATATATAAAATTAAAATTATCAGTTGTCACTCTGTTGCTGTCAATGTGCCTGCTGCTGGAAAATGCACATTTCCTTCTACTTTCTGTTTCCATTTTGCTTTAGGAAACCAAATCCCAGATTACAGTTTCTAGCAATTCAACAGGGGCATGGATGATTAAAAGGCCCTATCCTGCCTTGCCCTCACAAACCTCACAATCACTTATTCTTCATGGTATGAAGAAAAGCCTTTTTAAGGAAGCTGGAGGTGAAGGAAACAAAGAGGGGCTATGTTTATAATTAAAATTTGAGTGAGCAAAAAATATATTTGGGCAAACAGCATTGACTCCTTTGAAGGAAAATTTGTTGCTCAGAAAAAACCTAAGCCTTTTGGTGTGGGAAGTAAAGCAGGACTTGAAAAAGCAAGAAGTGATCTATCTGCACTGTCCCCTCAGGCCAACATGGCTGAGAAGCTAGGGCGAGTCATGTGGGAGAAAGGGGCAATGTTGCTCGAGGGTCACTATCTCCTCCTTAACAGGAATATAGTAGAAAGTTCTCAGTTTTCTGGACTTTCCTCATGGCTCAGCTGGTAGAGAATCTGCCTGCTATGCAGGAGACCTGGCTTCGATCCCTGGGTTGGGAAGATGCCCTGGAGAAGGGAACGGCTATCCACTCCAGGATTCTTGCCTGGAGAATTCCAGGGACTGTGTCCATGGGGTCACAAAGAGTCGGACGCGACTGAGCGACTTTCACTTTCACTTTCTTAGTTTTCTAGAACCAGGCATATTGAAAAGTAGTCACTCATCATAGTTCAAAGTTAAAGGAGGTGTTGGCTCCACTGGTCCTCTACTCTTGCTAATAAAGAGAACACAGGGATTGAATAGGAAATGGTAGGCATGTAGAAACAAAGATACCACCCAAAGCAAGATGCCAGGGGATTGAAATGATATGTTTATCATGGAACCCAAAGTACTCCTGGAACTCAGGCAGAAACTAAATAGAGCTCTTCTAAAATTCAAAAACTATTATTTATGTGTCTTATGAAACTTACATAAGTGAAAGTTTCTAAAGAGGGACTCTTAAAGGCAGCCATTGGCAGCTGGTTAAAAATAAACTCTACAGAGAAGTGGCTCTGTATCTATGTCTAGGACTACCCTTAAGAGTGCCTCAATTTAATGAAGAACAGATATGCAGGACAATTTTAATGTTGTGTATATATGTAGGGTGGAGATGATAGAGGTAAAGATAGAGATGAGAGAGACATTAGTGCCTGTGTTCCTATACTTGACAAACCCATGGAGCCCTAGCATCCCGTGCTAGATAATTGGCTAGAAATATAAATCTAACACAGGTCCGATAAGCTGTCACAACCAAGAGAAGCCTACGGAGACTCAGCGTAATGTAGTATCCTGAATAGGATAATGAAACCAAAAAAGATCATTAGAGGAGAACTGGGTAAATCAATAAAATATGAACTTTAGTTAATAATAAAGTATCCATATTGATTCTTTAAAGTTGTGACAAATGTACTATATAAATGTAAGATGTTAATAATAGGGAAGCTGGATGTGATATATAGAAACACCATACTATCATCCCAATAATTCTCAAAATCAAAGCTGCTCTCAAATAAGACTATTTTTAAAAACTGGTTACATTTAAAATAAAATCCAAATCCCTATCATCCCCATCAAGATCTTACCCCTGCTCACCCTTCCCATGACACCTTGCCCCCACCCACTCCTTTGCAGTCAATGAGTTTTAGCAGATCACTCCTTCACATCACATTCCTGTTTCGGGGCCACCACACATATTGTTACAGCCTCCTGGGATGTTCCTCTCATGACACCAGATCATGTATTCCTCATCACTCAGGGCTCAGCTCAAGCATCCTTTCCTCAGAAACAAGCCTGTCCTGAAGCCCCAAAGCACAGCACGTGCCCTCCACGCTGCTATCTTCTCTCTCATCACTTTATATGCTCTTTCCTTTCTTAGAGGGCGTCCCTGGTAACTCAGATGATAAAGAATCCACCTGCAATGCAGGAGACCCTGGTTCAATTCCTGGGTTGGGAAGGTCCACCGGAGAAGGGATAGGCTACCCACTCCAGTATTCTTGGGCTTCCCTGGTGGCTCAGCTGGTAAAGAATCTGCCTGCAATGTGGGAGACCTGGGTTTGATCCCTGGGTTGGGAAGATACCCTGGAGAAGGGAAAGGCTACCCACTCCAGTATTTTGGCCTGGAGAATTCCATGAACTGTATAGCCTATGGAGTTGCAAATAGTCAAACATGAATGAGTGATTTTCATTTTCCTTTCTAAGAAGGTATTATTAGTTAGAATTCTCTTTTTATTAGTGTTTATTTACCATCTCTCTCTTACCACATCTTAAGTTCCCTGTAGGTAGAGACCGTTTCTGGTTTGCTCACCGCTGAACATCCAGCTCCTAACGTAATGCTTGCCCTATGATAAGTGTTCAAAAAATATATTTGGAATTAACTAAATGACATATTGTGGGCACGAAGGTCTATTTTAGCAAATTGTACACTAAGCATCCAATATCGTACCTATCATGCCATGTACATGTGCTCAACAGTGATCTCTTTATTGTGCTAGATACCTGGGGTACAGATAAAAATCACACACAGGTCTACTTTTAAAGGCCATTTATTAAAGAGAAGACTAGAAAGCAAGTGAGTCATTAGAATTCAGTGTGACACTTGCCATGGAAGGACAGAGTGTGAGCATCTAGTCTGAAGGTCCAGTAATGCTTCATGGAGTAACGTTGAACACTGAGGATCAATTCTATCACTTGCGCTCTATCTGGTAAATAACTTCATAAATCTGTGCTTCAGTTTTCCTATTTCCAAGTTGATAAAAATGAATGAGAGACCATCTAAAATCCATTATCTGGCATTCTTCAATTCTCAGTAGGGTGCAGGTTTTATGAACTGCTTTTTGAATTTACAGTACAAGGAGTTCACAACTACATGGTTCTTTATAAACAGGCAGTTTCCTCAGATCTCTTATTTTCTCCCAAATAATAGGAGAGTATGATACCCAAAACTTACCCAAAATTTTCAAGTTATTTTCTGGTCTGAAGGTTCTGATAATCCTGGGTCACACAGTGACAGTTCTCATTCCAACATAATTCATCTTAATGGACTTATGAATATTCAAACTAAAAATCTGGAAAGCAGTGCAAAGGGTGTGAAATTAGGAACCTTCCATTTGGTGATTAACTAGACTCTATGTTATTCTCATAACAAAGACCATGAAAGTTTCTCACTGCCAACACATAAATTTTCAGCTTCTATGAACAAAAACAGTCACAAAAATGTTGGCTTTATTATATTATCCAGCTGATATTTCTTTTTGAACTTTCATGAGTACCCCAATACATGCTCACCCTGTTGTTAAAGATCAAGATATTGAAATATGGCTGAATGCGTGGTTATAAAAATAGCACCTGGCACATAGCTGCCATTTACTACTAACTATATATTAACTTAATAAGCATACATGAAGCACTGTGTGGAGATGTGAAGACAAATGATCTGTAGGGATGTGGTATAAGGAATATTGCAGGCTCAGTCGCTTCAGTCATGTCTGACTCTTTGTGACCCTATGGACTATAGCCCACGAAGCTCCTCAGTCCATGGGATTCTCCAGGAAAGAGTACTGGAGTGGGTTGCTATGCCTTCCCGATCCAGGGATCGAACCCAGGTCTCCTGCATTACAAGCAGATTCCTTACCACTGAGCCACTGGGGAAGCCCAAACGGGCTACTACTTGGTCACAAAAAGGTTGAAATAATGCCATTTGCTGCAGCGTGGATGAGCTTTGTGAGTATCATACTAAGTGAAGCAAGTCAAACAGAAAAAGACAAATATCACATATCACTTATACTTATTTACAAAACAGAAACAGACTCACAGACACAGAAAATAAACTTATGGTTACCAAAGGGGAAGGGGGAGAGGATAAATTCGGAGTTTGGGACCAACAGATACACATTACTATGTATAAAATAAATAAACAATAATGTCTTACTCTATAGCGCAGGGAGCCACATTCAATGTCCATAGCCATATTCAATATCAATAGCCGTATTCAATAACTTATAATGGAAAAGAATCTGACAAAGAATATATATATATACTATATATATATATAACTGATTTACTTTGCTATACAGCACAAACTAAAGCAAAATTGTAGACCAACTATACTTCAATTAAAAGTGCAGATGATAATAGTTATATAGAGAGGATATTATTATATATAGAGGAGGGAGAGAGGAGATAATCAATATCTCCTTCTATATATAAAAGAATCAATATTAAGAGACAATGAGGAGTTCAGAGAAAAATAAGCTGAGAAACATGTTAGGATGGATTATACTCAGGCAGGAGAAGCAAAAGTTCCACCATTTGTACTGTAACATAAGTAGAGAATTTGAAAGGGATGTACTTAAGTTGGGAGGTGACAGAAACATTTTCTAAGACTGACTACACCTCCTCAGAGTGCTATTTTCTTAAAGCTTGTTAAAGCAAGTTAGTCGCTCAGTCTAACTCTTTTTGAACCGCATGGACGGTAGCCTGCCAGGCACTTCTGTCCATGGGGTTTTCCAAGCAAGAATACTAAAACGGGTAGCCATTTCCTTCTCCAGGGAACCTTCCCAACCCATGGATCGAACCTGAATCTCCCACACTGCAGGCAGATTCTTTACCAACTGAGCCACCACTTGTTAAATCAATGGGTCCAGTGAGGGTGTGCATTCATCTCTCTTCCTTTTAACAAAATTCTAGTAAACACTTGGAGTAGTAGTCAGAAAACTGGGTAGAAAGCATGAAATATGATTTCCAGTTATGACTTTACCATTTACTGGACTTTCATCTCTGAATATAATGCAATCACAGGTGTACAAGAATGTTTCTATTCAGCACAGTGCTTGAACATGGCAGTGATCCATGGGATGGATGCAAATTCCCTACCTGACTTATAGTGATGTTGTGTGGATAAATAAATATTGAGTATGAGAGTGCTTCATCACAAAGTTGGCAAAATCTACATACAGGTATGGGATTACTGGTTTCTTTGTTTTGTTTCTTTTTCCTTAGAGAATCTACTTTTAAAAACAGTTAAAAATAAAAGAGGAGAACATCAAAATCATTAACTTAGAGGACACCAAAGTGTGCGGCAGTGGGATGGAAGGAGAAGACACACTCAGTTCCTCTACTGAACATTCAGCGAGTAAGCAAGAGCTGGAACTGAGGCCTGTAACCTTGAAGCCACCCTGGCAGGCAGGAAGCCCAGCCAATGAGAGCAGAGCCCAAAGGAAGAGCAGCAAGAGTGGCCTTCAGCCAACTATAGATCTCACTTTCTATTCTGAGCTTTACTTAAACCTCGCTTCCCCTCTTGGCATATATCCAATCTTAAATAAAACAGAAGCCAAAGTGGTCTGTGTGAGAAGGAGGTAAGCCTCAAGCAACATCATCAATGACCCACCACTGACCCCCAGCCAGGCAGACTCAGCAGCCCAGAATTCTCCTAAGAGTCTGCAGGGGGTTTGTCTGGGACGCTGTGTTTCCCATAACCACGTCCAGTCTCTTCGCTGTCACTGTATGAACAAGGACAACAGTGAGAATCTGTTCCTTCCCACTTGACCCCTCCCATCCTCTGGTATGGCTTCTCAAACTCACCCCCTACATACTTGCTGCCTGGTAAGGGCGGTGCTTTCAATAAATATTCAATGAATGAATGAATGAGTAAATGAATGATCATGCTATGAACTGTACTGCATGCTGGGGAATGACAACACACTTAAGCTTGACCCTCGCCAATGGGAAAGAATTAGTACAAGAACAATAATAGGAGCACGGTGGCTTCCCATGAGCTAATTTGGTTTGGCTTCCATCAGACCTTGAGCGGATCTCATACTCAGTGTATTCCACAGCTCTGTCAGTGGGAGGCAGGTTCAGATTCATTCAGTAGACTTTTTTAAAGCATTTTTAAAATTTTATCTATTTATTTTTGGCTGTGCTGGGTCTTCATTGCCATGCTCAGGGTTTCTCTAGTTGCAGCAAGCAGGGGCTGATTTTCATTGTGATGCACAGGCTTCTCATTGCAGCAGCTTCTCTTGTTGTAGAGCACAGCCTCTAGGCACACAGGCTTCAGTGGCTCCAGCTCACAGGCTCAGTAGTTGCAGCTCGTGGACTCTAGAGCACTGGCTTAGGACTTGTGGTGCATCGGGCTTAGTTGCTCCATTGGAATGTGGGATTTTCCCAGACCATGAATCCAAGCCACATTCCCTGCTTTGGCAGGCATATTCTTAACCACTGGACCACCAGAGAAGTCCAGTCTGGTAGCTTTTCAGGGTCAGAGGAATATACCTGTCTATCCCCTCCCTGGCCCTCCTCTGTTTTGATGTCAAAGGAAGTACATCTCTTAGATGAATAGTGTATGAAGAAAACCTATAGTAATAGCAGCTAAAATTTACTCAGCATTTACTACCCTTCTAAATGTTTCACATATATTATTTGATCCTTTCAGATTGCTCAGGATTGTTGTAGTCTGCAGTTTATGGATAAAGAAAATGAAACAAAGAGAGGCTAAGATACTTGTCCAAACCAGACAAATTATAGCAAGACTTAGGAACCAAAACCAAGTAGGCTACCATCCAAAGCTATACTCTCACCCACTACCCTTTACTGCCCTAAGAGGAGAGTGAAGAAATGCCAGGACCCCTGAGGATAATGATGCATTGATTAGATTTCAGAGACAAGCCAAAGCAAGTGCACACTCAAAGATAAACGTATCTCATTCAAGGCTATAACATGTCATTAATACAAAATCTCATTGAACTCCTTATGTGCAGAGCACCCTCCAAGGCAAAGTGAGATGATAACAATAAGCAATAATGAAGTACTCGCCATGATAAGGCTCAAATACTAGACTAGGTTACGTAACCAACCTGGCAGGAACAGGATTCTAACTCAAGTCTGTCTGACCCTGCAACACCTGAACTGCCTCCATAGCAGCACACGGCTTCTCGAGGAGAGAGATTAAGGGTCTTAAGACCCTGATGGTGGCACACTGTGGTATTCTGGGTTGTTCTCTCTACTCCTGGGTTTTCTTGCCTGGCCTCCCTTCAAGCTGTGTGTGTGCTCAGTCGCTTCAGTCCTGTATGATTCTTTGTGATCCTATGGATGGTAGCCCGGCAGGCTCCACTGCCCATGGGGTTCTCCAGGCAAGAATACTGGAGTGGGTTGCCATGTCCTCCTCCAGGGGATCTTCCTGACCCAGGGATCGAACCCATGTCTCTTATGTCTCCTGCATTGGTAGGAAGGTTCTTTACCACTAGCACCCCTTGGAAAGGCCCCGTTCAAGCCACTTACAAGCTAACGCATAACAACTAAGTGGACAGTCCACACTGCATAACGCAAATGTCAACTAAGGTATCCTGTCTTTTTCCATTTCTAATGAAACTGGCTCAAACAACCTTCTCCATGTGATTGTCACTCCATATTTTTGCAATATCTCCAGGAAGTTTGGGTTCCCTCTGAGCATGTACAGGCTTCTCTGGACCAATCTTCTCTTCAAACATTCCCACATGAAATATGTCAGGACTTATTGGAATTTTTCCACCCAGATAATGACTTGTCCACCTTTGACCAATTAGAAAACTTCCATCGTCATTTTCTTACTGGATGCTGGAGACATGTCTCCTTGCCCTCCCCTCTATGGTAATGATTTTCGTACTGGGTCTCTTCATACCCAGGGAAAGTTTCTTATATTTCCATTTGTCCAGGACAATGGGTTGAAGCCCAGATTTATCTCTCAACATTACTCTTTATCCTTGAAGTCAGGATTTTTTTCTTAAAATTCTGACCCCCAAACTCTAAGAAGAAATGTTACTATAGAGGGTTGCTGCCTACTCTCTCAGAGTCTTTACCTCCAGAAAAGAAATGAGAAGCTCTAGCAATGAGCTTGATCACAACCAGGGAAACAGATGACTCAGCGTTCCAGCCTGGATTCATATTCTCATCCTTCCCTATCTACTTTTAAAACACATTCGGAGGTCTTTAGTGAGTTGGTTTATGTTTCAAAAAAAGGCTGACACACAGATAGTTCTAACCATCCTTCTGATAAAACTTGTTTCCATGGAGTCTATGTAGAGTCTATCCATATTACTGATTTCAAGCAATATGCAAGTATCAGTAAGTAGCCCAAAGTCATTGAAAGAGATATTTGGCATTTCGAGGTTGCAGATGGATTGTGTATACAGTTTCATGGGTTTTGTGTCTCTTGGTTTTCCTTCCCCGCCTCACAGATCCTGCAATATTGCAGCATCTCCATGGTACAGTATCTATGCACAGTTTACAAGCCTTCTCTCCAGTGACTGAGAAAACCCACTCTTTCACATTACATATGGCCTCTGCCAAATTAGATTTGCTAATGTTGTGCCTCTCAATATGGATCCATTCACCCAAACATTCTTGCCCAGTAGTTTGATCAATAGCAAGCATATTTGCTGTAGAACTTGTAAGACCTCCCAGGCAACAATAAATACAAAGAAAGTAAGGATACAGAGACTATGGTTTCCAAGATGCTTAACTTGGAATCTTCCTAACTCCTCTGTCCATGGAACTTTTCAGGCAAGAACCCTGGAGTGGGTTGCCATTTCCTTCTCCAGGGGATCTTTCAGAACCCAGGATTGTTTCTTACATTGGTGGGTGGATTCTTTACCACTGCACCACCAGGGAAGCCCATGGGAGCAATTAACTGGCTATAACTTAGAAATGTAGAAGCCAGACAGCACAGAAGAAACTTAATGTTAATCACTGAAACTTCTTAGACCTTAATTAGAACAGATAAATAAAAACATGACTTGTGGTTGTCTTGCACTAGCAGTTTAATACCGTGTGTAATTATTTTCTTACCATTTTTCCACTACCTTTCCTTTCTTTCACAGCAAGAGTAGGTTTGTAATTCTTCACTCCATTCTTCACCTGTAATTCTTCACTCCATCAATATAATTTTTTTTGTAACCTTGGCTGTGGTTAAGTATTTGTGATTCTTCATTCCATTTCCAGAAAATTTAGAAACCATCTGAGATCACTAGGGCACTACCTGTTGTATCAAGGGCTACACCTAAACAAAATCACTCAGCAACTCCTTCTATCATTCACTTCAAGTCAAAACAATGAAAACACGTTAGGGGACATGAGGTAGAGATAGTAATCCTGAATTAAGAATTGGAAGCACTGGTCTGACTTTTTTCTCCTGTGTGATTTTTGGCAAGTCCCCTAATCTCTCAAAATCTGTTTCCTTACCTATAAAATGGAGATTATAATAGCACATACCTGTTCTTTCCTCCACTTTAATAAAACTTTCTGTTGTTCCTTGTGTATAACGAATTTTGATCCATATTCCTCCTTTAACCTATCTCTATCCAATCCATCACCAAATGCACCTACTTGTCAAATTTCCCACAAATTGTCCAATTCCAAGTTGTACTGCTAAAACGCTAGCTTAAGCAGCACAATCTCTTACCTATAGTAGTAAATGTTTTTTCTATCTGATTTCCATTGCATTTCTCCAAGACATTTTCAGGAGTACTTTTTTAATATATAATTCAGACCATGAAACTTCAAAGATTGAAAATCCTTTTAAAATGTTTTCTAGGATCAGCTATTCTTTATTTGTAAATATTTCAGTCTGTGGTGGCAGCCTAGAGGCTTGAACCTCTGTTTGTTGCCCCTGAAGAGTATTTCAAGATTTTAATTAGAGCCTCCCATTTAAAAATCAGGAGATTTTACATAAAATTCAGATTCCCAAGTATCTTGGAAAATCAGAAGATTTTATCACATTCTGACTGATTTCCTGTGGCAACAAGAAATTGGAACAGATTAGTTACTCCAGATTTGAACAAGACATGCCTCTTCGAGTTTGCCACACTATTCACCATTATTGTCTTCTACAGGGCCTACTTTATTGAAGAATATATCTTCCTGGTTTCAATATGCATTTGAGTTTTGGTTTTTTTTGTTTGTTTGTTTGTTTGTTTGTTTGCATTTGAGTTTTTAACATCCAGTCTGGATAAACTAAGGTGGATTTTTCCAGTTTATATTGAGATCCTGGCCTAATCCTAGAAATGATTTCCTCAAACCTGGCTTGTATTCATGGCTAGACAGACTGATATAGAGTTTTAAGTCTTTATTTTAAAAAGCATGTAGAACAAAGCTTCATTGGGGAACTGACAGCTGTATACACATTTTTCTTTCATAAGAATTGTATTATATGCTTATTTGAATGGCCAAAACCCAAATATCTGACAGTATCAACTCCTGGACCAGGATGCAAAGCAACAGAAACTGTCATTTACTGCAACATGAAGCAACTCTTTCGAAAGACAATTTTTCAGTTTTTTATAAAACTAAACAGTCTTACTATCAAGTAATCATGCTGCTATATATTTACATAACTGATTTGAAAATCTATGTCCACACAAAAATTCATATACAAATATTTATAGTAGTTTTATTCATGATAATCAAAAACTAAAAGCAACTGAGGTAGGTAGGTAAATGGAAAAACTAAATATGGTACATTCATATAATAAAATATTATTCAATGATAAAAATAAAGGATCTTCGAAGTCATGAAAAGACATAGATGAATCTTAAGAGCTTATTGCTAAGAGAAAGAAGCTGATTTGACAAGGCTACATACTGTATGATTCCAATCATACAACATCAGAGAAAAGACAAAACCATAGAGATGGTAAATGGATTAATGGTAAATCAGTTTGCCTCTAAATTGAATGAATGATAAAATGTAGCAAGAGAAACCTTTATCCAAGGATCTGTCCTTTTCTCCTAGCTAAGGGTACCTGCCCCTTTGCTACTGCTGCTTAACTAGGAACAATTCTATTAGTGACCTCAACATTCAATAACCTCAATGTGTGTGTCCATGTGTGTGTGTGCATGCACGTGTGCTCAGTTGCTCAGTAGTGTCTGACTCTTTGTGACCCCATGGACTGTAGCCTGCCAGGCTCCTCTGTCCATGGAATTTTCCAGGCAAGAATCCTGGAGTGGGTTGTCATTTCCTACTCCAGGGCATCTTCCCGATCCAGGGTTTGAATCCACATCTCTTGCACCTCCTGCATTGGCAGGTGGATTCTTTACCCCTGTGCCACCTGAGAAACCCCTCAATGTGTGTACTTTCTGGCAAAAACTGGACTAGAAAATATAATGTGAACTTAATACTACAATCACTGCACCATTTTATACAGAGTTTAGAATCCACCCAAGAGGAGAATTTCTCTAAGAGTAGATTTCTTGTCCATTTGCTTATCTACTTGCAAGCAGAGAAGCTTCCCCCCTGCAGAGAGGCATTGAAGATAGTCCTTGGCCTCCTTAAAAATTCAGGAGGAGGGCAGTGAAAGAGAGAAACATGATGGAGACCATCAACATCTTAGTAACTCTCAATTTAAAATATGGCCTGATAAACATTATCTTCTCGACAACCAGAGTAGCCACCAGCTCTCCCTTGGGGAAGAGCTACTAAATAGTAGAGAAAGAGGGAGAGGTTTCCTTCCTAGAACTTCTCTGAGTTGGATGAACATGGGGAGAGAAGAAGGGATTCCCATCCATCCCTGTTTCACCCAGGCCAAAGGAATTTTGCAATTTCACATATAAACATTGATAGCAAATGATAAGTGAGGCTTGTTGCAGATTTATTACACAGCAAATCCCTCATGCAAGATTTGCAATGACCTGATGCAAAATTTGTAATGATGGTGGGAACAGAGAAGTCCCCATATCCTTATACCATTCATATTTTGAAGACATTTTGTCTGTCCTTGCTTCCCAACCTCTGATCCTCTCTCTCACCATTCCACACCCACTACCCTCTAGGTATACACAAACAAAAAGGACGACTGTATAGCTTGAGTTAGACAAAGAAGAAACACATTCCTGAAAGCCAGGAGAGATCATTGATCATCCAACAGGGAACAAGAAGATTCTAAATGATCTATGGTAACCAGATGTCCAGGTTTACCTGGAACTGAGGGTCTCCCAAGAGACAGGACTTTCAGAATTAAAATCAGATAAGGCCCAGGCAAATCAGAATAAGTTGGGTACCCAACTTAGGCAAGCTGATGAATAGCTCTTATCCCCGTTATCTCAGACTTATCCTTGAGGCGTTAGGTTCAAGGCCAATATTCAAAAAAGCAAATTCCTCCCTCTCCAGCATGACTGGGAGATTTTGCTCTCCTTACTCTCTGTCAGGGAGAGCAGAGTGCTGGGACTCTCTTGTATGTCTGCTGACAATTTTTCAGGAAAAAAAAAGAACAAGATTATGATAGAGACTTCCAGTCTATGAAGTACTTTTTGCAACCTTCTCCCACTGCCATTTCTACAGAAGGCAAAGTTGGAGGGGATGGTATGTGAAAATCACACACACACGCACAACTATCCTCACAGTCCGGTCGTATAGACTCAGAAATGGAAGTGGATCCTGGGAAGGCAAAAATAAAGTATTTCTTGGTGAGGCAGAGAAGGCAACAGAGAGGTGATTCCTTTATCAAACAAATAGATAATGTGAAGAAGCTAGAGTAAATTGCATTAAAGTACTTCAAAGAAAATACAACATCTTGAGAAAATGGGGAAAAATGGATAAGAATGAAGGAAAATGTCAAGATAGGAGATGACAATTCTGTAAATTTTCACAAGACAAAGGCAACAACCATCTTAGCCAAATTATACTTAAAATAAGAAAAATCTGCATGCATGAAAACAAACATTTGGAAGACAATGAAGATCAAGAGTATGCAAAGAGAAAGCATGCCAGACAAATGACTACTTTTAATATGGGAATTACAAAACAGAAGAGTAGAAAATGGTAATTACAATAGATCTTGATTTGTATCAGGTGCGTGACATTGTCTAATGAAATCACACTTGAAATACTAAGAGAAGCTGTCTCAAATTAAGGCAGAAGTTGCAAAAAAAAAAAAAAACTTAGTGGGAAATGGCAATTAACTGAGTCTCTTGGGAGATGAGCAGTCAGATGATATTAAGTTTGGCTGCTGGGACCAGCTTAGTTCGTATTTCCAATAATGGTGTGGTGAAGGCGGCCACAATGACTGATCTATACCCCTCAACCTTAATCAGCTGGATGGTGGGAGGGTGAGGGAATTGGGTGAGGGAGTTAGGGAAAGACACATTCGTGAAGACAGATTGTCTCATCCCTTAGGACCGGGACGGTGCTCACTGTCTGAGACAGTGCTCACCCCTGTCTACCCACAGGAGACCGCTAGCAACAAAAGGTCGTTTAATTCTGGACAAGCATTGCAGGTAAGCTGAAAGATCTGTAGTTCTCACAACAGCATCCAGCATTGGGGGTTTTATGGCTAAGTGCTATTCTGAAGAGTTTTGTTGCAAAAGAACTATCTGGAGTGAAATGGCATCTAGAAGGTCTATGGTTTTAACAGCAAAAATAGTATTACTGATTCTTTGTTGTTTTTCTGGTTGGAATGTATTAATAGTAAAGAAAACAAAAAGAATTTGAGAAAAAGGAAAAATAATTGCTAGAACAATTGCATGAGATAGACAAGAATGTTTAATCCTTTATAAAAGCATTAGTAGTTTATATGTAGCAAGGGGGAATATTTGGGAAGGGTGCATGGATAAATATGTGGTGATGGGTATGAGAAATTTCTCTTCTGACTGCACTATTTTCAGGGATATAGAGCAGTGCAGTGCCAGTAGACTACTGGACATAATTGAGAGTATGTGTTTAGAAAGTATTTTGGCAGTTTGTCAGAGTGTTTTTATGTCTATCAAATCTAATATTAAAATGTGTTTCCTTTTTTGATCTGCCCCTGTTTTCATCTCTTCTTTTTTTTTTTTTTTTTTTTGCACATCAGAATAAATGCTTACAGTATTTCACAAGTTAACGGATCAAAAATTTTTAAACTTCAGATATTAAAAAAAAACAGACTAGAAATAAAAAAGAAAAAAGAAAAATCCTTTCCCACTCACAGTTTGAGAAGCACTGATGCAGAATTCAAGGTCACCAGCAGCTAAAAGTGGAAGAGAAGTTTGGTAATATGAGGCTAGTGAAAGTGAAAGTGTTAGTTGCTCAGTCATGCCCACCTCTTTGCAACCCCGTGAACTATAGCCCACCAGGCTCCTCTGTCCATGGAATTCTTGGGCGAAAATACTGGAATGGGTAGGCACTCTCTTCTTCAGGGGATCTTTCCAACCCCAGGATTGAACTCCGGTCTCCCTCATTGCAGGCAGATTCTTTACTGCCTGAGCCACCAGGAAGCCAAACATGAGGCTAGAGGATATGTGAAATCATTAGAAAAATGCAAGAAGGAAGGGACTATGGTAGTGGATCTTGATGTGTGTTCATTAGACCGACGGCATCAGAATCACCTAAGAAACTTGTTAGAAATGAAGATTCTCCAACTCCACCCAGACTAACTGAATCAGAAACTTAGCAGTATGTGTTGTGTAAAGCCCTCTGCCTGATTCTGATGCTTCCTAACGGTTGAGAATTACTGGGCTAGGAAAATGCAGTAGAATTACTGGGTATAACATTAAACCCATTTGAGATCATTGAAGTGAGTTCAGACAGCATGGCTTGGAGTTTTTCTCCTTCTGACACTTCCATTTTAAGACTTCTGACTTCCAGAATTACAAATGAATAAATAAAAAGTCACTAAGTTTATGGTGATTTTTACAGCAACAGTGGGAAATGAACACTCACTCCATCCAGGAAGCCAGATGAACTTCCCAGTCCTCCATTCTCTGTTCCCCCCAACCCAGAGCACAGGCCCAGAACACCCAGTAGAGGACCCCAAGTCCCTGCTGGAGGAGGACACCACAGACGGCAGCAGCCTGGACCCCATAGTCACCACTTAGGAAACCACCTGCATTTAACTGCTCTGTGGGAGAGGCATAAACACTGTCCTGTTCAAACTCAGAGATTTGGGGGGCTCAGTTAGAGAGTAGCCAGTAGATAGACCAATACTGAGAGTGATCTTGATGGTGATAAGACTGTGAATGCTGGGATGGGAGTGAGAAGCAAAAAGGAGTCTGGCCAGAAGTACACGGAAAACCACAAGTTTCTTGTCAGTTCTGCCAAGGCTGCTGTGGAGAGGCCACGGGAGATCCAGTAGGGTTGACATGTATTTACTGTGGCCTGGTTAATGACTATAACCACATCAAAGGAAAATAATTAGCACGTATATTAATGAAGTTCTTTTGTAGTCCTACTGTGAATGGTAATTGTCTGTATATTAAGACTTCATGCCTTGATCAGGTGCAAGATATGTGAAAACAGTCATTCCCAACTCCCTGACGGACATCAGGTAAGTTCTCTATGCCTTTTCTTGGGACACTAATGACTGTCAAGAAGACAAAAGAAAAAGGCTGAAGTTCAAATAAATCAAGTGAGCACAGCTGGTTAAGTGGGTAAGTGTTAATCAATAAAGGTACTGATTCTTCTTCTTTTCAGATCAATCTTCAAACTTGATTCCTTTTAGACTATCCAGAAAAACTCATATCCAACTGCACCAAACTTCATTCTGTCTGACCTCTGAATTTCCAAAACTCAGTTTAACCAATACTAATTTCCTCTTCTCATTCACCTACACATTAGCTTTAGCAATAGATACATCAAAACTTCAAGAAAGCAGTGCCTTGGAAATGGGGGGAAAGTTTCATAAATTGGAATTCTTGGAGTGTCTATAATGAAAAGCATCTAAGATAATGGTGTAAAACTCATGTTAAACTAAATAATTTAAAACCAAGTCGTAAATAAATAATAAAAAGTTAAACTGTTGAAAATAATTATGCAGTCATAGCACAGATTAAATAAACAAATAGTAGTGATGGTAAAAAGTGAAAGTGTTCATTGCTCAGTCTGTGTCTACCTCTTTGCGATCCCATGGACTGTAGCCTACCAGGCTTCTCTGTCCATGGGATTCTCCAGGCCAGAATTTTGGAGTGGGTTGCCATTCCCATCTCCAGGGAATCTTCCCGACACAGGGATCAAACCTGGGTCTCCCACATCACAGGGAGATTCTTTACCATCTGAGTCACTAGTGATGGTGAGAACATGTTAATTCTCAAAATTTGTTCTGAAATTTCAAAAGATTAATGATTGGCATTTAAAAAGAGGGAGTGTCATTTTCTACTTTTATACACAAAAATAAAATAGACTTTAAAATAAAGACTAAAATATTTGTAGATTGTAACACATTGAAGTCATTATCAAAGATCTTTGGGAAGACTAGAATAAAGCTGGATACTGAGGGCATAATAATTCCAGGTGTCAGTAGCAAACCATATCAGGAATTTCTGAAAGGGGTGGCATTTCTTAATCGTCTTTACATCTTCAGCATCAGTCACAGTACCTAAAACAAGTTCTTGAAACAGACATTTATTTTAACGAACAGAATATATGGTCATTTTATTTGTACCACTTGGCAATATGGGTTTTCATTCAATTAGAATGAAAAGTAAGTCTCCATGCCAATAAACAGGAAATAAATCTAATAAAAGTCAGTCATTTGCAAAAATGCCTAGTTAATTCCACATTTGAAATTGGCTGGTGGAATGTAGTTAAATAGTCATCATCAGACAAAGACAACAACGGAATAGCAGCAGCACATGCCATGATGCCACCAAGATACCAAGTTATGCCACGGGTGCTCTCAAATTTGTAGTTTCCTGTTTCTGTCTAATCACTAGACTTCCTTGCTGAAATCTGAAACAACAAATATTAGCTGAGACTTTGGGGAGGATATTCATTTAAGCTACCGCTGGCTAAAAGACAAAAATCATTGATTTTCAAAGGCAGTTTAAACCATGACTGTATGGTCAGAGTTTGCCATGATTAGCAGTACGTCAAAGAGGGCAATTTTTCTTTTTTAATAACTGTGCAGATAATGATAGCCCACATTGGCATTCAGCAGTCAAATTTTTACTAACTTAGAAATTTTAATTTAACGTAGTCCCCCCTCTTCCTACTAACAGGACTTATAGAGGTAATCACACTTATTTCACTTGTATATTCTCATTCCCCGCTCAAGAATTCCTGATAGGTTTCTCTGACTTACCACGTTGTTTTGATCTCAGGTATACTTTCCCAAAATTCATATGTTGAAGCCATAACTTCCAGATGTGCCTCAAAATATGACTGTATTTGGAGATAAGGCCCTTAAAGAGGTGATTAAATTAAAATGAGATAATTAGGGTGGGCCCTAATACAACCTGACTGTCCTTATAAGAGATTTGGACACACAGGGGTGCAGTTGCACATGGGAAACACCATGCGAGGAAACAGCAGGAAAGCGGCCATCTGCAAGTCAAGGAGAGAAGCCTCAGCAGGAATCAAACCCACTGACACCTTGATCTTAAACTTTCAGGCTTCAGAACTGAGAAACTAAATTTCTGTTGTTTAAGCCACCTAGTCTGCGGTATTTTGTTACTGCAATCCTAACAAACTAACACAAATCTTTCTGGCATTAAAAGTCTTGCCCCAGCCAACTTTCCTAATCCAAATTCTAAACTTACCAGCGTGCTCTCAGATCTCACTTTAGCGTCCTACACACCTCTGAGATACCTTATATTACCTTTCATCTCAGATTACCTTGCATCTGTACCTCACTATGTAAGGGAGGGTCTGAGAAATTAACATTCAAGTCTTCCTTGCTTTTTCCTCCTTTGTCATTCATAAAACCCAAGTCAGGAGTATCATAAAGTCTGCTTTAGTCCAGCCCAGGCTTGTCTTTTCCCACCCATACAAATTACCTGGTGTTACTACATTGGAAATGGAATTATTCTTAAAATCCCAGACAATTTCAAGTCTACTGAGAGCCATGAGGATAGTATCAACAGAGCCTAAAAGAAAGTGTAACAACAGAGAGGTATGCTAAAAATACTGGTTGAATGAATAAACTATCCAGAGAGTACTTTATTATTTCCTTATTTTTCACATGATAATTTTTATATTTCTTAATTTACTCATCCAGGTAAGAAGTAGCTACTGATATGTTTCTGGTTCTGTGCTAGGCACTGAGGATACAGATATGAAAAATGATATGAGCCTCTGACTTACAGATAATGAAACTGATTAACTAGAGCTAAAAGATCTGGTAAATGCTATCTTCTCTTATTTCATACACAACTGCATTTCATAATTTCTTGCAGTTGCAATACACAGGGAAATCTCTCAATACCTGCTAAACGCTTGAGGAGGATGATAGCAAACATCATTAGAGACCTATGTTCTCTAGCCAGTAGCCTCATTCCAGCCAAATGCCTGGGCAGTCCACCACAGCTCTTTCCTGCTTCTGGAAATCTCTGTACTTCACTACATAAGGGAGGGTCTGAGAAATTAACATTCAAGTCTCAATTGTTCTTTGAAAAGGACAATAAAGCCTTTTCCCTCTGCAAAAAAAGAGATAACCCTACCAGAGACAGGGTGACCATACTTCCCAGGCAGTCCATGAGAGCACCAGTCTAAGTCTAATATCTCAGCGTCACTATTGGCAGCGCCCCTTTCACTCTCGTAAGAGTCCTGTTTAGATAACAAATTATGTGGTTTATGTGATTGACCTATGCAGGGACAATTTACCCTGAGGAAGGCTATGGGACCAGAGATAGCCCTTTAAAAACCTGTGAGTAGACAGGTCACTTTATCTGTACAACTTGTACTGACTTTAGAGACTATGGCAGATCCTCTTTAATAACTCATTTTTATTAAGATATAATTGACATATAATATTATATTAGTTTCAAATATACAAAATGATTCAATATTTTAATTAGGGCAGATCCTTTTGGGTGCTCTTAGAGGCCACAGCTGCCCTGGCTTCTCCTTGACCATCACCGCTGCTAGTTCCTGCACTTTCTTCCCTACCAGTTCTTCTATCCAGGCCCTCCTAGCCACTCGGTAGACTTCACAGGTATAGTACCGCTTCTCTTCTTGTCCTTCTCTTCTTGACTTCCCTCGTGGCTCAGATGGTAAAGAAACTGCCTACAATGCAGGAGACCCAGGTTCAATCCCTGGGTCAGGAAGATCTCCTGGAGAAGGAAATGGCAACCCACTCCAGTATTCTTGCCTGGAAAATCCCATGGATGAAGGAACCTGGTAGGCTACAGTCCATGGGGTCACAAAGAGTCAGACACAACTGAGCGACTTCACTTTTCACTTTCTTGTTGTAATTCCCCCTGACCTTTCCAGCCCCTGTGCTCATGCCTACCCCTTGAGTCAGGATGTTCTGAGCCTATTGGACCCCCGAGTTCTCCTGACCCCACCCATTTTCCTCAATAGGGCCCAGCAAACCCCCAGACACATGCATTCACTAACTCATTCAATAAAGAGGCATCAGGCTTGTGCCGTATGTGAGGCCACGTTCCGAGGCTGACAAGCAAGCAGGGTAATTGGAGAAGCAGCTCACATGACTTAAGTACCATTGACACCAGGGCTGTACAAGGGGTTGTACTATTACATTTAACCCCTTTGGGGACATCTGGGTGGATATTACATTGAAACTAATGGACGGGTGAGTTAATGCAAGATCAGAGAGTTTGCTTCACTCACTGATGATCCAGGATCCTTAGAGAGGAAGGGAGAGAACTTGTTACAAGTACAGGTCTGCGGAGCTCAGCCCCCCTGCTCTGAATCACTCTGCTATCATTCTGCTCTGAGGGAAGTGCGGGAGCAGCGGTGGTATGGAGTTGGAGTTGGGGGGAGTGGTTTCTGAAGACCTTTCAGTGGAGCCCTTTGGGACGGGGGGCTGAGTGGTATGGGGAAGCAGTGCTAACTCTGGGAATCAGTTAGGAACAGAAGGAAGTCCAAAAGTTAGGCTTTAAGACCTGGTTTTCTCTAAGACTAGACCTAGGCCTCTACCCCGCCTGCAATGTAGGAGATGTAAGAGACATGGGTCCGATCCTTGGGTTGGGAAGACCCCCTGGAGGAGGGCATGGCAACCCACTCCAGGATTCTTGCCTGGAGAATCCCATGGACAGAGGAACCTGATGGGCTACAGTCCAAAGGGTCCCAAAGAGTCAGACACGACTGAAGTGACTAAGCACAGCACCGCACAGGCCCCTAAGGTGAAAGCTGAGCAGAGAGGGCTCAAGCAGGATTGCCCGGTAAAATGTCGAATATCTAGTTCAATTTGAGTTTCAGAAAAACAATGAATATATTTTACTGTATATTAGTGTATATGTATGTTTATAAATATTCTGTATGAAATGTGTGTTGCTGTTGTTAAATCTGGCGATTGTAATCTCAGGTTTTCTTTTGGATATTTATTCAGCTACGTTCCTTAGGTCAAGAAGCAGAGGGGACTCAGGAGAGAGCCTCACCTAGAATGTAGTATGCATCTGGTGACAGCGTTCTCCGTGTGTCATCCATAAAGAACCTGGGAGTTTTGTGCGGGGGAGGAAGCTGACAGGATGTAGGAGGACCAAAGGGTATTAGCTCAGCTGACCTCAAAGCCCAAAATGCGCTTCCTCTTCCCACTTAATCCTATATTTAAAAATCAAATTTCCAAGGTAAACTCAAATACAAAAGACCTGCTTATTAATTAGCTTTCTGCTTAGATAGATTTACTGCACAAATCCCAGTGTGGGCCCAAACCAGATAATCCCACAAAGTCCATTAAGCATGCCCTTCTTTCCATGCAGCAGCTGCTTACAAAATAAAACCCGCACTATTTAGCGTGGTACCCAAGACTGACCTCAAACTGCCTTTCTAGGCTCAACTCTCCACACTGCTCCAGGGTTGTGTGAAATCCAACACAGCCTGGAGTACAGTCAGATCAGTGACGGCCTCAAGTCTATCTGTGCTATTCCTCTGGCCAGCGGAGACCCTACACTTCATTTCTGATTGTCAGCACCCTGATACCTGCTCCGTGCACTGGGATTATTGACACTCTATATAGCCAGTGTCATCAATTGCAAGTTCTCAAGGCAGTAGGTCCTGATACAGAGCTAAGAATGCAAATGGTTTTTGACAAACAGCATCTGAAAGGAAAAGGGAGGAAACAGGATCAGACAGAGGAGACTGCTACCAAAGAGATGCCAATCTAATGATGCTTTGCCAGCCCAACAGGGGGCTCCAGAGCAAAAACTGCCCATCAGAGAAATCTCGAAATGGACAGAAATGGCCAGGTCCTTGTACCACTGCATTGCAACCACTGTACTGGCCAGAATCAAGCCTGAGAACAGCATGACCACAGCTAGAAATGAGGCATACCCTGACAATGCTAGAGTTATTGTTGTTTAGTGGCTAAGTCATGTCTGACTCTTTGTGACCTCATGGACTGCAGCACATCAGGCTTCCCTGTCCTCCTCTATCACCCAGAGTTTGCTCAGATTCATGTACGTTGAGTCAGTGATGCTATCTAACCATCTCATTCTCTGCCACCCTCTTCTCCTGTTGGCAGCAATCTTTCCCATCGTCAGGGTCTTTTCCAATAAGTAGGCTCTTTGGATCAGCTGGCCAAAATATTGGAGCTTCAGCTTCAACATCAGTCCTTCCAACATCAGTCCAATCAAGTCCTTCAGGGTTGATTTCCTTTAGGATTGACTGGTTTGATCTCCTTGCAGTCAATCCTATAGTCAGAAGCTATCAGCTGATCACACCCCACAACTAAGTGAAGAGTCTTTTTTTAAAGGGGACCCTGAAAGGAACATCTACACATCTGTCACAACCAGAAAGAGACTCCTACACAGAGTTAGTTCTTGAAATGACTTCAGAGGCATTCCACTCCAAAACACCCCCTAAAACTTTGACATAACATATGAATTATGCCATTAAAGTGCTATTTTTTTAGGATAATTGAAAAATTATCAATACTAGAAATGAGAAGTGTGATACTACAACAGATCCTATGAAAATTAGAATAAATTAAGGGAATATTTTTAACAAGTTCATGCCAATAAATTTCATAACCTAAATCATATGGACAAATCTGTAAAAAGCACAGATTATTAAAGCTCATCCAAGAAGAAATAGATGATGGTAGTTTCATATCAGTTTTAAATTAATTTATACTTATAAACCCTTTCACCAAAAAAAAAAAAAAAAAGATCAGTTCCAGATTTCACCTGAAATTTTGCTAAGCATTTAAGGAAAATATAATGTCAATTTTATACAAAATATTAAAAAAATAGAAAAGGAAGGAATACTTCTTAACTTACTCTATGAGCATTATTTTGATTGGGAACAAAAGCAAAGACAATAGGAATTTTAAAAATTAAATCCATCTCAATATTTCTATTGAACATGAATACAAAAGTCCTTAGCAAAATGCTAGCAAATTGTATTCAATATATAATGACCAAAGGGATTTTATGCCAGGAATGCAATGCTGGCTTAACATTCAAAAATCGATGTAATTTACAATTATCAGACTAAAAGGAGAAAAAAAACATATAGCAATTGTGATCAATGCAAATAAAATGCTTTGACAAAGTTCAACATCCATTCATAAGAAAAGCTCTCAGCTAACTAAGAGGAAAAGTTCCTCAATCTGATGAAAAACACATACACAAATCTTAAACCTGTATCATTACTAATGATCAAAATAATGAATGCTTTTCCTCCCAAGATCACAAAGAAGGCAATGATGTCTATTCTTAACATATTTATTCTAGATTGTATTGGAGGATGAAGAAAGTCACATGTGATCACGGTGCTAGCTGAACTATTAGTATCAACTGCCAGTCATGTGAGTGATTCATCTAGCCCAGGTGAACCTTCAAATAATTCCAGTTTTGGCCATTATTTGGCTGCAACCTCATGAGCAACTCCAAAGAAGAATTACCCAGCTGAACCAAGTCTATCCACAGAAATGCAAGACAAAAGGAAATAAAACTGTTGTTTTGAGCCATTAAATATCAAGGTAACTTATAACCCAGCAATTGACTACTGAAATAAAAAAGATTCACAATAGCGAAAAGGAAACCAAACAATATTACTTAAGAATGAACTTAATGAAGTCTCCAGAATACTGCTGAGAAGCTGAAGAAACATGAACACATTGCAGCTTTTTCTGTCCGTAGGCATCCAGCATTTGTTTAAAAAATGCAGCTTCTAAGAGCCTTGTTCCCAGGAGGTGAGTCAATCGTGTTCTCTGGGGACCTTTGCAATTAATAGATTGCTCTTTCTAAAGCCAGCTTCTGGAGCAACAATAGTCTGTCCCCATTTTGCTGCCCAAAGATTCTCCAAGGATAAAGATGGGGAGATCTGCAATCTTCCTTTCAAGATCAAAGGGAGATTCCAGAGTTTTATCTAAAATTCAGAAAGGCCATATACAAAATCCTGTGTTCAGTCACTCCTACTCTTTGAGACCTATGGACTGTAGCTGCCAGGCTCCTCTGTCCATGGGATTCTCCAGGCAGGAATACTGGAGTGGTTTGCTGTGCCCTTCTCCAGGGGATCTTTGCAACCCAGAAATTGAACTCATACCTTTGGCGTCTCCTGCATTGCAGGCAGGTTCTTTACTCACTGAGCCACCATTTATTAATGGGAAGCCCCATTAATAAAACATCCTGTTCTCTGATCCGAATACACACCTGGGAGTTCAGCCCACTGGGAACCTAACACTGCACTGTGTTGGCGCATCAGTGCTGTGGAGGGGTGTCAGGAAACGCCATCAACCACCAATAAACCAAAATGCACTCTGGTGCCCAGGGTCCCTCAGACACACTGCCACTTTCCAATGTGTCACTGTTTGAAATATATCACTGTTTTTTAGTTCTTATTTTGTGTTGAAAACCTCAGTAGATAGCTTATTTAATTTCTAACAGCAACCTATTTTTTTTTAATTCCAAAGCTGCAGAGATTCCCAACCATGCTAAAAAAGTATTTTAGCCCCATTTTTCAAATAGAAAAATTGATTTTATCTAGAACTTATATTCTACCTGAATTTGAAGTCTTTATTTCATGCATCTCCACTTGGCCCCTGCTTGCTTTTATCCCTGTTTGCTGACTTCTCTGAGTCTCCCATTAGACTATGAGATCATCAAGTACAAAGACTGTGTCTTATTAATTTTTATATCTCTAGGAAAGAGCATAGTGCTTAGCTCTCAATCACTATTCATTAAATGTCACTTAAACGTCTCAATTAGAAGTTGTATCGCACATATCTTAGTCTAAGTATTATCTCCCTCGACCAGACTGTAAGGTCCCAGATGGCAAGGGTCACATATTATTCACCTTTGCATTCTTGGCGTTGAGTCTGAGGGCTAGGACACAGTACAAGTTTCATAGTAAAACAAATGACAGATGCAACTCACCCGATTGCCCTGGCCATCACTAACTGGCAGTAAAATTCCCAAAAGAGCTGTAGAAAGCAGTAGGGGTATTAATGAAATAAGAGTCTGTGAATAATTTAGTAATTAACATTGTCTATATTTGCATGTATTTGTATAATGCTTCTTAACTTGTGAAATATTTCCACATCCATTTTCTAACATAATCTTTCCAAGATTCTTAAGAGGTAAAAAAAAAAAAAAAGCAAATGTTATTGGCCTTTTATAGAAGAGATTCTATATTTTGTCCAGACACAAAACTTGTCTTTAGAAACATTAATTAATGAAATGTTAGAAATAATACTCAGATTTCCTGTCTTCTTGTGTAGAGCTTTTCCCACTGGATCACCCCTTGAGCAAGGTCAATAACTGAGCATTCACTTTGGACTTCAACTATTTATAGCTGCAGGCCTGCAGTAAGGTCTTTTGAATTCTTGAATTTTGATGTACTCTTTTGTAAAATTACAATAGTTATTATTAATCTGACTTCCCAATCAAGTCACATTTATTAAAATGTGTTTTAATATTAATGTGCACATTAATAAAATTTAATACATTAACTTAATAATAGAATTAAATCATATTCCTAGAATGGTATTAATATTTATTGAGTCGTATTTATTCTTTTTGTTTAAAAGTGCAAAGAAGATAAAACACTGAGTCCAATGTGAAAGTACTATAATTTTGAAGAAGAAATGAGAAATCTTCTCCAAAAAGCAGAGAGATTTGACAAGTGATAACGTTCCTAAATTCTGTTCCTTGCTTTCTTCCTGAGCCTAGGAGTTTAGTTCAGCTGCCTGCTCTTCTGAAGCAGCCCTCATCAATCATTTAGGAATGACACCTCCAGGGTCCAGCTGACTGGTTGTCTCTGCCCTACAATTCAGGATTTGAACTGCATCGATAGTGTTTAACTTGGCTCTTCACTACCACATTAATGATGCCTTTTGGTAATTATTCATATATATGTAAGCTGCCTGATATGTTAAAAAAGGGAAGCTTTAGATGGTTCTTCAGTGAACTTTCTAACTGCCAGACCAAACGTCACACCCATTTGCTATCTAGTAACCACTATGACCTCTGGATTAAGAATATACTACCTTATGATGGTGTGGACAAGTGCCAGATGGTTTTTCTAGCTCTGGACAAAATTTTATTAACTTCCTAGGATTATTAACTTCCTTGGGCTTCCCTGATGGCTCAGCGGGTAAAGAATCCACCTGCAATGCAGGAGACCCAGGTTTGATCTCTGGGTTGGGAAGATCCCCTGAAGCAGGAAATGGCAACCCACTACAGTGTTCTCGCCTGAAGAATTCCATGGATAGAGGAGCCTGGTGGGCTACAGTCCAAAGTGTTGCGAAGAGTCAGACACGACTAAGCAACTAAGCACTCAGGATTCTGAGGATAGTCAGATCTAACATGTAAGAACTGATGAAGTCAACAGGCCTCTGAAAATGTCGGAAATTCCTCGGTAAGGACAAATGCATATGGGCCCAAATGGTGAGCCTGAATCCATCAATTTCTCACTGCGTCCAACACAAATCCTCAACTCCAGGAGACAGTGCTATTCACCTGCTTCTAGCATCTTCTCTGTGCTGTGGTTAAACTCACTGAGACTTAGAATGCCTTTTCAACTCCTCCCCAACCATAAAGATAATGGCTGTCATTTATTATTATCTAATAGGGTGCATCTAGTCCCACACTTAAGTCACTAGGAATCAGAAAATTAAGCAGTGTATTCAAAATATACAACTAGTGATAGAACCAGGATTTAAATTCTGTTTAACTAAAATCCATTCTCTTCACATTATGCTTCTTCTCTCAGGACCAGCTCGAAGCTCTCCTCCTTCCAGAAAGTCTCCTTTGAGCATGCAACTCTAAACGACCTCGTAATTCTTTCTTCTTTCACTGACTACTCAGCACAATTCACCTGGTGGTGACTCTTCATCTCTAATGCTGTCTTCCACTCAGTCACAGAATTCTTGGAGAAAGAACGTGCTCTTTCATTTATAGTATTTCTTACCTCTCTTCTACTATGTTTTTTTTTAATCTCATTTAAAAAAAAAAATGGGGGGTAAGAACAAACTTCTCCTTGAATGTCTGCTGAATTCAGTATACTACTGAATTTCTGATGCCCCATGGTTGCCAGGGAAACAATGATCTTCTCTTTCTTACAGGAAAGCTTCTTGAAGAGTGGGCATGACTCAGAGATACTAGGAATTGGAGTCTTAACAGGGGGACTGTCTGTGTGAAGCATGTCCAGTCATCACCATATACATGTCTGACTTGAGTTTCCCCAAGTGGATCTCCATCTCCCAGAGATTCTTACCACATTAATGTGAGTGTATTGGCCCCACCACTGCTATTCAGTCTACTGAGGACAATGAGTCCCAAACCTAGTCTGCTTTCTTTAGAAATTCACCCCCTTCTTGGTAAGAGGCACCAGGATCAGCATAAAAGGGCACTCGGGGGATATGCAGGGTTCTCAGATATAGACCCTAAACTGTCCTTGGGCCCATCTTAGAGCTGGTCCCATCTCTGATTGCTTTTGTTGCTAGCTTTTCATAAACAGAAAATAATGTCTTGATAGGGATGTGGAGAAATTGAAATTCTTATGCATTTTGGGTGGGAATGTAAAATTGCACAGCCACCTGAAAACTGTGTCTCAATTCCCCAAAAAGTTAAAAATAAAATTACCATATGATTTATATTAACTTATTATCATATTAACCTATGGTAATAAAATTGCCATATGTGAATTACATGTGAATGTAATTAATGCCACTGAAATCTACACTTAAAAATTGTTAAGATGGAAAATAGATGACCAATGCAAGTTCAATGCCTGAAGCAAAGCACTCAAAGTTGATGCTCTGGGACAACCCAGAGGGATGGGCTGGGGAGGGAGGTAAGGGGGGTTCAGGATGGGGGACACATGTGCACCCATGGCTGATTCATGTCAATGTATGGCAAAAATCACCACAATATTATAAAGTAATTATCCTCCAATTAAAATAAATAAATAAATTTAAGAAAACAATCTAAAAAAAATTGGTGAGATGGTAAATTTTGCTGTGTATACTTTTTTTTTTGCTTTGTTATTGTTGTGATTTTTTTATTCATTTATTTATTTTAATTGGAGGTTAATTAATTTACAATATTGTGGGTTTTGCCATACATCGACATGAATCAGCCACGGGTGAACATGTATCCCCCATCCTGAACCCCCCTCCTACCTCCCTCCCCGGCCCATCCCTCTGCGTCTTCCCAGAGCACCAACTTTGAGTACCCTGTTTCATGCTGTGCATACTTTAAAAATAACAACAAAAAAAAGAAGAAGAAGAAGAAGGAAGAAAAAGACTGACAGGGGAAGGAAAACAAACTCTTAATGTCTCTCATACTAAGGGATTTTCATAGACTATATCTTTTGATCTTTGTAACAAGCTCGATTTTAACCCCATATTTCATGAGCAGATGAAGCTGGGGCTGAGAATATCAGTAATTTTCTTAGGTTTTTAAGCTTGCAGAAAATGCAGATTTGAGATAGGCATATCTGACCTAGATCCTAGGTTCATATATTCCTCCTCAAAATTTCTCCTTCTTTGTACTAAGCTCCATCTCTTCACATCCAGCTTAATACCCTGAGAGAAGCGAATGCGCCTTAAATGTTGGTGCCTCCTCATTAACATAGCCAAAGCTAAACTACTGCTGCTGCTGCTAAGTCGCTTCAGTCGTGTCCGACTCTGTGCGACCCCGTAGACGGCAGCCCACCAGGCTCCCCCGTCCCTGGGATTCTCCAGGCAAGAACACTGGAGTGGGTTGCCATTGCCTTCTCCCAAAGCTAAACTAGGTGCTTCTTAATTGTTTGTTGAATTGATTCTCCTCCTTGACCCAGAACTATATAGTGCTTTGGTGTCATTTTTACCTGAAAATTACTGGACTCGACTAGGACAAATTAGTGATCAGCCAGGCTGCCAGGCCGTGCCCTTCGCCACTGCAAACTATGATCTGACGAAAGAATCTATTTTAGGATTCCCCACGTCCGCTGTGGTTCTGAGTAATGCCTGTGACTTGTTATCTAAGCAATTAAGCAAGAAAAGATGGGAAATTGTATTTACATTTTCCACATTGTGGAGCTTCCTATACCTAACCTTGAATACTTAATATTGTGCTGAGTCATGATTCATCAGGGAAAGATGGTTTTATTTATTTTTAAAAAAGAGGAAACAAAGCTTAACTGTCACTAGGATGGTTATCTTAAAGAGAAAATAAAATAGAACATACATTTTTAGATTGTAAATAGTGAAAATGAAAAATAAACTACTTCTCTTACTGAAAGCAAGGACTTTTCAGATCTTCTCTTGCTTCCTAACCTTCAACAAAATATTAATAATAATGACAATAGTACTAATTTCTCATTTTCATTGGACTTGTTATCCACCTGGAAAAATGCTACCCTAATACCATATACCCAAATCTCATCTTCCTCCAAGGCTCAGCTCCACACCCTTCTTCCGTGAAGACTTCTCTGATCAACTCCAGGCCTCCCTTCTTTCCAGATGTTTACTTTGTTCAACAGTCTGCACTTTAATTTGCTAATGCTACTTATTTACATTTCACATCTTCCCTCTAAACTGAGTACTACTTCAGAATAAAAGATTTTATTTCTTTAAACCATAGACCAAGACATTGTAGTCACTCAGTAAGTATGCATCATTGACATATATTTCACATATTGTGTTTCTTGCATTTCACTTATGTATATATAGAATGTAGAGCTTAAATATATCCAATTTCTTAAAAAAAAAAAAAAAAATATATATATATATATATCCAATTTCTTGAGAACACAGGGCAGAAGAATATCTATAGTTATTGCCAATAATATGTTTTTTGGGGGTTTTTTTGGGGGGAAAGGCGGGTTGTCCAAGAAGTTCATTTATGGTTTTCTTTTTTAAAAAAATTAACTAATTTATTTATTTTAATTGAAGGATAATACTTTACAATATTGTGGTGGTTTTTGCCATACATGGACATGAATCAGCCACGGGTGCACATGTGTCCCCATCCTGAAGCCCCCTCCCATCTCCCTCCCCACCCCATCCCTCTGGGTTGTCCCAGAACACCGGCTTTGAGTGCCCAGCCTCATGCCTCGAACTTGCACAGGTCATCTGTTTTACACATGGTAATGGACATGTCTCAATGCTATTCTCTCAAACCATTCCACCCTCACCTTTTCCCACAGAGTCCAAAAGTCTGCTCTTTACATCTGTCTCTTGTTGCCTTGCGTATAGGATCATCATTACTGTCTTTCTAAATTGCATATATATGCATCTGTGTTCTGTATTTGTGTTCTTCTTTCTGACTTATTTAACTCTGCTTAATAGGCTCCAGTTTCATCCACCTCATTAGAACTGACTCAAATGTGTTCCATTTTATAGCTGAGTAATATTCCATTGTGTAATACATTTTTTAAAGGACTACTTGTTTTACTTGGAAAAATTATTTATGATGAAATATCCTCATGTGCATTTACATCAGTGGACCCAAAAGAAGCCAGGACAAGCACAGGTAAGAGTGAATAGGATGTGATCCTTCCTAAGAATTTCATTAGATTCCATTTTTAAGACTCTCCTGATGCTAAGAGCAGAAACTTTTAAGAACATGTAGTAACCTGGTTAAATATTAATGCTCCACAGGCTAGGAGATGAGACTGGCGTCTAATTCTCAGTGCTTTACTTCCCTGCCATCTTCCAGGCGACAGAAAATTAAATTCTGATTTTACCACAGTGCTTCTCAACCTACCTTTGCTTTAGAATCACATGGAGTGATGCAGAAAAGATACAGATTCCCAGGCCCCATCTCCAAGACTTGGATGCAATTGGTCTGGGCATTAGTACTTGTTAAAAGCTCCCAAGGTGATTTTGTAGAGCAACCAGAACTGAGAACCACTGATAAAGTAAAATTTGATTTATTGATTTCTTATTCTGAACCTACCCTAAGTGCCAAAAAATAAAAGTTAAATTAAAAATAGCAATCAAGCCTCTGTGCTGCCTCCGAAAAAATAGGAATTTATTAAATTTCACCAGAAAGGGTACAGTAATAAAAGATATGGTACAAAGTAAGTAAATGTCCAGTAACATTTCCTTGTCTGGGTCCTTTGGGTCTTAGACACTTCTTCCCCTGCCCAGGGCCACACTGTGGCCATCAGAAAAAGTAATAATCACACTGTGATTCTGGAAATCACCCAAGGAAAGACTTCTCTGGTAATATGTTGGCAATCTTTACCATCCAGATAAATGGTGCCAACACGTCACTAGGCATTTCAGTTTTCATTGCTTCTGTGACGTGGGATGTTGAAGCCATCCAAAACTGGTTCTTATCAAAAGTGGAGGCAAAGTCATTTCTGATGTCAATTATTCCCTTGAACAATTGGAGCAAGTTCACAATTGTGCTAGAGATGGACACAGAGACAGGGAAACTTTATAAGAAAACAGGGCTCCCCTGATAGCTCAGTTGGTAAAGAATCCACCTGCAATGCAGGAGACCCCAGTGTGATTTCTGGGTCGGGAAGATCCACTGGAGAAAGGATAGGCTACCCACTACAGTAATCTTGGGCTTCCCTTGTGGCTCAGCTGGTTAAGAATCAGCCTGTAATGTGGGAGACCTGAGTTCAGTCCCTGGGTTGTGAAGATCCCCTGGAAAAGAGAAAGGCTACCCATTCCAGTATTCTGGCCTGGAAAATTCTATGGACTGTATAGTCTATGGGGTCGGACACAACTGAGCAACTTTCACTTGATAAGAAAACACAAATTGATTGTTGACCAAATTACAGTCAGAAGAAGCAGAAGGATCCCCACCTACAACATGGACTAAATTAAACTTCCCCAGGGTACTCTGAAGTGTTCCAGAAAGAGTAACAGACCTGTTTTCTTGTTTCATGAGATGAATCACCCTTTAGGGCTAGAGTCCATTAATAGTTGCTTTGTTTGCAAGGGGAAACTGGTCATAGGGGAAAAACATAAAAAGCATTCCAAATGGTCCATTTCGTAGGTGAGATGCTACTGCAATCGCTCTTTAGAGTCCCCTACTTTGTATATGTTGAGTTAAAAATGTTTCTTTTAATCATCTCACCAACCAAATGAGTCATACTGAATGCTTTTTATGTTACCAAGGAAGGCTGGAATCCAGAAACGGCTAAAATTTCTAGAGACAATCGAGGGGAGTATTGAAGAGTTCAATGGTCAAGAAATGCCTTGATCCAGTAATTCTGAGGGGATAGAATTAAGCATAATACTCAAGCCTAACTTGCCTTCCTGTTCTTCATGAAGAATAGTCACAGCTTGCTCATTCAATAAACGTTAATTAATCATGTGTTTCTACAAGCTACTATATTAGATATTCACAGAAACATGCACAATCTCTCCACTTCAAAGGGATCACAGTCTAAGACAGGATACTCAAGTCAAGTGAAGACAAAGCTCCAGACAAAGTGAAATTGTATGCGAGCCCACGGGCACTATTACGCCCAGCTGAAATCCCTGCCCTATAGTGTGATACACAGCACAGACTCTTATGTCTCTGAGGCACAGAAGGGGATGAGAGAGATGCCAAAGACTGGAATTGAGCAAATGCAGTCACAAAAAGAAAACATTATAGACCTCATCGACAGAAGACCCACAGCTTGATATCTTCAGGCTAGTCAACTGGCAGGGACAGCCAGGCTAAAAGGGCCAGAGGCTACATCTTGGCTGCATTCTGAATCTCTGCTGTTCCTTGCTCTTTCACATGGGCTACTGGAAAAAGAATTTTTGCTCCCTCTTGTGAAGTGACAAGACACTGTGGAAACAGCACAGGCTCAGCCATGAGACCGATCGCCCACCTTCAGATGGTATCTGTATGATCTTGGCTACATTTTTCAACCTTCCTAAAACTCAGCTTCTTCATCTATAAAATGAGAATACAAGTTCTGCCCTCAGATTTGTTGTAAAGATTTATTGAGAAAATAAATTTGGTATTTAGTTCAGTGTTTGGCAAATAATGGAGTGGAGTGGAGTGCTCAGCCGTGTCTGACTCTTTGAGACCCCATGGACTGTGGCCCACCAGGCTCCTCTGTCCACGGACTACTCCAGGCAAGAACACTGCAGTGGGTAGCCATTCCCTGCTCTGGGGATCCTCCTTACCCAGGGATCAAACCTGAGTCTTCTGCACTGCAGGTGGGTACTTTAGTCTGAGCCAGTGGGTAGCTGCCGCTGCTGCTGCTGCTGCTAAGTCACTTCAGTCGTGTCCGACTCTGTGCGACCCCATAGACAGCAGCCCACCAGGCCCCCCAGTCCCTGGGATTCTCCAGGCAAGAACACTGGAGTGGGTTGCCATTTCCTTCTCCAGTGCATGAAAGTGAAAAGTGAAGTTGCTCAGTCGTGTCCGACCCTTAGCGACCCCATGGACTGCAGCCTACCAGGCTCCTCCATCCATGGGATATTCCAGGCAAGAGTACTGGGGTGGGGTGCCATTGACTTCTCCGGTGGGTAGCTAATCGATAAATATCATTCATTATTATTACTGTTATCCCTTTACCCTCAAGTACAAGCATACTTCCCTTATCTTATGTCTTGGGTACTTCCTCTATCTCTGACAAGGAGAGCCTCACAGACATAATTTTTTGTAGCGGTTATAGCATCTCTCTGCCACCATTATAGCTTAGAAGATGATTGTCAGATGGGAGCTGCAGACGCAGCTTCACCATGCTGAAGACCTCTGTGGCCCACTCCTCTCCACGCTGCCCTCTGCTGACCACAGACAGTCACTGCAATTGACCTTTCAGGTCCTAGGAGTGTCAGACCATAGGAGAGATCCTTACTGCTGATGGGCCTCTAGAATTTGTTGTTGATAAACAGGTTATTCCTGCTTAAAATTTTTGAACTGAATGCAGAATTCCAGAGAATAGTAGGGAGAGATAAGAAGGCCTTCCTAAATGAACAATGCAAAGTAGAGGAAAACAATAGAATGGGAAAAACTAAAGATCTCTTCAAGAAAATGAGATATCAACGGAATATTTCAAGCAAGGATGGGCATGATAAAGGACAGAAATGGTAAGGATCTAACAGAAGCAGAAGAGATTAAGAAGAGGTTACAAGACTACACAGAAAAGCTACACAAAATAGTATTAAGGACCAGGATAACCACAATGGTGTGGTCACTCACCTAGAGCCAGACATTCTGGAGTGTGAAGTCAAGTGGGTCTTAGGCAGCATTACCACAAAGAAAGCTAGTGGAGGTGATGGAATTTCAGCTGAGCTACTTCAAATCCTAAAAGATGATGCTGTTAAAGTGTTGCACTCAATATGTCAGCAAACTTGGAAAATTCAATGGTGGCCACAATATTGGAAAAGGTTACTTTTCATTCCAATCCCAAATAAGGTCAGTGCCAGAGAATGTACTGTACAATTGTGCACGTTTCACACACTAGTAAGGTTATGCTCAAAATCCTCCACACTAGGCTTCAACAGTACATGAACCAAGACCTTCCAGATGTATACAAGGTGGGTTTAGAAAACGCAGAGGAATCAGATATCAAATTGCCAGCATACAGAAAGCAAGGGAATTCCAGAAAAACATCTACTTCTGCTTCATTGACTACGCTAAAGCCTTTGACTGTGTGGATCACAACGAACTGTGGAAAGTTCTTAAAGAGATAGGAATACCAGACCACCTTACCTGTTTCCTGAGAAAACTGTATCTGAGTCAAAAAACAACAATTAGAACCTTAGGTGGAATGACTGGTTCAAAATTGGGAAAGGGATACGACAAGGTTATATATCGTCACCCTGTTTATTTAAATTACACGCAGAGTATATCATCTGAAATGCCAGTCTTGATGAATCACGAGCTGGAATCAATAAAGAAACATCGACACAACCTCAGATATACAGATGGAACTAAAGAATCTCTTTAGTGAAGAGAAACTAAAGAGCCTCTTGATGAGGGTGAAAGAGGTGTGTGAATAAGCTGGCTTAAAACTCAACACTCAGAAAACTAATGGGACACGGCATCAGGTCCCATCACTTCATGGCAAATAGATGGGGAAACAATGGAAATGGTGATAGACTTTATTTTCTTGGGGTCCAAAATCACTGTGGACAATGACAGCAACCCTGAAATTAAAATACACTTGCTCTTTGGAAGGAAAGCTATGACAAACGTAGACTGTGTATTAAAAAGCAGAGATATTACTTTGCAAAGATCCAAATAGTCAAAGCTATGGCTTTTCCAGTGATCATGTATGGATGTGAGAGTTGGGCCATAAAGAAGGCTGAGTGCTGAAGAACTGATGCTTTCAAATTGTGGTGTTGGAAAAGACTCTTGAGAGTCCCTTGGGCTACAAGGAGACCCAACCAGTCCATCCTAAAGGAAATCAACCCTGAATATTCATTGGAAGGACTGATGCTAAAGCTGAAGCTCCTGTATTTTGGCTATCTGATGCGAAGAGTCAGTTCATTGGAAAAGACCCTGATGCTGGGAAAGACGGAAGGCACAGGGAGAAGCGGGCGGCAGAGAATGAGATGGTTGGATGGCATCACCGACTCATGGACGTGAGTTTGAGTGAATTCCAGGAGACTGTGAAGGACATGGAAGCCTGGCGTGCTGCAGTCCATGGGGTTGCAAAGAGTCAGACACAACTTAGTGACTGAACAACAAACAACAACAATAAAATAGGCCATTTATAGTCATATAGAAAGGAAGGCCTGAAGAAGGGAGTGACTACCCACTCCAGTGGGCTTCCCTCATAGCTCAGTCGGTAAAGCATCTGCCTGCAATGCAGGAGACCCAGGTTCAGTTCTTGAGTCAGGAAGATCCCCTGGAGAAGGAAATGGCAACCCACTCCAGAATTCTTGCCTGGAGCTTCCCATGGACAGAGGCGCCTGACAGGCTGCAGTCCATGGGGTTGCAAGAGTCGGACACGACTTAGCGACTAAACCACCACCACCACCCACTCCAGTATTCTTGCCTGGAGAATTCCAGGGACAGAGGAGCCTGGGAAATGATAACCAAGAGTCAAAATGGACTCTAGAAAAGATGTTGCTGTTGTTGAACTTAATGTTTTTTGTTGAAATAAAGAGCCTCTTGATGAAGGTGAAAGAGGAGAGTGGAAAAGCTGGCTTAAAACTCAACATTCATAAAACTAAGATGATGGCATCTGGTCCCATCACTTCACAAAGAAAATATCTCCTGCTGTATTGACATCATTCTTTTTTGTAATGGTGTTATTAGTCTGACTATTAGAAACCATATTAAATAGAATTGCCATAAAATACTTGCCAAATGTTTCCTAATAACCTTGTGAAAAAGATGTAACTATTAAGTGAAATAAATATCAGACAAGAGGCTCTGCAGCATGGATGAGTAATCAAACCATAGAATTTATGCTAATGAATCTTGAAGGTTGCTCCAAGGCTCCATCAACAATCCCATCCCACTCAACATTTTTATAACTGACATGAATGAAGATAAAAGACATATCATATTTTCTAATGATACAGCATTAGACTAAACAGCTCATGTGATACATAGACTACACCTTCCAAATAATCTCATGAAACTCAATTTAAAAGTTACTGAGTTGCCTTTATGTTTCAAGCACTAAAGGTAGACTGACAAATAAGGACTCTTCTCTCATAGAGTAAATGTCTTGTGGAAATTCAGAATTTTATTTGGAATTACCCACATTAAAATATTGCAAAGCAAACTATTTTAATATTTGGCATAAACAAAAATGCCTATGGAAAGATATAATTCACCAACAACTAGTTTGCAATACACAGTCTAAATCAACGATATTTACTCAGTGATTTAAATCACTATTTAATTGTAGGTGAAAAGTCACAGAAAAATTCAGATAAATGTGAAAATACCATGGACATCTAGCCTAGTTGGACCATATATGGGTAATTGTGAAAATGGATAGCGACTTATGTTGACAAACTAGAGAGTGGCCACAGGTTGGTGACCAGGAGGGGTCTAGATATCTTGCCCCAGGAATACTCAAGGAAGGCCATGTTTGTTGGGTTAGAAACAAGAAAGCTAGGAAAGAGGCAAAGTGTGTGCTGTGTATGTGTGTGCAGACATGTGAGTATGTTTGTGATAGGAATTAAGAAGCAGGGTGGCTTTTATCAAATATTGAAGTTGGGTCATATCCTTCACCATAGTGGACTGTGGTATTAATAGATAGACACAGTTTTCACTACAAGCACACTGTCCTTTCATTGTGTCTTCTAGTAATGAAAGCCTTTTTCCTATGGGAAATCTATTCCATGTCATGCAGGCAGGGCTAAGTAGTAAGTTTACCCACTCCAAGCAATATCCAGCTCCTATTTGGGGTGTCACATGACCCTAACCTGATCAGAGCTTCCACTGGATTTTTGCTAGTGTCATCAAGCAAAGGGCACTTTCATTTCCCTGAGAATCCCACCAAGGCACACATAAGACAGAAGCAAATAAGGATCACGTTTTCCATCCCTTTGACAGAGCACAACAGAGAAAAAAGAAGAGCTCAGAGATTTAAAGAGGTGAATTTCTGTGACATGGTTTGAATACCAGTATCTACCTTACATGATGTTAGACCAATCACTGGATCTTTTCAATAAGTTATTTTTTTGTTTAAGGTGCTTTGAGGGGGTTTCTATTATTTACCCTAAAAAATCCTAACCATCACTTTCCGTAATCACTAAGTATAAACTGTGTCTTCCTTACTCATTTTTATAACCCAGTGCCAAGCAGAGCCCTTAAGATATAGTAAGTACTCAGTAAATTCAGTTCAGTTCAATTCAGTCACTCAGTCGTATCTGACTTTTTGTGACCTCATGAAATGCAGCACACCAGGCCTTCCTAGCCATCACCAACTCCCAGAGCTTACCCAAACTCATGTCCATTGAGTCGGTGATGCCATCCAACCATCTCACCCTCTGTCGTCCCCTTCTCCTCCTGCCCTCAATCTTTCTCAACATTAGGGTCTTTTCAAATGAGTCAGTTCTTCACATCAGGTGGCCAAAGTATTGGAGTCTCAGCTTCAGTATCAGTCCTTCCAGTGAACACCCAGGACTGATCTCCTTTAGGATGGACTGGTTGGATTTCCTTGCAATCCAAGGGATTCTCAAGAGTCTTCTCCAACACCACAGTTCAAAAGCATCAATTCTTTGTCACTCAGCATTCTTTATAGTCCAACTCTCACATCCATACATGACTACTGGAAAAACTATAGCCTAGACTAGAAGTACCTTTGTTGACAAAGTAATGTCTCTGCTTTTTAATATGCTGTCTAAGTTGGTCATAACTTTCCCTTCAAGGAGCAAGCATCTTTTAATTTCACGGCTGCAATCACCATCTGCAGTGATTTTGGAGCCCAGAAAAATAAAGTCAGCCACTGTTTCCACTGTTTCCCCATCTATTTGCCTTGAAGTGATGAGACCAGATGCCATGATCTTAGTTTTCTGAGTGTTGAGCTTTAAGCCAACTTTTTCACTCTCCTCTTTCACTTTCATCAAGAGGCTCTTTAGTTCTTCTTCACTTTCTGTCATAAGGGTGGTGTAATTGCTCATAAGTACTCAGTAATTGCTGTATTACATTGAAGTGAACCAAAGCTTCAAGGAGGCTGATTTTGAAGTTAAGGGCTTCAGTTAAGGGCTGTTATCCTAAAGACTGGCATTGTTATGGACTGAACTAGTCCCTCTAAAGTTCATATGTTGAAACCTAATCCCCAAAATGAAGCTATTAGAAGGTGGAAGCTTTAGGAAATGATTAGGATATGAGGGTGGAGCCCTCCTAAAAGGGATTAGTGGCCTTATAAGAGACCCCAGAAAGCTCCTCTGCCCCTTCTGCTATGTGAGTGCATAGCAGAAAGACAACAATCTATGAACCAGGACGGAGGTCCTCATCAGACACCAAATCTGTCAGTACCTTGATCTTGGTCCAGACTCCATAACTACACAACATAAATATTTGTTGTTTAAGCCACCCAGTCTCTGGCAGTTACTTACAGCAGTCTGAACTGACTAAGACAAATATGATTCAATATCAGTACCAAATCTACAACAGAATGTATCAGTAGAAGTATTCAAGCTGAGACTGTGACTTTGAAGACTGCTGAGGGTGGGTATTTGGGGATAGCATCCTTCTAGTTCCGAGTCTGTGATTCTAGGTAAGATGTACCTTCTTTCCACCACTGAAAATACCTCTTACGGTGTTTTTCTATCAGTTTTCTTTAAAATTAGCTTACATTTTGGACTTTTATTCATTTTCTTTACCCTTTAATTTCTATGAAACAGTAATTACTGGAAAGATTGGCCTAGGACAATCTGAAAGAAAACTGAAGCATCACCAAGACTAGACCAATTAGAGTATCACTTCTGGTTGAGATTCTGAATAATTACAGACAAGGTGATTTAGGCTTTCTGTCCATACATGTTCTGTTAAAGATATGGCATGTAAAACTGCTTAAAATAAAAGTAAGATCATAATGATGTTTAGTTATGTTTGAGGACTATCTGAAGGAATGAATATATAAGAGGGAAAGCAAATGATGGGGAAATAAATAAAATTGGAATTTGCATGCTTTCAGGTCTGCTCTCTCACTTCAGTCATGCCCAACCCTGTGAGACTCCATGGACTGTAGCCCTCCAGGCTTCTCTGTCCAAGGGATTCTCCAGCAAGAATACTAAAGTAGGTTGCCATGCCCACTTCCAGGGGATCTTCCTTACCCAGAGATGGAAACTGTGTCTTCTGTGGCTCCTGCATTGCAGGTGGATTCTGTACTGCTGAGCCACCAAGGAAGCCCCAAAATTGGAATAATCAAGTTCAAACTGTCAAGAGCATCTTTTAAAAAAAGAAAGTTTAAATGGATTCAATATTTAATTTTACTGTCTTGACTATGCTCTCAAAATCCTATGTTGACTATTACATTTTTACCCTGGACATAAAAGTATAAACAAAAATCTGAAACAAAGCAAAGGTTAAAGATTAATTGTAAAATGTAAGCGATGAAGCATTTTTACTGTCAAAACTGAGAGTTTGAGTCGTGATCAGAAAATGTGATCCTGTATACGTAGTTACCGCCACACAGACTTAATGGTTCTGCATAGAAAGTAGTATCAGAAATAACACTCATAGACAATTGTTCACGTTCTTAATGTGCTTAGCAGTTCCCTTATGTGTGATTTACACTTTCCCCTTATTGCCAGGAAGCTGCAGCAAACACCTTTTTTCTGGTCTTTTGGGAATCATTTTGTTGAAGTAGGTAATACCAACTCTGACAATGCTATTACATCACTAACACAATTTGGAAGGTATGCTAGCAGCTAAATCCTGCCGCCTTTTCTGCAGATTAAAGTTGACTCAATATTTACTCAGATAAAATAATAGTCCTATGTCCTCACTGAAATGAGTGAATCACATGATATTTCAATAAATGTCGAGAGGCATCTATTCTTTTTGGTCCCTGATTATCATCTGGAATCCTGTGTGACATGCACAGGCCAGAGAGAGCTGGATAGAAAGAAAAAGAGGCAGTGATTTTGGGCAAGGGAAAAGATGAACGAGGGAAAGAGACATATTGCAGAGTATAAGGATATGAGCATTTAGTTTCTATAAGAAAATAATCCCCGAGTTCTAGAATAAAACTAGTATTGCCATCATCTACTTTGCTACCCTTAAAAGGAAGACAAATGTGCTTACAGAAAGGAAAAGAAAAATGGATGCCCCAAAATTTAATTCTATATTCTGACAAAAATTTTCTGTCACATCCCCTATACAATCATGTGAGACTATCATTCTAAATTACCTTAAATAAAGGGAAAGTACAGATAAAAATTTATGTAGCACATGGAGCTCTGCTCAATGTTATGTGGCAGTCTGGATGGGAGCAGGGCTTGGGGGAGAATGGACACATGTGTTTGTATGGCTGAGTCCCTTTGCTGCTCACCTGAATCTATTACAACATTGCTAATCATCTCTACCCCCATACAAAATAAGAAATTTCAAAAATGTCTATGTAGGACTGAAGACCTTATTTCTCTCTTTTGGAAAGCTGTCTTACTGTTGTATTGTTCTTGCAATAAAAAAATGAGAAAGCCCTTTAGCTACTAGCCAAGAAATGTTGCTTTCAACTACTATTTTCTTAGCAATGTGGCAAATTGGTGGGGTAACATATACATTCAAAAATAACTCATGAGTCAAATATCATTCCTGGGGGAAGTACTTTTAAAAGTATATAATTAACCTCAAACAAAGGCAAGTGAAGGACACCTTTCAAAGGAACCATTTCCGCACTGTAGAATTAGTTCGCTTTTCTTTCTTTTCCAAACACACAATGACTTTCTTTGATTCTCCTCCCACACAGTAATTCAAATAAAACATGCAGTATGAAGCTTTTTTAAATACTGAGATAAGATATTTCAAAGGTCATATTAATGTCTGAAAATGGTCCTTTAACATTTGACAAATATTTAGAGTTTTTGCATACAAATTCACTATTTTTCTAATTTTTGATTGACAATATTCCATATAACTGAAACCTTAGAAGATTAGAAATGATTAATTTACGATCAGAGTAGATTAGAAAATGCTAAGCATGTTGCTATCTTGCCCTCAGCATCATCAACCCTGTGTAGGGACATAGTGAAGGGAAGATGTCAATAAACCTGAGACACAGAAAAAGAAGTTATCATTTTACCTATTCTTAAAATAAGAGCTAAACTCAGTGGGAAAAAAATATGGCAAAGCAAAATTATAACTATTTCACTATGCCTGCATGCATGCTAAGTTGCTTCAGTCATGTCCAACTCTTTGTGAGCCTATGGACTGTACCCCACCAGGCTCCTCTGTCCATGGGGATTCTCCAGGCAAGAATACTGGAGTGGGTTGCCATGCCTTCCTCCAGGGGATCTTGCCGACCCAGGGATGGAACCCACTGCATTGGCAGGTAGATTTGTAGGGTTCTTTACCACTAGTGCCACCTGGGAAGCAAATATTTCATCATACAAAGAGTCAAATAAATTGTCACAGTACATGAGTCAACTTCTTAAGATGCAGGAGCAACATGTCCAGAGAAGGATCCTGAGATTATTCTGCCCTTAACTTGTTTCTTAGCACTGTCTACACAACTCATACACTGTCCTCACAGTGAACACCACTCCTACCAGGCTGTCACCACGTTGTCAACTTAGTTGCAGTATAAAGCATTTTCTTTCTGAAATTGGCAAAGCCTACCCTTGACAATTCCAGGCTATATGTCAAAGACAAACTTGGGCCAACAGATAAACAGAAGATTGTCACATATGCAAGTATGTTTTGTCACAGATGCTTCAGGGCTATCATTTCTAAATCTGACTCCACAGTAGAATCACCCAGAGAACATTAAAAATGCAGATTCCAGGGCCCTGCTCCAGAATCAAGCTTTCTCAGGGCACCAGAGTTGGGGGAGATGGGGATTGGAGGAGCACATGAGACTCTGTCATGTTCAAAACCACATGGCAAGCTAGAGGTAGACTAAAAGAATTCAAGTCTCTTAATACCAAAGATATTTGGTCCGTATAGTCAAAGCTATGGTTCTTCCAGTCGTCACGTATAGATGTGAGAGTTGGACCATAAAGAAGGCTGAGAGCCAAAGAATTGATGCTTTTGAACTATGATATTGGAGAAGACTCTTGAGAGACCCTCGGACTGAAGGGGACCAACCAGTCAATCCTAAAGGAAATCAGTCCTGAATATTCATTGGAAGGACTGATGCTGAAGCTGAAGCTCCAATGCTTTGGGCACCTGATGTGAAGAGCCGACTCATTAGAAAAGACACCGATTCTGGGAAAGATTGAAGGCAGGAGGAGAAGGGGACAACAGAAGACGATCATGGTTGGATGAGATCCCTGACTTGAAGGATATGAGTTTGAGCAAGCTCTAGGGGATAGTGAAGGACAGGGAAGCCTGGTATGCTGAGGTCCATGTGGTCTCAAAGGGCTGGACTTGATTGAGTGACTGAACAGCAGCAAAAATATCAAAGATATTTAGTCACCATCTTCTCTGTGCCACATCATACGACTTTCCATCAAATTAACTGAGTTATATGACTTCTAGGTCCTCCTGCTTTTGTTGGAATTGCTTCCAATAGCAATTAGCACAAAATCCAACCTCTTCATCATGGCAGTGCATGCTTCATGGACACATGGCTCACATAGCCATATACAGCCCACAGTTAGAAGGACCTGCCCTTAGTTTAAAGCTTTGTTGTCTTTGTATTGAAATCCTTAATAATTTCTTATAAAAGGGTCCCACATTTTTATTTTGCACCAGGCCCCACAAATTGTGCAGTCAGTTGTGCCTGGCAGGGCCCCAAGATCTGGTCCAAGTCTACTGACACCTCACCCTTCTGGACTCTCCTCTTCATTCACTGGGCTCCAGCCACCCTGGCTTGCCTTCCGTCCCTCGCACATGCTAAAAAAGCAAGGTCAGAGCACAAGGCTTAGATGCAGAGATTACATGAGGTCTCATACATACCTTAATTAGAAGTTTACCTCTCAGGCTCAGCTGGTAAAGAATCCGCCTGCAATGCAGGAGACCTGGATTTGATCCCTGGGTTGGGAAGATCCCCTGAAGAAGGGAAAGGCTAACAACTCCAGTATTCTGGCATGGATAATTCCATGGACTATATAGTCCGTGAGGTCGTAAAGAGTCGGACACAAGTGAGCAACTTCCACTTTCAGTTTCACCTCTCAGGATCCTCTGACCAACACCAACACAATGACAATGTGCTTAGTGGTGTTTGCGAAAAGAGAGACGGAAGAGCTCAAGAAGGGGACTTGACTTTGCTTCCCATCCTGTCACGTGGTCAGACGGAGACACAGTACTGCTTGGTACTCCTGCCTTTCAATCCTTTGCTTGTAACAAAGAAGAGATGTTGAGCTGGGAAGGGAGCAATCAGGTTATCAGTGCTTCCAGGAGGGACTGGAAGACAGAACTAGAGAGGTTACAGTGGGAAATAAGAAGACAAGATGAAACAGCCTCTCCTGCAGTCATATAGATTTTAAAATGCATTGAAATGTATTTCTAAGCCTCAATATTATAAACTATTTAGGGAGAAACAGAGCCTAAATGTAGAAAATCTCAATTATGCTAAATTTCAGAAACTTAAGAGAATTGCATAAATGAAGCTGCTTAGGGGCTTTGCTTCAATGAACCACAACCAAGAAGATCTAAGTTTGAAAAGTCAGTTTCCTTGAGTGGATGAAAAGATCCTGACTATTTGGTATGCTATTAATTTGGTAAGCAAATTGGTTCCTCACAAATTGCACAAAAGTGACTACAGATTTCAAATCAGTGAGTACTGAGTCCGTGTATACAATATTTCTCCTCTCCTTAGCTCAGGATAATTCTAGAGCTAATGTTTTATTCAAACACCCACTACTACCTGGAAATATGAACTATGAAATCCCCAGGAGCACCAAGAGAAGCACTAGAAACTAGTGTTTCAATTAGGCCCTGTGCCTCTCCATGACAAATTCCTCCAAAATTGCCCCATGTTAGGGCATGGCAGAGAATCCACTTTAAATATCATTAATATTAAAATACTGTTGAGTGACTAAATCATCCTTGAAAGGCTTGGATCCCAAATGTTGACAAGGGAATTGAATTCAAGGACAAGCCTCTAGGAAAGGCAGCAAAGAGTAGCAGAAAGAGAGTCCTCTTTAAAGTTGACCTACTTGAATGCCAGCTCTGCTCTTAGCTTCCTGGTGAACACAGGAAAGATACTTCAACAGAGAGGTTTCATCTAGTGAATTAAGGAAAGACCCTGTCTTAAAGAGTGTTTGGGGGCACCCAGTGGAAAAAAAAAAAAAAGGTATGATGAGGGTGGGAGAATTTCCTTAAACTATCATTGCATAGTTTGCAATTCACACTGTAGTTATTTTTAAGCATCTTCACTAAAGAGTACAGGTGTCAGAAGGGGATCATGAGAGTCATTTCAAATGATGGTTTCATGTAGCAGATGAAAGTCAGTCCTGCCCAGCATCACGCTGATAGCTTTGGAATCGTGTCAGGTTCAGAACAAGTTACTGCAAGATGCAGAACTCTGGCATACAAATTCGTATGTGCTGGAAACAATCAAGGCCCAAATGACTCAGGAAGGACCTCTGACCTTCCTCCTAATGCCTTAACGAATTCAGAAAGAGAACATGTTCCAGGAAGGGAACGCCTACCATGAATAACTATTGTACAGTCAACCTTCTATATCCTGTATCGTATAGCCAGCATCCTCAGACTCAACCTACCCAGACCGAATTTCTACATCTATTTATATAAAGGACTTGAGCTTCTGTAGATCTTGGTGTCTATGGGGGGTTCCTGGAAACAATCAATGCCCGTGGATACCGAGGGTCAGCTGTATAGTAAGAATTAGGTGTGAGAGTGGAACCTAGCAGAACCTGTTTGATCAAAGTCCTCTCTATGCCCCAATGTTTCCGGATGACCCTGTAAACATTTATTTGGTGGTAGTGGTAGTGATGGTGGTTTAGTAGCTAAGCCATGTCCAACTCTTGTCATCCCATGGACTATAACCTGACAGGATCTTCTGTCCATGGGATTTCCCAGGCAAGAATACTGGAGTGGGTTGCCATTTTCTTCATTTAGAGTTTTTTCCTCCTGTTAATCTATCCCATGTCATTTAAATTATTCAACCAGCCAAAAGAACTAAGAAGAAAAGAGGGAAATTTTCCCCTTCCCAACAATAGCAAGAGGACAAGAACCCAAGATTACACTACTTGGGGTTCTTTCTGCCACTTCCTTCCTCATAGAGGGCCAGGTCCTAAGGATAAAGACTGCCTTAAGCAGCAAAGCTAAAAGGAAACCGTCTTAGTCCAAAGTCTTACATAGTCCAGCCCATCCTGCTGGACAATAATAAACCTGAGAGCTCCGCTTGTTGAGCGCCTGCCAGCTTCCAGGCATTGGGCTAGATGTCTTTCCTGACCCACTCCCTTCACCCACTCACAGCAGCCCTGCTTTTACAGACAAGAACTTTGCCACTAGCATCAGTTACGTCCTCAAGGTCACGAGCTGCTACCAGACAGACCCTAGATTCAAACTGAAGTCTGCCATTGTTATGGACCCTGCTCTTTTCAAATAAGAGAGTGGAATAGAAAGTGGGGAACCGTGAAGGAAATCATTTCTGCAGGAGATGACAGCAACCCCGATGGGCTCACAGAGCCCCTGGCGCTGCCAAACCCCAGTGCAGAGGTTACATAACACCGGCCTGCGGGAGGCGTGACTGGTGTGCGCAGGCACGGACTGGCAGGAGGAGGCTGCTGCTGACTGAGAACGGTTATCTTTTTAAAAATCACCATGCTGCTCACTGCAGAGGAGGCAAAAAAAAAGCAATATGAAGATTTCAGAAACCGAACTGGAGATCAGCCAAGGGAAACTCAGTTTGCTGCAGAGGATTAGATAATAAAATGCTGTGTGCATTTGGGCCAGATATATGGGGGAAAGCAAATGTAACAGGGCAGACTTCAACCCCACACACTTTCGTCGTAATTGGACAGTGGGGCTTACAGTTATTGCAAGTCCTTGATGGGGAGTTTAAGAGAAATCTCCTGCGGAAAAAAGAAAGGAAAAAAAAATAATAAAAGACCCACAGATGTTTTCACCTTGGGTCCAGTTCTCTGTTTGGAAATGTTCTCCCAGTGGCAACCTAACATGGCACGAGTACTGTTCTATAGAAAACATTTGTCTAATCGGGATTCTGGTTTTGGTCCCATCTGTTTAACAGAATTGCTCATCACCTCAAAGTTAGCTGAAATCTGTTTGTTATCAACAAATTACATAAGAGCCTGGTAAATATTTTATAAAGAGAACTGTAAATATTTCCCTCTCTGTTCAAGGAATAGGTGATATTTACCCATAGCCTGCTTGGACGCCTCCTGTAGGTGATCAAGAGGACATTTTCAGAGCTGCTGCGGCTTGTCGTGAAGGGCAGGGAAATTTCCAGCCTGCAGGACACTACTGTCTCTGCTAAGTCAAATGGTCCAATAAATCAGGAAGAGGTAGCATCAAAATATCAGCTTAACACAGCAAAAGAAAATCCAAGAGGGAAATTTTCATTGCTGTCAGAGGTTATGTAGTGGGGTCATAAGAACACAGACTTGAGTGCCAGGCAGATCTGGGTTTGAATCCTGGCTCTGTCATCTCCCTCTGCCCGGCCTTGGAAAAGTTACTTTATCTCTTGCAGTCCCAGCTCTCCAAACAGGGTCGTTATCATCCGGTAAGCAACTTGCTTAAAGCAGTGTGGGGCCCACAGAAGTAATAACAGCCACACATGACACTAATACTCGGACTTGTTAAGTAATCACTCAACACGTTTTACTTGCCTTCTTCCAACGTCCTCTCTTCTTTTCAACCTCCTGTCAAGTGTTTTCTTCATTAGGTAGAGAAACCATCTGACTTCTGAAGTGTCTTCCAGCTCTGAGGTTCCAGACAAGCCCACGGGGCCATGCTAGTTACTGGTCTTGTCATAGCAAGAGTGCATGACAGAAGTGTTTCCTGGGGATGACAGCCTGAAAGAGGGGTCCCCCCACTGTGTCTTTTCACCATGTAGTATAGGGTCTTTCTGCTTTTAATGCATGAATGGATGACTGCATGGATAGGAAAACATCCAGTCTAGGACCGTGACTTTCAGTGGAGAGCTGTGTGGCTTGAATTTAGCCCTTTGTGAATCTGGATTTGTGTATCAGCCTTGAAAAGACAGCAGCGAGAGAGTAAATCCAAAAGAGGCAGGGGACCAATAGAGAAGGTGGGTCCACATTTTCAACTACTCAGGACTTCTCTGCCTGGACAAAGAACTAAACCTACAATCCTTGAAAATCAGCAATACCTGGCTTCTCACCACTGAGCACCGTCAGCACTTGTTTCTCCTTACTACGCCCAGGCCTACGCTCTGCAAATCTGTTTGCCAAGGATGCCTCGGCAATTGTGACACTTTTTAGCACCTATTTAAAACTGTTCTGCTGGGCTCTTTGGGTTCCCTGCAGTTTGGAGTGAGCTGAGAGGGGCCTGCATTTCTATTAAATGTTCCAGGTACAGAACAATCCTGAGAGGCCTCATTCAAAGCCATGCAACTTCAGAACACCTATTCTCCATTCTCCGCCCACATAGAGGCCCAAAACTCCATATCCGTTTGCTGAAAACGGATATGCCAGAGCGTCTCATGTCCCACAGCCCGACCCGTCCACATAATAGTGAAGGCTCCTTGAGGGCAGACACAGAGAATACAGCTCCCTCCTTCTCTCAACTCCGTTTCCCCCACATAGAAGGTCTGGCTGATTAATGTTCTGCTAAGGGCTTCCCTTGTGGCTCAGCTGGGAAAGAGTCCACCTGCAATGTGGGAGACCTGAATTCGATCCCTCAGTTGGGAAGATCCCCTGGAGAAGAAAAAGGCTACCCACTCCAATATTCTGACCTGGAGAATTCCATGGACTGTATAGTCCATAGGGTCACAAAGAGTCAGACATGACTGAGTGACTTTCACACACACACACACACACACACACACACACAAGGGTGGATGCTTTCACTCTGAGTCAAGAACCCCCAACCCTGAGGGCCTAAGAGGGAGTGAGGGGTGAGATCCAAGGCTGAAGGACTTTGGATGCTCTTCCCTAAATTGAAGATGCATGTGCTTGTGCAGATGGAGGTCTACTGGCCAGAGCAGAGGCAAAGTATTATTGTACATGCCCAGAGTCAGGAAACCTGTTCTGTAGTCATAAGATAATCCTCCAGAGAATGCCCTATGTTAAGAGACACAAAGTCCCTTTCCCAGGGGTGAAACTCTGGACAAGCCCATCCCAGAAGCCAACAATGACTGGCCTCTAACGGCCTAGGGGACCATGGAACGGTTGTGGATTCAGATCCATCCTCTGCTCCCATACTAAAGTGCACAGTGGGACACAAGATGCTTGAACACAATTTATTCATTGTCTTCATCTTCTTAGGACAGAAATAACTTCTGATATACAGACAATTAGCAGAGAACTGTCTCTCAGTAGTCATTAACAACCTTGAGGCCTTGAGGACTTGCAAGGCCTCATACAAGTAACTACTTAACAGGCAGTTGGAAGAACACCCCAAAGTCCTTGTTCCCACAGTTATTATTTCCAACTTTAAATTTTCTTTACATTTTTTTTTTCTACAAGATTCTCCCTGGGCTTGATGTTCTGAGTAGATTTCCATGCTTTGGAAAGACCTGAGTTGTATCTAATAACTACCAGATGGCTGTCAATTACCTCCACTACCTTTTCCACCTCTAGCCTCATCTTTACCATGGAGTTTCCAGCAAATAATTTATTAGAACGAACCTTCCTACAATGGGCCTTTCCAAAGGAAGCAGGCAGCCTGACCTCACGTAGTAAAAGCTGTTTTCCACAGCTCATCCCTCTGAAATTTCTACATCTCTCGGGAACTTGATCTAAGCCTTTGGGGCCATGATCAAACAAGGCCACATTTATCTACTCCCCACACTATCATTTACCACTGGGTTACACTCCCACAAATCAAATCTCCTGGGAAGGTTTTCAAAGAAGATCTTTATTTGAAAATCAAGTTGTTTCCTCCCTGATTTGCTCAGCCCATGGGAGCCAGAAGATTTTTATTTTCAGGTGAGAGGTAAGACAGATAATAGACTATATTCTCCCGAATTTTAGAGGCAGTATTCATCCTTTGCCAAAAGTATGGGCTCCAATTGCCAATCTGCTCCATTTCCAGGACACACATTGAACTCCTCAAAATCACTAGTTAAATCCTGTGGAATTATAATCCTTCCTACTGGCTCTGGGCCTGCCTATTTTCAATGAAGTCAGCATGCCCCAAATGCTGACTCTCCATGAAAGCTTTGCTATATGAATAGGGGGAAAATAGAAGGGAGAAATAGCCTTGCCTTGGAATTCAGATACCTGGATGTTAGTATCAGTTTTGACATTAATTGTTCAGTGGACTTTTATTCACATGAACCTCTTTCTTCAGTTCTTTTTTATGGCTGCACCATGCACCATTTGTTGTTGTTCAGCCGACAAGTCATCTCCGACTCTTTGCATCCCCAAAGACTGCAACAGATCAGGCCTCCCTGTCCTTCACCGTCTCCCAAACTCCCAGAGTTTGCCCAAGTTCATGTCCATTGAATCAATGATGCCATCCAACCATCTCATCCTCTGTTGCCCTATTCTCCTGGTTTCAATCTTTCCCAGCATCAGGGTTTTTTCTTGGAAAAGACCATGAAGCATGTGGGAATCTTAATTCCCTGACCAGGGATCAACCCATGCCCCCTACACTGGAAGGCATAGTCTTAACCACTGGCCTGCCAGGGAAGTCTCTCCTCAATTCTGTAATGAAGGTTTGGGAATGAATTTCCAGTGTCCCTTCCAGTCCCAAACTACATTAAGTTAGCCTACATAGTCATCTTTCTGTGGGCTCCCAAAGTTTCTGCCTACTCATAAGCAAGAACTTAAGCCCTGGGTCTGAGGCAAGGGGAGGCAGCTAGTACAATGGAAGCTCAAGACTTAGGAAGGCAGAGAATAGAAGCTGGATATGCAGGACATTGTTTGCCAAAACATATCCTAGGAAATGGGCTTCCCAGATGGTTCAGTGGCAAAGGATCAGTCTGCCAATGCAAGAGATGCAGGAGACCTGGGTTCAGTCCCAGGGACGGGAAGATCCTCTGGAGGAGGAAATGGCACCCCTCTCCAGTGTTCTTGCCTGGAAAAATTCCATGGACAGAGGAGCCTGACAGGCTACAGTCCATGGGATCACCAAGAGTCGGACACAATGAGCCACTGAGTGCACGCACGCACACACACACACACACACACACACACACACACACACACACTCCCCAGGAAACACTATTGCCCTGGAAAAAATAAGTGTGGCTGTCCATAAAAGATACTCTATAGTCAAATAGATTTGGAAAATATTGTTAACAAATGGCCAAATGGCTTTCTTTACTGCAGGTCTTCTCACAGCAATTAATATGCTGACATGAACTGTAGACTTCCCCGTGGCGTGTATAGCATGTGTGCTATCTCGAAGCTATATTTTGAAGAAACCACTTTGGGAAATGTTCATCTCAGAGAAGCCACAATCACCAATAGAGCTGGTAGCAAACAGGGCAAGACATCCCTGGTGACAACACCTAGGCAAACTTAGATTGGCATTGTAAATGAAATAGTAATAGCTATGGGTTCCTTCTGCAGTAAAGACTTGAATATATAGGAAGCCAATTCTTAAACTCAGTGTTTATTAAGTGCTTCCTATGGATTTTAGGCCTGTGCAGGGAAGAAGAGAGTATTTATAGGTGAGTGTGTAATGTGTGTTTGCATGTGCAAATTGAGCAGGGGTAGAGAGCAGAGGAAGTATGGTGAAAGAAAAATACTTGATTGAAGGCCTTGACAATGTAAGAATGTGTATCAAGAGATGACACAGACAGGAAAAGCTTTATGGAGAGTCAAGGCTCACAGTGTTCTACCAGAAATTCAATTAGTGTAGATAAGATGATAACCAGACACTACTGACATGTAAGGTCTATCTCCAAGAGTTAAGAGCTGGCAAATATTTCTTAGCACCAATAGTTAGAACAGAACAATTGGATGTGCTATCATAAAGTCTCTAGCTATCTATGTCTCTAGCCAGTTACAGTGACTGGCCATTCCTCACTACCACTTTAATATAAAATTCTTCCTGTTCTCCTCCTACTCTATGCTATCAATCCCACTCCCTGTCCTCTGATTTTCCTTGATTCATGTAAATTAATAACCATTTCATGCCCCAGTTTGTGGCCAGTCTCTTAAGAGGTCCTAGAGAAAACTACCTCATTTATTCCATCACCCTTTTCCATTGTGGATTTCCATGTTTCATGCGAGCTCACTGTTCATAACAAGCTCACAAGTAGTGTGCTCACGAACATTCACCCCACTGAAAACTGAGTTGAGACCTCCAACACTTACTGGGAAAAGGATCTTGTTGACCATCCACATTCTCCATACCCATCATGCCAAAGAGCCCCACATGGTCTCTTTGCATTGTATTTACCAGGGTATGTGAGCACTGAGACAGTAACATGGAAAATTTCAATAAGCCAAAAGATGAATGTTTTGGTTGTTGACATAAGAAGAAACTAAGATGAAAGTTTAACTGCCTGACAAGGGCAATGGTATCCTTATTTTTCCTCACTGAGACTCTGTCAGTTCCAATAGGAGGAAATGAGATCTAGACTGCTGCAGCAGGAATACTTGGAAGGAGCACAATAGAAAGAATATGTGCGTGGAGCACTTTATATTTTCAAGTGTGGTTGGTTGCATGCATTCAAAACCCATGATAAACTTGTTTGAGTTTCAGTAAGCTCTGGGAGTTGGTGATGGACAGGGACGCCTGGCATGCTGTAGTCCATGGGATCACAGAGAGTCAGACATGACTGAGCAACTGAACTGAACACTGCTAATTTCCTAAGTCAGGAAACCGAGCCAGAGAGAGATGAATGGCTGCCAGTCAGGCCTAGAATGAGCCTGCTGCTACTTACAGGGTGGAAAGTAGATCTCACAAGCTAGGAGCTAGGTATTATGCCAAGTGCTCCCTCAAGGTAGACTCCAAAGTTAGAGGCAGTAACAGAGCTAGCAGCAGCCTGTGGGTACAGATCAGATTACTTCCTGGAGACCACTTAAGAAAGGAGAGAAAATCTGAGCCTACTGTAAAAATCCACTTGCAGCTCTCTGAACTCCCTCTAAGGAAATTCCTTTCCATGTGTATGCATTGAGCATCCTCTGTGTCAGGACTCCAAAGATGCATAAGAGCTACCCCTGTCCCAAAGAACTCATCATCCCGTACAGAAAGCATTCACACAAAGGGAAATTCACGAGGGTTAGAAAAGTGTTCTCTTTCAGTCGTGTCCGACTCTTTGCGACCCCATGAACTGTAGCCTGCCAGGCTCCTCTAGCCATGGGATTCTCCAGGCAAAAATACTGGAGTGGATTGCCGTTCCCTTCTCCAGGGGATCTTTCTGACCCAGGGATTGAACTTGTGCCTCCTGCCTTGCAGGCAGATTCTTTACCATTGAACCACCAGGGAAGTTCCCCTAGTGTTAGGAGGACTGTGCAAAATGTCTCAGGAGAAGTTGCACTCTGCTGTACTTGAGGACATCTGCAAATAGGTTCTAGAATAGCTGCTGACTGTACTCAGAAGTCAGTCAGCCAGAGGGGACTGAAGCTGTTCTCCTGGTAGGTAGGGAGACATTCCACCTTTGCCCTCCCTGTCAATCATTTCTGGAGCCTCTGTGCTAAACCTGCAAAAAGGGATGACTGCTTCTTTCTTTCTATTAAACCTGTCACTGGAGTTTCTAGTACTTTGTCAAAATATAATGCACACATGAGAAGCCTGAGTAGGATGATAAATTGAGAAAGCTGAGTTCTGTGTGCTTTGAAAATAAAATCCAAATGAAAATACTTCGAACATTGATGGGAAGTTTCATACTTCATTTTTATCTTTCTCTCAAAGCACACTTCACACTCCACTGAACTAGTTCATAGGTCTGGCTGAAAATCTTCCATTTTATGTGGTTTTGCTGGATGTTGTCATTTACCCCAGATGCTCCCACCTCTCAATATAAAACTTCATTTCTCATCCCATTTTAGACAAGAGCTCTCATGGCTGAAGCCCAGACATGAAGAATTAAAGAGGAAAAAAGGCTATTTCCTCCAACCTTGGCTCTCCCCTTCTCTTCCGTCTCCTTCCCTCTGTCTTTCTCAGTGCTTCTCTTCCTATCTCTCTGTCTGTCTGTCTTCCTTTCCTTGTATTTCTCCCATTTTTCTCCTCTTATCTCCAACTCCCTTGTCTCTTTCTCCTCATCCTCCCTTTAAATACATGATACTGTAATGAAAAAGAATGCTCTCCCTAAGTCAGCTTTTGAAGTCAAATTGATTCCTATCTTCTTTCCATACTTACACACACACTTGCATACAAAATACACATTTGCATGAACATGGCACCACATTCTTTGCATATTATCTATTTGTTCTCTTTTCCTTCCTCTTTGCCATCCCAAATCCTTCTGTCCTTTCAAGCTCATATCCAGCTTCTGCAAGCAAGCCTCTCCAATCCTTCCACATCACAGAGACTCCTCTGTCTTTAGAGTCCTGATAGCATTTATTTCTGCACCATCTATCATAGCATGAAATTAACCTTTGTGTAGAATCCTTCTTTCATAATACTTTTATTCCAGAGAAGATGGTACTTTCCAGAGCTCAGATGTCTCCTGTATGCCATCCCCTGCTCAATGACCTTGAGTGGTTCCCTGGGGCCTATAGGAGTGTTTCTCTAACTCTTCCAGCAGAGCACCAGACAGTGAAACAGAATGCACTCATTCTCTTCATAACTCTGGGGTGGAACCCAACTTCCCCCTCTCACAAAATGTCTTTTCACAGCTCAGCTTTAAAGTACAAGCAAATTTAATATTATAACTTACAGTAAAACTTTCTGTAAATCTATAGAGACAAACTCAAATGTATGAGGTATGAAAATGTGGGAATATTTGAGATAATAAGTCAAAAGCCTAATCCTTTCACATAAGGGCAGCAGTGAGGAGAGGAAGCCATGGTACAGAGAGCACAGTGGGCCAAGAGTGGCCACATTAGTGCCCAAAATAATATTGTTCTGGGGCCTTCTAGCACTTTCAGGATACAGGCCAAACTCTCTAGCATGATATTCAGCACCATCTGTGACCTGGTCCCTCTCTGCTCCTCCAATCTCATCTTTCATGTTGCATCTCTTGGGCCTCATGCCACTCCACTCTAGCCATAAGGAAGTGCATGTGATGTCTTGCATAACCCTAGCATTCACACTTCATGATGTTCTTTCCGTGAATGTCTTCTCCTATCAACCCTCCACACACGATGCTCAGCTCCAAGCCACCCGGTGAGCACTTAACTTCAGGAAGGTATCTTGTGTTTACGATGTGCCAAGCATTCACCCTTCAGTGTTTCTCCACCTTCTATGCCAATGCCTCTCCCATTATGTCACACACTTGTTAAAAAAGAATTGTTAAAGCCCCTCATCTGATTAGGAGCAGGCGGGGCACAAAGCTGATGCATTACGGTAATAATGACTTGTAGGTTTTGGTAAAATTGATTGGTATGTAAAAATATGTGCAAATAAGAAGTCAGCTTTTCATGGAATCGGAGCTTTCCCCATAGAACTGGAAAGGCGTTTGATGTTTAAAAATAAACAAACAAAAACCTTTGTTGGGGGGAGGGAAATACAGAGGTTCACTATGTGACCATTCATCCAAGATGCGTAATGCAAATTAGAGTAAGGGGTGCTCGTCCTGGGAAACAGACCAAAGGAGAGCAGACCTCCCTCCTGAGTGTCTCAGACAGCCGGGCAACTGGCTTTTGCTCTCTCCCTCTCTCCTTAGCTCCTCTCCCACTAAATACTAGAGAGAGAACAAAGAACAAAGCACGTGGTCCTAGGTACTCAGGAGCTTCCAGGTGAGGTGAGTGGCTGAGTCATACACATATACTTTTTCTTATTGGGGTATAGTTGCTTTTCAGGGGCTTCCCTGGTGGCTCAGATGGTAAAGAATCTGCCTGTAATTTGGGAGAGTGGGATTCGATCCCTGGGTCAGGAAGATTCCCAGTAGAAGGGAATGGCTACCCACTCCAGTATTCTTGCCTGGAGAATTTCATGGACAGAGGAGCCTGGTGGGCTACAGTCCATGGGGTTGCAAAGAGTCAGACACGACTAAACGACTAACACACACACACACAGTTGCTTTACAATGTTGTGTTGTTTTCTGTGTATTATGAAGTAAATCAGCTATATGCATGCATTTATCCCCTCCCTCTTGGACATATATATTTTAAAGCTGTGTAAGAGGTTTCCAAGGGCTACATAGAGTGACCCCAAGAGCTATAGTTTCTGAGGGAAGAAAAGAGTCCAGTGCTGGGGTGGGTAGTGAAATCACCCTGGACGAAGGGCAGAATACTTCAGAGATGGGAGCTGGTCTCGGAATTTTTTCAGGCTATTTTTTAATGTTTGTATATTATGATGTTCAAAACACACAGCCTGATTTCCACTAAGTGAAAGTGAAAGTCTCTCAGATGCATCTGACTCTTTGCAACCCCGTGGACCATACAGTCCATGGAATTCTCCAGGCCAGAATACTAGAGCAGGTAGATGTTCACTTCTGCAGGTCTTCCCTGGTAGCTAAGCTGGTAAAGAATGAGCGTGCAATGCAGGAGACCCCGGTTCAATTCCTGGGTTGGGACAATATGCTGGAGAAGGGATAGGCTACCCACTGCAGTATTCTTAGGCTTCCCTGGTGTGGCTCAGCTGATTTCCTGTTTAAATGCCATGGATTGCAGTGGGATGGTCCTTTAGGATTGCTGGCCTTAGGGGATGGATTTCCAAGAGGGGCCACTATCTTAATCTCTACCCCCCACAATCGCACTCACCAAAGATGAAAAGGACTAGCATTTCTTGAGTATCCACCTAGTCCAGGCACACATTTAGCATATAAGCACATGTTTACAATGAGTTCTCCCAAAACCCTGTGAGACATGCTCATTTTATAATTGAAGAACCTCTGGGAAAACCTAGGTAAGCAGCTTGCCCAAGGTCATACAGCAGTTTAGAGGTATATCTAGCTTTAAACATAGATTTTTTTAAATTTCAAAGCATGTGTTCCTTCTACAACATCAGGAACATCATGTCCACCTCTTTGCGATCCCATGGGTTGTAACCCACCAGGCTCCTCTGTCCACGGAATTCTCCAGGCAATACTGGAATGGGTAGCCATTCTCTTCTCCAAGGTATCTTTGAGACCCAGGTATCAAATCCAGGTCTCCTGCATTACAGGCGGATTTTTTCTTTTTTACCATCTGAGCCACCAGGAAAGCCCAGAACTACATTGGTATAGCATTATTCTATGCTTTATTTTATAAAGATCCAAGTGTCATTGAGCTTATAACGGTATATAACTGCTGCTCAAAATATATATTGTATTAAAGACCCACATACCTGAAACTCTCTAAGTCTAAAAAACATTTCCATCAACTTCCTCTGGGCTAAAACTTTCCACAGTTACATCACTGATGAACTCTACAACAGGTAAAACATGATTTATCCAGCAATATTTCTCATGATTCCTCCAAATCTTTTTTTTTTTTTTTTTTTTTTTAAACTCAATGCTATCCCTGAACTCCTGTCTACCGTTCTGGGTAAAAAAATGCAGCAGAAGCACATGCTTTAAGGTTGCTCAGTCGCTCAGCCGTGTCCAACTCTTTGCGACCCCATGAACTGTAACCCGCCAGGCTCCTCTCCATAAGATTTTCCAGGCAAGAATACTGAAGTGGGTCGCCATTTCCTTTTAAGGTTAGACATAATTAGATGTTAACCATGAAAAGTATGTCTTACAATCCCCATGTTGCTAATGATTTTCTTTTGGATTTTAAAGCCAGCTAATTAAAGAGCTGAAAGCAATGCAATATTGCACAAGTCAAACTTTATATGACATTTAGTCCTTGGTTTTGGCCTCTCACTTATATTGATCGTTTTGTGCATGAAGGAATTAGCTGTAGTTAAACAAACTTTTGAAGCCTGTAAATATTCACTGCAGCTCTGCCTTGACTCCAGAGTGCTCCCAGAGATGTACAGCACTTCCTGACCTGTCCCTGGGCACAGCGTTGAACAAAAGCAGTTATTGAACGGGGAGCTCTGAAGCTCATTATGTGATTCTCCTTGGCAAGACAGCCTCGGGACCCTCTACTTGGTCCTAATGCCCTAGACAGCATATTAAAAAGCAGAGACATTAATTTACCAACAAAGGTCCATCTAGTCAAAGCTATGGTTTTTCCAGTAGTCATGTATGGATGAGACTTGGACGATAGTGAGAGTTGGACTATAAAGCAAGCTGAACACTGAAGAATGGATGCTTTTGAATTGTGTTGTTGGAGAAGACTCTTGAGAGTCCCTTGGACTACAAGGAGATCCAACGAGTCCATCCTGAAGGAAATCAGTCCTGAATATTCATTGGAAGGACTGAAGCTGAAGCTGAAACTCCAATACTTTGGCCACCTGATCTGAAGAGTTGATCATTGGGACAAGATTGATGCTGGGAAAATTTGAAGGTGGGAGAAGAAGGGGATGAGATGGTTGGATGGCATCACCGACTCAATGGACATGAGTTTGAGTAGGCTCCAGGAGTGGGTGATGGACAGGGAAGCCTGGAGTGCTGCACTCTGTGGGGTTGCAAAGAGTCAGACATGGCTGATTGACTAAACTGAACTGAACTGAACTGAATGCCCTTCTCATGGATAATGGGTCTAAAGGAACTTCTACATTTATTTAAAGCTGTAACAACTCTTCAAAACAGATACTAGTATTATGTATATTTTATTAGTTAGGAAACAGGCACAGAGAAGTGAAGAAACTTGCTCAAGATCACAAAGTTAGATATTATTATTTTAAATGTTACCTAGACATGGTGAGCCTTTTCAAATTGCAAACAAGTGTTCATTTCAGCTCCACAAAATTATGTATCTGATACATAGTTCATTGTTGTCTACAATCTATTGCTCTGTTTATTTTTTCTTCAGAATGACTATTTTTCTTGGGTTGAATACTTTCTGATCCACATATTTGTTATCTCTTTATTCATGTCTTTATTTTGTCGTTTTCTCTACATTTGAAGAAATTTTTTTCAAATTTACCTTTGATTTCATTTTTTATAATTTTCACTTCTCTGTTTTCCTTCCATTGCAGATTTTTATTTCAATACAGAATTTTTATTTTCTCAAATTCTTTTATTTCAACCAGTTCCATTTTTATCTCTACCTTCATTTCAGTTTGGTCTCTCCTTATGACTTCCCTGTCCTTAGATTGAGAAAAGGCCATCTTACATTTTATTAAATGCATCTAAGTAAGGGTTTCTTAAATTGTCTTCTACTTTCTGGAGTAAAATTTGCTTTCTAAGGTATCTTATTTTGAGTATTATAGATTCTTCTGCTTTCTTGGAGATTTAGAGAAACAATAAATGAAATATCCTTCCAGCCACCATCCCCCATACACACACACACACTCATGCATTGCACATAGTATACTTGGGCTTCATCACTCAGATATACATCTGAAGTAAATATTTATGTGTATGACGTTGAGTCAAAATTCTGAGACCTAACACAATTCAGAGTAGCTCTGGTTGGTCTAGTATAAGACATTCTGTTCCTGGTGTCAGGTTTTCCTGGCAGTCCACAAGATCAGAACAGGCTGTAGCTCTTCTTTGAATCAGTATAGTACTCAAACAGCTTCTTATTGCACAATATATTACACAAAAGAAATTCTAGGGGAAAGAGAAATATGCTGCACACACACAAAAGAAAACCTGGCCCAGGGAAAAGTAAGCATCTGATAGATATGGTGTGCCTGGTGGTAAAAGACTTTAAAATTCCTTCTGATGTATTTCATGCTTGGAAAAACAAATAAACAAAGTCACAATCCATCAGACCAATGATTAGGCCTTGATCCTAATGATTAGGTTGATCCTGTTACTGTAGCAGATGGTACCACACTCAATATCAGAGTTGTCCTCAACAGTGAGAGAATTCATGCTGGCTAGTTCATCACATAAATATCTGTTCCATTTCTTTTTGGGGGCAATCAAGCATAGAAGATGTTTAGATTTTGACAATGAATCTTGTTGAATGGTATATATAAAAAGATATCTTAGTATCAAGCCAGTGTGTTGGTCAGGTAGTGACCAGTAACAGAAGTAAATGTCCAGGAAGAGGACTTCATTGATCATATTGTGAACAATATTCTCTATGCTATCCTTGTCCTACTGGAATAGAAGCTTTAATGGTATAGAAATTCTTGGAGTGACATCTCTAAAACAAAAACCAATTTGGATGAAAAAATAAAAAAAATTTTTTTAAAAAGGTCCAGATGGCTTTTGTTATGTTCGCCATTTTAAATGAGGATGCTGTCCATAGCAGCCAGAGTGCATCTGTTCGTCATTTTATTCAATTACTTAATTAGAATAATGTTCTCTCCTTATCTGTCACTGTTTTAATAAAACAGAATATCAAAGTAAAATTGTTATTCAGTATTCTCTAAGCAGAGTTTAAATGCATAGGAGGACAGCATCAATCAATAGTTCACTGAATCTCAAATACACATCTCTCTCTTTCCGTCTATGGAGTTAATTCTCGCATCAGATGTGCAAAGCTTCTGTTTGAGCAGAGGAAGATTTGGGGCCAGTCAAACAGCTAATGTTATCCCCTCCAGCAGATCTATCACCGTGTTGTTGAGGAGAGAAAGTTGGCAGCAAGGAACAGCATGATTAATCACATTGCTGTTCCTTTAACTCAGATAAATCCATCTCATATGCTTTGTAAGAGTTGTCCACTTGGTAAAATAGGATATAAATGAGCAAGCTTTGGAATGGAAATCCCCTGGTAAGATGGCAGATATCCAGAAAAACATTGTCTACTTCTTTGCAGCTACAACACTTCTCAGAAAGCATTCTGCATCTCCATGTTTAAATGCATTTATAAGGTTAAAAACAATAAAATTAAACACAATTCAAAAAAAAAAAATTCTTTGGCAGAAGAGAAAGAGTGATAAAATAGCAGGGGCCCGCTGAATGCAAGGGGTTTCCTTGGTAGCTCAGATGGTAAAGAATCTGCCTGCATTGAGGGAGACCCGGGTTTGATCCCTGGGTCAAGAAGATCCCCTGGAGAAGGGAATGGCAACTTATTCCAGTGTCCTTGCATGGAAAATTCCATAGACAGAGGAGCATGGCAATCTAGGGTCCATGGGGTCACAAACTAAGCAACTTTCACTTTCTGAATGCAAAAAAAAAAAAATTGCTACATCTTCCCTGGGTTGTGTGTGGGCTATGAGCTCAGGATCTTGTAGACCTATAGATTCCTAGCCCTGAAGGAGACTCCAAAGACCATCTAGCCCACATGCAAACTCCCTGGGATGCTTTTTTAGAATACTGATACTTTAACTCCACCTCATACTATTAAATCCAAACCTTTCAGGAAGAAACTAGATATTGGTATTCTTTAGATGCTCCCCAGAGATCCTAATGGGTAACCAGGATTGAGAACCACTGGCCTCTGGCCAAATGAGGCAAAAGGGGAATCAGAGGGAATCAAGATCATCCTGTTGGAGAAACACCATCATAGGTAGATCTCTCCCTATCCAAGCTGAATGCAAGCTACACACATTAAAAAGGAATAATGACGACACAGTTAAAAGCAACAACAACAACAAAAGGCCACTTCAGTGGTATTTAGAAGTGCATAGAAGGCGATTTGAAGTCTCTTTCTTTCAGTTAGAAGCTGTTGATGAGAAAGTTGGTCCCAAAGCAGCAAGAAAATGTGTGTGTGCCTTTGATAGAATTAAAAGTTGTAATTTAGCAAAAGTCAAAACAAAACCAAAAAAAACATTAAATATCACCTAGATTATTTTAATTCCTAACCCTATATCTGATTTGTATATATCCTTTATATTATAACAATTTGAAATTAGTAAGTAGTTAATTCTATGATTTCAAGAGGATATTTCTTTTGGTGGAGAAAGCCTGAGTGGGTATTAGAGAAGCTGGGGGATGGTGAGCACTGGGATTTCAGGACCATAGGGTGGAAAAGGAAGCAATGTTAAGAATTCATTTATTTTTTTTCTTTTACCAAATTCAAGAGAAAAAAGCCATGGGGTCAGGGCTGAAATTTTGTTTTGTGCCTGTGAGCATACATTTCACAAATGATCTTTCTCCTAGATCAAATGCAATTCCTTTAATTGCCCTTGTAAATGCTCACAACTACAGCCTAGAGACCTCCAAAAGCTGAGCAGAAAGATATTAAGGGTGCCCATGAATCCAACTGGCCCAGAAATTCAAGCTCCAAGTCTTAGACTTCCTCCAAACCTTCTGACCTGGGCTGCTGCCACCTGTAAACTCCTACCTTCAGTTCAGTTCAGCTTAGTTGCTCAGTCATGTCCGCTTTTTGTGGCCCCATGGACTGAAGCATGCCAGGCCTCCCTGTCTGTCACCAACTCCCAGAGTTTACTCAAACTCATGTCCACCGAGTCAGTAATACCATCCAACCACCTCATCCTCTGTCGTTCCCTTCTCCTCCTGCCTCCAATCTTTCCCAGCATCAGGGTCTTTTCAAATGAGTTGGTTCTTCACATCAGGTGGCCAAAGTATTGGAGTTTCAGCTTCAGCTTCAGTTCTTCCAATGAATATTCAGGACTGATTTCCTTTAGGATGGACTGGTTGGATCTCCTTGCAGTCCAAGGGACTCTCAAGAGTATTCTCCAACACTACAGCTCAAAAGCATCAATTCTTCAGTACTCAGCTTCTTTATCCAACTCTCACATCCATACATGACTACTGGAAAAACCATAGCCTTGACTAGATGGACCTTTGTTGGCAAAGTAATGTCTCTGCTTTTTAATGTGCTATCTAGGTTGGTCATAGCTTTTTTTCCAAGGAGCAAGCATCTTTTAATTTCATGGCTGCAGTCACCATCTGCAGTGATTTTAGAGCCTAAAAAAATAAAGTCTCTTACTATTTCCACTGTTTCCCCATCTATTTGTCATGAAGCGATGAGACCAGATGCCATGATCTTAGTTTTCTGAATGTTGAGCTTTAAGCAAACTTTTTCACTCTCCTTTTTTACTTTCATCAAGAGGATCTTGAGTTCTTCTTTGCTTTCTGCCATAAGGGTGGCATCATCTGTATATCTAAGGTTATTGATGTTTCTCCCAGCAGTCTTGATTCCAGCTTGTGTTTCATCCAGCCTGACATTTCGTATGATGTACTATGCATATAAGTTAAATAAGCAGGGTGACAATATTCAGCCTTGATGTACTCCTTTCCTGATTTGGAACCAGTCTGTGGTTCCATGTCCAGTTCTAACTGTTGCTTCTTGACCTGCATGCAGATTTCTCAGGAGGCAAGTCAGGTGGTCTGGTATTCCCATATCTATAGGGATTTTCCACAGTTTGTTGTGATTCACACAGTCCAAGGCTTTGGTGTAGTCGATAAAGCAGAAGTAGATATTTTTCTGGAACTCTCTTGCTTTTTCAATGATCCAACAGAGGTTGGCAATTTGATGTCTGGTTCCTCTGCCTTTTCTAAATCCAGCCACAACATCTGGAAGTTCACAGTTCATGTACTGTTGAAGCCTGGCTTGGAGACTGAGCATTACTTTGTTAGTGTCTGCTCCTGCTGCTGCTGCTGCTGCTAAGTGGCTTCAGTCGTGTCCGACTCTGAGTGATCCCAGAGACAGTAGCCAACCAGGCTCCTCCATCCATGGGATTTTTCAGGCAAGAGTACTGGAGTGGGGTGCCATGTTAGCATGTGAGGTGAGTGCAAATGTGCGGTAGTTTGAACACTCTTTGGGATTGCCTTTCTTTGGGATTGGAATTAAAACTGACCTTTTCCAGCCCTGTGACCACTGCTGAGTGTTCCAGATTTGCTGGCATATTGGCTGAAACACTTTCACAGCATCATCTTTTAGGATTTGAAATAGCTCAACTGGAAACTCCTACTTACTGGGCTCCAAGGAGGGAACTCTGCCATCTGTTCATCTGTACAATGTGGGACCAACGACAATCTATATTTCAGTTTGACCACTTAGTCTTCTGTGTAGGTTTACCTGCATTTGTTTGTACAAAATCTAATTGGGCTTTTTTGATTTTGATGAATAACTGATTTTGTGGTTTCATCTTAGAATTAATGATGCCAGACAGTTCCCAAAGAATCTGCCTTCTATGATTCACAGTCAACTTCATGGGAATTTAGCCCAGACATAAATGTTATAAATCTGAGATTGATCTGAGAAAGACTACATCAGTCATGTCTCTATCTGATACTTGACATAGACATGTTTTCTATTGAGGACAGCAATGTATCCACTGTAACAGTGAAAATTATTTTGCTTCAAACATGGCTCAAACTCGGCTGATATCCCTCCTGCTTGGTGACTCACATAAGACAGTTCAAAGGCCCTAAGCAGAGCAGGATCTATCATGACCAATGTACCTCTAACTAGAAATGTTCAGGCCACAACCCTTGGCTCACAGAACAAGTGCTAGACCAGGTCTTAGGCAGAACTGGTGACTCACTGTAGCTGCATTGGTTCCTGACCCAGAGGCTGGACTCCCCTGGCTGGCCAGCTAACCTTGAGAGGGTTTGTCATTGAAGGCACTGCCAGTATAGGTGATAGATACTTGCCAATCAGAACAACAACCTCCTGCCTTTGGATTAGCAACTCCAGAGAGGATTGGCCAGACAGAAGTAAACTAAGCATGAAGTACTCCCATACAAAGAAGTTTAAATTCCACAAAATAGAGAACTTCTGGGTCTCAGAGCTCCCCTGGTCCCTAAATAGCCTCCCAGCCCCAGAACTACTCTACCAGCATCCCACTCTAAACCACCTTTTTTCTACACAACCTAAGAAAACCTTTATTCCATGTAAATGTAGGTCTCGAGCAATGGAACGAAATCTGGAGTTCGAATTGTGCAAAACTAGGATTAGAGTTTTAGTTCTGTCACTTACAATGTAAGTATCCTCCGTCTACTTGTTTAATTTTTTAAATGCGATTTCCTAACTTGTAAAAGAGAAGAAATGTCAACTACCTGGTCCCAATGTTAAAAAGTTAATATGAAAAATATTTTTCTATGAAACTTAGAGCAATGTCTTGCACATGATGAGTCAATAAAGGTTAGATATTGTTTTATTGTGATGATTAAATAAGAATTAAGAGACAGTTTCAGACACACAGTAGACACTTGTTGTTGTTCAGTCACTAAGTCATGTCCACCTCTTTGCAACCCCATGAACTGCAGTACGCCAGGCTTCCCTGTCCATCACCATTCCCAGAGCCAACTCAAACTCATGTCCATTGCATCGGTGATGCCATCCAACCATCTCATCCTCTGTTGTCTCCTTCTCCTTCTGCCTTCAATCTTTCCCAGCATCAGGGTCTTTTCTAATGAGTCAGCTCTTCACATCAGGTGTCCAAAGTGTTGGAGTTTCAGCATCAGCATCAGTCCTTCCAATGAATATTCAGGACTGATTTCCTTAAGATTTATTGGTTGGATCTCCTTGCAGTCCAAGAGACTCTCAAGAGTCTTCTTCAACACCACAGTTCAAAAGCGTCAATTCTTCAGCACTCAGCCTTCTTTATGGTCCAACTCTCACATCCATACATGGCTACTGGAAAAACCATAGCTTTGACTATATGGACTCTTGTCACCAAAGTGATATCTCTGCTTTTTTAAACACTGTTTAGGTTTGACATAGCTATTCTTCCAAGGATCAAGAGTCTTTTAATTTTCAAGGCTGCAGTCACCATCCACAGTGATTTTGGAGCCCAAGAAAATGAAATCTGACACTGTTTCCACATTTTCCCCATCAGTTTGCCATGAAGTGATAGGACTAGATGTCATGATCTTAGTTTCTTTTCTTGCACATGGGGAGTCAATAAATGTTAGATATTGTTTTTATTGTGATGATTAAATAAGAATTAAGAAACAGTAGATACTAATAAATGGTAATTATTAAAATGGTCTCTACAATTAGAAGACAAACTTTAAAGCAACATTTTTATCATTAGCAAAGAATTATTTGTTACTCGCGTTTTCTCCTTATCAAGGGGAAGGAAGGGAGGTGGGTTGCTAAGAAGCCTACAGCCCAGTGTTCCCCTGGCAGGTATGGTGAAACACCCCCTCCTAGGAAAGAGGCCAATATGCACTGCCTTATCCTCTCCTTGAGAATTCCTATTGCTTCCATTACCACTCCTTCCTGCTAGATGAATAAGTGTTATTGATATGGAAAAATTTAATTTAAATCTGATCTAATTGAAATAGGAATACCTATTTTCAGCAAGACTCCCCAGCCAACTGAGTTAAAGGATGCTAACAAATATGGGAGGAGATCCCTAGAGAAAGAATGCCATGAAAATTTGGCTTTCTGCTATGAATCTCTTACACAAAGAGAGTTGGCAAAGGGGACTGGAGGAGGGTGGGCGAGTGAGCTAAGACATGAGGCAGAGGAATCTACAGTCCCTTCTCACAGAGCACTTCTGCTGTGTCTGTGGATGCTGTCCAAGCTGAGAAGAAGGGCTAACAGATTGGGAATGTTGGCCAAAGGATGAAGAACAGGAAGGAGCTGAGGCTTGGAGTATGACAGAGCAAGCACAGTAGAAGGAGAAAAGTAAACATTCTTAATGTTTATGTAAACATAAACAGTAAACATTTATAGACTTGATTCATTTGTGAAATCTGTAACCTCTTTCATACTTTGGGCAAGCTGTTTCTATAATTTTATCTGTCTGAACCTTGCTAAGATGTTTCCTGACCACTGAGGTTCAAAAAAGAAAACAGAGAACCAGAGCCAGGTACCTTACAAAGTGCAATGAGATGTCTACCAGATGTCCATTACCTTTGGCCACCTGATGCAAAGAGCTGACTCACTGGGAAAGATCCTGATGCCAGGAAAGATCGAAGGCAGGAGGAGAAGGGGACGACAGAGGATGAGATGGTTGGATGGCATTACTGACTCAATGGACATGGCTTTGAACAAATTCTGGGAGACAGTGAAGGACAGGGAAGTCTGGCATGCTGCAGTCCATGGGGTCTCAAAGAGTCAGACATGACAGCCCCTGAACAACAACAACAATGTGAACAATGCAAGGGGAGTAAGTTGATCACAGTTTAACACAGCCTGTGTTTACAGACTGTGGTTCACACTGTTAGCAATCTTTAAGAACAGTGGCTACTGTTGAATCAGTCTAGATTGTTTTCTCTGTTATCACAGCCTTTTAACAATGACAGAAACATTAAAGCAGTGCTTTATGAGCTGTGTTCCACAACAAAGTATTTCTGAAATATTAGTGGAGACTACAAGAAAAAAGCATTCTCTTTGTCAAAAAAGTTTATGAGATCACAATACATAAAAGGATATTAAGGGCTTTAAAAATCCTACAGTGAAAAAAACCTACTAATCTTGGTTTAACTCAGCATTTCATCACCCTATTTTCATGGAGCGTTTCTTTAAGGTCATGCAAAATAGGATTACATAACATTGGTCTAAAAAGTACTGCCTTCGAGTGTTTTCTTACCAAACTATCTGGTCCTATAAAGTGAAAAGTGAAAGTGAAGTCGCTCAGTCGTGTCTGACTCTTGGCGACTCCAAGGACTGTAGCCTACCAGGCTCCTCCATCCATGGGATTTTCCAGGCAAGAATACTGGAGTGGGTTGCCATTTCCTTATCCAGGGGATCTTTCCAACCCAGGGGTTGAAACTGGGTCTCCTGCATTGTAGGCAGACGCTTTACCATCTGAGCCATCAGGGAAATCCTTCTGGTCCTATAAACCACTCAATTAAAAAAAAAAAAAAAACATATATATATATATATATATATATGTATATATACCCTCTTTAACATTCCTGACTATAGGACTTTCGGTTCAGAATCAGCTTGGTCATGTCTCATGAGTAAAAAACTTTACCTAAGAGGACATCTAGTTCATTATCTGAAGAATGACTGGTGACAAGCACACGGAAATTGCAGTAAGAAGACTTGGACTCAAACTCTACTAGCCATAGGTAATTCTCCTCTGGATCTCAGAGTCTTTCTGTGTGAAACGGCCATGGTGATACTACCCACATAACACTGTATAAAGTCTTATAGTTTCTCATCTTTATTGATATTCTACTCGTAGCCAAGAGTTGCTTCTTATAACTTATTTCTGTTCTTTTTATCTTGTCTTCTAGAGACAAACAGAATTGAGTGAAAATTGTCCCGGTTTCACACAACATTCTGTCAGTTATACCACAGCTACATTGAACTTCTAAAAATTCCCTTTTCTGGGATATGCTCAGTTATTTAACCACAGCTTGTAAAGTAAGAAAACATAGTACCAACTTCCTTCAAAATCATGGGATGTTTTTTCTCTACAGATACAGTTGTTTAAGGTTCTTCCTAATATTTTCTATCAGGAACTGAACCTAATATTTTATTCATTCATTCAATCAATAAGACATCAAGCATATATAATGTGCTTGTTGCCTTTAGGTTTGATCTCACCCTAGCAGAAAAAAGTATCACTCCCACCATGGGCCATTTAGTAAAGCTAAGTTTGGGTTCATGTATATAAACAGGGCTACTTAGGGCTCAATTGATCTTTTGGTCAATTAAAAGCAAGGTCTTTTTGCCAGAAGTGCTACCAAGCTGTGTCTCTGGCTTGTTCAGTTGACTATTTAAACCTAAAAGCTGTATTTCACTCTCCACCTTTTAAAGGTCAAACTTGCTGGTTTCAAACCAGCATCCTTGGCCTCTTGTGTTTCTCTTTTGTTCCAATATAAAGATTTGTGTCAATTGCAAGTTTGATGAGCCTATCTATCTCTTACACAGCCTCATCTAACTCTCAGCTAAAAATGCTGATCAGAAGCTCATCAGCAAAGTCAAGCCTCTAGAAACAGCAGTGCCATCAACTTTCAAATCAGATCATAGTGAAGAAGTTATACTGTTTGCCACACACAGGGAGAAGGGAAATTGCAAACCACTGCCAATAATCCATTCTTCCTGAAACAAATAGAAATGGCCTTTCAAAAAATCCCCCAAAATGAAGTTAAATAAATTTTTAACTATTTTTCCTTCAATAGTAGGGAAAAGAATGCTGGAGATATTGCTCGTATATATTCCTATGAACTTTTGCTGTGAATGTCAAACGAAATAAGCAGTCATCTGCACAGTTTCATCTGGAAAGGAGCAAAAGACTTTCTATTTTATTTGTTATATTCATTCATTCATTCAATCAATAAGATATCAAACATATATAATGTGCTTGTTGTGTTCAGGAAATGAAGTGAGCACAGGACATTTAGAGATAAGAAAGCATATCTCTGCCCTTGGGAGTTTAACCACATAAAAGGGACCCAGAGGAATCGGGTGGAGAGGGAGGTGGGAGGGGGGATCGGGATGGGGAATACGTGTAACTCTATGGCTGATTCATATCAATGTATGACAAAACCCACTGAAATGTTGTGAAGTAATTAGCCTCCAACTAATAAAAAAAAAAGGGAATAAGTGAAAGTGAAATCCATGGCTGATTCATGTCAATGTATGACAAAAACCACTACAATTTTGTAAAGCAATTAGCCTCCAACTAATTAAAAAAAAAAAAGAAAGAAAAGAAAAGAAAGTCACTCAGTTGTGTCCGACTCTTTGTGACCCCATGGACTGTATAGCCCATGGGACTCTCCCCTGGAATTCTCCAGGCCAGAATACTGGAGTGGGTAGCCATTCCCTTCTGCAGGGGATCTTCCCAACTCAGGAATTAAACCCAGGTCTCCTGCATTGCAGGCAGATTCTTTACCTGCTGAACCACCAGGAAAGCCCAAAAATACTGGAGTAAGTAGCCTATCCATTCTCCAGTGGGTCTTCCCAACCAGGAAATGAATCGGGGTCTCCTGCATTGCAGAAGGATTCTTTACCAGCTGAGGTACAAGGGAAGCCCATAAAATGGGGTAACAAGAACTCAAATGAGTGAAAGAAAGTGTTGAAGAGCTTTACCACCTATTCAGAGTTTAATACAGTAATGAAATTGAAAAAAAAGTGAAAGTGTTAGTTGCTCAGTTAAGTTCAACTCTTTGCAACCCCATGGACTGTAGCCTGCCAGGCTCATCTGTCATGGGGATTTTCCAGGAGAGAATACTGGAGTGGGTAGTCATTCCCTTCTCTAAGGGATCTTCCCAACCAAGGGATCGAACCTGGGTCTCCTGCATTGTAGGCAGAATCTTTACCATCTGAGCCACCAGGGAAGTGTTTACAATAATACATAGTATATTTATCTCTAAATATATTTTTACATCTACATCTATCTCAATATTACAACACTGAAAAAGATTAGGTAAGTTTTAATTTAAAATCTCAACAAATGATCTCTGCAGAAATGAAAATAACATGATATTTTATATAATAAAACTATACAATGTTTTCTCACACAAGTTCTCAAGTACGCAGTAGAAAAAAACTGAGGTGTTGGTCATCCACTGCCTGAGACTATACACTGAACTAATAATTTATCATATTTCTTGATATGATATCAACTTCTTGAATAACAAAGATTAATAATACTCAGTGATGATGAGAATATTAGAAACCTCTCATGTACTGATAGTGTGAATTCAAATTACACAGTTTTGTAAGAGAGTATCCATATGAATTATAATATAATATGTGCATGCCTAACCTGTAAAATACTCAAAAAGGGTGCAAAGGTATTTGTGCCATTGATGATCATTGTAGCATTATATACAATAGAAGAGTGACTAAATAAATGTTGGTGTAGCCACATAATGGAACATTATGTAATCATTTAAAAAGACAAGGAAAATGCAAAACTACAGGGGCAGAAAGCAGCCCAGTGTTGCCTGGTGCTGGGGTGGCCATGGGCATTGACCTCAAGTGGACAGAAGGGAACTTTTAAGGGTAATGGAAATGTCTGAAAACTGAAATACAGTGATGGCTGTGCAACTGGAAAAATGGGCTGAAATCTCATCAAGCTATACATAAAGCCTGTAAGATTAGACACTAAATTATCAACAGAAGTTATCTCTAGGGATGGACATAATGAGAGACTTCACTATAGACATTTTATATTAATTATATAATGCTAAGCATTATCAATGTGAAGTACTCTTGTAATCAGAAAAAAGTTCTTAAGTAATCTCTATCTTAAATCATAAACAGGATTATATATAATTATTAAAATCTACTTTTCCAATAAAAAAAATAAAGATTCCTATTCATACCACTATTTTTAAATTAATTTATTTATTTTAACTGGAGGATAATTACTTTACAATATTGTGGTGGTTGTTGCCATACATCGACATGAATCAACCATAACTATTTTTTAACAAACAAGGCCCAAATATTCAAAAGAATAAGATATGATCATCATTATTGATGATGACTTGATTGCCTACTTGAAAAACCAAAAAGAGTCAACTATTTCATTCCAATCCCAAAGAAAGGAAATGCCAAAGAATTCTCAAACTACCACACAATTGCATTCATCTAACACGCTACTAAAGTAATGCTCAAAATTCTCCAAATCAGGCTTCAACATTATGAGAACTGTGAACTTCCAGATGTTCAAACTGGTTTTAGAAAAGGCAGAGGAACCAGAGATCAAATTGCCAACATCTGCTGGATCATCAAAAAAGCATGAGAGTTCCAGAAAAACATCTGTGGAAAATTCTTCAAGAGATGGGAGTACCACACCACCCGACCTGTCTCTTGAGAAACCTGTATGCAGGTCAGGAAGCAACAGTTAGAACTGGACACAGAACCACAGACTGGTTCCAAATCAGGAAAGGAGTACATCAAGACTGTATATTGTCACCCTGCTTATTTAACTTAGATGCAGAGTACATCATTAGAAATGCTGTGCTTGATGAATCACAAACTGAAATCAAGATTGTTGGGAGAAATATCAGTAACCTCAGATATACAGATGACACCACCCTCTTGGCAGAAAGTGAAGAAGAACTAAAGAGCCTCTTAATGAAAGTGAAAGAGGAGAGTGAAAAAGTTGGCTTAAAGCTCAACGTTAAAAAAACTAAGATCATGGTATCTGGTCCCATCACTTCATGACAAATAGATGGGGAAACAGTGGAAACAGTGACATGCTTTATTTTTCTGGGCTTTAAAATCACTGCAAATGGTGACTGCAGCCATGAAATTAAAAGACGCTTACTCCTTGGGAGGAAAGTTATGACCAACCTAGACAGCATATTAAAAAGCAGAGTCATTACTTTGTCAACAAAGGTCCATCTAATCAAGGCTATGGTTTTTCCAGGGGTCATGTATGGATGTGAGAGTTGGACTATAAAGAAATCTGAGCACCGAAGAATTGATGCTTTTGAACTGTGGTGTTGGAGAAGACTCTTGAGAGTCCCTTGGACTGCAATGAGATCCAACCAGTCCATCCTAAAGGAGATCATTCCCGGGTGTTCATTGGAAGGACTGATGTTGAAGCTGAAGCTCCAATACTTTGGCCACCTGATGCGAAGAGCTGACTCACTGGAAAAGACCCTGATGCTGGGAAAGATTGAAGGCAGGCGGAGAAGGGAACAACAGAGGATGAGATGGTTGGATGGCATCACCGACTCAATGGACATGAGTTTGGATGAACTTCAAGAGTTAGTGATGGACGGGGAGGCCTGATGTGCTGCAGTGCATGGAGTCGCAAAGAACTGGATATGACTGAGTGACTGAACTGAACTGAACTGAAAAGACCATAGAATTTTAAAGAAGCTAACATAGAGAATTACGAAAAAATGTTCAGAAATTGGTGTTTTCCTATCTATTGATATTAATAATAATAAAGAGAAACTATATCAGAAAAGAACCTAAGAAATACTCTAGATTAATTCAATAGGAAATGTATAATTACCTCTATAAAGGAAACCACAGACTTCCTAGAGGTTAATAAAAGAAATATAGAGTAAATATTACTTTTCCTAGATCAGAATATTTTGAGTCAAGATATATATATATACACACACATATATAAATGAATTTATATATGAAGGTAATTTTATTAAAATACACCTGTTTATTTCTGTAGATTTAAAAACAATTTAAAGAGTAGCTGCATAAGAATGAAAGACTTTTCTAAAATCATAACAAGTGAGTGTAATTATGAATTAAGTATTAAAATTGGTTAGATAATCATAAATTTTAAAGGAGACACTGACATTCAAATATATGACAGTTCAGGGGAGCAAAATAACATCCCTGAAGTATAAATATTTAATGTATATAAAAGAATAAGTACTATGGTAAAGATTATATTTCAAATAAGATGGAAAAGGAAGATTTATTCAATAAGTACTATGGGACTCAGTTAACCAGTTAGAAAAATAAAGTTATATCCCCTCATCTGATTTTACCCTCAAAAACAAATTTGATTTGGATTTGAAACCATAGCCCAGGATTCCAAACACAATGCCTCTGGTTAAAAAATGCAAATCCAGTGATAATAGTCCTGTGAATACTGTAGTTCTTAATGTCATAGGGATCTAACTGAAACATGAAGGTCAAAAATACAATAAAAGTAGAAACATCTAGACCTTAGGGAGAAATAATCAACTTTCTCTAGCAGTGTGGGACACTGGTAAGAACTGGATTTTCGAGTCAGACAGATTCTGATTGAAATCCTGGCTCTACCGCATACTGACCAACTATACAATCTCTCTCTTTGCCTCAGTTTCCTCTTAGGTAAAGTAGAATACATAGATTTAATTTTATATTTCACACTAGATATGAGAATTAAATGAAATAATCTATGCAAAGAACTTCACTGTCACTTAGATATTAAACTAATATACTTCCTATCCATCCATATTTGTCAGATTGAATTGCCATAATATACCATAGACCAGTGGCTTAAACAACAAAAATCTATTTCTTATAATTCTGGAGGCTGGAAAGTACAAGACCAAGTTCAGTTCAGTTCAGTCCCTCAGTCATGTCTGACTCTTTGCAACCCCATGGACTGTAGCATTCCAGGCTTCCCTGTCCTTCACCAACTCCCAGAGTTTTCTTTTTTCTAACTTTCTTGAAAATTGGATGTTTGATTTTCTTGTTGTTTGTGTCTCTCCCCAATTCATACCTTGAGGTTTAATTTCCAAGCTGATGATATTTGGACACAAGGACTTTGAAGATAAGCAGTGGTAGATAAAATCATGAGGGTGAGGTCCTCATGATGAGACTAGTGTCCTTGTAAGAAGAGACAAAGATAGGTCAGTTTTTCTTCTTACCAAGTAAAGACAACAGGAAGGTGGCTATATGCATGTCAGGAAGAAAGCTTGCACCTTGAACTGAATTGGCCAACACCTTGGTCTTACAAAGAAATACAGGAATAATAATGGGAAAGACTAGCGATCTCCTCAAGAACATTAGAGATACCAAGGGAATATTTCATTCAAAGATGGGCACAATAAAGGACAGAAATGGTATGGACCTAACAGAAGCAGAAGTTATTAAGAAGTGGTGGCAAGAATACACAGAAGAACTGTACAAAAAAGATCTTCATGACCCAGATAATCACAATGCTTTGATTACTGACATAGAGACAGATATCCTGGAATGCAAAGTCAAGTGGGCCTTAGGAAGCATCACTATGAACAAAGCTAGTGGAGCTGATGGAATTCCAGTTGAGCTGTTTCAAATCCTGAAAGATGATGCTATGAAAGTGCTGCACTCAATATGCCAGCAAATTGGGAAAACTCAGCAGTGGCCGCAGGACTGGAAAAGGTAGGTTTTCATCCCAATCCCAAAGAAAGGCAATGCCAAAGAATGTTCAAACTACTGCACAATTGTAACTCATTTCACACACTTGCAAAGTAATGCTCAAAATTCTCCAAGCCAGGCTTCAACAGTACGTGAACCGTGAACTTCCAGAGGTTCAAGCTTGATTTATAAACAGCAGAGGAACCAGACGTCAAATTGCCAACATCCACTGGATCATAGAAAAAGTGAGAGAGTTCCAGAAAAACATCTACTTTTGCTTTATTGACTAAGCAAAGCCTTTGACTGTGTGGATGACAACAAACTGTGGAAAATCCCTAAAGAGGTGGAAATACCAGACCACCTGACCTGCCTCCTGAGAAATCTTTATACAGGTCAGGAAGCAACAGTTAGAACTGGACATGGAACCACAGACTGGTTCCAAATCAGGAAAGGAGTACGTCAAAGCTGTATATTGTCACCTTGCTTATTTAACTTACATGCCCAGTACATCATGAGAAATGCTGGACTGGATGAAGCAGAAACTGGAATCAAGATTGCCAGGAGAAATATCAATAACTTCACATATGCAGATGACACCACCTTTATGGTAGAAAGCGAAGAAAAACTAAAGAGCCTCTTGATGAAAGTGAATGAGAAGAGTGAAAATGTTGGCTTAAAACTCAACATTTGGAAAACTAAGGTCACAGCATTCAGTCCCATCACTTCACAGCAAATAGACAGAGAAACAGTGGAAACAGTGAAAGACTTTATTTTGGGGGGGCCTCAAAATCACTGCAGATGGTGACTGCAGCCATGATATTAAAAGATGCTTGCTCCTTGGAAGAAAAGCTATTACCAACCTAGATAGCACATTAAAAAGCAGAGACATTACTTTGCCAACAAAGGTCCATCTAGTCAAGGCTATGGTTTCTCCAGTAGTCATGTATGGATGTGAGAGTTGGACTAAAAAGAAAGCTGAGCACCGAAGAATGGATGCTTTTTAACTGTCGTGTTGGAGAAGACTCTTGAGAGTCTTCAAGGAGATCCAACCAGTCCATCCTAAAGGAAATCAATCCTGAATATTCACTGGAAGGACTGATGCTGAAGCTGAAACCAATACTTTGGCTACCTGTTGTGAAGATCTGACTCATTTGAAAAGACCCTGATGCTGGGAAAGATTGAAGGCAGAAGAAGGGGACGACAGAGGATGAGATGGTTAGGTGGCATCACCAACTCGATGGATATGAGTTTGAGTAAGGTCTGGGAGTTGGAGATGGACAGGGAGGCCTGGTGTACTGCAGTCCATGGGGTCGCAAAGAACTGGACACAGCTGAGCAACTGTACTGAACTGAACTGATTGGCTGAGATGACAAAATCTACCTGCAGTACAGGAGACCTGGATTCTATCCTTGGGTTGGGAAGATGCCTGGAGAAAGGAATGACAACCCACTCCAGATTCTTGCCTGGAGCATTTTATAGACAGAGGAGCCTGGCAGGCTATAGTCCTTGGGGTCACAAAGAGTCAGACATGACTGAAAGACAACACTTTCACTTTTCTTCTTTTTCATGGGGTATAAAGATTAATCAATCAGACCGCTTTCAAGAGTTCAGAATCCAACAATTGCCTATTGATCATATTAATTTCTTCCTTAAAAGCCACGATTTCCCTCCTTCTGTGTAACAGTCTTAACATGAAGAGCTTTCATATTTCTCTGGTCATTTCCTTCTTGGACAAAGCAGCAGAGGTAAGCATGCAGCTTTGTTAACTCTATTGAATACATAAAGAAAATGGTTGCTTAGAATTTAAGGACATGAAATAATATTTGAATATGCTCAGCTCTAGGGGAAGAGATGAAATGGAGAAGAATTCTTTTTAAAGTCCTTGTATTTGAATTTTTGCTTCTTACCAGGCTGTATTCTTTAAGGGAGCAGGCTTCTTTAGATTTTTCACCAAATTAAAGCAAAGAATCTTTTCTAAAAACTTTTACTAAAATAACTTCTCTGTTTCATCTTCAAAAAGCTTCATGAGCAAGAAGTAACTCTCCCCTTTAGTAGCTCATAAAACTGAAGTGAAAAGAGGTCATAATATCAATGTCAACAGGACTTAACTTGAAAAACAATATTTTATCAGTATCCAGTTATGCCACAGGCCATTCCTTTGCAAAGGAAGGTTTTCATTCATGTTGTTTATGATGCAGCACCCAAGAAGTGGGATATTCCAGACTGTAATTACCAAAGCAATTATCACTGATTGTTTCGGGTAAAGAAACTGAAGTTCAAGCCGTCAAAAGCCACACAGAAAGTGTCACAGTTGATGTTTTCATATGTTTATTTAATTTTTCTTTTATTTTTCATAAAAGTAATACTGCTGCTGCTGCTGCTAAGTCGCTTATACTAGCTCATGGTAAAATACTCAAACACCAAGATAAATACAAAAAAATAAAGTAAGTATTCTTCCATCTTTCCCAAACTTTGACCCCACTGTCTGGAGGTAACCATCCTTGCCTAATGTTTGTGGAAAAGTAGACACCTAACATCAATGTATATATTAACCATTTTTAATACATAAATTGGTTTAGTTAATGAATAATATTTTGTACAATACTAGTATGAGTAGCAAGGTACTTTTTGGAGAACTTTCCAGAACAGTACATGTAGCTCTACCTCATTCTATTTAATAACAGATCATTTCCATAAGAATCCAAAACAAGATTCATTTTTCCTGTCTCTTGGTAACCACCATCCTTTGCACCATGGCAGGAACTCTCTTCCTTAAGAACTTTAGCAATTGAATTGAGAAAAGTTCATAATATCAATTTCAACTGAATTAACTTTAACAACACTACTTATCAGTATCGCACCATCCCAGGGACCAGTCCTTTTCAAAGGAAACTTTTCATTCATGTTTTTTATGAGGTAGCACACAAGAAACAGGACGATGCCAGGCAATATCCTCTCTCTCTCTCACACTCACAGCAAAAATCAAAAGACACAACTTGCTTTCTGGCTGTGTCAAAGCAACACAAGCTTCAAGTACCTTTTCCTCAGACCTTGCAGCTCAAGATAACTATCCTCAAGTTCAAAATACAAAGAACAAGGGGAAAAATTAAGGCTTCTTCCCACTAGAGATAGAACAAATCTGCTAGCTAAAATTCTGAGCTGTTAGTTTGACAGATTCAGACTTTAAAAGACAATTTCTCAACATTCAAGTGCAACCAGAGGTGACAGAACATTCTTTTCCCAAACTCAATCAGGGCCTTAAAGTGCTGCCTTGTCGAATGCAAAGAGTGGAGTTCCAGGTACAATGAGAAAAACAAAAGCAGACAAAATCCCAGAGTGCTCAGAAACATGCAACTCAGTAGTTTTGCTAGAAAAGAAACCTCATTTAGGTAGAAAGATTAGAACTCCTATTCAGCAAACATTGGCTTTTCTAGAAGTACAAAACCCTAAGTAATCATTTCCCCTAATGAAATGGGTGTCCTATTGCTCCCTAATCAACGATAATGAATGGATTCTGTAAACTAGAGTATTCATAAGCCTTGTCAATGCAGGAAAGCAGCACTTCCTTTGTAGCCTCACAGAGGAGGGCAGAGACAAGATAGAGATGCCCATCTTCTTGCCGCCAGGCTCAAAAGGCCAACAAAATTTATTAGTTATTTATCCACCTCCTCAGAGCCACATTCTAGACAAGGTGCCATTCTACAAACCTCACCCAAATGGAGACAGGCTGGGAAAGAAAAGCCAACCAAAAAAAGCTAGACATTCAAACTTGAGAAAACAACAGAGCTAAAAGGAAAAAGAAATAGTGGTTTAATTCATTTAGGTGTCACATTTTTATTAATTGCCTTTTCCACCAGGCACTGCCTGTGCTGGATCTGAGTATAATAAAACTCAATCTCCATAGCCAAAGAAATCCCAGTTTAAAGTGGGAGACAGAAATGTAAACAATTAACCATTTACTGCTGTAAACACCATGATGAAGACAAGTCACAGAGCTATGGGAGGACAGGAGAAAGACTCCCTAATCCTAAGTGATACAAAGAACAAGCACAGAGAAACTATTTCTGAATCCTTACTGGGAAACTGCTCACAGTGGTTGACTTAGGAGGAGAACTATCTACTGAAAAATAGAACTAGAGAGACTTACTTTCATAGTATACATGTATTCTTCAGTTTTGAAATGTGCACACTTTAAATGCATCTCCAATTCACAAATTAATCAATGAAAATAAAATAGCAGGTAAAAATGATTCAAGAAACTAATCCTTGTCCAGGGTAAGAAGCAATAACTGTCTGACATCTGCTTATTCACAGTCAAAAAACCAAGAATGCATTAGTACATGCATGCTAAGTAGCTTCAGTCATGTCCAACTCTTTGCAACCCCATGGACTATAGCCCGCCAGGATCCTCTGTCTATGGGATTCTCCAGGAATACTAGAGTGGGTTACCATGCCCTCCTCCAGGATTTCTTCCTGACCCAGGGATTGAACCTGCATCTCTTATGTCTCCTGTACTGGGATGTGGGTTCTTTACCACTAGCATGACCTAAGAATGCATTAGTACCCATGAGTAAATAATAATGCATATAAATTTTTATAAGGATGCTTGAAATTCAACATTTTGCATTTTATAACAAGGTCCTATGCTTTTGTGGTAAAGACTCTGCCTATACTGCGAGAGATGTGGCAGGAGTTGTTGGTTCGATCCCTGGGTCAGGAACATCCCCTGGAGAAGGAATGGAAGCTCACTCCAACATTCTTGCCTAGAAAGTTCCATGGACAGAAGAGTCTGGTGGACTACAGTCCATGGGATCACAGAGTCAGACACAACTGAACATGCATGCGGGCACCCATGTTTTCATGCCATCAGATCATGGCTTTAATAAACTATGAGGCTGATCATGCTAGAAATTGGTTTTACTACTTGATAGAATAGTTGGACTTCATCAAGTAGAAGGTACACATCATCCATTTCCATATCTGGGTAGATACTCAAGATGGTTCTCAATCTTTAATGTGTGCCATAAGACTAGTTAGATCCCGTTGCCAGGCCTCTCTTCCAGAGTTTCCAACTAAGTAGGGTCTGGGATGTGACCAGGGAATTTGCATTTCTAATGAACTCCCAGATAATGATATTGCTGATGAAAAGACCTCACTTTGAGAAACCCTGCTTTAGAGTAATCATGCACATGTGCACCAGGATACATACTCATATTCATAGGATACTCATAACTGCATTTTTCAAAATGCGCCTAACTGGAGACAACCCAATCATTACCATTAAAAGAAAGCTTAAGTTGTGATGAAATGGTACCACAGATTGAAAGTGAAAGTCACTTAGTTATGTCCGACTCTTTGCAACCCCATGGACTATACAGTCCATGAAATTCTCCAGGACAGAATCCTGGAGTGGGTAGCCTTTCCCTTCTGCAGGTTATCTTCCCAACCCAAGTCTCCCACATTGTAGGAGGATTCTTTACCAGCTGAGCCGCATGGGAAGCCCAAGAGTACTGGAGTAGAACCACGGGCTACCATATAGCAATAAAATAAGCTGTAGCTTCCTTCAAAAACATGAGTGATGCTCAGAAAAATAATATCGACTTATTTGGTATGCTTTCATGAGTATAATGTCCCAAAATAGGAAAAATGAAAGTACTGTATCATTTACAGTTGCAAACACAGACAATAAAGGTATAAAAGCAAGTAAATAGGTTATCTCATGAGCTGAATACTTATTCCCTCGAGGGTGAAATGTGGGTTTACGGTTAAGAGGAGTCACATGGAGGTCTTCCCGGGTGCTGGCAATGCACTGTTTCTTGACTTAGGTCGTCATTATTCCAGTATTGGCTTTGTAATTATTTATTAAATTGTACAGATATATTTAAGGAACTTTCTTTACAAATGTTATATTTAACAACAAAAGAAGAGAAAAAATGTATCCAAAGAGTAGACAGCATTAAAAAACAAGACAGGAAAAGCTTCATATAGATGCTGAGACATAACCTCCAATAATCTTCTTAGTTAAAAGAAACTTTATCTCCAGATACTTGAAAATACAGTTGTTAAAGAATTTTTAAAATACCCATTATTCTGTTGATGAGTTACATTTTACCAATTTTAAAAAATCAATGAAAGCTTTCATAAATTAATAACAATTTCATCTCACTGCCAACTCAATGGAAACAGATTTTTTTAATAATCTTTTTTATTACTGCTTTTAAGATAAATAAATGTCTAATTGATTATAATTAAATATGCTTTACAGCACAGAATCAAGCTATTTTCTATGTTGGGTAGGCTCTAACTGCCAAATTGCTAGTGGAAAAATCATTTCTGGAACTGAGTGTTTTCAGCAAGTGAAAAGCAACCAACATTTTGTGATCCAGAACAACTTTCTTTATTCTTTTCCAGAAATAGACAAGAATTCTTTCCTTCTTAACACAGAATCATCACGTTAATCCTTGAGAGGTAAATGGCTTTCCAAAATATCTACCTCTTTAGCCAAAGTCAAAGCACATCTCCTATTTTCTGTTTCATTCTGCTGAATCATTCCTGTTTGCTTCTTAGGAGCACCATCTTGAAGTGAAGACTAGTTTCCCTTTTGACTCATGTATCTCTATAATGATGTCCTGATTATTTCTAAAGTTAACAATCACCTCATTATTCTAAAGACTGAAAGGATAAACCACATAGTTCTTCTAAGCTTCTCCAGACTCAAGAAAATCACAAGTTGACCAGGAAGCTGTTTGTCTCTAAAATTCAGGGACCAATATATCTTTCATCCATACATGAGTTTCAACAAATCCACTATTAAATCCATCATTTTGGGTATGGTTGGATGAGTAAGAATGATTGTCGTTCATACATCTGATTGAATGTAGAAAGGCACTAAGAAATGTATTCAGGGAAAGAATAATAAAGGCAGTCAGTTCTAAAATATCATGATGCCCTGTGACCTTGCCTCCCTCCCTCTCTTATTTTCAGTTTCTTGTTTTACTCTGGGTGGTTCTCACAAAGAACAACAAAAATATCACTTACATTCTTTATCTCTCCTTCACCATAAAGCTCCTCTTAATGCTAGTCCACACCCAGTGTTACTGACTCCTCCAGGAAGCCTTCCTTGAATTGTCTCCCTTCTCTCCAGGAGTTGTGTTTCACATTTCTGTGTTCCCACAGAACCTCATACTAGTCTCTTTAGCAATATCTTCCCAGTGTATTGCAATTACTTATATGTCTGCTGTCCGCATTGCTCCTTGAGGGAGTGGCTATGTTATATTCCATCTCTGAATCTATATCTAACATAATAACTGATACTCAGTAAGCTTAGTATTGAACTGAACTCTCTCCTCAACCTTTCCACCATCTTAAAATAATCTTCTGGCAAAAGTAAACACTGACCTACTACATGTAAAGTACTTTGTTGGAAATCTGGGGGATGCCATCATGGAGATTTACAATTAGAATTGCCACTAAATAAAACATAGCGTGGGGGGTGGGGGGAGAGTGTTAAAATACTGAAATAGAATAATGAAGAAAATAAATGAAAATGCTGAAGAGAGAAAAACCTTCTCAGTTAATGAGCAGAGGAGGATGGGAAAGGAAGTAGCCAGGCAGAAAGTGACACTACATAAATGACACCATGACCTTCAGTCCCTAATTATCCAGGCTTGAATTACTAGGAATTACATTTTATTCCCAGCATCATCTCATAGCATCAGCTGAAAACTCCCAAATATTTCATTCTTGGAAATGTCCCTAAATTCATCACCACCTTTGCAGTTGCGTTCCTATTGCCTCATCCATTACCTCTGACGTGAAATGAACAACTGCAATAACCTTTTAGCTAATCTCCTTTTTCCTTCTTTCTCTATTCTATCAATATATCTTATAGACTCTTTCAGGACTAATCTCAATGTGCAATTCTAATCCTATCACTTCTATGCACAAAAGCCGTTAATGACTCTCATTAACTACCAAATTAATTTCCCATTCCTCAGAGCCAAAGCACAGTACAATGTAGCTAAAACCCACAATTTTATCCTTACCTCCAACCATACCTTTACTCTGACCTTGTGCTTTGGTCAAACTTGGTTGTTCAACATTCCCCAACATTCTCTGAATCTTCCTGCCTCATTTCTCTCCCTCTGCCTGCTGTGACTTCCCTCTCATCTCCATTAGCCAAGATGCCAGCCAACGTGTAGAAAGGGCCAATGTGGCTCTGGTGACGTTTGCTTGATGAAGCCTCCCTGGTGGGTATATTTTTCTCCACAGCAACCTGATCTCTCCCACTCTGAATGCCTAGGGCATTCCTTCTTTGGATTCTGTGTTGTTTTCACTGCCCCTTTGAATGCAGACTCATAGAACTTCCCACACTCTAAGGAATTACATTTTTATTGAGAACAAATCAGCCCTTCGTTTCCCCCAAAAAACTCCTCAAGCACCTGGCACTGGGTCTGACCCTAAGTGTCTTCCATTCAAGTTCAGTATCAAAAACGGATATTACTATAGAAACACACTCTCATGGCCAGATGGAAATATGCAAATCTTAGATAAACCTTTTACATTATCATTTTAGGAAAGAAATGTAGGTATCCCTAGGGTGGATGTGATTTGGTGTTATTGATTGTTTTTTCCCCCATGGTCTTTATGCTGAGTTGGCTATGGAACACATCTGCTTAATGAAAGTACATAGACTAACAGTAAGTCTTTAAAGACAAATTAGTCTGATGGGCAATAATTCTCCTTGAGTCTTGGAATGATGAAGTGTTGACCTGAGGGATATCAGCTAAGACAAGGAGGTCAAGTGGGAACTAGGTAGACTAGTTACCTGGGCACTTCAGCTGAGGAGGATTATAAGTCAAGATGTCTTTGTTGTTGTCAGCCACAGCTCTCCGGACACAAAAAGTTATTAGCAAATGGAGAAATGTAGGGACCCTGGAGCCCCTCCAAATCCATATTCCTTAAAGATTTTTCACTATTTTTTCTGGTGGGAGTAAGATATCAAGCAACCTTTTATTTATAAGAACTATATACATAAACAGATTTAATTACTAATCCACTTCCAATGTCTGAAGGAGAGTCAACGTCTTAAAAAAAGAATGTCCAAAATAATTCCCCATTTTCCTATAATTTATGTCCTTGTATTGTCCTTATATTTATGTTGTTAAATGTCCAATAATTTTTCCAAGCCAGACACAACCTACGAGGCATATTAAAGATTTGGTATTTAGATAACATAATAAATCATTCATTCCCAGTAAAGAGAAGCATGCCCTACATTATTTGGTCTCAAAATTTCAGCTGATTCTGAATGCCAAATACGAACGCATGTATCATGGTGCAGAACAATCAATGATCAATGGAGCTATTATTCCTTCTCCCACTTAAAAAGTGGCATAAATTTCCACTGGATAGTGCTTTCAGTGTCGGTAGGAGTGGGAATCCATTTAGCACTGGTGATGTTCAGCACTCTGTCTCATATTTATTGCTGTTATTTAGTCACTAAGTTGTGTCCAACTCTTTGCAACCCCATGAATTATAGCCTGCCAGGCTCCCATGTCCATGGGATTCTCAAGGCAAGAGTACTAAAGTGTTGCTGTGCCCTCCTTCAGGGCATCTTCCCAACCCAGGGGTTGAACCTGCATCTCCTGCATTGCAGGCAGATTCTTTACCACTGAGCCACACAAGAAGCCTGTCTCTTGCATACTGATGCTCTAGAACTGCCCAGGTAGCCTCCCCTGTTAAAGATGCTCCTAAGTAGATATGAGTTACTTTGTGAGCAGATACTGAAGGCTTTCTCTGCTCCTCAGGTATGTACCAGTCTATGAAGTGAAAGTTTTATTCCTTTTTAAAGCATTTTCACTCATCAACAGACAAGGAAGTATCGGGGAGGCCCTACCTAGCCTATGCTCACTCCATTGATGCATAAGTTTAGAATAAGCCTGGTGTAACTAATACACCATTTTCATGTCTGTACATCACTTGTCAAATAAAATCATGTATGTGAGAAGAAAGATAGAAGTTACTTGCCAGGACATCCTGTTCTAGATATTAGCTGTGCTAAAAAGAAAACAAGGTAAATTATAGAATGTCACAAAGATGTGAGCTAAATTTGCACAGCCCTCTTATTTTTTTTTTTTATTTTTTTTTTTTCTGCTTTATTTTTTTATTTTTTTATTTTTTTTTAATTTTTTTTTTTTAAATATTATTTTATTAGTTGGAGGCCAATCACTTTACAACATTTCAGTGGGTTTTGTCATACATTGACATGAATCAGCCATATAGTTACACGTATTCCCCATCCCGATCCCCCCTCCCACCTCCCTCCCCACCCGACTCCTCAGGGTCCTCCCAGTGCACCAGGCCCGAGCACCTGACTCATGTATCCCACCTGGGCTGGTGGTCCGTTTCACCATAGATAATATACATGCTGTTCTTTCAAAACCTCCCACCCTCACGTTCTCCCCCAGAGTTCAAAAGTCTGTTCTGTACTTCTGTGTCTCTTTTTCTGTTTTGCATATAGGGTTATCGCCACCATCTATCTAAATTCCGTATATATGTGTTAGTATACTGTAATGATCTTTATCTTTCTGGCTTACTTCACTCTGTATAATGGGCTCCAGTTTCATCCATCTCATTAGAACTGATTCAAATGAATTCTTTTTAACGGCTGAGTAATATTCCATGGTGTATATGTACCACAGCTTCCTTATCCATTCATCTGCTGATGGGCATCTGGGTTGCTTCCACGTCCTGGCTATTGTAAACAGTGCTGCAATGAACATTGGGGTGCACGTGTCTCTTTCAGATCTGGATTCCTCAGTGTGTATGCCTAGAAGTGGTATTGCTGGGTCATATGGCAGTTCTATTTCCAGTTTTTTAAGAAATCTCCACACTGTTTTCCATAGTGGCTGTACTAGTTTGCATTCCCACCAACAGTGCAAGAGGGTTCCCTTTTCTCCACACCCTCTCCAGCATTTATTGCTTGTAGACTTTTGGATAGCAGCCATCCTGACTGGCGTGTAATGGTACCTCATTGTGGTTTTGATTTGCATTTCTCTGATGATGAGTGATGTTGAGCATCTTTTCATGTGTTTGTTAGCCATCTGTATGTCTTCTTTGGAGAAATGTCTGTTTAGTTCTTTGGCCCATTTTTTGATTGGGTCGTTTATTTTTCTGGAATTGAGCTTCAGGAGTTGCTTGTATATTTTTGAGATTAATCCTTTGTCTGTTTCCTCATTTGTTATTATTTTCTCCCAATCTGAGGGCTGTCTTTTCACCTTACTTATAGTTTCCTTTGTTGTGCAAAAGCTTTTAATTTTCATTAGGTCCCATTTGTTTATTTTTGCTGAAATCAAAGAGGACACAAACAGATGGAGAAACATACCGTGCTCATGGATTGGAAGAATCAATATTATCAAAATGGCTATTCTACCCAAAGCAATCTATAGATTCAATGCAATCCCTATCAAGTTACCAACGGTATTTTTCACAGAACTAGAACAAACAATTTCACAATTTGTATGGAAATACAAAAAACCTCGAATAGCCAAAGTAATCTTGAGAAAGAAGAATGGAACTGGAGGAATCAACCTGCCTGACTTCAGACTCTACTACAAAGCCACAGTCATCAAGACAGTATGGTACTGGCACAAAGACAGAAATATGGATCAATGGAATAGAATAGAAAGCCCAGAGATAAATCCACGAACCTATGGACACCTCATCTTTGACAAAGGAGGCAAGGATATACAATGGAAAAAAGACAATCTCTTTAACAAGTGGTGCTGGGAAAACTGGTCAACCACTTGTAAAAGAATGAAACTAGAACACTTTCTAACACCATACACAAAAATAAACTCAAAATGGATTAAAGATCTAAATGTAAGATCAGAAACTATAAAACTCCTAGAGGAGAACATAGGCAAAACACTCTCCGACATAAATCACAGCAAGATCTTCTATGACCCACCTCCCAGAATATTGGAAATAAAAGCCCTCTTATTTTAAAGATAAGAAAATCAAATTCCAGAATGGGGAAGACGCAGTTATCCAGTGACACCATGGATTAGTGATAGAGTGTATCTCAAGGCCTCAGAGGTCCATGTTTCCCCCGCGGTGTTGACCTGCTCAATAAATCCATAGGAGGAAACCATCTGCATGAGGGGCTGATTCATCTCCCATCCACAATCTGATGCCTGAAAAGCCCCCATCAAATTTCTGTATAATACAGAAAGGGAACACTGCTGGTCCTGTTCATGTATGAGTGCATATATTTTAGATCCTCACTAGAGATTAGATAGAAAACAGGCAGCGAATGGAGCATGAGGACCCTTCAAGACTGAGGAGCCAAGGTGAATATCATCAGAAACATAAGAAGTTCAGGAAAAAAAGTTCAGGGCAAACACGGGAAAATGGCTTCCCCTGCCCCAAAATTGAGGATGGAGGAGACAACTCTGTGTACATGTAAAACCCACCCATAGAAAAACAGGCAAAGAGGCTTGGAACAGTTTTAGGTGAAGAAATTGCTTTTAAAAATACTATAGGAATTTATAAAATTTTGTAAATTGGGTAGTTCAGGAAAGTTCTAGAACAGTTTCAGGGGACATTATCCATTCACTAGCTGAAAGTGAGAGGTAGGACAATAGAACAACAACAACAAAAAAGAGCAAAGAGAAAATGTAAGATCAAATAGAGACGAACACAATACTAAGAGAAAGGTGCTGACCGTGCCTCTCCTGGCCTCTCCTGGCCATTCTACAGCATCTGCTCTAGTGCTGACCCTCCGCATCTGGACCGATTCAGTGCCACCTCCCAGGCAGTGCCTTTGCCTCCAGCTCTAGCCTCACACTGATGTCAAAGGGCTCTCAGACCCTTTGTGCTCCAGTGAGTTACTCATTGCTCATTGCTTCTCTTGAACTCAGCAAAGCTAACTCCCACTTATCTTTCAAAGACCAGGTCAGTTGTTATCTCAACCAGGAAGATTTCTCTGATCCCTTAGTCTGTCTTAGAAGCCCCTCCTCTGTGTTCAGACAGTCCCTGGGTTTATTCATATCTCCAACCACACTTCCCTGGTGGCTCAGAGGTTAAAGCGTCTGCCTACAATGCAGGAGACCTGGGTTCGATCTCTGGGTTGGGAAGATCCCCTGGAGAAGGAAATGGCAACCCACTCCAGTATTCTTGCCTGGAGAATCCCATGGACAGAGGGCTACAGTCCACAGGGTCGCAAAGAGTCAGACACGACTGAGCAACTTAACTTTCACTAACTTTCAACCACAACTAACACACTATCCTGTAAACCCTGATCCCCTTTTCTGCCTCACGAATTAGACTGAGAACAACTCAAGGGCAGGAACTCTGTCTTCTTTTCCTTGGTGTCCTCCATTCTTATCACAGGGCACGGCATATTAGTAGCAATTAATTGAATGTTTCCTGCATGAAAGAATATTCCTAATGTTAAACCTGATGATGTAACATAAACCAGGGCCCATGATATAATGAACACCTGAATTCCTTTGCCTATTGTAATATTCAAGGTTCTCCATGGTTGGAGTCCAGGATCTCTTTCCTGAACCAGGTAACCTGGATAAGCAGATGTTTCCATCAGAGCCAAACTCCTTTCCTTCACCTAGATTGTCTGAGTATTCAGACCAACCAATGGAGGACTCCCCTTATGGGATTTCCACTAGAGATGAGCCAGAGTGGCACATGGTTGTCTACCAACAAAGACCCAAATAAGTTGTCTGGCACACAAGGTGTGGCCTTCAAACATGCTGATGAAACAGGGCCATCATACTTCAGGAAATCACACTGCCCATTTCACAGCAATGCACTTGAATCATTTGTCAGCAACCACTGGCTTACACACAGCCTGGTAAGCATCCAACCCATGTTGGGCTAAGTGCCTTGTGGGAGTTTCCGCAGAAGAATATCTAAAAATCTCTGGTGAGAAGAGAATCTTCTCACCCACACCCACCCCAGCCTTCTCCATACATATCTTATCATTGTATTATCTTGAAGTACAGGTGGATTAAATTTTGACAACCGACATGGGCTTCCCTCATAGCTCAGTTGGTAAAGAATCTGCCTGCAATTCAGGAGACCCCGGTTTGATTCCCGGGTCAAGAAGATCCACTGGAGAAGGGATAGGCTACCCACTCCAGTATTCTGGCCTGGAGAATTCCATGGACTGTATAGTCTGTGGGATTGCAAAGAGTTGGACACGACTTAGCAACTTTCATTTTGATAACCTGGATAATGTTCATCTACCTGGTCCCTGGGAACCATTACAAGTGGAGATCAATGGGATGGAATTTTTCAGCAGTATAACTTACAGACTTTCAGCAGTGTAACCTAAAGCAGTGTAATTTTTCAGCAGTGTAACTTAAATGAAAAGCAGGGAAGTCTCAAATGACCAGCAAGGGTACTGTTGACATAGATATGTAAGCTAATTATAGCAAACATAGAATCCACTTCTCAGGGACCTCACTCAGGAGAGGCTGAGAGTTAGTGCTGGAAAGTGACCTCTGAACCTAAAATCCCTCTCCATTTGTCACCCTGAACCTTAAGAGACAGAAATACCAATGAACTTGTCTTTCATATAGTGTGGCCTCTATGTTCACATCCACAGCCTTCGCACAGGTTTGCTTATCTGCTTAACCCAATCTTTCTTAGGTGTAAAGATCCACTCAAGATGCCAACTCCCTTGTGAGTCTTTCCTTATTCCACTGTCAGGCCTGATTGCTTTCACCTCCCAAAACCCTGATGAACATCTATTCAGTACTCATGACTTCCTGCCCCGAAGTATGGACTTTTGTTCATATCTTGCTCCCTTCTGGACTGTGAGTTTCTTAGGACAGAGAACACTTTCATTTTATCTCCTTGCCCTGGTGCTCCCTAGAGAACTGGACCTGGCTAAGAGTAGGAACTCTCTTCCCAGCTGGCACATGCTGTCTTAGCCTGGAGCAGTGTCCTGAATATCAATTTCCTAGATAAACAATGCTTATGAAGAAAATTAATAAAGGAGAAAATACTCCTCTGACTCAAGGCCAAGGTGGCCACTCTCTCCCAGGAGTTGTAGAAATGTTTATAAGACAGTCATTCCCTTCTCCAGAGGATCTTCCCAACCCAGGGGTTGAACCCAGGTCTCCTGCATTTCAGGCGGATTCTTTACTGTCTGAGCCAGAAGCCATTATAAGGCAGACATTGTAACAAATGGTCATCCCACCACTATGACAATCACAGCTTCTAGCTTTCCATAAATGCCTCCTCTCAATAACATCAGAGGTGCAGCTTGAACAACACAACTCTATATAAAGATGGAAAACAGAGATATTCTCCTCTACTTAGTCCAACTGGATGAAAGTGTTTAGATGAATATTCAACCATTCCTAAAGAGAGACAGAGAGATGTATTGGCAGAAGCATGGTGTCTAGGGATAAAGATCTACAGTTTAGCTTTACCACTTAACAGCTTCTTAACTTTGGCATACAAGTGTTTATCACTTGTAATTTTCTTACAAAGAGTCTTTTGCAGTCTTTGGTCAGTAGGAAGTTGATGACTACTTTCTAGGTGGTTTTATTTTTCTTTCCTAATAAATGTAGTCATTGGTTCATGCTTAGTCACTCAGTCATGTCTGACTCTTTGCAACCCATGGACAATAGCCTGCCAGGCTTCTCTGTCCATGGGATTTCCCAGGCAAGAATACTGGAGTGGGTAGTCATTCCCTTCTCTAGGGGATTTTCCTGACCTAGGGATTGAAACCAGATGTCATGCATTGCAGGCAGATTCTTTACCATCTGAGCTACCAGAGAAGTCCAATAAATGTAGTAAATGCAATTTATTTTCTCTGTGTATAACCCTGGTCTTATTGTATGTTCGTATATGTTGCATTTGCCTTATTGTTAATTTTTGAGTACTACACAGTTTCAGTTTTGATTCGTTCTCTAACCAAGTGTTATTTGGGAGAGTTGGCTTTGTTTCAGTGTAGTTTATAATTATTGTGGACTGGAATTTTTTATTAACTTCTGTTATTATATCAGTTTTGTTTCATGGCCAGACAGTTGGGCTTACATAAGTTATGCATTTTACCACTTAGCTTTTGATTGCTAAAACTGTTCCTTATACAGGGTGGTGTTGGAGGGAGCCATATTTTCTCTTCTGAATCTTTGAAGCCTGGTTCTGAATTAATAATAGAAAATAGTACTCATAACCCACCATGACAGGAAGACACCATAAACATCTGTTATCTCCATCTATCTTTGCTTGAACCATTTTGCTTTGGGCAGTAGACTATGAATCTATTAAAGCAGAAGCATAGTTTTTACAGAATAGAATAGCCAGACTTTTACAAAAGGGATGTCAGGCAGCAAAATTTATTCAGCAATGAAAATACTAGATGCTTTATAAATTTCTATCATTTAGAAATTTTAAACATTCTTAGCCAAGAATGCCAACAGTATCACATGTTGATTTGACTGCACCATATTCCTATTATTTTGTTCATGAAACACCAAGATAATTCATGATTTTTTCCAGTATTGTTATTTCCTTACTCTTTCCCTTTCCCATTCATATTTACATCTTCTCTTTCGTAGTCTATTTGGTGCAGGCACCCTGTCTGCGAGCCTGACTTTTTCAAACAACATTTGAAACCCAGCAGCTTCCTAACAGGCTCATCTAACCATGTATTCATTTGGGCCACCTTTCATCTGAGCAGCTCAGGCTGTCTCAAAGGCATTAACTCAAGGCTCTTCTGGGACATACTCAGTAAGTCATAATTACATCCATTTTGAATGGAGGACTGCTCAGAATGCTGATGACTAATGGAAAATTACCCAAGATACTGCAGGAGCTTGGACTGAAATTCAAAGTTTCTGACTCCAACAGCCTAGGTTCCACATTAAACATTACAATTTTCTCTATTAAACTTTGAAATTATCTTTCCCTTTAAGTTTCAAATTATGAATTCAATTGTTAAATCTTTACTCCTATCATTTGTTATTTTAGACCAAACAAAAGGTTCCAGGAAAAGTAAGAGATGGAATAACAAGCGCTTGAAATAGACTAGGTTTCTCTGCTATTGCTTATAGATTTATAATTTTTTTCACGGATCCATGGGGTTTTTTTTTTTCTTTTTTTAAACCATCCCTGCCTTTCATCTCTTCCTCCTGTCTCCAATACCTATCAAATGGTTGCACAAAAAAGTTTATTTTTTCTGGCACATACAAAATACAACACAACATAAACTGAAACTAATTATGTGCAAAAATTATCTTAAATGACTGAAATATATAGCAGAATCTTTTTAAAGTAATTCAGTTTTGTTCTGCTTAGACACATAGGTAATTCAAAACCGGCTACTAAAATGCTCCCTAAGAGATACATGCTTTAAAGTTAGGTTTTAGAGACAACCAGGGTCTTCCCCAGTGGCTCAGTTGTAAAGAATCTGCCCGCAATGCAGGAAAGTCAGGTTTGATCTCTGGGCCAGGAAGATCCCCTGGAGGAGGTTATGGCAACCCACCCCAGTAAAGGTGCCTGGAGAATCCTATGGACAGAGGAACATGGTGGGCGTCCATAGGGTCACAAAGAGTTAGACGTGAGTGAATCGACTGAGCACAGACACATGCATCAGAGACGACCACATTTTAATCATGAGCCATGGGTACTATAATGCTAGGTCTTCAATACTAAGACTATCACCACTCACATGCATAGTAACAGTGCACATCCATGCATCAGTTTACAGTTGACAAAACACTTTTAGACCCATTATCCCCTTGGATTCTCCAACTATCATATCAAGAGAGAGAAAGACATCACTAATCTCACTTTAGACACAAAGAAACTAAAGGTCCATGATGTTAAATGATTTACCAAAGACCAAACAATCGAGAGAGAGGGCAGGACCAGAAGCTAAGAATGCTGCCTCCATGGGTGTTTAGTCGCTCAGTTGTGTCCAACTCTTTACAACTCCATAGTGTAGCCCACCAGGCTCCTCTGTCCATGGATTCTCCAGGCAAGAATACTGAAGTAGGTAGCCATTCACTTCTCTGGGGGATCTTCCCCCAGGGATTGAACCTGAGCCTCCTGCATTTGCAGGCAGATACTTTACCATCTGAGCCACTGGGATCTCCAGACCCTCATCTTTTCAGTAAACAGTCCCAAGTGTTGGTCCCATCCTCTCCACCCCTTCGCATAAGCTTCTCTGCTAAGATTTTCTTGAGAACAGGGGCTGAATAGTTAGTATTCATCCCTTTCTTCTCCACAACTCTGCACAGAAGTTGTGCTCAGTAAATGTCCTTTGCACTAAATGTAATTTTAATGAATAACTGGCTTAAATTGCACCAAAAGCCCAATGGCCATTCTTTGGGTTAGTATTGCCTTATTTTAATAAAATTTCTGAATTAAAGGGGTTGAGTAATGAAGCTCTTCCTGCAGGGCCAACCTCTGCTCTGGGTCTGGGGGACCCCTGAGCCTTCTCATCATCTAATGTTTGATTCAAGGCCCGTCTGCTCCAGGAAGTCCTCTCAATCACATTCTTCTTCTTCCTAAATCCTTTCAGATTCATGTGCCCCATGCTGGATAATGCATACTCACAGCTATAATTAAAACCTACTCCACATTCCTCCTCAAATGGACAGCCACAGAGACCAATTTTAATTTCTCTGCCTCATCGCAGCATTGTCCAGAGCAGCATATCATGCATAGTGGGTTCCTAATAAACACTGGCTAATAAACACAGGGCACATTAGGTTCTGAGTTCAATCTTGGCCAGATGTTGAAGTGATTCTACTTCTAACCTTACCCCAGCACTTGCCTGGGTGGACCAGAATATGTCCTCTACTTGGCTAAATACATGATCAAACACAAAGGGTCAGGCTCCATCTCTGAGCTGCTGCTCCTTCCTATCTGTGGGCTGTGAACAATCAAGCACCTTATCTGTCTCTCTGTGTAGTCTTCAAACTGCAGACTGCTAGAGTTTGGTTCTGTACACAGCAAAAAGCGAAACCCCAGTTCCTCCATACTGGCACACGGAACTCACTGATATCCAGATAGCCCCTGAACAGCACATCCACGTGAATGGCTAGGGAATGACATAAACTCATGGTTCTCACAGTTTCTTTAAATGGTTCCACTGCAATGCAGCACTCAGCCTGCTCGCTCCCTAGAAAAGGATGGCTCAGATCTCAGTGGTGTGGAAGAAAGTGCTGAGAGCCTGAGGAAAGAAGTGCCGAGAGTGCCATGGCCGAGTTGTGATGCTCACTGCCTAGGTGTTTAAAGATGCTGCACTGGCAATGGTAATCAGAGACAGAGACACAGAGGCAAAATGGGCATGGAGAAAGAGGGGGAAGCAGAGAGGGACTTAGCAAAAGACAGAGGGGTAAGGTTTGCTGTGTTAGTCATTCAGTCCTGTCTGATTCTTTGTGACTCCATGGACTGTATCCATGGAATTCTCCAGGCAGGAATACTGGAGGAGTATGTTGCCATTGTCTTCTCCAGGGGATCCTCCCAACCCAGGGATCAAACCCGGGTCTCCTGCATTGCAGGCAGGTACTTTACCATAAGCCATAAAGTTTGGTGAGAAATTTCCAAGACTTCGACAAGTTTCCAAGTCAGTTGTCTGGAGGAACCTCGTTATTTTGGTTACTCACTCACAGGGAAAACTGAAGCCACATATCCATGTAGCTGAGCTGTATCTGAAATCCTATGAAAAATAGTCCCCAGAAAAACTGGAACTTAGCAGCCGGGGGCCAGTTTATAAACTACCTCTATCAACCTATCCCTCCCCTTTCTCCCCTTGGCATCTCAAGTCATTTCCCGCCTTAGGATACCTTAGTGCCCATCTCCTCCCCCAGAATAAAACTGGTCTTTACAGAATACTATCCACATTTGTCAGGCAAGGTGCTGAGAACCCATACTTCCCTGTTCTTACCCCCACCCTACGCCCTAAGAAAGTTGATTGTATCAAGCCTGACCCTTTAGCACAGGACATTAGTCTCTAGCCTATGAGAAAGGAGCTGCAGACTTGGTCTGCAGGCTAGAGTCTGTCCTTACCTGGGAATCCCTTCTCAAGGCTTTGGGTGCTGGTATTGTGGTCTTGTTACCTGATGATGGGGTACTGGAGGCTCTGCTCCTGAGGACAACATAGCTCCTGGCCATTTACTAGCTTTTCTTAGAATGTAATTTCTTTTCCTCCTGAATCATTTATTAGCCATTTAATTTTTTTTCTTCTAGTTTTGTAGGTACTTATTGGGCATATATTATAATTATAAACTCAGTTTCAGTACAGGGAGGTCAAAATAAGAGTTCATTGTAAACCAGATTTAAATGACAATTTGGGGTGTGCAGAAGTTCTCAAGCATAGGAAGTCAGACCTCAACCCCAGTCTTTGGTGAAAGTTCGCTGCAACAGAAAACTCACTCAGAACTGAGTGCCAAGAAGTAGGACTCTGAGGCAATTAATTCCACATGTAAGTGGTTCAAGGCAGTCGCATCCCTCATTTTTAATTTATACTTAAATAATCTAATGCAGCTTTTAGATAAACTGGGTCTGGCCAACAAAGATGCCTGTGTGAAGGGGAGCAGAGGGAGAGGTCAGCACAGAGTCAAATTTTAGTTGTTCAGTCGTGTCCAACTCTTTGCAATCCCGTGGACTGCAGCCAGCCATCCTCCTCTGTCCATGGAATTTTCCAGGCAAGAGTAACAGGTTGCCATTTCCTTCTCTGGGGAATCTTCCTGACCCAGGGATCGAACCCACATCTCCTGAATTGCAGGCAGTCTCCTATATTGCAGGCAGATTCTTTACTGACTGAGCCACCGGGGAAGCCCAAACTAAAGTAACACAGTTACTAACAAAATAGTTGGAAATAAAGCATGGGGCTCAATCTGGCCCTTACAAGACACTGACAATTTAACTGGAACTATAGGAATGACTGGCGTTCATCAGAAAGGAGAGGGAGAGGGAAGGCAAGATGTTCTAGAAGAGGGATCAAGGGTTGAACTGTCCTCTGACACAGTGGAGGTTGGAACCCAGCATGCATAGGTAATCTACATTCCCAGGCCTGGGAAATCAACTGTTGTGTGTGTTAGTCACTCAGTCGTGCCCCACTCTTTGCAACCCCACAGACTGTAGCCCACCAGGCTTCTCTGTCCATGTGGTTCTCCAGGCAAGAATACTGGAGTAAATTGTCATTTTCTTCTCCAGAGGAACTTCCCAATCCAGGGATCGAACCCTGGTCTCCTGCATCGGAGGCAGGTTTTTTACCATTTGAACTACAGGGAAGTCCCTAGCTCAAACATTCCCTAGCCCAGTTGTTGGGTTAGTTGAAAATTACTGAAGCATCTGCACTTTTCCTTTATAGCAAGTCTCATGGTTTGTTTTTGTATATATTTGTAAGATTTGCTCACACATCTCTCCCCGTTTCTACTCTATCCTAAACCTACTCCAGAAAGACAAAATTTCCAATGGTTTTGCTCACTAATGAATCCTCAGCACCTAACACAGCTTTAGTACCTAATGGGACTCACTAAATATTTGACAATGAACAAATGAAAATTCTCTCCTTCACCCAAGACACATTTGCATTAGAGTGGGCTGGCCTGGGGAGAGGCTGATTTCCACTGGTTTCCCTCCTAGCTCTCAGCCATATCTTTTCAGAGATGGGCCAGGCTTGACACTGGGTGCTTCTTACCTGGATCTGGGCCTTGAACTACTTCCTTGCCCTCTGCAATCAATCAGCATAGTGTACTTTAGAGGCCATTCCCTATGATAGATGTCACCAACTCCCAGTGAAACAACACAGCCTCATTCTCAGAGAGCTCTGCTGACTACTGAAAACTTTCTTTAACTCTGTACCTCTCAGGGGTGTGGGGATAATGCCACACATCAGTTCTGGTCTTTTCTGGTTCTATTTGACAGTCTTAATAGCCCCTCCCAGCAGGGCAAGCCAAAATAATTAACCAAAGTCCAGAGAAGTCTAGTTATCCAATACCCACCCCGCCCCCACCATTCTACAGATGAGGAAAAGGAGACAGACCTAGAGAAGTCACCAAAGGAGAATAAAAACAGAGATCCCTGCCCTTAAATTCATGCTCCTTCTTTTCTCCTCCTCAGCATTTTCTTCCTTCAAAGGCATCTCCTTATTAACATTTCCTACCTCTCCACTTTTTCTCAGTTCCCACTGCCATCATATCACTTCGACGTCCACATCCTTCCTTGTATTCTCAATACTCTGCCCATGGCATCCCCACCACTCCCATCAGCAGGTTCTTCTCCATGCAAAATTAAAGTTATCATCACTGAAAAGCTAGCTCAAATCTATTCTGAAATTCCAGAAAACCCTCCTGGTACAGCTGGCCCAAGATTCCTTTCTATCTCCAACACCTTAAATCTAAGACCCTTCTTTGACACTTTGCATGTACTTTATTTCTTATACTGTTATCATTTGTTAAGGGAAATGCTTCTTCCCCACTCAAGGTAAGCCTTTCCCCTCCAAAAAAGAACATAAATATTAACATCTCTCTACCCTTATTCACTTCTTCTCAGGGAAAAGTAGCAAAGAATAAATTCATAATTATAGGCTCACTTCTCTTTTCTTCTTTGAAATAAGCTCTTCTACAAAGAGTGGTTCCTCTATGTTCCCTGGGGAGAGACACGCTGCATGGTAAGAGTGTAAATGTCTCTAATTTTAGACTTCAGTGTAAGTATCTCTAATTTTAGGTCACCTACTAGAATCTATGCTAAACTGTGTGCACCTCAGTCTAGGCTTTAGCTAATCTAAATAAATGTACTTTATTGCCCAATATGCATTATATTTGGTGTGTTTCTTGACTGGTCCAGAACTCGAAGGAGAAGGGAGGAAATCCCTCTGGACACCTCAGCATTCTATACAGATACTTAAATCTCACTTTCTCATTTAATAACTGTTTTGTGTACTCTGTCTCTCATTGCTAGTATGAACCCCTTCAAGAAAAGAACAATGGAGTACATTTTTCTCTCCCCCAAAGCACTCGGTCCCAAGCCTTGTATGTAGCAGGTGCTCAATCCGTTTCAATTCAGTGAAATATTTGTTGAAAAACTCTGATACCTCCCAGCAATCAAGCAATTTTCCTTACAGTGTTTTCATCATAATTCTGCCACATATAAAGATCTGTAACCAAGGAGACATCTTTTCCATTCCAGCTAAAACAGGTTCTTTCAGTTTTAAAAAAATCTCCTTCCATAAGAACTTCTCCTCCTCCTCCATCATTTCTATGACTCTCCCTGCCTGTAGAAATAAGAAACAAAATTTTTTCAGCACTAATAAGGTCTTACAGAAGGAGAGCTGGCTAAGGCATGTAGTTCTGATTACCCTTTCCCTCCTTTTCATTTATAACCCCGAAGAAGATACACTTGCTTTTAGACACAATGACACCGAAAGTTCGTAGAGCTTAGAGTTATTATTTTTCTGCCAGCAGACTCTATGTCAGTATGACAGGGATGAGCTTGTGACAGTCCTAGAGATTTCCAATTGCCGTGTTTCCTATTTTCTACCTCACAGAGTTCCAACTTATCACCCTGTGACTGAATTTTCCACTTTCTGTGTCCATTTATCCAGAGCCATATTTCTGTATCACCTGGCCCTGAGTATTACCTGGCGACTGTGATTTTTCTCTGCATTGCCCCTTCTGGGAATTTGTTCCCACTTTCCCACCACTCAAGTCCTGTTAGTGACATGTTACTGGACTACATTTAATTTTGTCAAGCCATTCTGACCCACGTGTAAACCCTCTGAGTTATCTCTACAGGGACTTTCTTATATTAACAGTGTAATTCTCCTGGTCCCAGCTGATCTGAGGCATTTCTTCTAATTCATCCTCTTTCCTAACCTCAATCAAACCATCATTGTCATAACAGCCTGAGTCTGCCCAATGTAGTCCAAAATATACCACGTGTAAGATCAGAGTACAAAAGAGAAGAGGAATTTTTAAGATGCTCTAGTCTGATGCCTTCCTCTTCATTTTATAGATGGAGACACCATGGCACATGGAGGTTAAATACTAAAGTAAGCTAAAAGCAATCAGGACTAAACCTCACAACACTTGGCAACCAATGTTTTACTCCAATATTTCTAAAGAAATAAAAAACAATACAACAACTGATATTGATTTACCATTATTTTATGAAAGAGAACCACCAAAAGTGATACATATTTCTCACAAATCAATGCCTCAAATCCAAAGTATCTGCAAACTAAAGATTGATTTTCAGCAGTTTCTATGAGATGGATATTAAACTGTAGCACGTAACAAAGCTGCATGTTCTATCCTATGAGACCAACAGTTCAGTCTGTTAATAGTAGATGGTTGCAGTAAGAGAAACTCTGGAAGACTCTAAGATCTAATATTCTGCAAGGACTAGAAATAGCAGCTATTGAACTTAAAACAAAAGAATTTCAGCATAACATTAAATGAAGAAATACTCCATAAAATAAATTTAACAAAAAAATGACTCTAAACAAAAAATTCCAGATCCTTAAACAAATATGTAATGGGTTCATAAAAATAGGACAAATCTTATCTCTACCAATAGTGGAATCCTTTGCAATGATACATGGAGAAGTCTTTCACCCTCCAAATGAAACTTTCTGGATACATTCAATATTCTGTGATGACAAACTTTTTTTTTAATAACTGTATCAGCATGATGTAAACCAAAAAATAAGACTGAAAATATATTTACACTAAGACCATTCCATATTTTTGCTGTTAATTTCCTACTGTCAAACAGCAAACTGTGCAAAATAGTTTCAATCAATTCAGCTCTGTGATTTCATCAATACATGACTCTTGAAATATCCATGTATTTGCTAAAATTCTCTTCATAAATTTCACATTTGTAAGTAATGTTTCAGTTCACAACCGTAATACTTTGCTCTATATGCAAGAGAGAGATAGAGATAGGAGAGAGACATGTATTATCCATGACTTTGGATTCTCAGACTCAAATACAGCCATCTCATTTCTGAAAAGAATTGTACACTGCTCCCTCTAAGCTGTCCATCTTCCTGAAATGGAAGATAATGGCAGCACTATTGGGAAGTGACTGGGCATTGATGCTTTGTCAGCAGTGGGGGAATGGGTTGGCTGAATCACTTAAAAAGTCTAGCACTTGGTCAGGCCAGTGCTTATAATGCAACGGGTTCTCTGCATGTGAATAGAGAAGCTTGACATACAAACCCACCCCAGTTTTACACCAATAAGCAGTCTCTCACTTGAGCCACTCATCAAACACAGCAAAGGTGGGCCAGGACTCTATAGAAGGTATATTTCTTAAGTGGACTATTTAAAATCTTCTACATTTGCATTTGTGTTGCAAGGTTTTGACCTTGCCAGTTACTGATTCTTTAATAACTGTAGATGGAATGATAGTAAAACCTGGCACTCCTTTGGGAGTTTTGAATAACATTAATATATTTAGTCCTCATCTAATTCTCAGATGAGAGAACTGAGTCACAGTTCTAGAGAAGGCCTACCATAGCCCCAGAGATTACCCTCCGATGAAGAAATGCAGGAGAAAAATTGCCCACAGAAGATCGGTGAGGTAGACTGAGGGGATATGATCAAGGCAGTGAAAAATGAATAAAGGAGACAGGTATAATCTTTCAGTGGTACTGTCATACTAGGTGAAAGAACATCGAGAGAAGAAAGGAGATCTGCATGGAGGGCTAACAGGCTCTGGAGAGCAATCTGTGAGTATTTGGCCAAATTTGTAGAGGCAGAAAAATCTCAGATCCTCATAATTCCAGTAAAAGTAGAAGTGGTCTCTCCTAGAACAGTTTACCAAAAATAGCACCATTTATAATTTGTCATCTATTATGCCAGGTGCATTATTAGACCCTGAGTGCTATGATTATACCTTATTACAACAACCCAGCAAACAAAGAAACTGAGATTTGAATGCATTCATTGATGTTTCAAAGTCACAGAGTTAGTGATCTCAGCCCGTTACTAGCTCTATGATCTTGGGCAGATGGGACTTAAACTCTCCAATTAAGTAACTATGGCTTCATGACCACAGCTTTCCTCAATAGAGCAGGAGGATACTGTGCTCAGAGATTTCAAAACCCCTTACAGCTCTGACAGCCTTACACACTCTGGAATATCCTCACTGCCTTAGGTGTGCAAAATTGGACATTGCCTGATGTCTATTAAAATAACAACCACTATAAAAATTAAATGCTGAGCTCTCTCCTGTCCCCATTGTCTATGATTTTTCCACTAACTTGTCTTCTTTCTATATATAATATTGGAGGACATGTCAAATTTTGGCAAAAATATTTCTAAGCTTATCTTGTTCCTTTTGTTCTAGTACCACATTCATATCATGATCCCCACTCTCCAGTGCTAGGATGAATCTGGATATCCAATGTACAGTTCATTCTATCCAATTCAGTTTAACATAAATTTACTGCTTTGCTATTCTATGAGCCAAGCTGTATGCCAGACACACTTGGCAGTCCAAGGATAGATGAGGCCTGATTTCTGTCTTCAAGAGATTTATAACATTGTGGCAGGAGAGAAAAGTGATATCTAAAAAGCTCTTTCTCATCCATTATCTTTAATCATCATAATGATTCAATAAGATAATACAATATTAATATTTTATAGTATAATGGTGATAACTATATTTTCTCTTTATCCTTATCCAAATAGACTTTTACTCATGCTATTTCATGGTTAATACCTCAGTTCTTAATTGTATAATTGTATAAATAGTTTCAATGATTTGTAGAATTCCAATATAATTCCAATCTGCCAAATCCTCGTGTGAACCTTGACCCATGGAGAAAAGTGTTAGCTGCTCAGTCATCTCCAGCTCTCTGCAACCCCATGGACTGCCAGACTACTCTGTTCATGGAATTCTCCCGACAAGAATACTGGAGTGAGTAGCCATTCCTTTTTCCACGGGATCTTTCCAACCCAGGGATCGAACTCAGTTCTCCTGCATTGCAGGTGGATTCTTTACCATCTAAGCCACCAGTGAAGCCCATGGAGAAAGAACTACACCATGATTTGAAGAACAAAATGAGAGCATTGATATTACCCTCATCCTTACCAAACTATACTTCAAAAGAAAGATTTTATCCCTTGAGGAACCACAGGAATGCCACCATAAAATACCCAAAAGATGCATGTGGTATGCTTCTTAGCATTCAACTCTAGTTTGGCCAGTGCAAAATATTGATGAGATTAGAAAATTGATGATAATACTTATTACAGGCATTTGCCATACTGGTTTTCTTATTGGAGTTATCTGCTCCTAGTCTGCAGTTATTGATAGAGCAAATGTATTCTTATCCATTCTCGTAAACAAAAAACACTAAAAGTAGTTTGCTTGGTCAGACAAAAGTATACATTTAGTGTCCTAGGAATGACAAGCCTGAGTTGTCAACTTCCGAGTTCTGTGCCACAACTTATTTTCCAGAACCTCTCACAGTCCTGTAGGATATCATGCCAGTTCAGTCCATTAAAGATATTATATTGCCTCTTTGGAAAAATATCCATTGAGTTCTTCTGCTCACTTTTCAAACAGAAAGTGCAGATGACAAATAGGCATATTAAAAGATGCTCAACATCACCAATCATCACATAAATACAAATCAAAACCACAACGTGGTATCGCCTCTCCCCTGTCAGAATGGCCATCATCAAAAAGAACACAAATAACAAATGCTGGTGAGGATGTGAAGAAAAGGGAATCCTTGTACACTTTTGGCAGAAATGTAAATTAATACTGTAGAAAACAGTAAGGAGGTTCCTCAAAAAACTAAAAATAGAACTACAAAATGGCCCAGATATTCCACTCCTGGGGATACATCCAAAGAAAACAAAAAAAGAAAAAGAAAAACTAATTTGAAAAGACCCACGTACCCCAATGTTCATAGCAGGATTACTCAAAATAGTCAAGATATGAAAGCAACCTATGTCCAACAATAGATGAATGGATAAAAATGATGTGGTGTAAAAAAAATACAGTGGAATAATAGTCAGCCATAAAGAGAAGGAAATTTTGCCATTTGCAATAATATGGATAGACCTGGAGGGTATTATGCTCAGTGAAATGTCAGAAAGAGAAAGACAAATGCTATATGGTATCACTTGTATGTGGAATCTAAAAAATACAACAAAGTAGTGAATGTAAAAAAAAGAAGTCTCACAGATATAGAGAACAAACTAGTGGTTACCAGTGGAGAGAGGGAAGGGGAAAGGAGAAGTAAGATAGTATGTAGAGGATTAAGAGGTATAAACTATCAGGTATAAAATAAGCTACAAAGATATATCATATAAAATGGGTGATATAGCCAATATTTTATAATAACTATAGAGTATAACCTGTAAAATTATGAATCACTATGTTGAACACCTATAACTCATATAACATTGTACATCAACTCTACTCCAATAATTTTTTTTTAATTTAAAGGAAGAAAGACATTTTATTGATGGAACAAAATAGCAAGTTGTTCAAGAAAACAGTGCAATGTTTGGTGAACACTGTTGGGTTAAAGAGCAAGTTACATCCCTTGGTGTTCTACTTGAATCATTTCACCTAGTAATTTAAAAAGCTGGCCACTCTAGATGGGCCTAGGGACACAGAAAATACTCAAACTGGTCCTGACTTCAGAGCAGGTAGCTCCAATATATGCCCTTACAACTCGGCACATTTTTAGGACCTGAAGTCCCTTCAATTTTGGAGAATAAGCATATGCTCTACAACTAGTAATCAATCTTCTTTGGGAAAATAGTTCTCAACTTACAACTAAGCTTGGAGGAAGACTGAACTCACAACCGTGAGAGCCTTCTTCAGCCATGAATTTTCAGACATTTCAGCAGAACGTGGGATCATCACAGGGTGTGAATCTCTGGAGGACTACCACAATCACGGAGGACTACCCTGTTCTCACCTGAATTACATAGAAAAACCAGATACCTGTTCATTGTCTAGGCTTGAGTTTTAGGTTCTGCTCTGTTGTTTGGATGAGAAACCATTAAACTTACTGCTCAGCTTTCTATGGAAACTACAGGGTACCTACCGTCAACTGCAACAACGCCACAGCTCTCCTCCTGCCCAACCTGAGCCTCCTGTCCTGCAATTGTGTGTTCTCTGTGGCTGCACTGTCTCCATAAAATCAACATTGTTTGCTCACTGGATATGAGATCCCTGTTAATAAATACTCTGGTGTATTTTTAAAAGTGCACACTTTCTTTTTAGAGTTAAACTAAAATCAAAACCCCATTTCATATCATTATGACAATTCCTGTGAAGTCCTATTAAATATGATGCTGCAGAAGCAGGAGCTAATGATAATTGCCCTTTAATGGCATCAAGTTCAATTCCATTTCAAAGAATACCCTCCAGAAATTATATCCCCAGCAAGCAAGCATATTTCAACCTGCCAGCAATTGCAGCTAAGTAATATGGTTAAAATAAAATTGTTAAGTGGCAAACGCAGCATCCACAGCCATCTCAATAATCTGGTTTTAACCATTTGTTTGTTGGTTTGTTTCAAAATCTTGAATGTTTAATTATACACACTGCCTAAGATAAGGGGAAAATCTGACCAACTTCACAGCCTGAGGATCCCTGGTGGTGTAATAATTGACATAAAGACACCTGCAGTGCAGGAGATGTAGGTTCAATCTCTGGGTTAGGAAGATCCCTTAGAGAAGGAAATGGCAGTCCACTCCATTTTCCAGCCCTGGAAAATCCCATGGACAGAGGAGCCTGGTAGCCTGCAGTCCATGGAGTCACAAAGAGTCAGACATGTCTGAATGACTAAGCACACACACATACATATAGCTTGAGGATCCCTAGTGGTGCTATCATTGACATTGCTAATAGCACACAGCATAATTAAGAAAATTACAGAATGTACTATCCTTGGTCCAAATCCTGGTGACATCCTGACTCTGTAACACAGAAATTACTTACTGTCTGTGAACTCCAGGATTGGCTTGTGTTTTAAATGAGATTTGTTGTTGGTGGTGTTGTTGCTTCGTCGCTAAGTTTTATCCGACTTTTTTGCAACCCCATGGACTGTAGCCCGCCAGGATCTTCTGTCCATGGGATTTCCCAGGCAAGAATACTGGAGTGGGTTGCCATTTCCTTCTCCAGGGGATCTTCCTGACACAGGGATCAAACTCGAATCTCCTATTTTGAGAAATAGTTCTCAACTTACAACTGAGCTCAGAGGAAGACTGAACTCACAAATGTGAGAACATGAGCCATCCTCATCCATGCAGATTCTTTACCAGTCAGCCACCAGGGGAGTCCTTTAAACAATATAGTGTATGCTGAATGCCTGCCACAGTACCAGACAGCGACCAAACTTCCAACAAACAACACCTGTTGTTTGTATCCTCTGTGGTCACTCTGCTGGCAAAGATGCCCCCAGAGAGGCCCTAAAATAGTTCAGTTCAAACTGGGAATAAGGAAGAGGCTCAGGGTGATGAGAAGAACTAAGTTACCGTGATGGTGATTAGCATGCCCTCTCCTCTACTTATTTCCCTAGGGAGATCTCAAGCACTATTTTCTAGCTGGAGGTCAGTCCCACAAAACAAAGAGAAATGGAGCTATACTAAGGAGGAGGAAGGAGGAAGTCTGAGCTGCTGAAGCCCAGCTGTCTAAGTAACAAGTTAGACAGCTGGTGGGAGAGGAAGTCAGGGAAAGTCAAAGAATAATACATACTGTGAAAATCCGATGTGTGTGTAAAGCCACAGTCTGAAGAAGTTTCCAACCTTCACTGTGCTCATTCTAATCACCTGGTTTGACAGGGAAAACCTCTGCCCCGGTGGACTCTATAAAAAGATGCAGGGAACGAATGTTCTACCAAGGCTGTGTAATGACTTTTCGTCTGGAAGCAATGGTCAGGAAACAAAATCTACCCTAGAATCAAGTCTATTTCCAGGGATAAAATTGGGTGTGCTCCAAAAGCCTCCAAGTGCTTTTCAGGGGGCAGGGGGGAAATAGAGCTGGAGGTATTGTTCATCAGCACAGGTAAAGACAGACAGGCACGCTGTGTTGCATTTAGCCCCCATTTGTGGAACTAATGCTGTGTGCTTCACCATTCAGCCCGTGGAGACCAATGTGAACAGCATTTTTCCACTTCTATATCAAATAATTATTGGTAACATTTACCGAGTATTTATGGTGTTCCAGGCACAAAACTCTTCAAGGAAACAGGATAGAATTTGCTTCTGCGTGAGCAGAGTCAAGACATAAGAAGCTCCTTCCGGAGACTCTGCAGTAACTGTTTTCTCCTATCACATGTCCATACATGTGGATGGTGTTCAGCTTCTCACAAGGCCAGAAAGGAAGGATTCCACCATCACAAGAGCTTCCAGTTATTCAGATTCTTTCAGATCAGTCTTTCCTGAATGAAGAGTTTGTTCTCTGATACCAAGCCTGCAGACATCCTGCTATCGCCCTGCAGTTATTACCTTGATTTCCCACTCTTTGGCTAGCTGCAGTATTAGCGTCAGCAAGAGCTGTGCATGTTAAAACTCGTGAAAGGGATTGTCATTTAACCCTGTGGACTTGCTCCTTCTTGCAACACTGACAGCTGACTTAAATCCTGGTTATGACTAGTGACAACTTAGTAGCGGTTGTACAGCACATTTCATCTCCAGCTTACAAAAGGCTCTGTAAAAATTCCCTCACCATCCTTCCCAGAAGGATGAAATATTTAAGAAGCCAGAAAGATTAAGCTGCATGCCCAGTAAACAGTGATGAAAGAAAAAACAGAAATCAAGTTTCTCTGGGTTTAAGCTGGTGCCTCTATTCATGGAGCCAGAACGCCTCCTCGGAAAGGAAGAGACATAAAAGCAATGTGTAGAATCTCATAGGATGAAAAGACCATGGGAAGAACTACAGTACTGCTGGTTCACAAACTGGCCCCTGTGCCCAAAAGGCACAGAGAGGCTGAAGAAAGAAGCAAGCCTCTCCAGGCTGGTCAGTTCAGTTCAGTCATTCAGTCGTGTCCAACTCTTTGCAACCCTGTGAACTGCAGCACGCCAGGCCTCCCTGTCCATCACCAACCCCTGGAGTTTACTCAAACTCATGTCCATTGAGTTGGTGATGCCATCCAACCATTTCATCCTCTGTTGTCCCCTTCTCCTCCTGCCTTCAACCTTTCCCAGCATCAGGGTCTTTTTAAATGAGTCAGTTCTTTGCATCAAGTGGCCAAAGTATTGGAGGTTCAGCTTCAACATCAGTCCTTCCAATGAATACTCAGGACTGATTTCCTTAAGGATGGACTGGTTGGATCTCCTTGCAGTCCAAGGGACTCTCAAGAGTCTTCTCCAACACCGCAGTTCAAAAGCATCAATTCTTCGGTACCCAGGCTGGTAGGGCAGGTTTAATAAGCAAGGAAACAGACATTCAATGCTTGTCTTGGGCACACACATCCACACACCAGAATCTCAAGTTTATATACAGGACTTACCTAGGTTCAGACACATATAACATCCAATGATCTCCAACAACACATTGCTCTCTTAAAGCAGTATCCTTGAAATAACTCTGGAAACTGTGGGTGAAATGTACATTACAAAGATGGGGTAGGGGATGAGAAACTTGCAATTGTCCAGGTCCAGCCCCCAGGTCAATGAGATGTCACATCCTCTCAATTACCTCTTACAACAAATATTTCCCTTTTCCTTGGGATCTCAGAATCTATTTGTAACTTTGAAACAGACCTATTGATCAGGTCAGGTGGGACTACTGGGGCTTCCCTGGTGGTGGTAGTGGTAAGGAACCCACTTGCCAATGCAGGTTAGACCTAAGAGATGCAGATTCGATCCCTAGGTTGGGAAGATCCCCTGGAGGAGGGGACAGCAACCCTCTCCAGTGTTCTTGCCTGGAGAATCCTATGGACAGGAGCCTGGCAGGCTGCAGTTCAGAGAGTCGCACAGAATCAGACATGACTGAAATGACTTAGCATGCACGCGTGCACGAGACTACTATTGTTCTAGGACTATTATTGATCAAGGATACTGAAAAAGGCTTGGAGAGTTATTATTTTGGGGGTTGTGATTTATTTCTAAGCAGGAAGTTCTGTCACTCTTGTTTCAAGATTAGTAATAGTCAGGAAGAGAGACTAATTTTGTATATTTAAACTGGGCAAAAAGTTCAAGACCTCTGTTGTTGTAGGTCCAGTGAAACCACAATGACTCCAATCTCTTCTTCTTTCTCAAACCACATCAGCTTGTTCTCCAAGAAGGAGAATAGGCTCTAGGGAGCTATGTAGGACAACTTCTGACTCAGTCCATTTAGCAGCAAGAGGATAAAGAATTCAGTAGGAAAAAGCTCTGGACTCTTAGAAGAGCTGACTTCAAGCCTGAGACCTGGCTTTCCATGGGACAGGTTCTTTAATCTTCCAATGGACTGTCTCCTGGAAGTAGAATGAAAATTCTGTTCCAAGCAAATTAGGAAACGTATTTTTTAAAAAAGAATCAAGTGGAATCAAATCAGCCAAAATGGAAAACCTTGAGCTCACTTCCTCTCACAGGCACACAAAAATTACAACTATTTCCACTGAAAATAGGGGTTTTCCTGGTGACTCAGGTGGTTAAGAATCTGCCTGCAATGCAGGGGATCTGGGTTCAATCCCTGGGTCAGGAAGTCAGTTGATGGAAAGGACCAGAACCTATCAAAAAAGATCTTCTACACCTAAAGTTATCAAGAAGAAACCAGAATGAGACCAGCAGTATGGGCAGAGTCATGGTATAGGCAAGTCCCATACCACCGTGAGCAATCCACAAATGGAAAAAGATTACAATTACAAAGGTTCTGCCTAAGGAGTGAGGTGTCTGAGTCCTACATTGGGCTCCCCATCCAAGGTTTCTGCATCAAGAGGAGCTTCCGGATCATTTGGCTTTGAAGATCAGCAGGACTTATTTTCAGGAGACCCAGAGGACTGTGGGAAATAGAGACTCCACAACTAAAGGCACACACAAAATCTCACATGCTCCATGACTCAGGGCAGAAGCAGTCATTTGAGAGGAGCCTGGATTAGACCCACCTGCTAACCTTGGAGACGCTCCTGGAGAAGCAAGAGGCAACTAGAGCTCACCTTGGAGATACAGACGCTGGAGTCAGCCATTTGAGTGAGCTTGTTCTACCACATGGACACTGTGCTGGCAAGGGTCATTTGGGGATCCTCCCTCTAGTTTATTAGCCACAGGACCAAGTCCCACACCTGCCACACCTGTAGGCACCAGTACTAGAATACTTCAGACCAAGCAACTAACGGGGTGTGTACACAGCCCCACCCACTAGCAGACAGACTGCCTTAGGAGCCCCTGAGCCCACAGCCACTCCTGGACACAGCCACCAGAGAGCCCAAGAGCCAGCCCCACATACACATCTAGTGTGTAAGCACTGGACCTGTTCAGGACCCCAGAGTCCTGCATTCAGAAAACTGGGGACACAGCTCCACCTACCAGTGGGTAGACACCAGCTCCAGAATCCCCTGGACCCTGGTCTCACTCACCAGCAAGCCCACTGTAGCACTGGGACCAGCCTTACTCCCCAGTGGGTAGACAGCAACCCCAGGATACCCTCAGCCCCCAAGCCTGCAGACCCACCCTACCTACATGCAGGCCAGCACCAGACCCAGGACCTGATGAACCTTGGCCCCACCCATCAGCCTGCCTTAGCTTCAAGACCAGCCTGACCCACTAGTGGGTGAACAGCAGCCCCAGGACAATGACAGCCCCACAGCCTGCAGACGCAGTCCAACCACTAGCAAGTCAGCAGCTGTTCTGGGGCCTGCTGGCTCCTAACCTCATCCCCCATCAGGCAGGTCAACACAAGCACTAAAGAAAGAAAGGAAAAAAGAAAGAAAGAGAGCAAACTCTTTCAAGAAAATTAATGGTCACCAGAAACAATTTAAAATATTTAATGAAGATTGATAGATAAACTTCATTAAACATATAGTATGTGTTTACAAAGCAGCGAGTACTAAAAAGAAAATAAAAGTGTGAAACACAGGTCCTATATGTCTATATTTCATAAGCTTGCCTTAGATAATAAACAAGCACCCCCTTAAAAGTAACTGAATAACAACTTATGCTGTATAGCATGTAAATAAATAGAGTTTCAAAGGCTACAGGAAATATAGGTGGAAGAGAAGGCATTGAAGGGTTTACGCAAACAAAGATGAAAGTGCAGGAAAACAGAAAACCCAAGGTAGAAGGGACACTTAAGCGATGCTGTGGTCCTGGGGGAAATATAAGGCTCCCCGGGGGCAAATGTAAACCATTTTGCTAGAGAGGAAAATTGTTTGCACAAGTGTAATAAACAAAATAGGAATAATAAAATCAGATTATGATTCAGGCTCTACTGCACAAACACACGTACATACATACATACATATACACACACAGAGAAAAAGAAAAAAAAAACCTCAATAAGAAGAAATAACAGAAGGGAAAACTTCCCATCTACAATATAAATAAATAAGTAACTGAGGCAAACACTTGTCAATAAATGTTCAAAATCTACTGAACAAAACAATGAAACTATAAAACTCTTGAAGGACGTAAAAGTAGATTTATACAAATGGGCATACATATCATGTTCTTGATTTGCAAGACAATGCAAAAAGCATTCTAAGTTATATTATAGATACAATGTGATCCCAGTAAAATATACCATCTTTTCTAAAGCTAGACAAGTTGATTAGAAAGTGTATCATTAAAAAATCATAATATGCAATATTAGTAGAATATCTCTGAAAAGGAAGAGCAACATGATGAGATAAGAGGAGGTTAGATCTATCATATAGTAAAACAAAAACTCTCTAAGAGTAAAACAATATGCTCCTGCTATATATGGATTGAAAGACTTAATAAAGCAGAATTAAATACGTAGAAACAGGACCTGTTTTGTGTGACTATTTAATATTTTAGTATATTTAAAATGCAAATCATTGAAAGAAAGAAAAATGTTTAATATGTCACATTGGGGTAACTGATTAATCATATCACTAAAAAAAAACATTAAACAGATTGTTTCTCATGCTACAGACTAGGACAATTAACAGGGGATAAGGCATTTAAATGTAAAAATTGAAAACGTATGTAGACATTAAGGAAAAAAGCACTGGTAAATTCTCTATAACCTGGAAAAAGACAAATTTAAGAAGCAAAAAGAAAAGATTAATCAACTAGATAAACATTTTTTAATTATGAAAAAAAGCATAAGCAAAGTGGAAAAGACAATACACAGATAAATATTTGCAATATACAAGACAGATGAAGTGAAGTGAAAGTCACTCAGTCATGTCCAACTCTTTGCAACCTCATGGACTGTATATAGCCTGCCAGGCTCCTCTATCCATGGAATTCTGCAGGCAAGAATCCTGGAGTGGGTAGCTGTTCCCTTCTCCAGGGAATCTTGCCAGCCCAGGAATAGAACCCAGGTCTCCCACATTGCAGGCAGATTCTTTACCATCTGAGCCACCAGGGTAGTCCAAGAATATTGGAGCGGGTAGCCTATCCCTTCTCCAGCAGATCTTCCCAACCCAGGAATCGAACCAGGGACTCCTGCACTGCAGGTGAATTCTTTACCAGCTGAGCTACCAGATAAGGATTGGCAATCCTAAAATAGAAAGATGATAGTAGATAATCACCTAATATACAGAAGAAAAACTCCAATTTTTTATATCCAAGAGATAATATAGATTTAACAGAAAAGAAATGCAAATGGCCCTTTAAGATGAACATATGCTCAACATCATTCGGAATAGGAGAGCTGCAGATCAAAACTATAAAGACACCATTTTTACCTCTCAGACTATCAAAAATTCAAAAGTTTAGCAACATATTCTTCTTGGTAAGGATTTACGAAAGAGTGTTACACATTGCTGATGTGAATGCCAAATGGTACAATCACTAGATAACAGAATTAAGCAACCTTGCTGATTCTACATCTGGAGCAGTAAATGTACAACATTTTTTAATTTGAAAAATCTAGGAAGTTTTCAAAGTCTGCTGGATTTGTATCAAGGGAGTTCAACAGCCAACTTCAGGGAACTTCAACTAACTAAAGACAGGATAACTTGAGCAGTATATTCAATATTGTCATGATATTTAAAATCATTATAAATGTTTTCTAAATAATTCTAAAAATTAAATATTAATTTATTTGATATCACTGGAGGATGTTAGAAGATTCAACACATAATTCTGAAAAACATTAACTAAATTCAGAGCGTTTGTCCTGCCTTTCCTCTTTGACCTATACCTCAGGGTAATCTATTAGTTGATAATGGGAAGTTTCTCTTTAAACAATTAGTTATTTGTTAAAGAACCCACCACTTTGCGACTTGTTATGAAATGAAGGGTAAAAGTAATGATCATCAATGGTTCTGAAGTCACTGGGTGAAAATCTGATAGGGAACGTTATAATGACTGGGTCAAGTTGAACCTGAGCCCACTGATTAATCTTAACATCACAAAAAGAAAGAAATCAACCATTATATTCCACCCGAGGTAATGAGACATGAAGATCTCACTGCTACAAAGTATATGTGTCAAAAATTTGAAGCTAAATCTGATTATACCTCCAGATTTAATCATTAAGTTGAACCATATAAAATGGCCAATACTTGACCATTTTGAAATACAAAAATACAATTTCACTTGATTCAAATGAATAGAGAGAACAGAGAAGAATGTTATTAGTGAAAGTAAAAGTCATTCAGTAATGTCTGACTTTTTGCGACCCCATGGACTGTATAGTCCATAGAATTCTCCAGACCAGAATACTGGAGTGGATAGACTTTCCTTTCTCCAAGGGATAGTCCCAACCCTGGGATCGAACCCAGGCCTCCTGCATTGCAAGAGGATTCTTTACCAGCTGAGCCACAAGGGAAGCCCAAGAATGTTAATAGTGAGACAATTGGCAAAATCTCGATAGTGAAAATCACTCAATTTCCTCAACAATAAAACAACAGCAAATTTGTAAGGAAATTTTAAAGCAGGGTGAGAATACTTATAGATTGAAAAGAATTGAGGTTTATTGATGAAACACAAGTGTGAATCTTACTAGGATTCAAATAATCCAACTATCAAAAAAATTAAGAAAATTTCAAAACTGAATATTTGATGATAAAGAATTATTACTAATTTTTGGTATAGTCATGGCATTATGGTATTTTTTAAAGTACTTGTTTTAGAGACATATATGAGAGTGTATTACAGATGAAATTCAGTTAGCCTGGAATTTGCTTTAAGATAATCTAAAGAGTGGCTATGAGAAAGAAGAGATAGGAGCATAGATGAACAATGTTGACTATGTCAATAGTTATGAAAGGTGGGTGCTGGGTACACGGACATTCATTAAACTATTCTTTATCCTTTTGTATACATTATAACATTTCTCATCATTTTAAAAAAATGGGGAAAGTATATTTAAACTCTAATCTAAATTAGAGTCATTGACAGTCTCTCATTGGGGAAGAAGAGATTCATCAAATTACAAAAAAATAAAACACTCATTCTTGTGTTGCATTTTTCTGTGGTACACATAGGAGACCAATATAACTACAATTCCTTTCAACCTTACTGTTTGAAGCCCAAAGCAAAGGTATCTCTAGAACAAGTGGGTGGCAGACACCCTTGCCTTACAGCTATTTTTTTTTTTAAGAGAGAAATGAAAGAAAAAAGTCAACATGCAGGTCAGATCTTTGTGATTCTCTAATGCTCCAACAGATCGACTAGAAAAACTTTCCCCAAATAAATTGATGTTGTATAACTCAAAGACAGGAAAGGTTACACAAAGTTTATACATTTTTTTAACAAAACTTTAGAAGTGAACCAATTTAAACTACCTGAGCAGAAAGTTAAAATGATGTATTACTTTTTCTCTCTCTAAAAGAAACAGTTCTATGCTTTCAAATACTCTTTGTAATCCAAGGCACATTGACATATTCTCTGTGCAAACTAGTTTACGCTATTAATTTTCCTAAGAAAGCTTCCTTCCAAGGATGTAAGCATAAATTTGAGTTTATGCCTTAGTTTATTTTTAATTCTATTTCTTTTAGATTTCATACATGGCATCCAAGTATTTTCAAGAGTCAATTCCTGCCATCCTTGGAAATAGTAGCTTCCTCTTCTACTTTCCCCCTATGACTTGGCCCTTCATTGTGGTGGCTCTAAACCCAAAAGTGGCTCTCAAGGATTTCTACCTCCTTATGTTCAAGCTATTGTGTGATCCCCATCATTTGAACAGGACCTGTGACTTGCTTCTACCCAACACAATGCTGCAGAGGTAATTAGATGTCATTCCTGTGACTAGGTTACATTGTATTACAAAGCGGTGAGATTTGTTTCTCCCATGATTAGGTTATGAAATGTATATGACCCTGTCTTTTTGGGCTTCCCAAGTAGCTCACAGGTAAAGAATCTGCCGGTAGTACAGGAGCTGCAGGAGACTTGGGTTAGATTCCTGGGTTGGGAACATCCCCTGGAGAAGGAAATAACAACCCACTCCAGTATCCTTGCCTGAGAAATCCCATAGACAGAGGAGCATGGAGGGCAACAGTCCATAGGGTCGCAAAGAGTTGGAAATGACTGAGCGCAACACATGCACACACACTGTCTAGCTAGCATACACTAGAAAGCCTTTCTTGCAGGCCTAGAAAAGCTAGTTGTTATGATATGACTAGAAAAGGCCACATGGCAGGGCCTCTAGGTTCTGAGGGCCTTGATCTTTTGACCCTATGACCTTTGACCCTATGGCCATAAACAAAACTTGGAAGGGGATTCTGAGCTCCAGAAAGAAGTGTAGCCCAACTGACTCCTTGATTTCAGCTCTGAGATACTGAGCAAAGGACACAAGTTAGCCACGCCCACAATTCTGATCCATGGACACTGTAAGATGATAAAAGCAGCTGTATTAAGATGCCAAGCTAGTAGTTGTCTCCTACGCAGTAACAGAAAACGAGATGCTTGTGAGCACACTTCCTGGTCCCCATCTCGTGTTCGAATGGATTTTTCTGTTTGGAATGACTTCTCTCCCTTATTTACTTCTTATTCATTTTTGAAAGTACATATAGCATCCTGTAAGACATTGTTTAATCATCTTCTCTGTTAAGTTCCTCCAATTCTTGCTTCCAACCAGCCTTTATATATCTACAGTGGCCTTAAACATACATCTATTGTTGCAAATACCACTTTACATTTTAATTATTTATGGCCTGCATACCTCACCAAATTTTTTCCTTCACTCATTCATTCATTTATTCAACAAACATTTATTTCCTGCAAACAACATACTAAATAGTACATTAAGTGCTGGGAGGACAGACCTGAATAAGTCTTTTCTCAAAAGACAGAAACCATTTCTGTTCATTCTCCTGATAAGTGCTCTGGAACATAAAAATCTGGACTCTAAGTGAATTTGCCAAAGCATCAATTTTCCAAAGATAGTTTGCTAAATGACCAATTCATCAAAAACTGCCAAGCAACTTAAACTGGTTTTTCACAGCCATTTCACTTTGAGAGGCAAGTTCAGAACTTAAGTCTGAAAAACTGAGAACTGTATTCAAGAAAAAGCACCCTAGAATTCTGAGACACCTTTGCATTCTCCAGTATGAACCCCATGAAACATTGATATTCAGCCAAGTAGAATTCTGTGGGGAACTCTAGCAAATAGGAGCAATCAGATTATCTGGTGAATTAACTGCAGCAAATTGGATTTCAGATTATTATTCTTATCTCTTTGATAGAAACAATAAAAGCAACAGTGATTTTAAGGAAGACAAGATTCACATAAATAAGATTAGTTGGAGAGGCCACTCTGGAGATTCATAGGCCACACTGTGAGCTTTGAAAGAGGAGAAGAATCTAAGTGAATGGAGGAAAACTGGGTGTGTTAGTTGCTCAGTTGTGTCCGACTCTTTGCAGTCCCACGGACTGTAGCCCGCCAGGCTGCTCTGCCCATGGAATTCTCCAGGCAAGAATACTGGAGTGGGTTGCCATTCCCTTCTCCAGGAGATCTTCCTGACCCAGGGATTGAATCCAGGCCTTCTGCATTGCCGGCAGATTCTTTACCATTTGAGCCCTCAGGGAGTCCGCTTGGAGGACGATGAGACTACATTTCCATCAAAGGAATTAAGTTGAAATTTAATTCAGTAACTATTGAAAATATTAAAAATTAATTATTTTATTAATTTATTCCCAGGACATTTAATTTAAAAAATAGACATTCACAAACACACCTAAGAATCAGAATATTGTATGAAAGATAAAACACCTACCTTGAGGAGAATTGCATTGCTCTTACAGTTAACTTTGGAGGGTTTAGAATTAGACATTGGGGGATCATTTATTCTTTATAAGCCCATATTTACTTTAAAACCAAAAACAAATGCAATGATATTCTCCTTAACAGCAATAATGGCAAAAATACGAATAGATGGTCTTTACTTGTTTGATCTTACCCATGTCCTGCATGTGTCATGTGTCTCTCATGGGAGTATTACTAGTTGCTTTTCTTGCTTCTTGATTTCAAGTCTGTTATCAGATCCTTCCTACTTCACGACATGATTTCAAACTATTCCTTTATTGCTTTTATTTTTTGTTTTCTATTTTGAGGAATTGTTTGTGAAATTTTGGAATTATTTCTTCTTTCAATGATTGGCAGAATTTTCTTGATATAACCATTTTGACCTGGTGTTTTTCATTTTTTGGCTTCACAGCTTGACAAGCATGTGGGATCTTAGGGATGGAACACGTGCCCCCTGCTGTGGAAGCACAGAGTCTTAACCACTGGACCTCCAGGGGACACCCTGGCCAGGAGTTTTTCTATTGCTATTCTTTTCAATTCTATTCAGGTTTTCAATTACTTCCTAGGTAAATTTGTCTAGGATTTTTTAAATTCTATCTAAGCTTTAAATATATTGACATATAATTGTTCATTATATCCTTATATTATTTGTTTACTTTCTACAGCATATAATTATGTCCACGTTTTACCCCTAATGATATTTATTTGTACCTTAACTCTCTTCCTATTGATCAAACTTGCCATTTTTGTGGTAATTTTATTTTAGCTCAAAAACTGACTTTTGTCTTTATTGATTCTCTCTACTGTATTGTCGCCTTCAGTTTTTATTAATTTTACCTCATTATTACCAGTTCCCTTATTGTGCTTTCTTTGGATTTATTATGTTTTCCCAATTTTTGAAGTTGAATGCTTAGCTCATAATGTTTAGTTCTTTAGCCACTTTAGAGTCCATTTTTTTCTTTTCTGGGTGCATTTTTCCAGACATTTTTTCCTAATGCTTTTAGTTACTGGTTTCAAATATAGTATGATCTATTTGAGATTTATTAAGTCATGCTTTATGGCCTAGTATGTGGTCAGTTTTTCTAAACATCCCAGATGTGCCTGAAGAAGTTACCAATTATTAGGTACAATATTCCATACATGTTCATTAGGACATGATTATTATTTGTAATATTCAAATTTTATATATACTTACTGGTATATTTTGGTCTGAATTCATATACTGAGAGACATGTTATAACCTCCCTCTAGCATGATAAATAAAATCAATTTCTCCCTTTAATTCTATCAATATTTATTTATATCTTCTTAAAGGAAAAAAGTTTAGAATTATACCTTTCTGAGGAGTTGAACCATTTATAGCTAGTGATGCTTTTTGCCTCAAAGTTTTCCTATGTTAATATAGCTAACTCAGTGTCTTTTGGGTTTGTTTTTGTCTTTATATCTTTTCCATTCTTTTACCATTTATTTTAATGTTTTAGGTGAGCTTTCCCAATAGATCAGTGGTAAAGAATTCACCTGCCAATGCATGAGACATGGGCTCATTTCATGGGTAGGGAAGATCCCCTGGAGAAGGAAATGGCAACCCACTCCAGTATTCTCACCTGGATAATCTCATGGACAGAGTAGCCTGACGGGCTACAGTTCACAGGGTCACAAAAGAGTCAGATACAACTTGGCGACTAAGCAACTTTTTCGATACGACACTTGTAGAAACATATAGCCTCACTTTCTGTTAGTTTACCAATTTGACAGATTTCGTCTTTCAAATGGAGAAATTAGGCCATTTTCATTTATTTGAATTACTGATGCATTTAGATACATTTTTATTTGAAGACAAATTGCTACCATATTTTGTGTTATCTCGCCAGGTTTTATTTCCCCTTTTCGTGTTAGCAGTCATTCTAAAACATTTTAACATATATTAACATTGTACACACAATGAACACAAATGTTAATAAATATCTTTACCCTGTTCTGAATAAAGTGAATGGGCTTCCCTGGGGGTTCAGTGCTGCCTGCTAATGCCGAAGATGCAGGTTCAGTCCCTGGGTCAGGAAGATACACTAGAGAAGGAAATGGCTACCCAGTCCAGTACTCTTGCCTGGATAATCCCATGGACAAAGGAACCAGGAGGACTGCAGTCCATGAGGTCAAAAAGAGTCGGACACAACTTAGCGACTAAACAACAACAAATAAAACAAGGATGTGACTCAGTTTGATACCTGATTTTGATGGCTATAGAAGCGTACCTCTCAGACCACTGAGTTTGAGGAGCTTAATAGCCTGGAGGTCCCAGCTTCCATACTCAAAAATTCATTACCGCATATGCACAGAGGTTGTGATCACATGAGATAAGGATACCAAGGCAGGTAGGTCTATTCTTGGATGATATAGGACTCTTGTAAAAAATGACTTTGCTAGTTGGCTCAAGGAGTCAGCCTTGACCTTTTCAAGCATTTTTTTTAACTGCATGTAACCGAAGATTTTTTTCATCTAACCTTTCTTTTACAAGGATCAGAATTTCATTATGGACTAATGGTTCTACTAGCCTGCACCAGCTTCTCATTTTTCCTCACAGACACTTCCCCTAATAAATCATTTGCATGTCTAATCCTGTTTCGGAGTTTTCTTCTCAGATATCCCAGATTAACAGAAGTGGTACTAGAAGTGATCCAAGAAAACAAGTGGTATGACAGAGATTCAGGGTCGGCTCCCCTACCATCAAGTGGGAAAATAAGACAATGTCCTGGCTGGCAAGTGGGACACATTGTCTCTGGTACAAGATGATAAAGAACCCTAGCTCAGTATTCAGTAGACTCAGCATTGAATTAGTCTAAGAACTCCTATACTGGTCTTGCAACCAAATTCTAGCAGCTTTACTTTTACTTGTCAATAATATTCTACTCTTTCTTTGTAACTCAGTATTTTTTTTCCTCTGCGCCTGGGTCCTTGCCTTGATAGTCTGCCATTATCCTATTTTTTTTTTTCTAACACTGAATTCCCTATTTAGTTCTAGAAAATCTGCTCACAATCCCTGATAATACAGTTTCCATTTACTGAGAAGCCTACCTACCATATGTCTGGTGTTATGTTATCTCATTAATCCTCACAACTCTGCCAGTAGTAACTTTACTGCATCTAGAGCTGAGACTCAGAAATATTCAGTGAATGGAGTGATGCTGGAGCTTTACCTGTGTGCCCACTTGGTTATGCTCACTCCCAGGAGAGATGAGGAGACCTCAGGGAAAAGTCTTGAACCCTGACTAGTGTGGACACATAAAAAGTGTGTCCGACAGACAGAGGCCAATGTTGCCAGAACAAATTTGCAGAGGAGATTAGAAAGCCTCTGAAAGAAAATTCACCAGAAGAAAAGAATGAATATGTCGCAGTAAACCCGACTCATAAACAATGAATAAAGATCAGAAGGAAGAGGAAGACCAAGGCAGAGCATGTTAACTGTTATCAAGGCCAGTTGTTTTAGAGACAGGCTGGGAGTGTGCTTCCTGGAGAGTAACAGAACTGTAGACGTTCAATGAAAGAGCTGTCATGATAACTGCTGAAGAATTTGGGAACCAGGCAATCCTGCTTGGGAATTCTACTCACTCCACTGCCCCCAACCAAGCAGTAAAAAAAATAATACAGAAGGAAGGAGTACTCTTCTCATTTTGCAAAAAGCATGGGAAAGGGACAGGAAGTTGGGAATGAGCACAGAACAGGTAGGAGCAGAAGTGCTGTTTTCACAAGCCAAGCCCCAATACATTATCAGGGAACTGAAACTGGAAGGACTGGCAAAACCACCTCTCTCTGGGCAACAAGGATGTACAAGAGGCAGAATTCCCATTAGAGTGGCATCAGGCAGTAAAGGGTGGGAAAAGGTTCATTCATTTACTCAACAAATATTTATTGAGGAGTTACTGCTTGCCAGACATTGTGCAAGGTCCTTCTGTTGACTAGCAATGAGACAAACAGAAGTGTTTGAGGCTATAACAGATAATGAAAACAAAAGCTGTCTCACTAAATTCAGTATACTTTGACTCCAAAAGCCCTTTTGGAAAATCTCACTTTACCAAGCTTCCTTCTTTGTAAATGTTCTAATTGTAGTTGTCATTGATTTATCTAACAAGTTGTCCTTCTATTATTGAATTATTGTGTGTGCTCGGTGTCCTAGTCAGGCCTACTCTTTGTGACCCCATGAGCTGCAGACCACCAGGCTCCTCTGTCCATGGGATTTTCCAGGCAAGAATATGGAGTGGGTTGCCATTTCCTCCTCCAAGGGATCTTTACAATATAAGAATCAAAACTGCACCTCCTGTGTCTCCTCCATTGCAGGTGGATTCTTTACCACTGCAACACATGGGAAGTCATTGAATTATTAGAAATCATTTTTGAAGGAATACTAATCTTTTATTGATTATAGGGATTGAAAATATCCTATTCTTGTCTATTATTTGCCCTTTATGTTTATTTATGGCAGAAGCAGACATTCATTGCTCTGTGATCTAACAGCTCTTTCTATACCTTTTTACAAAACTAACCTCCTTGCCCACAGTGTTTTTCCTTTAAGACTATAGACACAAGGCTAGACTTGGGGTTGGGATATCTGGGTTATGGCAAAAGTTTTCTAATATTACTAGCATGTGACCTCGGGTAAGTTTCTTGAGACTGAAAATAAACCCAAAACCGTCAGACACTCTGTTGGGCTTCTTATATTTGACATCTGATTTAATCTTTACAACTATTTGCCTATTTTTTAGATAGAGAAATAAAGTGACTTACCCAGTGATACTCTTAACCAGAAGGGAAAAAGCCTTAATGACAGTCTTGGAAATCAAATTCAAATATGACTTTCAAGTCTATTTTGCTTTCTTCTCAATGTGTATTTGAGGATTCTCATGTGAAAAATCACACACACTCAAAAAAGTAGTAAATAGAACTATGATCCTTAAATCCCTCACTTCTCTGAGATTCCAAGATTAAAAGCATCTAATGGAAACCAGCAACCGTGAGTCACTCTGGAAAGGGACTACTGACTCTAAATCCACTGGCCCTGCACAAGGGAATAATGCACAGTGAACAACAATGGAGTGAGTAGTATCTTGATTTTAAAAATCGTGCAATATTGACTTTGAACAGGATTCCCTCATAGTAGTCAGAGATTATTCATAGAGAGATTACTCATTAATCAGAGACTTCATAGAGGCCAGAGTAAGCATTTTTTCTGACAAGCTTTGCGATTGCACTAGTACTTGATTGAAAAGTACTTGATGTATGGCAGCTATATATTATTGAAAGTCAGTGTTCACTAAGAACTTTACTTATACCATCTCCTTTAATTTTCCAGAGAAATTACTGCTATATTTTACTCTCCATTTTAAAGATGATCAAGCTGAAACATGGAGAGGTTATATGGTCCTACAACTAGTAACACCAAAGCCTCTCTCCAAAGCCCCACTCAACAGCATGCAGTCCTGGACTTTCACTTGTTAGAAATCTACACCCAGAATAAAACCACTGCCAAGTGAGGTCCTCTTCTTGTGACAACTCAGTCTTTCATGAAAATTGTTCTTCATATAGTCATTGTTGAAGAATCTCATTAGATCTTCAGTATTCAAGGAGTCTTCTGAGTTAGCAAAGCGAAAGAAAGTATATCAGAGAGAATTATGGGTCTTTCAAAGAATGAAGTCTATAAATAGACTTGCTAAATACCTAAGGAAAACTTTAAAAGCATTTTTATTTCTGATTTTCCCAAAAGGAAACTATGCTGAAATTTTAAGGCTGACATTTACTTGTTGAGCAACTAAAATTCTTTTACCTTTAAAAGTAAGACTGAAAATTTTGTGGTTTCTCCTTCTCTGTTAAAGTTCCCAAAACTCACTTAATATGAATTCCTATGAAAATTAGAGAATTACATGTTCCATAACATGGTGGCATTTAAAACTCCCTCATAAACGACTTCTCTCTCCTAGGACTTGTGAGTTAATGTAATGTAGAGAGGCTGTGGAAAGCCTCATGGAAAGGTTATACTCCAAGGAAGGTTATAACTCCAAGGTTATACTCCAAGGAGGTGAAGAAGAGAACAATACATCAAGTTTGTGTGCAGAGTAAATTCCAGAAGAGATTCTTTTTTTTTTTTCAATTATTTTTATTAGTTGGAGGCTAATTACTTCGCAACATTGCAGTGGGTTTTGCCATACATTGACATGAATCAGCCATGGAGTTACATGTATTCCCCATCCCGATCCTCCCTCCCCCAGACGAGATTCTAATTACATCTACAGTTATGCTTGCAGTGGGTTTTCAGAGCCAGGAAGACCATGGGTGTGATGTGACAGCTCGCTTGTATTGTTCACATCCTTCATAATTTATCATTATATTTGAAGACTTACCTACACCAAGGTAACCAGATGATAGTTTACGTAAGTACAATTGGTTTTGAACATCCCTCTGAGTAAAGTTTAGATCAAAAAGTGTAATAACCCACTGTCCTGTGTTTTGCTGCTTATTGCTTAAGTGTATTTGGAACTTTCATTAAGCTATCTTGGAAATTGTCAGAGAATTATTGTAACTTTACCTTATGAACCAGAGTCATAGAATTTCTGAGAAGCTCTTGATCCCCTATGACATTTGGTTTTATGTTACTTTTTCTAATTCTGCCTTTAAAAAAAAGGTCTGTTGTGATTCTCCCAAATGCCAAAAGGAGGAAAAACATTTATAGTGATGTTGCATAACATTTACCTTCTAAATATCAAGCTTAGCATATACATAGGGCAATAGGGCATAAAGCATCTTCCTATTAGGTGTGTGTGTTTTATATTCTTTTATAAAATGTCATGGAGTGATTTTAATTGCACATTCAAGAAATATTGCCCAAGAAAATATAAAATTTTAAATATAGAAAAGTTGAGCCCTGAACCAAATTCATCCCTCTGGAGTCAAAAACTTTTTAAAATGCAAAAAGACTAGCTCTCAGAGTCATCACTGACTCCTTTCTTCTCCCTCGTCTCCAATATCACTCCATCTCTGGATCTTGTTGATTCTACCTGAGAAACATCCAGTGATCACACACTCTCTTTCTCCTCTTCCATTAGGATTATATCAATAACTTCCTTGCCAGTCTTCTAACCAACTCTTTCAACCACTTTAGTTCATTCTCTCTGTAGTACTACCAGAGTAATCTTAAAATTTATGAGTTTGCATCCCTGACTGATAAAATTTGCCTGTTCCATGTCGCCTATATAAAAAAAAAGAAATTACAAAAAATGCAGTGTCTCACAATGTGTGATCTGCAGAACAACTGTATCAGAATCAAAGGACCTTACTGAAAAAATAAAAATAAAAGTAGTTCCCTGGCCTCAGCTCAAGTTTACTAAATCCAAATCCTTGGGTCTGAATTCATTAACTTACACTTTAACCTTTTACTCAGAAAGAATAAGTCTCCTGGAGAGAAGAGAAAACATGAAATACTAGAGAAGTTTTGAAAGCTTTCAGTATCTGTAAATTATGAATAGCTCTTACGTGCGCATGCTAAGTCGCTTCAGTTATGTTCGACTCTTTGCAACCGCATGAATTGTAGCCCACCAGGCTCCTCTGTTTTGGGGATTTGCCAGACAAGAATACTGGAGTGGGTTGCCATGCCCTCCGCCAGGGGATCTTTCCCACCCAGAGATTGAACCAGCATCTTTTATGTCTCCTGCATTGGCAGGTGGGTTCTTCATCACTAGCGCTACCTGGGAAGCCTAATCTGTCCTATGTCAACTTAGTTGTTAGATCAGGAAAAGAATATAGAAGGAAAGAAGGAAGAAATTTCCACCTTCACAATTTACTATTAACCATTTGGAGAATTTAATTTTACTTTAATAAATTAGAGCATGTAGTTTTAATAATCATAGAGCTTTTATTTTATGAGAATTCTAAACTCTAGTATCTAATTTGATGTAAGCAGATGTAAATATAATAAATGAAAAAAACAACACTTAATCCTGAAATTTATCATGACAGAAAAGGAACTATAATGCCAACACACACATAGGTTGATATGTGTCAAATACATTGACAGTTAAAAAATAAAGTAAAACAATCCAAATTTTCAGTATGAATCATGCCATGTTTTATTTGACTAACTTCAGTCATTTCGCAATTAGTGCTTGCGAGTGTCATTTCTGTACCTGTATGCAATAATTTAAAAGAAAAATGGGTATCAGAAAGAAAATGAAAAGAGTAGTAATAAAGTAAAAGAATACAAGTGTAAAGGAACCAAAAAGCAAGCATGAGAAAAAGGAGTACAAAGAATCACCATGCAATACATATGTGTATTCTTTTCAACGTACAAAGAAGTTCAAACTTCATAACATCCAAGTTAAGGTAGCAAAATCAAGGCATGATAAATGTTTTCTTACAAGGTACTTGATAGAGCAATTTTGTTAAAGATTAAACAATATCATTTAAATACAGCATGGAATATTGTGTGTGTGTGTGTATATATATATATATGCACTAAAGTTAATTTTAAATATTTTATGTAATAAGAAAGAAAACCAATAGCTCTAGGAAAATAAAATTGATCTCAGGCTCTGAGTTAGTAAATGTTAGTAAATGAGTTAGTAAAATTTCCTCTCCCTTCTGCCTAGTTGGCAGAGTCATTTACCTTCACCAGATTGTGTCTTTTACCTCTCAAAGCTCTTTCAACATTCCATGCTGACTCTTACTGTGCATCGGTGGTCTCTCATAACTATGAGCTATTGCAAAAACAATGAGGACTGCTTGCTTCTAGAGCAACTGAAATGTTTTAAGGTACTTATGTTCCATACAGGGTGAAGTTGAGAGATCCTAGTGCTTAAACTTCATTAGCTTCAGAGAGAAATCTGCTTCTGATTGGTTGTCATAAAATGTCTCCTCTGACTAAGTATGCAACTAGAGCTCTGGCTATTTTTTATTTTCAGGAACTTTCAACTTTAACAACTAACAATTCTACTGTGTCAACTCATTTGGATGCTGTCCTTCAATATCAGGCCCTTACTTTGAATATACATGTTTTATATAGAGAGAGAAAGACACAGAGACAGAATTCAAGATATATTTTATCTTTATATAGATTATCTACATTAATAGTTTTATATATGTATGATCATATATACTATATATATATATAATCTTTAGAGCATTGATTTTCAGAGTCTATGCACTCAGGGTGTCTTTTACATATATTTAGATTATCATTGCACTTCTCATATAGACACTTAGTAATACCAAAAATTAACTCCCTCATCTTTCTTATAATTCATGGTACAGACACAAAAACAAAGAAGAATGTTGAGAATACTTGACATGAATATTATGCTCCAAGTTTTTTCAGCATTTCTAAGTGGTATTATAAAATCTGTCCTATATTTCAGGTCTTCAATCTAAGAAAGCTCTAAAAACAAAAACTCAGTCTTATCTATTCCCTTGGGGCCACTGATTTTACCCACATTTTTAAATGTTCACATGAATAAAAATTAGTACATTGTACATTTTCAGGAGCTGACATAATGACTATCAGCAAAACACTCCCAAATGATTTTTTCTCATGGTTGGAATACTTGTGATTAAAAATTATTAGGATACATACAATAAAGTACAGAAATGGTATGGACCTAACAGAAGCAGAAGATATTAAGAAGAGGTGGCAAGAATACACAAAAGAACTATACAAAAAAGATTTTCATGACCCAGACAACCACGATGGTGTGATCACTCTCCTAGAGCCAGACATCCTGGAATGAGAGGTCAAGTGGGACTTAGGAAGCATCAATACGAACAAAGCTAGTGGAGGTGACGGAACTCCAGTTGAGCTATTTCAAATCCTAACAGATGATGCTGTTAAAGTGTTGCACTCAATATGCCAACAAATTCAGAAAACTCAGCAGTGGCAACAGGACTGGAAAAGGTCACTTTTCATTCCAATCCCAAAGAAAGGCAATGCCAAAGAATGTTCAAACTACTGCACAATTGCACTCATCTCACACGCTAGCAAAATAATGCTCAAAATTCTCCAAGCCAGCCTTCAGCAATACGTGAACTGTGAGCTTCCAGATGTTCAAGACTGGATTTAGAAAAGGCAGAGGAACCAGAGATCAGATTGCCAACATCTGTTGGATCATCAAAAAAGCAAGAGAGTTCCAGAAAAACATCTATTTCAGCTTTATTAAATATTCCAAAGTCTTTGACTGTGTGGATCACAACAAACTGTGGGAAATTCTTAAAGAGATGGGAATACAGACCACCTGACCTGCTTCCTGAGAAATCTGTATGCAGGTCAAGAAGCAACAGTTAGAACTGGACATGGAACAACAGACTGGTTCCAAATTGATTAAGGAGTACGTCAAGGATGTATTTTATCACCCTGCTTATTTAACTTATATGCAGAGTACATCATGTGAAATGCCAGGTTGGATGAAGCACAAGTTGGAATCAAGATTGCTGGGAGAAACATCAATAACCTCAGATATGCAGCTGACACCACCCTTATGGCAGAAAGCAAAGAAGAACTAAAGAGCCTTTTGATGAAAGTGAAAGAGGAGATTGAAAAAGTTGGCTTCAAACTCAGCATTCAGAAAACTAAGATCATGGTATCCGGTCCCATCACTTCATGGCACATAGATGGGGAAACAATGGAAACAGTGACAGACTTTATTTTGGGGGGCTCCAAAATCACTGCAGATGGTGACTGCAGCCATGAAATTAAAAGACACTTGCTCCTTGGAAGAAAAGTTGTGACCAACCTAGTCAACATATTAAAAAGCAGAGACATTACTTTGCCAACAAAGGTCCATCTAGCCAAAGCTATTGTTCTTCCAGTAGTCATGTATGGATGTGAGAGTTGGACTATAAAGAAAGCTGAGTACCAAAGAATTGATGCTTTTGAACTGTGGTGTTGGAGAAGACTCTTGAGAGTCCCTTGGACTGCAAGGAGATTCAACCAGTCCATCCTAAAAGAAATCAGTCCTGAATATTCATTGGAAGGACTGATGTTGAAGCTGAAACTCCAATACTTTGGACACCTGATGTGAAGAACTGACTCATTGGACAAGACCCTAATGCTGGGAAAGATTGAAGGCAGAAGGAGAAGGGGACGACAGAGGATGAGATGGTTGGATGTCGTTACTGACTCAATGGACATGAATTTGAGTAAACTCCGGGAGTTGGTGATGAACAGGGAAGCCTGGCGTGCTGCAATCCATGGGTTTGCAAAGAGTCAGACACAACTGAGTGACTGAACTGAACTGTAAAGGATGTGTGTAAAGCCCTATAAATTCATCAATTATTCCCATTCCCCACATCAGTGAGTAATGGAGTATTAAAATGAATCCTGAAAACATAATATGACCAAAGTATGTGTAGGAACAGATCTGAAGTGATCAGATGCACTTCTCCAAGTTCTTAAAAATATGAGATCTATAATAAACAGAAGAGCAGGAACTTCCCACATCAACTGCTAATGAACAGTCTGTGATGCTACTGATTACTTCCCCAGTGATCACTCACTGGAAAAACATTTCAGCGCTAAATAATGTTGTGCTTTGTTTTCGCAAAACAGTAACAAATTGCATGATCATATTCCTTTCACAACTAAAAGGAGCTTTGGACATTGTAGCTCTGGACAAACAATGCTAAGACATTAAGACATAACAGAGCTCACTTGGAGGCTTAGTAGAAGAAAATATCACCATGAAAGATCTTCATTTTACCCTGCTGGCTTTAATAAGTACATAGGAAAGTGTCAAGATCTACCATCTTAAGTTCAATCTTTCTATAATAATAGGTTTCTTGTTATTAATTTGTATTTTCTCCCTAGACACAGGGATCTGTGATCCACTTTATTCTCTTGAGTCCATACCCATGCTGACAAGCAATAGAAAGCTACTTATAAAGGTATGAGACTCTTTAGACATGTGGTAACCCTAAATTAATCTTAAAAATAAACAATCAATCCTGTGTAAAAGCTGTCCCAAACTTCCAGAGCTGGTCCACATGTGAGACCAACACTATCCAAGGAGGGAACATTCAACAACCTACATGTTTGTCAGCAAGACTGTGCTTCTAACTACATTTTTTTCTGATTAGACTCTGACTGGGCTCCATAAATCTAGTCCTGCTCCTGCCTTCATATATTGCCCTGGCATTCTCTGTTGTCTAGAAGCTTAAAAAAAAGAAGAAGAAGAAGAAATGTTTAAATCCCAACAACTGTTCTGATAAACCTTTTCTTTCAGGAACTGATCTGACTACTTTCTCACTGAAAAATACATCCTCACTTGAGAACTGTTACACAAATGAAGAGAATTATCATTCCACTCTTTTCCATCACTGTAAAAGACTGGATCTACAAATGCCCCAAAATCAAAAGTATCAGTGTGTTTCAGTGAGTATTCTAACTGCTGCCCTGGTTTGATCATAGAGCATCAAGTGTAAAAGGAAAGAATTTATTCTTAAGGACTGCATAGAAACTAAAACACACAAGAATTGTACACCTGCAGTTAGTTACTGCTACTATAATCTTTTCTATGGCAAAGAGACAGCGACAACACATTCCTTAAAAATTTCTAAATGTTTGGCCTGCTCTTCATGGCACATAGCACTGAAAGAGAAACCTCTGTGATAAGCATCTTTCTCCTGAGGTGACAGTCTAACACCTGCAGGGGAATATTTCCTTCCCTAAATATTCTGGGTATGATACTGGTGAGAATTAATATTTGCAAAATTCGTAGTTTCTCACTTAGCCCCAGAGACATAAGGGAGTACCTAAGCTATATTTAGTGACTGTTATCTCTGAATTTTTTTTATCATAGGAGTGATAAAATGGTTTTAGAAAAGAAGTATTAGTAACCATATCCAACATTGCACTAAAAATGTGACCCTGGAAAGTAGATCACAACTCTGTTTCTCTGTAAAATGTGAAGTTTTAAAGACTTTGCAATGCATTAGCTACCAGGGACCCACAAGGGAAAGTTCCCACCCTCCATGTGAAGTACCTGAGGTGAAAGGATTTCAGAGTATAGCATACCCAGCCTACGGGGTTAGCTGCTCCAGCACCCAACCAACCTTTTAAAACAAAAGAGTAACGCCAGGACTGCTTCTTTAAACGTGTTCTCCACCGAGAGTATGCACGGGCATGCTGGGTCAGCTCAGTTGTGTCTAACTCTTTGCAACCCCATGGACTGTAGCCCACCAGCCCCCTCTGTCCATGGAATTCTCCAGGAAAGAATACTGGAGTGGGTTGCCATGCCCTCCTCTGGAGGATCTTTCCAACCCAGGGATCGAACTCATGTCTCTTATGTCTTCTGCATTGGCTGGCGGGTTCTTTACCATAAGTGCCACCTGGGAAGCCCCTCCACTAAGAGAGTGACTTGAAATTTCACCTTAAGCATCAAAAGGGTGTATGTTCATTCCTTGAAGGAAACCCTCCAACTGTATTCCTGTCCATTTAAAGTGTATCCGTGATTTACCAAGCCCCATGTGAAGGGAATTTGGTAAGTCACATAATGCTGAGGATAAGAACCTATTTATATCAGCTAATAGCCTTGCAGGAATTTAGGAAATATGTAATAAAATAAACAGGACCATGCTGATTTACATGTAAAAGCGATGTTTATGAAATGCTAAGCAAAGTGTAGCCTTGAAAGGAGGCATCACAATTTTCCCACTGGGATGCTAAGCATTGTACTGCAGTGAGAAGTTTAAGGGAGACAACACAGATCCACAGCTAAAATGGAGTGTTGACTGCAGTTGACAAAGAAAAATTATAAATGTAAAATATCCAATGACTCAGGATTCTCTTTGTAAAAACTCTCTGTGCCTCTTCCACATTTTAAGTTGCAATTTTGTTAGGCCACCTCTTTCATTCCCCTCTTGGGGCTTAGTAGTGATATCACAGTGATATCACAGTGCTAAAATTTGAAATTGCATGTGCTAATAAATACTGATTTTAGAAATCTCAAAAATAGAGGAAAGAGAAAATGTTTCTCCCTACAGGTGCAGAAAAAAATATTTTTCTCCCTCATACAGTTAGTTCTGATAAAATGGTCAATGGAGATCATCTACAAAAGTATCGTTCTTGTACATCTATCAAATATATGTGAATAAGTATAATCTGTTGTATGTTAGGTTATTGAGAATGTCTGTCCTTAGAAGTGTTATTTGTACAAAGAAGTCTTTTGGGACACCTGGACTTTAAAGGTTATTGCTCTGCCCTGAGAAATTTAACCTGTTAAACTTCCAGATTTGTGATTCTGATTGTCAGTATTTCAATGAGAATTTGCCCTAGTAATAATATTCAAATTGGCATGCCTGGGACTTCCCTGGTGGTCCAGTGGTTAAGACTCCACACTTCCACTGCAGGGAGCATCGGTTCCTTTCCTGGCCTGGGAACCAAGATCCCATATGCCACACAAAAAAAAAAAAAACAGAAAAAAAAAAAAAAATGGCATCTTGTTTCCTGAAGCTATAAATCACTGTGAGGCTGCACGGCACGGAGGCAACTGTGAGGAGATACCTCACATCCAAGGACAGAGAAGCCCCAGCAAGATGGTAGGCACTAGATTGGCAGCTGCCTGACTCTTGACCAACTGTGAGGAGATACCCATGTACAAGAACAGAGGAGAAGCCCCAGCAAGACAGTAGCAGGGGAGAAATCACATTTAGAATCAAACCCCATTTCTGCCAGAGATGCTCAGAGGGCTCAAACAAAGCTTGTACGCACCAGGACCCAGAGACCCACAGAGACTGAGTCAGAACTGTGTTTGAATGTCTCCTGGGGAGGTACAGGGAATAGGAAAGTCTAGAGATCTCTTCAAGAAAATTAGACATACCAAGGGAATATTTCATGCAAGATGGGCAAAATGAAGGACAGAAATGCTATGGACCTAACAGAAGCAGAAGATATTAAGAAGAGGTACACAGAATACACAGAAGCACTATACAAAAAAGATCTTCATGACCCAGATAACGACGATGTTGTGATCACCAACCTACAGCCAGACATCCTGGTATTTTACGTCAAGCAGGCCTTAGGAAGCATCACTATGAACAAAGCTAGTGGAGGTGATGGAACTCCAGTTGAGCTATCTCAAATCTAAAAGATGATGCTGTGAAAATATTGCACTCAATATGCCAGCAAATTTGGAAAACTCAGCAGTGGCCACAGGACTGGAAAAGGTCAATTTTCATTCCAATCCCAAAGAAAGGCAATGCCAAAGAATGTTCAAACTACCACACAATTGCACTTATCTCACATGCTAGTAAAGTAGTGCTCAAAATTCTCCAAGTCAGGCTTCAACAGTACATGAGCCTTGAACTTCCAGATGTTCAAGTTGGATTTAGAAAAGGCAGAAGAACCACAGATCAAATTGCCAACATCCACTGGATCATCAAAAAAGCAAGAGAGTTCCAGAAAACATCTACTTCTGTTTTATTGAGTATGCCAAAGCCTTAGACTGTGTGGATCACAATAAACTGTGGGAAATTCTGAAAGAGATGGGAATACCAGACCACCTGACTTGCCTCTTGAGAAATCTGTATGCAGGTCAGGAAACAATAGTTAAAACTGAACATGGAACAACAGACTGGTTCCAAATTGGAAAAAGCGTGCGTCAAGGCTGTATATTGTCACCCTGCTTCTTTAACTTATATGCAGAATACATAACGAGAAACGCTGGGCTGGAAGAAGCACAAGCTGGAATCAAGATTGCCGGGAGAAATATCAATAACCTCAGATATGCAGTTGACACCACCCTTACGGCAGAAAGCAAAGAAGAACTAAAGAGCCTCTTGATGAAAGTGAAAGAGGAGAGTGAAAAAGTTGGCTTAAAACTCTGCATTCAGAAAACTAAGACCATGGCATCTGGTCCCATCACTTCATGGCACATAGATGGGTAAACAGTGGAAACAGTGACAGACTTTATTTTGGGGGGCTCCAAAATCACTGCAGATGGTGACTGCAGCCATGAAATTAAAAGATGCTTACTCCTTGGAAGAAAAGCTATGACCAACCTAGACAGCATATTAAAAAGCAGAGATATTACTTTGTCAACAAAGGTACATCTAGTCAAGGCTATGGTTTTTCCAGTAGTCATGTATGGATGTGAGAGTTGGACTATAAAGAAAGCTGAGTACCAAAGAATTGATGCTTTTGAACTGTGGTGTTGGAGAAGACACTTGAGAGTTCCTTGGACTGCAAGGAGATCCAACCAGTTCATCTTAAAGGATATCAGTCCTGGGTTTTTATTGAAAGGACTGATGTTGAAGCTGAAACTCCAATCCTTTGGCCACCTGATGTGAAGAGCTGACTCATCTGAAAAGATCCTGATGCTGGGAAAGATTGAAGGCAGGAGGAGAAGGAGATGACAGGGGATGAGATGGTTGGATGGCATCACCAACTCAAGGGACATGAGTTTGAGTAAACTCCAGGAGTTGGTGATAGACAAGGAGGCCTGGTGTGCTGCAGTCCATGGGGTAAAAAAGAATCAGACATGACTGAGCAACTAAACTGAACTGAACTGCGAAGAGCACTTTTGGAATTCCCTTTCTTCTTCCTTTATACATAAATATCCTAGTAACTCCATGAAAATGCTTAATTCTTCATTCAAAGGGTTCAAAGCTCTTTGTCTCATTTCAGTTAAATCCAGTAAGTCCTGGGGCATTCTGAACCACAGTAACAGAGATAAGAACCTTGAGACCACATAGTTTTTTTTAAAGGAGAGGAAAGAAAATCATTTTTAGCTAATAACATATTTAGGGAAGACATACTTAGCATCTTCCTTGAAGCCTGGAGTTTGAAAAATAGAATATATCTTGAACTTCTCTCTTACTTTTAACTTGAATTTCCAGTATCTATTTGCAAAACCGTGTTCAAATATAACATGCCAGTCCCTCATTGGAATCTCCTGATTTACAGATGAGCAAATTAGAGAGCAACTGGGTTAAGTAAGAATGTCAGAATCACACACAAAGGAGAAAAAGAGTAAGATATTAAAATGTTAAGCACTAATTTCTGAGTGTGTGGACCAGCAGCTGCTTCTGAAGTAATAAAATTAATTTCATGTGAGATATTTTCTAGTAATTAAATAAATTCTAGCCTCAATTCTAGTGCTAGGGGAAAAAAAATCTGAAATGTTACAGAAATAGACACAGTTAAATGGAAGAGAAATCCTTTCCTGTATTACTCATAAAGAGTCTTTTTCTAGATCACTCGTCATAGCTATCATTTTACTTCACTTTTCTTATTTCAAACAGTATAAAGGAAAAATATTTGAGTAGATGTGTATGGGTTCATGCTAAAGAGAAGAAAAAGTAATCGTTTCTTTCATGCATATCTTCTCTTCCTGTCATCTAATTTTATATTGTACTATAAGAGATCCAACCAGTCAAACCTAAAGGAAATCAGTCCTGAATATTCATTGGAAGGACTGATGCTGAAGCTGAAACTCCAATACTTTGGCCACCTAATGCAAAGAACCAACTCATGGGAAAAGACCCTGATGCTGAAGACTGAAGACAGGAGGAGAAGGGGGCAAGAGGATGAGATAGATGGATGGCATCACTGACGCGATGGACATGAGTTTGAGTAGGCTCTAGGAGTTGGTAATGGACAGGGAAGCCTGGCATGCTGCAGTACATGGGGTCACAAAGAGTCAGACACAACTGAGCGACTGAACTGAACTGAACTGATATTCAAAACTATTATTCATTCTCCTCCCCTTACAGAATATCTTGATTTTAACTAAGTATAACATTTCTATAAGCAAATTGCCTTAAAGTAGACTCTGCTATCCATCTAGCATTCTTGATGCTTTCATGAAATGACATTTAGAAGAAAATACAGATATGTAAGGAGACAGAGGACTTCCCAGGTGCTGCTACTGGTAGAGAACCTGCTTGCCAGTGCAGGAGATGTAAGAGACCGGGGTTCGGTCCTTGGATAGGGAAGATCCCATTAGGGAGTACATGGCAACCCACTCCAGTATTCTTGTCTGGAGAATTCCGTGGACTGAGGGGAGCCTGGCTAGCTATAGTCCGTAGAGTTGCAAAGAGTTTGAAGTGACTGAGCCATGTACACAAGGAGGCAGCATAGGAAAAGCACTTCAGTCCCCAACTAGAAGAAAAAAAATTTTTTAATTAAGTAATTAAGAGTTACTTTAATTTCTTCTTTCTATTAACTACAGTGAGGAAGGGAAAGATATGATTAGCTAAGGTGAAAGTGTTCATCTCTCAGTTGTGTCTGACTCTTTGTTGACCCCATGGACTGTACCCCGCCAGGCTCCTCTGTCCACAGGTTTTCCCAGGTAAGAATACTGGAGTGGGCTACCATTTCCTTCTCCAGAGGATCTTCCCAACCCAGGGATCAAACCAGGGTCTCCCGCATTGTAGCAGATTCTTTACCACCTGAGCCACCAAGGAAGCCCCTAAGGCAAATCCATACTTCAAGTAATCAAGGAGAGGAATGAGGGAATCAATTGTCTGGCCAATTTAAAAAAAGCAATTGTGTTTTCAGATGTTAATTTGACCTTATTGAGTCAAATCATCCATTCACTAGGATGAGACACAAATTAGGAAAGACTGGAGTGTGTCTAGGAGCTGAAACAACAGACACAGACAGAAATAATCATGATATCAACCTAGTGTGACTGGATGTAGTGATATAATTGAAAAAAATTCTGCAGGAACATAGAGGAGGAAGGCATTATTTTGTTTAGGGGTAATAGTCAAGGGTGAAAAAAAGACTTCAAGGTGATGTGTTTTCTACCACACCATCCAAATGATCCCTTGCTGTGTGAATAGGTTAATAGAAAAATTACTTATAAAATGAAATTACTTATAAAACAATGTGCTGTGGCATAAGTAGTAAGCTCTTCCTTCATCAAGATTTAACAAAGTTGGATAGTTAAACTGTACATTCTTTTATATTTACTGCCTGCTGACTCAAGTGGAAACTCCTTTCCAAAATCTCTACTATCTGGCTTTAACCTATCTTTCTGATTTTATGTTTCAACAAGTCACTTTCTACTTACTACACTTCAGAAAGCTAGAATATTCTGGAGGTCATCTGTCCTGTATATAATTTTACTATTTCTTGTGCCTAAAATGTCCTTTCTACTTTTGTCTGTCATGATTATCAATCTCTCATTCCAGAGTTAACTCAAATGCTCTGTCACCCATCTTTCTATTCATCTGTAGTGGGTTAAAGATTTCATAAATTCATTGTCACTTGCTTACTGAGAGGTAGGGTCTATTTCTCTACTCCCTTAAATCTGGGCTGAGTCAAATCTGACTATTTTGACCAATAGAATATGACAGATACCATATTATGTCAGTTCTGGATCTAACCTTTAAGAGAAATGGCAGCTTCTTCATCCTCCTTCATAGCATGCTCCCTCAGCGGGAAGCCAGCTGCCATGTGAGAAGTCCAACCACTCTGCCATGCTGTGAGGAAGCCTGAGCCATCCATGTGCAGTAGCCCACAGTTAGAGGCTAAGATTTTGGGAGTGAGATGCCCGGCCATGCCCAAGTTCCCAACATCCCAGTTGAGGTTGTAGACGTGTGAGTGAAGACAGTGTCTTGGGATGACTAGCCTCATTGAATCCTTAGATGGCTGCATTGCCAGGTTGCCATATATGAAATACTGTCTTGCTTTTCAAAGCTGTTATAGAGCACACATACCCACGTGCACACAAGTTCAACAGGACCAGAAGATCTGAGGAGCAAGCTGGATCTTCGGAGGGACCTGAATAGGATCAACATCTTGGCTAAGTCTAGGAGACACCATTCATATTATGCTGGTTTTGCTTTTTATGAGACTGTACAAAACAAGACCTTAGAGGAAGAAAACATGTGTTCAGTCGGCCATCCTGAACTTGAAGTATGAATTATCCACTGGTCTTTTAAATGGATCTTTCTCCCTTCTTCATACTGGTTATAATTGTTTTAGAAGTCTCAGAAAATAACAGAATTGGTTGTTTTAAAATGTATACTACTCTGGCATCTGTGTTCTATGTAAGATCAGCCAAAAATCTTTTATAACTTACTATTGTGGAAGATCCTCTAGATCTGAGTCAATTAAAAGAGGGCTATTAACAGTTTCCCAGATGGAGGAAAAAAGAGACTGTGGGTTCAAAGACAATTATAATTCTCCAAATGTTCCCATGTATTTGCATTTGCTTGTTGACTGCTTTTATCACACAATAAAACTAACAACTTTCTGCATCCAAATGCAACAGAAAACAATCTTTACTGAGAAAAAAATTTTTAAGATGAATTGCTGTGTGGTAAAGTCTTATTGAGGGCTTCCCTGGTGGCTCAGATGGTAAAGAATCCACCTGCAAGGCAGAAAATCCAGGTTCGATCCCTGGGTCAGGAAGATCCTCTGGAGAAGAGAATGGCAACCCACTCCAATATTCTTTCCTGGAGAATTTTATGGACAGAGGAGCCTGGTGTGCTACAGTCCATGGGGTCACAAAGAGGCAGACACAACTGAGGGACTAACACAACAACAACAAAGTCTTATTCAAACATTTTGGCAATTTCTAATTGTCAAATTAGAGTTGCCTAAGGCCTATTGGGACAAGAAAACATTTGCTGAGAGCAGAATATATTCTAGGCAAAGACAGAACTCAGTGTTTTGACTTTAAGTACTTTTTAAATCAAAATACATAATATATATTTACAAATGGGTGCATATACATCTACAAAATCAAAACCAAACTTCTTTTCCAGAGATTTTTCTACAGTCCAACAGTCCAATACAGCAAATTAATATCTCCAGTATATCTTATGATTGAAACAAATATCAACATCACCTGGAACCTCAGAGGAAAGGATTCATTTTAATAAGATAGTATCATCCTCTCAGTTGTGTCTGATTCTTTGTAACCCCATGGACTGTAGGCCACCAGGCTCCTCTGTCCATGGAATTCTCCAGGCAAGAATAATGGAGTGGGTAGCCATTTCCTTTTCCAGAGGCTCTTCCTGACCCAGGGATTGAACCCGGGTCTTCTGCAGTGGAGGCAGATTCTTTCCTGTCTGAGCCACCTGGGAAGCCCATAACAAGATAAGCAGATAATTATTTGATAAATGTGTGTTCATGGAGCCAATGACAAAATTTTGTCTTCATAGCATTCACTGCTTATAGGATATGTAAGCTTTTCCTAGTTCCAACTTCTGTCTTTTCTGCCTCTCTTGTCTCTCAAATTTATAAATAAGATTTTAAATCTATTTTTAAAACTATTTTTCTCACTTGCTCCTTCACTGGTTTATTCATTCAGTAAATGTTCATTAAGCCCTCACTATGTTTTGGGCACAGTTTTAGGCACTGGGGATACATCAATGAAATGACATCAAAGATCCCTTCTCTAGTGGAGTTTATATTTTTGTGAGGTCAGGAAGAGACAGGCATTAAAGCATAAATTTAATAAATATGTAAATTATATTTCAGAAGCCAAAGATTATGGAAGTTGTTCAGAATAAGTGCTGCCGGGAGTACATGGGGAGAAGGAGGGGTGCAATTGATCTAGCTCAAGCTCTTGGCTTCCAGTGAAGTTCTTCACAACTTCTCCAACTTATTAGTGACTGTTCCATCCTCTGAACCTCTGTATAACACTACCTGACAATCTGCACCACTCAACTGCTGCTGCTGCTAAGTGACTTCAGTCGGGTCCAACTCTTCACGACCCCATGGACTGCAGCCCACCAGGTTCCTCTGCCCATGGGATTTTCCAGGCAAGAGTCCTGGAGTGGGTTGCCATTGCCTTCTCCGATCACTCATTTTCTCCGATCACTGACTTTCCTTAAATACTATCTTATATTGACACAGGAAGTAAACTAGAGACAACAAGATTGGAAGAGGAGTCTGGGAGTCTAGTTGTAGCTCTTTTACTTGGTATATCATATAACCTGTCTGTGTAGTTTCCTCATTTTTAAACTGAAGGATTTAAACTAGATGTTATCTGAATATCTTTTGAAATTAAAACACTGTAATTTTTATGTGAAATGTTCTTCCCTCACACACAATTTCACCATAAAAACGCTTCATGTGTGTTCCTTCTAGAGCCACCATACATGTATTATGTAATAAGCTGTAATTTATATTGTTGATTTTCTGGCAAAAACATCATCAAAACAAAATTCAGTGATGAATAAACTTTTTCAGGCATATCCCAAACTCTCTACTGGCTGCAAATATTTCATGCAATGAATTTCTCTCTCTAGCCTCTTAGTAAGGTGTGGATTTTAAAGAAATTTTAAGTTCAAACTCTATCACTAATATTCTATGGATCCAAATGTTTTATTTAAAAAGCCTGTGATTTTCTCTAGGAAAATCTGTCCCTTCAAAGCTTCCACATCATTTGGAGTTTATATTGCCACATAATCATTCCTAGTAACTAGTCAATCTGTATATTTGGAAAAGAAATTAATGTACTAGACTGCCCAGATCAGTGCCTAGTAGACTTTGATGTGCATGGGAATCACCTGGGCATCTTGTAAAAATGCAGATTCTGATTCAGTAGGACTAGGGGTGAAGCTTGCATTTCCAACAAGTTTCTAGGTGGTGCCAATCCTGCTTGTCTACAAACAACACCTCTAATATTGAGGGGCTAAAGGAAAATGATGGCGATATTAAACACTTTCAAGATGAAAGTATGATTCATTCATTTTTACCACCACTGGATTGCTGAAACTACTTTTCTCCCCGTTTAAAAATTTTGCCATTTTCTTAGAGTCTATCCTATTTGTGGATAGTTCTCCTGAAAGGCCTTGTCCCCACAAAGATGAAGCTTCAAGCAGGCGGCCTAACAGATGCATTACGATGCTCCAAGCCAGGGCAGGAGGAACACTCACCACACCAGGCTACAGAGCAAGCTCACCTGGCCCTGACCAGCGTGTGTCCACACCAAGCCCTCCCCGCTTCCATGAGCAGAGGACACTATGGGTCCCAGAAAAGGACACTGAGAGGGGTTTCTGTGGCCAGGACAACAGGGTCCCTGGAGTATGCAGTTCAGATCTCATTTGAGAGCAGCAGCAGAAAGCAAGACTCAGCATGAAGCAGGGCTGCAAACCTCAGTGTATATTCAGTTGTTCCATCAGACTTCTTACAAAACATAAATTCAATGATAGACTTGTTAAGAATTTGAACACAGAGGCAACTCCAAGCACAGGGCTCTTCTGAACAGGGGCCCCAAAGTACTGCACTGACCACACCCACAGACCCTGTACAGAAGAATACAACTATTTAACACCACCCACGGACAGTTGTTAAAAACTGGGAGGGTATCAGTTCTTCTTGGAGAATTGGCTGATTCCAAGTCTGGGCCAGGGAAAGTACAAGTAGAACATGGGTCACCCAGTGTGAGAAAGCAAAGTACCCAGAAAGGAAAAGAAATGTAGCAAATACAGGTTAGAGCCAGTGTAAATGTGCTTCCATTGGTTACATTTAGGATAACTTGGGCATCAAAATTTGCAACTATAATTGATTGCAATACATTGAATAAATAAAAATCCATAGAATAGCATGATACTCAAAAAGAAAATAAGAGAAAATAGGAAAGTGATATTTGTATATAAATAATGTATTTTTATAAAATTGTGGTACATATACACCATGGAATATTACTCAGCCGTTAAAAAGAATTCATTTGAATCAGTTCTAATGAGATGGATGAAACTGGAGCCCATTATACAGAGTGAAGTAAGCCAGAAAGATAAAGAACATTACAGTATACTAACACATATATACGGAATTTAGATAGATGGTGGTGATAACCCTATATGCAAAACAGAAAAAGAGACACAGAAGTACAGAACAGACTTTTGAACTCTGGGGGAGAACGTGAGGGTGGGATGTTTTGAAAGAACAGCATGTATATTATCTATGGTGAAACGGACCACCAGCCCAGGTGGGATGCATGAGTCAGGTGCTCGGGCCTGGTGCACTGGGAGGACCCTGAGGAGTCGGGTGGGGAGGGAGGTGGGAGGGGGGATCGGGATGGGGAATACGTGTAACTATATGGCTGATTCATGTCAATGTATGACAAAACCCACTGAAATGTTGTAAAGTGATTGGCCTCCAACTAATAAAATAATATTAAAAAAAAAAAAAAAAAAAAAAAAAAAAAAAAAAAAAAAAAATAAAATTGTATAAATTTATTATATAAATATAATATAATAATTAAATATATAACAAATTTTTAAAATATATATCTTATATATTTTCCAATATGTAGTTTTAAAGTCAAATTGAATTGACCTGTAATTACTAAAAAGTTTTAGACTTGGTGCAGTCTCTTTTGCAAAACAGCCCAAGAAGTTTTTATTTACTTCCTATTTGAAACACATTGCACTTTAAGAAAGTAGCTTGCTAAATGTATGCATGTTTTAATTATGCTCTGTTTAAAGCATAATTAGATAGTATGAGTTTTAATTAGGTACTGAGATTTTGTTTTCATTCTTTTGTGTGCTATTGGATATGTGCGGGTGTTTATGATGTTAAAGACCTGACTCTTAATTAGTTTCCACCCATTCTGATCTTTCTCTGAAATAATAAGCCCACATCATCTATTGTATGTAGATAAATATGCACAATTTTCTCAGAGAGAAAGATTTTCTAAGAAATTGAATTTGTGAACATAGTAAAATATCATTCATTTTTCTAGGTATTTTACCTATGGATAAATGCTTGGGTTAAAGTTTCATAGATCTTCACCATTATTATGAATGTTTAGGAATTTTTTTTTAAATAATAACCAGGAGGATTTGTTTAGAGCATATTCTCCCACTTATTTCTCATGGTGTTCCTACAAGGTAGATATTATTTTCTCCTCTTTAGGAAGTGCTTGGACTGAAATTAAAATATACATAAGACTTACTTGATTCAAAAATCATGTTCTTTCTGAAAAATCAGCTAGCATCATTAGAAATTAAAATTTAGAAAGTAAAATGAAAATATACCATATCTACAAGTTTCTACACATTTGGGCACAGTAATATGAAATAAACAGTTTTGTTGTTGGTAAGAAATTCTAATGAGACTAATTAAACCATGAAAACAGATGTTTTTCAACCTGTCTTAAATATTGAAGGGACTAGGCACTGTGAAACTATAGGAACATTCACTCTTTCAAACTATAGGAGAAACATGAAGCAGTGATCTTCTTTTCATTTGCTTTTTTCAGAGGCAAAAATAGTCATGAACTAAAAAGAAACATATTTCTATATGCTTAATCAAAAGAGGAATACTGAAAATATGTCAATAAGTAAAGGCAAATTAATTACATAACCACCTCAAACATTATCAATGACCCCCATGCCCCTCCCCCCAAGAATACATCAAGACTTCCCACTTTGTGTGTTTGTATCACTATGCCAGAAAAAAAATCACTTTTTAGGCTGGTCTTTGCTCCTTATGCTATGCTACACTTTCATGAATAACACTTTTGATTTTTTAATAGTTGATGAAACTTTAAAGCCAAAAATTGGACCCAAGAACAGTATCAAAGTGGTTGTCTTCTATCAAAAGGACAAAGTTGTCTGCATTTTGATATCTGTAAAATTTGGATATTGTTACCTCATGGATCCAGCAGCAGGATTAAATAAGAATAACAAACAAAGCTATTTTGGTGTCTGATACACATCAGGTTCTTGCAGTGGGTTGAACTGTGGCCCCTAAAAAGACATGTCCATGCCCTAATTCCTGCGAATATTATCTTATTTGGAAAAAAAGGTCTTTGCAGATTTATGTTAAGAATCTTGAGATGAAGATTTTATCCTAGATTGTCTAGGTGGCTCCTAAATTCAATGGTAGGTATCCTTAGAGAAGAACAGATATGAAGATAAAGTCAGAGATTGGAGTGATGTGGCCACAAGCTAAGGACACCAAAAAATTCCTTAGGCCACCAGAAGGTAGAAGAAGTCAAGAAGGATTTTACCCTAGAGCCAACAGAGGGATTCCTAAGTCTGGCCTCCAGAACTACACGTGATTTTTTTTCTGTTTCAAGCCACCCTGTTGTGGTAATTTATTATGGTAGTGATGGGAAACTATTATAGTTTTCACATGATAGTTAATAATATTTAAGTTAAAGTCATTGATATGTCTTCCTGTTGGTTTAATTCCATGGTTCTCCATCTTCAATGCACATTTATATCGCCTGTTGTTGTTCAGTTGCTCAGACGTGTCCAACTCTTTGAGACCCCATAGACTGCAGCATGCCAGGTTTCCCTGTCCTTCACCATTTCCCAGAGCTTGCTCAAACTCATGTCCATTGAGTCAATGATGCCATCCAACCATCTCATCCTCTGTCATCCCCTTTTCCTCCTGCCTTCAATCTTTCCCAGCATCAGGGTTTTTACCAAAGAGTCAGTTCTTCACAACAGGTGGCCAAAATATTGGAGCTTCAGCTTCAGCATCAGTCCTTCCAATGAATATTCAGGGTTGAATTTTTTTAGGATTGACTGGTTTGATCTCCTTGCAATCCAAGTGACTCTCAAGAGTCTTCTCCAATACCACAGTTCGAAAGCATCAATTCTCCAGTGTTCAGCCTTCTTTATGACCCAACTCTCACACCTGTATATGACTACTGGAAAAACTATAGCTTCGACTAGATGGACCTTTGTCAGCAAAGTAATGGCTCTGCTTTTTAAATCACTGGGAAGTTCCTTAAACATGCATAGCCAGACCCAAACCCCAAGATTCTGGTTTAATAGGTAGGGGGTGGAGAAGAGATATGGTTCTCAGTGATTTTTAAAATCTCTCAGGTAAACATAATGTAAAGCAAATGGTAAGATTAACTGTTAACATTACTATTCAAGAGTCTGTCTTCCCCATTAGATTTTGAGCTTTGTCAGGATAGGAGCTATATTTGAACTGCTCCTACCAAACAAAGTACCTGACATATAGTAATGTATTTGTTGAATAACTGAAAGAATATCTAACCCTCTAACATAAATTCATTCAAATGTGAAACATGAGTGAAACATGACTCCTAAACTCAAGCAGCTCTTGAACATGATAGGAGAAGGAGAAGACAGGTTGGGGTAGAGAAAAGACGTTGTCTAGGAATAGTAACAATTATATGTAGAATCATATTCAATTTCAAATAATAGAAACCCTAAAGTAACAGCCAATTAAATAAATAGAAGTTTTCTCACGTGTAAAAGAAATCTAATTCGTGTAACTCTATGGCGGATTCATATCAATGTATGACAAAACCCACTGAAAAATAAAAAATAAAAAAAAAAGAAATCTAGCAGTAGACGAGGACTGGCAAGATAGTCTCAAGTTATCATGGACCTGAGCTTCTCTCTTGTTCCTCCTCCTTTCTGAGTATACAGTTCCTGATCCATGGCCCACTTTGGCTATCAAAGTTCCAGAGGGGAAAAGCACATTTCCAGCCAAAAGTAAGGGTGAAAAAGGACAAACACATCTCATTCAGGACCCCTTGAATGGACATACATGACACTACCTCCTGGCATCCTGATAACCATGGTTTAGTCACATGAGCATCCCTGTCTACAAGAGAGACTGAGAGTATTGCTTTAAGTCACAGTTATGTAATTCCAGCTAAATACTGGAGGTTCTACTTATTATTAAAGAAAATGCATGTTCATAGGAATGAATTGCTGTCATAATAATGAACTCTGATAGAACAAATGGAGGCACCGTGTTATAATAAAGGTCCATAAGACTTTGGCAGCACAGGAAAAGAAGCTAAAATTCCAACTGCAAACATCAGAAAAGGCTTCATCTGAAAGGTGTCATCTGAGCATGAAATTTAAATAGAACAACAAACAAGTAAAAGCGCCCTCTGGGCAGAGGGAATATTATGAACGAAAGCATAGATATGGGAAGGTACAGAGTATATACCAGAAAAAGTACATTAAGTAAAGAATACAAGAGACATACAGAAACCATGTGTGAATCACTACCCATACTACTTAGTAGTTGGGTAGTGGCCAGTTATTAGATTTCGGTGAGAAGACAAAAAGCAGTTTGTAAAGAGTAAAATTGGAAAATTATATATGGTAAGACTAAAGCAAAAGCCTCAATCAGTGATGGAGGGACATAATTGTCACATTAAGACCTTTGGAGTTATTCTGCTATTAATAGTAACAGTAAGAAGGAACTTCCCATGTGACTCAGTGGTAACGGATCCGCCTGCAATTCCAGAGATGCAGGTTTGATCCCTGGGTCAGGCACATACCCTGGAGGAGAGAATGGCAACCCACTCCAGTTTTCTTGCCTGGAAAATCCTGGCCAGCTTCTGTCCATGGAGTCACAAAAGAATCAGATGTGACTTAGCAAATGAACAACAACAACAGTAAGAAAACTGAGTATTAGTAAAAAAATATACTGTTCCTTCTTTAAGGACCTGGAGTAGGAAATGGCAACCCATTCCAGCATTCTTGCCTGGAGAATTCCATGGACAGTAGAGCCTGGTAGGCTACTTTCACTTTCACTTCTTTAAGGAAAGTCCATTTGGTAATTTTAAGTATAAACTTTGGTGATTTTAATAATAAAAAAAGTTACAAAGGGGAAATCTACATATTACCCTAGAATTATTTCACACCATTATATTCCCCCTTTCAGCTTTCAAACCATCCAGCAGACACATGCAGAAAAAATCTGTTTGAAAATTATAAGTGAAAGATGTTTTATAAACTCCAGATGGAATTTGGTCTCTACTCAGATCAAATATAAAAAGACATTCAGGCACCAGGGTAGATACCTAGCAAGTAAATTCTATCTGACTTTGTGAATAGAAATTTTCTGCACTTTACTAACTAAACTTTAGCATAGAAGCTAAGTAATTATGCTAAGTAATTATGGGGAGGGGGCAGAGAAAGTGAAAGAATGGTGAAAGGTTACCATTACTTACTGAGAACATAACAGGCACACACTTCCAGATATTTTACATCCATCATCTCATTATATCCAACAGCCTTATGCCCTAAATATAACTGAAGTTCAGTAAGGTTAAGTGTCTTATGCAAATCATTGGATGACCAAGATCCAAAATCCAAAATCTGTCTAACTCAAAAATATTTTCATTTTCCATATAGGTGACGTGCACTTTCCTGCCCAGCCAATCACTTACTAATTCCAATTTCACTTTTTTCTATTTACCCAGGTGTTTCTAATTTCAATACTCTGATTTTCTTCTCCATTTCCAAGTCATCTCATTTTGTGACTTCTGATGTAATATATAAATATTTCAAATTTAAGAAAAAGTTTACCAAAGGAGTTAACCTGTACCATTTTGAAGGCTCCCCAGTCTTTATTGTCCTTTGCATAAACAGCCACTGACAGATTTTAAATTTTGTCCTTTCTCTTTTCTGCAGGTGCTTGCTTATGCATCAGTGGTGGGCTGAAATGTTTGACAGCATTCTTTGCTAAAGGTGAAAATTCAGATCAGTCTAGGCACTAAGTCAATTGTATACCACCCAATCAAGAATGTATTTATTCAAAAAGTATTTACAAGATTTGACTACTGTGAGTTGGGGACATATAGTACATGCCATAAGTTGTTACTTATGTTCCCCGTGGGCTTCACTGTTGACTCAGATGGTAAAGAATTCACCAGCAATGCAGGAGACCTGGATTTGATCCCTGGGTCTGGAAGATCCCCTGGAAAAGAGCATGGCAACCCACTCCAGTGTTCTTGCCTGGAGGATCCCATGGACAGAGGAGCCTGATGGGCTACAGTCCATGGGGTCTCAAAGAGTCAGACACGACTGAATGACTAAGCACACGTGTTCCCATCCTCTGAATCTATCTTCCCAGCCTGTGCCTTTCACTGCTCCATCAGCTCCATGAATAGCAATTGCAAGAAACCATATTTGGACTACCACCATTTTCTAAATATACTACAGGTTTCCCCAATCTGCGGTTTTATTTACTCCTTTCTCCCTACCCAGAAACCTACTCACGTCTCACCTTATAGGAAAGCTATTCATTGTACAAAGCAAATCACAGCTCAAAGATCACCCCTTCAGGAGACCTTTCCACCTACCAGAGCGGGAAGTTCTCACTTCTTCATTTCAACTGCTATAGCATTGTGTTTGTTCTTCCAATCACTTTTAATTATCTTTTTATTATATAACGATACACACAGGTACAAAATATATATATATATGTATATATAAACCAAATATCTGGCTTAAAAACCTCTTTTAACATCAATACCACCCTTCCACATACTCATTCTAATCTGAACTGCTCCAACCCTAAATTAATATTACTCTGATCAAGTCACCTTTCACACTCTAGTTTACATTACTAATCTGAGTATATATATATGTGTGTGTGTCTTTCCAATTAGAATACAGGAATTTTTAATCTTATCTATAGTCTCTGCAGTTTTGTAGTTCTATGATAATTTCTGACCTTTCTTTTGATATGCTTTTCATTTCTATCAGTCAATCAGCGCTTACCATTTTCCATTTTGTATTACTACTATATTTCCATATTTACATGTTTTATCTTCCCCGATGAGGAAAAGAGGGAATTTTAATTTTATCTGCTGCTGAGCATAGAAAAGTACTAAGTAGCAAAGGGTGTTGTTTGGTCACTAAGTCATGGCCAACTCTTTTGTGACCCCACTGACTGTAGCCCCATTGGCAGGCTCCTCTGCCCATGGGATTTCTCAGGCAAGCTTACTAGAGTAGGTCGTCATTTCCTTCTCCAGGTGATCTTCCCAACACAGGGATTGAATCCAAGTCTCCTGCTTTGGCAGGTGGATTCTTTACCACTGAACCACCAGGGAAGCCCATGAAGTATTCACAACAGATTTGGTATACCCTCCTGACCATTAATGGAAAACCAGAAATAAGAAACTAGTACCTCTGGTTCCTTGTAAAATAAATTCTTTGTGAAAATAAACATATGAATCCTGCATTTTCCATCAGTTCACACAAATGCTCAGTGTAGCACATTTTAACCAGCACTTACTAAATTTTTAATTTTAAGTATTAAAGAAGTCACATCACATGTCCAGGATGATTTTCCTCAGCCTTTTTGCACTGTCATCAAAGCTACAAGGAGCCTGTATTCAATATCCAGCTTAATGATATCAATCTATCTGACCAAGCTTATCTCCTCACTAAGGACTGCCCCTGCCCCATGACCCAAATTTACAAACCAAAATAATTGGATTATCTAACCTGTGACGATCCCAAATACTTCTATCAAACTTTCTTTCTCACAGTTTCACAAAAAACACTTTTTGCAAAAAACATTTTCCAAGCACACTCAAAACAAGGTAGTTATTAGGGAGCAGGTATTAACATGCTTTTTCATCTGGAATTCAAAGTATTTCAAAAGATGATCAGAGACTCTGAATACCTGAGAAATAAATGTGCAGGTGTTTACTCTGACCATCAGATATACCATCTAGATAATCCTGCCTTGGATTTACTCATGCAAAGTTTTCAATTTGTAGATTATACGAAATTAAACACTAGCCTGGCCTTTCATAAATAAAACTTTGAATACTTATGTCTAGTCTCATTGAGACAGCTTTAGCAAATAATCTTCAAAGACTGCACACTTATCTAAGATGACTGAGGAAAAAGAACAAAATTCTCAAACTATGAAGGATATTTATCTTGAAACTAAAATCTTTATGGAATAATGAGTAACAAAACAAAATCTCAAAGTTAGATGCTGTTATCCATCACATGAACTACTTTAAGTGCTCTAGTTCAGAACTGCACCACTGCCAAGGCAAGCAATTACACGTGCATTTCCACATGCTGAGAATCACTTCCTCTTACAGGAAAAAGTCAGGTGACTAGTCAAATAAGGACTGCTGAAGGAAAAAAGAAAAAAAAAAATTGCCTTGATAGACACAAGCAAGAGCAGTAACCACCGTGTCTATGGAATTCTTTACAGCAGACTAAAACAAGTTCCTTTCCCTATTCCCTAGTTCCAGCAGCAAACTTTCCCAACTATTTCATCTCTTTTTGGTTATATTTTCATCCACATTTCTGAATAAAATGCTTATACTGCTATTTCTTGATCGGTCAGTTTAGAAATTAATTATTTACTTTCAGGTGTGATAGATCAGTAGTTCACATACTTAAAAATGCTACCCCTATACCTGCTTCCTTCCTTTCTTCCCACCTTACAATAAAATTGTATCTTAATTTTGGCTAATTTAGTAGTCAGCCCTTAAATTACTATTACTTTGTACTTATTGGACTTCCCCAGTCGTTCAGATGGTTAAGAATATGCCTGCTATGTGGGAGACCCAGGTTCAATCCTTGGATCGGGAAGATCCCCTGGAGGAGGGAATGGCAACCCGCTCCAGTATTGCTTTGAGAATTCCATTGACAGAGAAGCCTGGTGGGCTACAAGTCCATGGGGTCACAAAGAGTCAGACATGACTGAGCAACTAACACTTTTGTTCTTTCTTTGCACTTATTATGAAACTAACCAGTGTACCAAGATTTTATCCCTTTATTTGTGTACGGGTCCTTTTCCACATAGATTTAATAACTGTCAGTTACTCTCTTACTTACTTTTCTGATTACTTTCCTTTAATATATCTAATGCTACTAACTTGCTTCAGCTGTGTCTGACTCTTCTGCAACTTCATGGACTGTAGCCCACCAGGCTCCTCTGTCCATGGGATTCTCCAGGCAAGAATACTGGCATGGGTTGCCATGTTCTACTCCAGGGGAGACCTTCCCCACTCAGGGATCAAACCCCTGTCTCTACATTGACAGGTGGGTTCTTTACCACTAGTGCCAGCTGGGAAGCCCCATTATATCTAAAAGTCTCACTAAATATACCATATACTTACTGAACAATTTTCAAATGTTCAAGAATTTCACAGCATACCAATTCCTTTTTTCCCAACAATTTCCCTCCAGAACCCACCTGCTCTGCTCTGGATTAGTTGCTCTCTCAGCCTGGAACAGAACTGTTCTCTAGGTCTCCCTTTTCGCTTCAGCCTGATCACTTCTTGAAAATTGCATTATAGATCTATGATTTTCTCTATTCCATAATCCTTCTTTTAGTATCTATACCTCAATAGCTTCCTAATAAAACTGCATGCAAGGTAAATTTTCTAAATATTTGATATCAAAAATTTTTATGGTAAACATATTTGATTAAAAGTGGTTTGTTAGAGGATTCTAAGTGGCAAATTATTTTTCATCAGATTATTGAAGGCATTGTTCTCTTGCAGTTTGTAAAATTATACTTCTAGTAGAACACTTTCAGTATCAATAGCATACTTCCAAATTACATGGTGGTTAGTTTTGTTATTCTTTAAGTGTCTCCTAAACAGCTACTCTGCATGATGTGCAGAATCTCATCTACTTAGCATGGCAGGATAGTGTTACAGTTAAGCACAAAGACCTGGAGCCGGGGTGCCTGGGTTCAAATCCCAGCTTTGCCCATTTATAACATGTTAAAAAAAAAAAGTTAAAAAGTGAAAGTCGCTCAGTCATATCTGACTCTTTGCAACCCCATGGACTACACAGTCCATATAATTCTCCAGGCCAGAATACTGGAGTGGGTAGCCTTTCCTTTCTGCAGGGGATCTTCCCAACCCAGGTAGCAAACCCAGGTCTCCCGAATTGCAGGAGGATTCTTTACCAGTTGAGCCACAAGGGAAACCCTTGGGCAAATTTCTTTACACCTCTTTGCTTCATTTTCCACATCTACAATATTCAGAAAATCAAATGAGTTAGTATCTGATGTTCTGGCACATAATAGACAGTTAGTAAATGTTTGCTTTTATCATCAAGGCTCTAGTTTGCTTGTTCTCTCAAGTAAAAGTCAGACTTTGCTCAGGTATGCCTTAATAAGCCTCTGCTATTTATAGGATGGGTTTGTTTCCCTTAAAACCAGTTTGTTATTCTTTTCATTATGATACTAGACTTGCCTGAGACAAACTAATGCAAAATAGTTTGGGTAAGTCCAAGAGAATTGCCTGTTAGAAGCCCTAGAGTCCTAGGATATTAGGAATTGCTAAATGGGATTTCACACTGTAAAAAAGTTTAATCATCTCCCTTAATCAAGCATATAATCTGCAAAGAAAATGCATTCAAGAAGTGATTTGTTAAAATCTTTGTAGTGTTTTGATTTTACTTGAGTCATATATCAACAAGCACTTGAGAAAAAAAGTAAATTGGTTTCCTGAGATTCTATTCCACCTCATAACACTGAGTTGGCCAAAAAGTTCATTCAGATATGGAAAAACCCAAATGAACATTTTGACCAACCCAATAATTTCCCCTAGTGGAGTTTATATTTTGAAAGGATTTTCATAGTCAAATACTACTGTTAAGAAAAGGAATCAAGAATTTCAAAAAGAAAAAAAATTATCAAAAGAGAATAGATAAAATGGAAAAGAATAATACACCTAAAGAGTTTATAGGTAATTCAGTTAGTAAATGGAAAGAACTTAATAAAATAAAATTTAAAAAAAAACTTTAAAAGAAAAAGTGACTGCAAAGCAAAATTAAGATGAAAACATCAATGAAACTTACGAATCAGTTTACAGAGGATAGCATCTAAAGACAATGTACACAAAATTCCTGGGTGGCTCTGAAGGTGCTAGTTCTTTTTGTTTGCAATTTCCTTAGCTATTTAAGCAGCCAACTTTTGTTAAATGGTGTGAAGCTCTTGTTCCAGATAGAGTTAGCCCTATAATGTACTTCAGGTCAACTCTTATATCCCCAGATGGCCTTTATCCTTTTGAAAAAACAAAAGAAGACATGGTGCCCTTGGGCAAATGCTTGATGGGTGTGAAATAGTAAAGTCTGAGGCAAAACAAATCAGATCACATTATGAAATGACCTGAAGAAAAAGTAAATAGTTCTATGCAAGAATACAGAAATCGTGTTCAGAAAATGTGCTGACTCTGGCCCTACTGGGTCTCTTGTCTGCAAGTCTCTTAGAGAATACTGGAATCAGAGGCCATCTGCATTGCTTTTAGCATATTTCACACAACTTTACTGAGGTGTATTTTACAAATCACAAAATTCATCCTTTTGGAGTTTATAATTCAGTAATTCTTAATAACTTCGCTGAGTGGTACAACCATGATCTTAAGTCAGTTTTAGAGCTTTTCATTCCCTGCACAAGATCCTTCATGCCCATTTAAACTCTTATCCTACCCATAGACCCAAGTAACCAATAATCCCCTTTCTGTCTATAAAGTTGCCTTTTCTGGATGTGCTATATAAACGGAATCATACGATATGTAGTATCTTATGTCTGGATGCTTTTACTTTGAATGATGTTTTTGAAGTTCATTCATGAAGCATATGTCAGTAGTTCATTCCTTCTTATTGCTGAATAGTATTCCATGATATGGATCTATCACATTTTGTCTAACATTCACTTGATGAACATTAAGATTATTCCTAGTTTTTGGCTATAAAAATAATGTTGCTACAAATATTCACTCACAAGTCTTTGTATGCACATATGTTTTTGCTTCTCTTAGGTAAATACCTCGAGTGGGATTGCTGGATCATATGGTAGTTCTATGTTTAACTTTTCTAGAAGCTGCCAAATTATTTTCCAAGTGACTGCATCATTTCGTATTCCCACAGCAATGTATAAGGAGTCACATTTTCCACATCTTCACTAACATTTATTATTGCTTACCTTATTTATTATAGTCATTCTAGTGGGTGTAAAGTGGTATCTCTTTGCGGCTTGGATTTACATTCATTTCTCTAATAACTAATGATGTTGAACAGCTCTTAGCATTTTGAAGTTGCAAGTTCTTTATTTTATAAATTAGTGGACTCACAACTAGAGAAAAGATTTATCTAGATTATTAAGAAATTTAGTGGCAAAATAGAATTCACTTCTCTCGGCTCTTTATTAAATGCTCATTTTTCTCTATGAAGCAATAGCTATAACCATTTTTAAAAGAAAGATTAGACTCTCTCCAGTAGATTATAGCTTCCTTTAATCAGGAATCAAGCTCTGGATCTGTCACTAAGCTCAGGTCCATTTTCATGTAAACTTTCCTTTCCTCTTGCAGTGTAAAGAATCTAGCATATGTTTCACGTCCCATAAATAGCTGGGTAAGTGAATGAAAGAATGAATGTCAATAAATGTTAAAAGTATAATAACTATCTGAGGAAAAGCCAATAGTGATGGAAAGAATACATAAAATATGCATGTGAAAGTATACAATCAACAAGTGAAGTAAATAATTGTTTCTTACTCTCAAATTGAATGAGTGCTCACCACTCCCATTTACACTTTCTAAGTGAAATCTTTCTTCATCTCTTAGCTATATCATAGCAATAACATCAAAAACTGTCTTTCCAGCATGAGTTTCGTCAACTCCTGATCACATCTGAAGCCATTCCCCTACTTTAAAACTGCCACTGTCTAGCCAGTATTCCTAAGCTAGACTTCAGGTTACTTAGGATGATACACAGGCTCTCCCCACATGCTGAGCGAACCTTTGTCTGCTCTGTCGCTCAGTTGTGTTGGACTCTTTGCGGCCCCATGGACTATAACCCAATAGGCCCCTCTGTCCATGGAATTTTCCAAGCAAGAATACTGGAGTGGGTTGCCACTTCCTACTTCAGCGAATCTTCCCAACACAGGGATGCAACCCACATCTCTTGCATGGGTTGGCAGGCAGATTCTTGACCAACAGTGCAACCTGGGAAACCCAAGCAGGCCTTTAGAACCAGGAAACTAGCCTGGAGATGATGGGAGGGCCAGCGCCACCAAGAAAATCTCTATTATGAGGCAACTTTTCAACCAAGCATCTCTTAACTATCCAAGTCCATAAACAAAACAAAAACAACAAAAATATACAATTAATTGGTCCTGCTTGGGCTATTTGGGTGGAAAATGGGAATGCTTTCTATTATATAGCAGTCCAGTACCTATACCTCAGAACTAGCCATGCTACTGTCGTCTCTAAAACCAGCTGTATTTCTCTTCTCTCCTTAGAATAGAATCACCAGTTTGATGAAAGATCTGCCCTGATCCTGAGTGACTGGTATAAATTCAGCACTTCCTGAGGTAGGTAAGTTGAGGCTTCATGCTTTTCTGAGCTCACACATGCAGAAACCCTGCTGGAAATTTTTGTTCTTGAGCACGGTAATCCAGACTCTAGGATGACTCACTCACTGTGTTCACATGCATTTTCACAAATGCTAACACGGATTAATGCATCAACTCCCACTTGGCATGAATTTACAGTTCGTGAAAAGCAACTGCGAATTAGATTGTGACAGAAGATCTGTCTATGCAGAAGAACACCACGCTCTTACCAGCTTCTGGAAAATGTAATGCTATAGACAAGCCAAGGTAAATATCACATAAAGTAATGATATATTTTTGCCTTCTCTTAACTTGTCAGATTTATTGTAGATGTTTTAAGAACTACCTCTAGATCCTTTTTTTTAATAACACAGTTGATTAACAATTTTGAGCACTGTTCAGCCTAATTTTGTTTCTGCCAGAGTCAGTGCCTTTTTCATGTCCTAAAATGACCTGGAGCTTTTGTGGAAGGTTGAATAACATAGATATTTGGTGAAAGTTTTTAACAATTCCTCTTGTTATGCAAATCTTATAGAAGTTTTTATTCACATAAAATCTTCATACATACATAATTATATGTTTAAGTAGATTAAAGTGTCATGTAACCTTGAGGTATAAATTTATATTTTTGTAGGCATTCCAGATGGTTGAACACCTAAAAATCTTTAAATAATTTTCTAAACCATGGCATAAACAGATTTTGCTGGCATTCTAGAAACCCACACATTTCATTAGCATATGCCTCCCTGTCATATTTTAACAGTCCCTAATAATAACCAAAACAGTTAGCACATAAATAGCATTGATAAGCTGAGCCAAAGTATAATGTGGAGAGAAATTATAATGTGGTGGCAAGGGCACCCTAAAAGTATCAGGGTGTGTTGTTTCTAATATTGACTTTAGGACTAACTACTGTACCACCTTTGATAAGTTACCTCACCTTTTGAACCTCCATTTCCCTACCTCATGTATGAGAAGTGTCACCAGTAGAGTTTCCTGAAAACAGAGTCTAGGAAAAAAACAAAGCCCACATGCAAGCAGTTTATTTAGGAAATGATCTTAGAAAGCAAGAGGAGTGAAACAGAAAAGGAGAAAAGCCAATAGAAGAAGCTGTATGAAAAAAAAAAAAAAAAAAGAAGAAGGACCTGTATGGTGTCAAATCGGCCACAGCTTTGCGTGACTGGTGCTCAGAACCTTCGGGGAATTTCTGGAAATGAGCCATCTCAAAGTAGTCTATCAAGAGGACTGAAAGGGGAAGGATACATTTACTCATCAGCTCAGTGTCTCATCAATCTAGGGTGGCCCTAAGGGTGCTAAAGACCCCACATTTCAGGCTTACAAATGCAAGAGTGCAGAACAGGGTCCCACATGTCCCCTCAGAGCTGTCAGAGAAGCCCTGTCCAGGACATCAGAGAGCAGGTGTGAAGAGAAGCCTGAAATAAAGTGCTCTCAGGTTGCACTGAAGGGAGGCAGTTCAAATCCTGCCCAGAAGTGGTCACCTGAGCAGTGACCAGTGTGAAAGAAAAGCCAAGTGCATTGGAAACACTGGTCAACTTGCTTGCAAAATCCATCCAGCTCTAATATTATTCAACAGCACTATTTATAACTTCCATCTATTTAGTTTCACTCTGTTTATAGTGTTATCTAAGTTTTGCTGCACAACAAACCTGTAAGTAGATATTGTTATCTTTGTTTCACAGAAGAGGAAACTAAGTCTAGAAAGGTTAAGCAAACTCCGTAAGACAAGCTTCTGCAGCCTTCATACTTTGGACGCTCTGGGTAGGGATTTTTAGGGAGGTGGGGGGTGGCCATCCTGAGCACTGCAGGATGTCTCACAGCATCGTTGGTCTCTACCCCCTAGATGCCAGTAGCACCCCTGGAGTCATGAGAATCAGAATGCCTGCTGGGTGTCCCCTCACAGGCAAAACTCGCCCCTATTTAAGAACCAGTCGCTCAGTCGTGTCCACCTCTTTGCGACCCTGTGGACTGTAGCCCACCAGGCTCCTCCGTCCATGTGATTCTCCAGGCAAGAATACTGGAGTGGGTTGCCATTTCCTTCTCCAAGCCAAAAGTCACAATTGCAATACACAACATAAGTGCATTTTGAATCCAGAAAGGACTGACTCCAAAATTCATCTGAAGCACAGAAAGTGTCCCTTTAACTATCTCAGAATTAACCCAGCAATCTGTCTCAAAGGAATCAAAGCACTATAGAAATCAAACAGCTAAAACCAAATCTGTTCTTAAGTTTGAGTAAATGCAAAGGTAGGAACACAGAGTTAGTACTAAGAAGCCTGAAGCAAGACACAGACATCCCAGCACAATTCAGGAAATGACAATACAGGAAATGAGTGGAGGGTTCAGATTAGATCAGAATTACTCCCTAGGAACCCACTGTAATTGGTTCATATCACCTTAGTGATCCAAAAAAAAGGAATTGAGATCAGAAACTTTGTTAGTATATATCCACATATGCACAAAATGAGTGCTGTGTATGCTCAATTGCTCAGTCGCGTCCAACTCTTTAAAACCCCATGGACTGTAGCCTGCCAGGCTCCTTTGTCCATGGGATTTTCCAGGCAAGAACACTGGAGTGGGTTGCCGTTTCCTCCTCCAGGGGATTTTCCCAATCCAGAGATGGAAGCTTCGTCTTTTGTATCTCCTGCATTGGCAGGTGGATTCTTTACCACTATGCTGCGTGGGAGGCCCATGTACAAAATGAGTTATTACTAAAATAAGCAAGTGGTATTAATATCTGCTTTCTCCTTCCTAGACAAGGAAAAAGAAGCTTAGGATTGTGTTTCTAAATCCTAAGTAATCCTTACCTCCTCACCTCCAGCAGAAAGTATTAGTCGCTCAGTCGTGTCCAGCTCTTTGCAACCCCACGGACTGTAGCCCACCAGGCTCCTCTGTCTGTGGAATTCTCCAGGCAAGAATACTGGAGTGGGTTGCCATTCCCTTCTCCAGGGGATCATCCCAACCCAGGATCAAACTTGTGTCTCCTGCATTGCAGATGGTCTCCTGCATTGCAGGCAGATTCTTAAGGTCTGAGCCATCAGGAAAGCCCCACCTCCAGCAGAAAGCAGAGTTTTATGTTTCAATAGTCTGTTTAGGGAAGTGTGCAAAGTGATCCCAGAATAAAGATAGAAACAGGCTTCTGGAGGTACTGAAAGGAGGAAGACAGCAAACGGAGGAGATTAAGGAGATAAATGGGAATATCTTATTTTCCCAAGTGCAAGTCAGACTTGCCTGCTTAGAAGAGACTGTGGGAATGGGGAGATCACAACAAGACACAGGGGAGCTTGAGAGCAAGGGCAAGGGTCTCTGGAAGAGCATGCAGTCTAAACTTGACTGAAATCTGGGCATCCTGCAAGCCAAGATAGGCAGCAGTGAGGAGGCCTTAGCTTGATTCAAAAAAAAAAGAAATTGATGTGATGATTTTCATATTCTAGAATTAGTGGACAAATATTCCTACTTAACTACATATATGTAAACTGTAAATAGTGTTAATTCCAGGTTGACATTCTAAACAAATCAACTGGTCATCTTCATAAAGTCTGAGTTTAAAAGATTTTTTTAGTTATTGTTAAATATCTGGTCTATCTAATCATAGCAAACAAGTGTTGGTACCTACAGGGACCTATGGAGCAGAGTCAGGTAAGCGACCCCTTTTGTTAATGTTACTCTAATCATGCTAATGTGTTTTTCATAATTGGTGTGTATATTCTTTAATTCAACTTAATTCTTTAATTCAGAAAGCATAATCATTCATTCAACAAATACAAAAGAGTCCCCTCTGTGTACCAAGCATAATCCTAGAAGCTGGGATTCAATACTGAGACAAACAGACAGTCATGGATCGTAAACTTCTAGGTAGACTGGTGGACAACAGTAAAATAATCACACAAGTAAGTATAAAACTATACTTTCAGGAAGGAGGCATACAGGTTAACATGAGAATTAAAATAGAAAGGTTTTACTTGTTTAGAAGTCAGGGAATACTTGCCCAAGATGTGATGAGAACTGAAGGGATAAGTAGGAATTCAATAAGCAAATAAGGGAGGAGAGGGAGGCCAAGTTTCAAGCAAAAGAAGGAGCCTGTGCAATCTCTGCTGAGAGAGAAGAAAATGGTTTCGAGTGTAAAACTAAGACTAGAGAAGTAAATAAAGATGAGAATACACATTTAAGACCACGTTAAAGACTTGAGTCTCTAAGAAAAATGAGACGCCATTGAAGCAATTTGAGGATGGGAAGAGGGAGTGGGGATGAAAAGTGACATAATCAAATTGGCATCTCAGAAAATATAGCATAAGATATAAAGGCCAATGTTATGGTCTTAGGATGCAAGAGGAGAACTTATAAGTGAGAGAGAGAGAGACTCACTTTAAAGGTCATAAGAAATTAAACAAGGAGCAATAAACGACTATAATGAGTCCATTGATGTGTCCTGTGAAATCTTATATGGCACCGCAAGATTGAAAATGCTGAGAAAATAAAAGCTACATTGAAAAAATGACCTAACCAATTGTACCACAACTGTTACAAGTCTCACACAGTCCTCTTATGTTTAGAATTACCTGTGATATTTTAGAATGTGAATATTTTTCTCCCTTTTTTGTTGTTCTGTGTGTGTTCAATTGCTCAGTTGTGTCCAACTCTTTGCAGCCCCATGGACTGTAGTTCGCCAGACTCCTTTGTTCATGGAATTTTCCAGAAAAAAAATACTGGAACGGGTTGCCATTTCCTTCTCCAAGGGATCTTCAGGACCCAGGGAACAAACCTAAGTCTCTTGCGTCTCCTGCACTGACAGGAGGTGGGTCCTTTACTACTAGTGCCACCTGTTTATTTTAGAATTCTCATAGAAGAAGCACACATTCATTAACAAAGTACACGTGTGAAAAGGTAGATAATAATTGTCCATAATCTCACCAGAATTTATAAAGACATTATAAGCCCAGCCCAGTGGCCAGTGGCCATTGGTTCTGTGAAGTACAAAGTACTTGGAACAGAAGACATTGAGATTGCTAGCCACAGTCACTAGAAAAGAGGCAAAAATCCAAATTCTGGGAAAAGCACATAGAAACACTAAGTCTAGGTGTGTCAGAGGTAAGAATTAAAGTTCGTAGAACAATGTGGAAGCCAATGGAGTCAGAATTGCCTTGAAGCTCGTTATTACAGGCAGGCAGATTTTGGGGTACGTGGGAAAATCCACCTGGTGCTAACATCTAGCCAGGTTTCAAACTGGTGTTTTTAAAACTAGTATCAGACTGCTTAAGATATTTGTCAAAAACACCTAAATATACACACACACAAACACACACACACCAAACCTAATGAGCAAGTATCTCTGGAGTTAAGTTTCAAAATTATCCATTTTCAACAAGTTTACATGATTCTTTCATGTACTCATGTGCCAATATCACTGGTCTGGCCTGTGACTACCATGAAGGCTGCTTCTAAAAAAAAAAGCCCATGACTATTAACAGCTAGTGAGTATTCAAGTAACATTGACCTACTCTGCCAATTCAAAGAAGTTCTTTTTCTTAGTAATTAGAAAAAAGCAATTAAGATCCATAAGTCCTGGTCCCTCCCTTCACAATATCCTTCCCAAAGCCCAAAGTCTAATAGCATATTTCATAAACTGCATGAAACAGTTTGGATCAGGAATCTCCTACAAATGAATTCAATTATTTGCTACAAAGAGCTAAATGCAATAAGATATAGATTCATTTAAAATATCATTTTTCCTTACTGCATTTATTAGGCGCTTCCCCGGTGGCTCAGATGGTAAAGAACCTGCCTGCAATGCAGGAGGCTCAGATTCAATCCCTGGGTTGGGAAGATCCCCCAGAGAAGTGAATTCTCCAGTATTCTTGCCTGGAGAATTCCAGGGACCGAGGAGCCTGGTGGGCTACAGTCCACAGGGTTGTAAAGAGTTGGACATAACTGAAGCGACCAAAATTTTCACTTTCACTATTACATTATACTATTCCCTAAATCAAAAGAGGACTCACTATACTTTCTTTTCTTAAATTGTCACCAAAGTACCAAGAGGTAGATCAAAACTTTCTGTATCAATGAATTATAGCTTCTCAGGCTTATGAAGCACTTAGCTAATGTTAGAAGAGCAAAAGCCATCATGTCAATTTTTTGTTGTGGATTAGTGCATAGAAAACAATAGGCTCTGTGTGAGAATAATGGAACAAGACCAAGAAATCATAAAAGACAAAAAACTGAATAAGAATCAATAAATGATCAGCTGTGTTTTAAAGCAAGCACAACTGATATTCATAAGTAAAGTATAGGATTTAAGAATTACAAAATAATCTTCCTATTATATTCAGTATCACGAAGGTTCTCAAACACTGGATCTAAGTCTGAAGTCTTAAAACCCAAAGAAATAATGTGACATATTTATAAAACATTCAGGGCTAAAATCTGAATATAGGTTTAAAAATATGTATTTTAAATCACCTTAGCTGCTGAAACATAAATAAGTGAAACTATTTCATATATAGCCAGGTAGATATGTCTTATTAAAGCAAAAATCTGTAAAGGGTGACAATTTATTTGATTTGTTCTCTCTAGGCATTAGAATCTTGACTTTATTATTTAGCTTAAAATTCAATAATAACTTGTATTACCATATGTAAAATTAGCTAACCAGTGAAAATTTTCTATGACTCAGGAAGCTCAAATTCAGTGTTCTATGACAACCTAAAGGGGTGGAATAGGGTGGGAGGCAGAAGGGAGGTTCATGAGGGAAGGGACCTATGTATACCAATGACTGATTCATGTTGATATATGGCAGAAACCAACACAATATTGTAAGGCAATTATCCTCCAAGTAAAAATGAAAAAATAAAATAATGTATAGAAGCGTTCTTTAACCCAATCTTCACAATAGCAGAAATAGAGGGTTGAGAATAAATCCACATAATAGAATAAAAATAACTTCTTTTTCAGTTAATATGGGTGTATTGATATACATTAAACTATTTAAGTTATACAACTACAGTCTGAAGTGAATTTCCAAAGCATTCATTCAACAATTCGTGCACAGTTAGATGTCAGTTATTATTTTATATGATGAGTACAGCAGTCAGCAAATAGAAAAAACCCCTACCTTCATGGGACTCACATTCTAGTGAGGAGAGTTACACAACAAGCATAAGTAAGTAAATGCAATAATCTTTTTAAGATAGCAATAAGCTTTTGGACCTGGTTGCTCAGCTGGTGAAGAATCTTCCTGCAATGTGGGAGACCTGAGTTTGATCCCTGAGTTGGAAAGACCCCCTGGAGAAGGGAAAGGCTACCCACTCCAATATTCTCCCTGGAGAATTCATCCATGGGGTCGCAGAGTCGGACACGACTGAGAGACTTTCACAAGCCTTTGAAGAAGAATAAAACTAGAGAGGAAAGGAGAAATGTCTATAGGGGTCTAAAGAAAAGGTAAAATTATTTGCTCAGATGAACTATCATTTAAGTATCTGGACAAAATAAAGCCGTTTTTCAACATGCAAGAACTACAAACGTTTTCTACCTGCATTGGTTAGGATTACTTCGGGTGCAAATGAAATAAATCTAATTCAAATAAATTTAAACAGAAGAGGGACTCTATTGGCTCAAACAACTGGGAAGAAAAAGTCATGAAGACGTGACTGTGCCCAGAGTTTTAATTATTGTCATTAACCCTCTCGCCCTCTTTCCTTCTTCTCTTCTCCTTCTTCTCAATCATTCTTTCCGCGCCCACCACTCCCCCTCCCCCCGCCGTCTTGTGGCGTCATTTTCTCTCTCCTACTGAATACATCACTTCTCCACATTGTGGGGGAAAAAGTAAGGCGAAAGCTGCTCAGATTTTATATCATCTCATTCATTAAAAATAAAAATTGCACCAGTATATGCAAATCCTTTGAAAGACTGATCAGACTTGAGACACCTCTTGAAAAAAACATCTTTGTGCTCCAGGTGATCTTGTACTGTGATTGGCCACATGCAGATCAAATACTCATGTCTGTGATCACAAGCACACTCTAGTGATTTACAGCCCCACAAGTGTCACATCAAATGGCAAGTGCTAGAGGATTAATTTGCTAAAGAAAATCATTTTATTGCCATAGAAGGTGGGAGTGCCTAGAACAGTGCCTTATACATAGCAAGTGCCCAATAAATATTTTTGAATAAATTAATAAGTAAATTCTAGTCTTATATTAATGAATAATAATAAGTATTTGAGCAACTGTTCATGACAGTGCCTAACTCAATATTAATTGCTATCATTTATTAAATGCTCACCATATACCTTTGAAAAAGACTCTGATGCTGGGAAAGATTGAGGGCAAGAGGAGAAGGGAGTGACAGAAGGTGAAATGATTGGATGTCATCACTGACTCAGTGGCATGAGTTTGAGCAAACTCCAGGAAATAGTGAAGGACAGGGAAGACTGAGGTGCTGCAGTTCATGGGGTCGCAAAGAGTCAGACATGACTTAGCGACTAAACAGAAACTATGTACCATGCACTCTGTCAGATGCTCTACAAATTTTATAATTCTGATAAAAATCTTGAAAGTTAGGCCTTACTATCAATAATTTGGAGATGAAGAAACAGAGAATCTAAGAAGTTATAATGGGTTGGAGACAGACTCCTCTTTCTTCAAAACCCCATGATCTTTCTTCTACAATATGCTATTCCTGCTTACAGTTTATTTGTTTCACACCCTTTTTGGAAATGCAGGGTATGATGTAACCAAAAGTCATAACGATGCATTTATTTTCATCTCCTGCCCAACTCCTTTTCTACCACAAAACTACAACCCAATCTGCTGATTAAGTTTCCATATGTCAGAGAAAGAGGTGCTAGTCCACATCCCCATAGTACTCATATCAGAGGGAAATGTTTAAAGAACTAAATACTAGATCAGAAAGAACTTTCAACACAGACTCTTATTCATCAGTGAAGCTGAAACTTAGCACATGCTTATCTGGAGAAAGATTTTTCTCTATTTTGTTTCAGAATAGACAGTTAAGTCAGGTATATTTTGTCAAGTCCTTTAATTTCCAAAACTTAAAAGATGTTCATGGTCGATAGTCTAGGAATGTTAAAAATTCAAAAATTTGAAGAATATCGAATCTATCTGTCCAATCATTTTTAAATGATTTTTTAACTCCTATCACTAAATACATTTTACCTCTTATCAGTCTGCAATTAGGAATGGAATGAGGTAACAATTTCCTCATAAACTCATTTCTAGAGATTAAGTAATATTAAACAAAATCTTTTCTCACTTGTATGAACATTGTCAAATATGACATTATTCTGTTTTGTCCAGTGACAACTTGAAAGAATTTTTGATAAGGTCATGTTTTGATTTTTTAATTATATGTTCATTGCAATGAATTTAGTATTTCCATCAATTTGGTGAGCTAGGCTTCAGCATAAGTGAAGTTATGGTTAAAATATATACATATATAAAGTGATAAAAATGTGGACATGAACATAAATGGATTACTTTGTGCAATATTTAAGCTACTACATAATCTTATATGCCTGAGTTAAAATATTCATGTACTGACAGATTTATTAATGTCTCATTTATTTACAATCATATTTTGAAAACAAAGCAATGGCAAGGTGCTAACATTTAATGAATGAGTAACGGAGACACAAATTTCAGAGTTCATTAAGAGCCCACAAACCTTAACATCACTTAATGTCGTGCCATGCCTTTAATGTTTAATATAAAAATATATTTTTAATCAAGGAAATTAAATTCAACATTTCCATTAAAATTTTCAAATGTAAGCCAATGTCCTAAATTAGGGTTTCCCAGGTGGTTCAGTGGTAAAGAATCCTCCTACAGTGCAGGAGACACAGGAGATTCGCGTTCAATCCCTGGGTCGGGAAGATTCCCCTGGAGGAGGAAATGGAAACCCACTCTAGTATTTTTGCCTGAAAGTTCTGAGGACAGAAGAGCCTGGTGGGCTACAGACCATGGGGTTGCAAAGAGTCAGGCATGACTGAGCACATGTGCATACAATGCCCTAAATTATGAATATTCAAAATATAGTCTTTTAAACAGAATTGTAAGCATGAAGAAATGTTTTAACATTTAAAGATTAAGATACCATGCCCTATGATTAGATATATAACGCTACTTTTTTGGATTTCTTTCTTTCTACTTAGTCTGTGAAATTTAAGAAAAAAGAGAATTTATTTTTATTTAACTTTTAAATGTCTGACTCCTGTATCTTCCCAGACAGGTTGTCAGCCTCATGAGACTAAACAAGTTTGATATTCATTGTATATCCACAAGTTATCCTGATGTCTTTCATATAGTAGCACTCAGTAAAAAAGGAAAGGAGAATGAAAGGAAAGAAAGAAGAAAAACAACATTAAAGAAGATAGCAGTTATGAAGTTAATGGGAAAAGCCTTCATTTCAGTTCAATCAGCTCAGTTCCATTCAGTCGCTCAGTCGTGTCTGACTCTTTGTGACCCCATGAACTGCAGCACAGTTCACGTACTGTTGAAGTCTGGCTTGGAGAATTTTGAGCATTACTAGCGTGTGAGATGAGTGCAATTGTGTGGTAGTTTGAGCATTTTGGGCATTGCCTTTCTTTGGGATTGGAATGAAAACTGACCTTTCCCAGTCCTGGGGCCACTGCTGAGTTTTCCAAATTTGCTGACATATAGAGTGCAACATTTTCACAGCATCATCTTTTAGGATTTGAAAGAGCTCAGCTGGAATTCCATCACCTCCACTAGCTTTGTTCTTAGTGATGCTTCCTAAGGCCCATTTGACTCCGCATTCCAGGATGTCTGGCTCTAGGTTGGTGATCACACCATCGTGATTATCTGGGTCGTGAAGATCTTTTCTGTATAGTTCTTCTGTGTTTTCTTGCCACCTCTTCTTAATATCATCTGCTTCTTTTAGATCCCTACCATCTGTCCTTTATTATGCCCATCTTTGCATGAAATATTCCCTTGGTATCTCTAATTTTCTTGAAGAGATCTCTAGATTTTCCCATTCTATTGTTTTCCTCTATTTCTTTGCATTGATGGCTGAGAAAGGCTTTTTTATCTCTCCTTGCTATTCTTTGAAACTCTGCATTCAAATAGGTTCAATAGAATTTAGTATATGACAGGTACTGTGTTTGGATCTAGTCTTATAATAGGCTTACTCGGAAAAGTTACTTTAAATATTAGTTTCATTATCTGTAATGGAGATGAAACTAGCTGGAGAAGATTTAATAATGCAAGATATAAAATGCACTGTAAACATTTCAAAAACTGTACAAATAAAAGTAACGATGATAATGATAAACTAGCTACAATTCTGTAGTTTTGGTTTACAGAAAAAATTCTTCAAAGGTATACAAATCACTAAAAAAATGAGAATATTCATTATTCCTTATTTAGGGTATAATGTGTGAAGTACTAAAAATTAATTTGTTCTAAATCTTGGGATTTCAGTACATGTTTCCTCTTCCAGAAAACCTCTTTTAATCTTCTGACTTATTGAGCACAAATCAATTTCTTAAAATTAAAGGGAATTTTGAAGCATAAAATAAGGAACAATTTACTGTAAGAAGAGGATTAAGTCCTTCAATATATTTTCTTTTTAATCTATAATCCCCATGATTTTATATAAGAATAATAAAATAAAAATTACATAATTAACAAATTTATAAATCTCCAACTAAACTAAGTTGCTCATCTTCATTCTATTCTGATTAGAATCTTCTCTGTTCTACTTTAATCTATAATTATTAAAAATCTTAAGGTTTAGTTTAAATTCTACCTGGTTCCTATAAATTCTCACTCCACAGCCAGATTCAGTCTTTCAAATTTCTGAACCTCTACAGTACAAAGATTGTTCATTTTGTTCTGTATTATCTGTCAATATGCTTTTCCCTTCAGTTAGATTAAAACTCTGTACCTTGTCTATCATTATAATTACTACAGGACTTGCCAGTTCAGTTCAGTTCAGTTGCTCAGTCGTGTCTGACTCTTTGCGACCCCATGGACTGCAGCACGCCAGGCCTCCCTGTCCAGAGCTTTGTATATATCAAATCCTCAAGAAATCTTTTTCCAACCTAATGTGTTTTATCCATTTTAATAAAAATATTTCATGCTTTCTTTCAAATTTACCAATATGCAGTCTTTTTCTGTGCTTAAAGATTACTAAGTATTTTGTAAATTTAATTTCAAGGATAATCTCAATTACTTTCAAAATTTTATCTCAATTTAAAACTTATCTCCTTGATGTACTGTCTTTGTAAGAAAAAGCTGTTAAGCAAAGGAACTTTTCATCCAAGTTTTAACAAATTCCCAAGCAGTTTTCAAAGACACAAAAAAATGTGTTAGCCATAGCTAAGAATTCTACCATAAAATCAATTTAAGTCAAAAACTAGAAAGAGTTGCAAAAGTGAGATTTTTTTTTCCTTCTGTTGTTATGAAATTATGATGTCACTCTTGTGATAAGAAAGGAAAACTAGGCAAACTATATGCCCCTGAAATGTAAAAGGATTAAATTACATTACTTAAATGATTATAGGTAATGACTACATTAGCTAAAAATGATTAAAATGATAAATTTGTATTAACAGTATTTTACTGTAATTAATAAACTGCTGTTTCTTTTTAAATTTGTTTTATTATAATAAAAGGACTTCCATTGGACCTAGCACAGAATTTACACATGTTAAAGTAAATTGGCCAAACATATATAATGGTTTAAATGTGCCTTAATAAAGTGTCCTGAAAAGTAAATATTCAAAATATATAACAGACTTCAAAGCATAAAGGTAAATATGTTTCATGGTAGCTCAATTTCCCTGGTAGCTCAGCTGGTAAAGAATCTGCCTGCAACACAAGAGACCCTGGTTCAATTCCTGGGTTGGGAAGATCCCCTGGAGAAAGGGTAGGCTACCCACTCCAGTATTCATGGGCTTCCCTGGTGGCTCAGATGGTTAAAGAATTTGCCTGCCATGAGGAAGACCTGGGTACAATCCCTGGGTTGGGAAGATCCCCTGGAGGAGGGCATGGCAACCCACTCCAGTATTCTTGCCTGGAGAATCCCCATGGACAGGGAAGTCTGGTGGGCTACAGTCCATGGGGTCCCAGAATCGGACACGATTGAGCAACTAAGCACACAGCACACTATGCTTCATAGGTAGGATCCCTTAAGGCAGAAGACCCAATTGGTAATTTTTTTCTTAGCAATCTATAATGGATGAGAAAATTCCTTTCTAAAATATTAATAATAATAGCTCTTCATAAATATATGCTTATTATGTACCAGGTAGACATTTTATTATGTATATTATTTTAATGTACATCACATGAAAATTAATCAAATAGCCCCTACTTTACCCCCTCTAGTTCCCATAATCACAAACATTAGAGCTACTGATATATAGTTTTTCAGGTATGAAAAACAGGTCACTTCCCTAATATTGTCTTCATAAAGGACTTCAAAAAAATCCAAGTAATCATCCTTATGATATAGAATAGGAATGAATTTAGAATAAAATACTTAGGAGTATATCTTCCTAAAGAAACAAAAGACCTATACATAGAGAACTATAAAACACTGATGAAAGAACTCAAAGAGGACACAAACAGATGGAGAAACATACCGTGTTCATGGATTGGAAGAATCAATATTGTCAAAATGGCTATTCTACCCAAAGCAATCTATAGATTCAATGCAATCCCTATCAAGCTACCAATGGTATTTTTCACAGAACTAGAACAAATAGCCAAAGTAATCTTGAGAAAGAAGAATGGAACTAGAGGAATCAACCTGCCTGACTTCAGACTCTACTACAAAGCCACAGTCATCAAGACAGTATGGTACTGGCACAAAGACAGAAATATAGATCAATGGAACAGAATAGAAAGCCCAGAGATAAATCCACGAACCTATGGACACCTTATCTTTGACAAAGGAGGCAAGGATATACAATGGAAAAAAGACAATCTCTTTAACAAGTGGTGCTGGGAAAACTGGTCAACCACTTGTAAAAGAATGAAACTAGAACACTTTCTAACACCATACACAAAAATAAACTCAAAATGGATTAAAGATCTAAATGTAAGACCAGAAACTATAAAACTCCTAGAGGAGAACATAGGCAAAACACTCTCCGACATAAATCACAGCAAGATCTTCTATGACCCACCTCCCAGAATACTGGAAATAAAAGCAAAAATAAACAAATGGGACCTAATGAAAATTAAAAGCTTTTGCACAACAAAGGAAACTATAAGTAAGGTGAAAAGACAGCCCTCAGATTGGGAGAAAATAATAGCAAATGAGGAAACAGACAAAGGATTAATCTCAAAAATATACAAGCAACTCCTGAAGCTCAATTCCAGAAAAATAAATGACCCAATCAAAAAATGGGCCAAAGAACTAAACAGACATTTCTCCAAAGAAGACATACAGATGGCTAACAAACACATGAAAAGATGCTCCACATCACTCATTATCAGAGAAATGCAAATCAAAACCACAATGAGGTACCATTACACGCCAGTCAGGATGGCTGCTATCCAAAAGTCTACAAGCAATAAATGCTGGAGAGGGTGTGGAGAAAAGGGAACCCTCTTACACTGTTGGTGGGAATGCAAGCTAGTGCAGCCACTATGGAAAACAGTGTGGAGATTTCTTAAAAAACTGGAAATAGAACTGCCATATGACCCAGCAATCCCACTTCTGGGCATACACACTGAGGAAACCAGATCTGAAAGAGACACGTGCACCCCAATGTTCATCGCAGCACTGTTTATAATAGCCAGGACATGGAAGCAACCTAGATGCCCATCAGCAGATGAATGGATAAGGAAGCTGTGGTACATATACACCATGGAATATTGCTCAGCGGTTAAAAAGAATTCATTTGAATCAGTTCTAATGAGATGGATGAAACTGGAGCCCATTATACAGAGTGAAGTAAGCCAGAAAGATAAAGAACATTACAGTATACTAACACATATATATGGAATTTAGAAAGATGGTAACGATAACCCTATATGCAAAACAGAAAAAGAGACACAGATGTACAGAACACACTTTTGAACTCTGGGGGAGAAGGTGAGGGTGGGATGTTTCGAGAGAACAGCATGTATATTATCTATGGTGAAACAGATCACCAGCCCAGGTGGGATGCATGAGTCAAGTGCTCGGGCCTGGTGGGCTGGGAAGACCCAGAGGAATCGGGTGGAGAGGGAGGTGGGAGTGGGGGTCGGGATGGGAAATACGTGTAACTCTATGGCTGATTCATATCAATGTATGACAAAACCCACTGGAAAAAAAAAAAGACACAAAAGAGTAATCTTATAAAACATTCAGTTTCGCATATAGGTGAAAGTACATAAAAATTTCACGAAGTTTTTGTGGAAAACAAAAGTCATCAAAAATAAAAAATGAGTGTGCAAATCAATTTAAGTAGATGTTAATCATTTTAAAAGGAATTTATTTGAGAAAACATTGGGTTCTGCCTTGAAGCTGGCCTAAATACTGAGGGTAAACAAATAAGAGGCAAAAACAAGTGTCACAAAGTCCCATTGGACTTAGGTTTACTCTCTTCCATAAACCAAAAAAGCTATAAATATGGTAGATTTATCAATAAAAATGCAAAGCCATGCATAAAAATCATGATATAAATGCCATATTAATGTTCAACATATAACCATAAATATTTTTAAATATAAGACATTGATAAAGTGCATTAGAGAGTCCAAAATACTTCTAAAATGATGCCTATGCACAAGTTTAGATAGGTGAGGAGATAAATAGTACTGAAACAGGTGTCATAAACATTTTTTGAGTGAATTTCAAAGGAAACTACTAATGCTATTTAGGGACACAGTAATCATAACACATTCAAATAGTTGGAGAAAGCATTATAGAGGTTATAAAATGAAGATAGATAAGATTTAAATAGGAGAGTATTTTAGGAAAGGAAAGACTATGAATAAAATGGTAAAATATTATAATAGTTGGAGAAAGTGAAGTGTTAACAAGCTAGTTTAGTTGTAGGGAAGTTGTGGGGTGGTCGCCTAGAAAGTTAAGCAAAGTCATGGTATTGGAAGAATAGAAAAGGATGAATAAGTCAGAGAACTTCTCAGAAAAAGGAAGCAACAGGATTTGATAGCACAAAATAAATATCAGGTAGAAAAGTGAATGATAACTGTAGAATTTTAGATATGAGTTGAAGTTCTTGTAGCGATGTGGAAATTAAAGCAGTATATAGTAACCGTTAGGCACTTTGGCCCTGAAGCAGGCTGCCTGGGTTTGAATTCTAATTTTGCCAATTAATACTTTATGACTGTTGGCAAGATATTTAAACTTCACAATGTAAAACAGGGCTAGAAATCTAACTATGAGATTATTTAAGGATTAAATGATTTAATATATGTAAAGAATTTAGAATAACTCCTGACTCATAGCATGCATCTAATGAATATTAGGTTTCTTTATTATTGTTATACAGTTGAAATCAGAATTTGAGAAAGATACAATTTGGTGCCCAAACCATAGATTTGATATAGTAAATGATACCACCAGATTAATAAGATTTCTGAGGAATACAATACAGAAAACGAAAGTCACTCATTTGTGTCTGATTCTTTGTGACCCCATGTCCAAGGAATTCTCCAGGCCAGAATACTGGAGTGGGTAGCCATTCCCTTCTCCAGATGATCTTCCTAACCCAGGAGTCTAACCCAGATCTCCCACATTGCAGATGGATTCTTAACCATCTGAGCTACCAGGGAAGCCCAGCAATACAGAAGTCAAAAGCATAAGTCAATGGGCTAAACCTTAGAGTTTACTTATATCTAAAAATCAGAAAGTTAAAGAAAATAGTCTGGTCAGGAAAATAAGAGGTAGTATATTATTACAAAGTGAATGTTTCAAAGATGCAAGGCAAATAAGAGAAAAGACAAACTGAAAAATAGCCAAAGTCATCAATGACTTTTGAGTGTTCTTTCTAGTGAAAGGAGGCAGGGCAGGGCAGAAAGAAATAAAAGACTCTGAGAAGAGAAGGGATATGTGTATATAAAGATGGAAGATTACAAAATTAATGAGTAGGAATTAGAGCTACTGAATGTAGAGCAATGACATAAAGGAAAGAAACTGAAACAGCAATTAACCAGGCAACAGAATTAATCACAAAGATTTTTTAAGAAGAAGGAGATATATGGATTATGTAATTAGTATGTCAATAAAATTCTATTTATTGAAATATGAATATTATGTTAAAATGGTATTAAGACTATTTTAAAAAGTTAAATCAGAATTCCTAAAGTTGTCTTAAAAATTGTTATTTTAATCAAAATGTCAGATTCACTAAACCCGTTTGACTTTCGTTTCAGTTTCCTTAGTGTTAATTTTTTCTCCTCTTAATTTCAAACTTTTAACATGTTGAAACACATAGATTATTGAATTTATTAAATATTATATTTTTAAAAAGTATAGTAATAGAATAGGCAACAACTAAAAATAATCCATGTGCTTCTTCATAATAAAAAGTCATTATTTCATAGAAATATGTAGAGGCAAGGAACTGTTAACAGTTGTTTCTTCCAGCAAGAAAATTTGAATAGCTGAGTGCCAAAAAGGAAGAGAGGGCCTTATATTCACTGTTTATTTTTTTCTTTATTCTTTGCATTTTGTACTGTGTCTAGATATTAACTTTTCAAAAACAAACAAATAAAATTCAAAAGATTACTTAAGGAGAAACATGAAGGGAAAAATAAATAAAAACATAATCTAATAGCTATTTTTTTACTAATGCATAGAGAATACATGATCAGAAATTTTAAATGTATTAACCAGACTTTATGAAGATTTTTAAATGGGGTAAGACAGCATGGAATTTTGAGAAGTATTTTTATCATTTAGTTTTCAAAAGTATTTAAAAATCATATATGCTTTTATTTGTTCTACCTTATTTTTCTCTTCATAAAAAAAGAGAAAAACATTCAAAATTCTGACAAGCCCCTGAATTCTTGAAGAAAGATACACAGTAAGCCATCTAGATTCAAGCTTTGTTTTAACATCTTTGGCTCCAGGAGAAAATGCAACAAAGACTATCAAAGAAGAGGGGAGAGAACTTTAAAGGCCAGTACACAGAACTATGTGCCTCAAGAAGAAAATTTAATCAGCATGATACATTTTAACACATAACTACTCTTGTTCACGTTGTTGATTCTTGCATTCAGCTAACATGTATTGAATACTTATTGTGTGAAGCACCATTTCTAGGCACTGGAAACACAGTAATAAATATAATAAGAAAAACTTTTGCCCTTACTGATTTTCAAATGTAATGGAAAAGGCAGACAATAAACAAGATAAATAAGTAAAATACACAGTATGTTGATAGCAAAGTATTAAAGAGGAAAAAATAAAAGCATGGAAAGAATATGTGAATGTTAGCAGAAAGAAAAAGCCACACTGAGAAAGTGACATTTAAGTAAAGTTCTAAGGAAGGCAGTTCAGGGTAAGTTATACAGATATTTTAGGAATAAGCTGCCCAGGAAAAGAAAGCAAGTGAAGAAGCCCTGAGGCAGGGACATTCCTAACAAATCCAACAAACAAGGCCAGCATGGTTTCAGTAGAATGATGAAGAGGAAAATACTAGAGAGGAGTTTAGGGAATTAAGAGGATCAAGTCATCATATATTCTTGTACATGAAAGTAAGAATTACAGCTTTTTCTCTAAGTGAGATGGAAAGCCTTTGGAAAGTTTTGAGCAGAGCTGTGACATGCTATGACATATTTTAAAGAATCATTCTGGCTAACATGTTCAAAATAGATTAAAGGGGAGCAAGTACTAAAAGTAGGGAGACCAGTTTGGACTCTACAGCAGTAGTCCTGGCAAGAGGAACAAAGCCAGCGGGATCTGACACTGGGCCAGCTGTGGGTCATGAGAAGATAGTGACGAAAATGACTCTAAGATCTCTAACCTGATTAACTGAGAGAATGACGTTACCATTCACTGAAATGAGAAATCCTACAGGAGAAGGGATTTGAGGGGAAATATCAGGAACTCAGTTCAGGACATGTCAGTTTTGTGATATTTATTAGACATTATAGTAGAGATGCTGAGTAAACAGTTATGAGTCAAGTTCTGGGAAGAAATCCTCAAGACTTCTTTTTTTCTTCTTTATTTAATTACACATGGTCCAAAGTATAAAAATTGTTAAACTACAGAAACATTATAATTAGAGACTTTTATATCATGAGTTTATTCTTTTGCCCATATCCTGGATAAGTGAAATAGTTTAATGACTATTTCTTCTCAATTTGCTGCTATAACATGTGCCTATGCTTTAAAAAAAAGGGGGGGGGGGGCAAAAACAGCAGCAACAAAACCATAAACTGGGGATATCTGAGGGATACCTTCAAACAGTGGTATATTTTACAGCTATGTGGAAAAAATATAATTTGGAACCTTTCTGATATCTTTATATCCTAATCCCTCTAGCCCAAAAGATAATTTCTTTTTTATTTATTTAGCTGCGCCAGGTCATAATTGAGGTATGCAAGATCTAGTTCCCTGACCAAGGATCAAACCCATGCCCCCTGCATTGGGAGCATGGAGTCTTAATCCCTGGACCACCTGGGAAGTTGCCCCCAAAAATAATTTTTAGTAGTATAAATTCTGTCACAAAGTA